>NC_044035.1:306148476-306748476 GCF_901765095.1 Microcaecilia unicolor | reverse complement strand
TTTGGATACGTTTATCCACTAGTTGAAAAGTTACCCTTGAGGCGGGGTTAGAGTTTGCATTTACACTCATTTTCAAAAATTCAAGCCTCCACACATAACTTTACTGCATCCTCTCCCAAATAAAATTTGTGCATCAAAAAAACTAGTGTAATAGTAAACACATGATTTTTTAGGTGCATTTTTCCAAGTGGAATTACACATATACCCCTGGATTCTATAAAGGTCACTCAAATTTGGGAACCCAAATTTGAGCACAATCCTGAGTTGTGCGCACCACTAAATTGGTTAATGAGCCATTAACACTCAATAATTGGCTGCTAACAATTATTGGCGCTAATTGGCACTAATTTGGAGTTGCACACAGAATTGCCTATGTAGGAATATATAAAGAACCCAGCCTAAATTCTGTCAAGTACAACCCAAAAGGGGGCATGGCCATGGGAGGGGCATAGGTGGGTCATGGCCATTCCCAAAGGTTACACCCAGTGTTACAGAACTGGGGGGATCTGCACCTAACTTATATTCCAGGATTTACCCCTGGTTTCAGCAGGCATAAGACCTGGAGCCTAATTATAGTCACTGGAATCGGTGCTATGTACTATACTATAAAGGAAGTTCATCCCAGAGTGCCCTTTGTAGAATAGCACTGAGCACCGATTTTTTTCTGGCCCCTAAATTTAGGCACCATTTACTGAATCTGGTCCATATCCCCTAATTCTATAAAGTTGCATGCCTGACTTTGTGACCAGTGCACAAAGTTATGTGCACAGTTTAAAGAATAGGGCCAGTTACACAAGTAGCTTAATCTAATGAGATGCTAATTGGTGTTAATGACCAATGATTGGCTATAATTGTTGTTAATTGGCCCTAACTGGCAGTAATTCTTAGTCAATATTCTATACATTGTGCTCTCAAATTCCAGACCGTGCAACTACAAGGGGGGCATGGATCTGGGAGGGACAGATCTAGGGCGTGTCTGCCAATTGAGCATGAGAGTTATAGAATACTTGCTGTAACGCTCTAGGAAGTTGAGCCCTTAGGCAGCTGGCAGACTACGGAGAAGGCCTACAGTCCCAGCCATCCACAGACGTCACTAGAGCCAAGGAACATGGTTGAGCAGGACACAAGGAGCTAGAAGACATCGAGCAGCCTGTCCCAAAGGGGCTTCGGCTGTGAAGGATAAAAGCATGGAGCAGCCTGTCGCAAAGGGGCTTTGGCTGAGCAAGATACAAGCACAGAGCCAACGCCACTGACAGAAGG
This sequence comes from Microcaecilia unicolor, assembly GCF_901765095.1. NCBI lineage: Eukaryota > Metazoa > Chordata > Amphibia > Gymnophiona > Siphonopidae > Microcaecilia > Microcaecilia unicolor. Next base: position 306,747,216 of record NC_044035.1, on the reverse strand, counting down.
TCCACAACTGCAAAGGCAAGGAGTCAGGATGAAACACGAAGTCCTAAAGAGGATGCTGTCAGGGTGATGTCACATGACTGAACCTAGCCTCAGTCTCCAGAAAGTGTGTGTCAGGCTTGCACCTGTGCCTAAGAGGCCCCGCTCGGTTCTTCCATGCATTCTACACACACTGTTCCCTGTAACACATCCAGCTGTAAACTATGCTAAAACATTTCACAAGACCCCACAGTCATTCACAAGGGAAAAATATTCAACATAAAGGACTATTTTACATGCTCATCATTCAGTGTAAAAAATGTAACGAAGGATGCTATATTGGAGAAACAGGCCAGATGCTTAAGACAAGATTCAATCTGCACAGACATCACATGAAAATAGCCGGTGCCAGTCAAGCCCCCACCCCTGTGGGCCAACACTTTACAAGACCAGAACACTGCACCAGTGATTTCACAGTAAGAATACTGAAAGGTAATTTTAAAACAATACAGGAACGTAAGACCTTTGAAATAAGAATGATTGAATATTTTGACACCCAACAAACAGGACTTAATAAGGATCTGGGTTTTCTAACCCATTATAAACCATAAAGCTGTATTTCTCTGTTTATTTCTCTGTTTGTTACCCACCTCTCACCTACCAACATCCATCCTGTTAGAATATCAATGAAATGCTTTGATGTCCCCATGCATACCCCCACCCTCCCACTCTGTCAGACTGTCAAATTAATGCTTTGATGTTTCTCTTGTATATACTATCTGCTTCCACATTTGTTTGTTTCCGATCTGACGAAGAAGGGCAACCTTCGAAAGCTAATAAAAAAATGTATTAAGTTATGTCCAATAAAAAAGCTATCATCTTATTTTCTTTTCCATGTTTTATTTTGTTTGATTTCTATTGATACACACACTGAAAAGCCCGGATCAGGGGTGAGACGCTGGTGCTGCTCCCACACCACCTCAATGCTGCGGTAGGCCCTGGTTGGGACCCCCAAGCTGAAGGTAAGTGTGACGGCTGTCATTGCACTTGCATTTACACACCTAACTGCCTACAGTTAGATGTAAGCATTTACACAAGCCATTTGGCTACCATACATGCTGGTGTCTCGAGTTGGGTGCATAACTGTGGACTTCCACAAGTATTCTATAATGGCAATGGCATGCAATTGAGGTTACAGAATCCATGCCTCAGTGCGCAGCATCCCAGCGCTCATCTTTAGGTGACCTTTTGAGAATTATTATGTATTATCATTTTGAAAATCTGGTAAGGTGTGCACAGAAAAGAAAATGTGTGCTTTTTACCCTTATTTCCAGTTGTAAAATTGTTCCTTAGTGTACAAGGAGAAAACTACGCTCTCTGTGCATCTTATTCTGATTCTCTTAGAAGGCAATGACCTTGCAGTCTCCAAGAGAGCTGTGCTCATAATAATGAATTAAGGAAGACTGGGAGAGCAGCTAGGATCATTGTGCAAGGAAAACGCTGTCATTTTGATTCAGTTTGCTTCACTATTTGTATTTGGCTTGTATTATGTTAGTACACATCAAAACAGAGAAAGAAAATAAAAATTGTTGGACTTGAAATGCAAATAGGTGAAACAATAAAATATCATTAGTGTTTTTGATGTTAATTTGAATAATTGTGCAGGATCATCTGATTAGGTATACTGATATAACAGGACACCCCAATATTTATTTATTTATTTACTAGGATTCACTCAAGGCTGTGTACAGTAAGAATAAATCAAACATAAGCAATAGACAATTACAACAGTAAAAATATTAAAATAACAATTCAAAGTAGGGTATAGTACACTACTTACAACGTCAATATGCCTTCCTATGCAGTTGCATGAAGAACATTTAAGTATGGGATATCTGAAATCAACGCATTACAATAAACAAGATGGTTCACTATGGAAGCATGCAATAGAGTTTTCAGATCCCAAGCATTTAGAAATGGTTTAAGAGATTTGATGTTCCAGAGTGCTAAGAAAAGATTTTTGACACACACAGGAAGGTCAAATGAAACAGATTTATCTGTGAAAACAAATGGAGTTTTTAAAAGGAATTGGCATTTGACTAATAATAGGTTGGTAGGGAGCAACAGAGTGACAGAGTGTGAGCCAGAGAGCCTTGGATGTCAAAGGATTAAGACTCAGTTTATGCTGGGTAATTTAAGAAGTGATTTTGATCAAACTGACAAGTTTTCCTGAAACTACAAGGCCAAGATATCATGTGCATAGTGTTTGTCAATTATTTAATAACTTTTTAAATTTTGATGTTTTGTTTTAACAAATTTTATATGCATGGTTTAATCAATTATATTCTTAGATGTGCTTGTTTTATTGCTGTTGTGTGATTTGACTTTTCAAATTTTTGATTGTTTACTTTGTGAAATGTTCTTTTAACGGATTATAATAATTTAATGATTTTAACTGTTTTGTTTTTTGTTAGTTTCTGTCCCTGATGCAGCCTGCGAATGAAACATGGCCACTTCGGGCATTTGATTTAATAAATCTGCATAGTGCTCCATTGTTTTTGGTCTAATTTTTTACTTCTCATAGCCACTGAAAGGAGACAGCAATAGGAAGGGGGACAGGCTCCACCCTATAGCTTTGGGAAAGCTGCTCCAGTTCTACAAACTTCCACCAGTTGGTCTGACATGATATGGCTTCCCAATGTAGAAGAAGTTTACAGCATAGGTGACCTGTTCAAGAGGATCAAAGATCAAGAGAAAATAGCCTCAAAGATGGCTGCCATTGCACCTGAGAGGTTCAAGTTCAAGCCTTGCTGGCCCACAAATGAAAAAATACATTGCTATCAAATATTTTATTATTATATCTTTTCTCACAGACCCATACAGGATTACCAAAAGAGATGTTTTTTAGTGGAGACAAGGTGGCTGGGTGCCTTACTGGTGGTTACTGGCTGAAGAATATCCTTGGTGTTGGCAGACCTCAATACAACTGTGCAACCTGGGATGTAATGGGATGCATGGTTTTACCTTTGCATCTATGGGCAATGTCTTGGCCACCAATCCCTGCCACAGTTGCAGGCCCAAGTGTGGCTAGCATCTCTCTCTCTCTCTCCAGTGCTGTGAGGGTTATATTGCTGCTAGGTCCTTCTTGCCTTCACTTCAGATCCTTCATCTGTGCTCTACACCATAGATCCCTTCACTTTTTCTTGAGCTCCTCCATATCCCAGTTGTTGTGATAAGTGATGTTGAGATGCTTGTCAATGTGGTGCCAGATTGACAGTTTGGCATTGGCACTTGATGTAGTGGCTGCAGTTCCATACAGGACACTGAAGTTTGCAATGATCTCCCTAACAAGGAGGTGCAGTTCAGTCGAGCCAAAATTGGTCTTCCTCAAACTAGTTCTCTGGGCCATGCTGACTGCACCCTCATGTACTTGTGGGGTAAGAAGCAGCTTCCCCAAAGCTACAGACCTTCCTATACTATTCTCCTTGCTTGTCTGTCTAAACTGTATGGCGTGAAGGTTGACCTTTACTATTTTTAATTGGAGTTCCTTTCCTGTTTCAATTTTTTTTATAGCCTGTACACTGCTCTGTACTGATCTAGCAGCTAGAGTGGTCAAGCAAATTGAAATAAACTAAATGATACTTTTTAAAGGAAAGTATCACTTTAGCCACTCCTCCATGCCCATTACAACACTGTCATATGCACCTATCAAAGCATAGCTAACTCATAGCTATATCTGCACTGACCAATTGGCGTGGATCTGAGTGGGCGTGCTGAAACAACAATGGCAACAGATGCCTTCCCTGCTTTTTTTTCAGTGCTGAAGCAGTTTTTACCCCTCTATTTGGAGCAGTGATCATATTGATGCAGTTCTTGTGCTTCCTGTATTTGTTAAATAGAGTATCTGTCTCTAAGCTCCTTCAGCATTAGGAAGCCATATCAGAGAAGCAGATGGAAGTTTCAAGACTTAGGGAGCTTCTTCAATGGTATAGGGTGGAGCATCTCAAACTTCTATGAGGGGCTCTCAACAGAGTTTGTCCCCCTTCCTATTGTTGTCTCCTTTCAGTGGTTTTCAGCTGACAGTGTCTCAGCCTCTGCAGGGGATGAGTACTGGGCTTACTTTTCTCTACCATGTGTCCCCAAACTTTGTGGCACAGAGCTTCCTAGTTTGGAAACAGGCTTACAATTGTGGGGGAGAGAGTGTGTAGGTATGGGCCCACACCTTCCCGGTTGTACTGTAGCATTAAACAAATGATAGAGGGTACACAGGGCAGTGGACTGGTTGCATTATCTTTCTTTCTTTATGAAGAATTCTGTGTTAGTGTACCTGTTGGGCTGAATTGCTATCTGCCTCCTACCAGTTGCTGAGAGGCACTGGCTCTGTGGTCTGGTATCAATGTACCTTTTGTTTGTTGTGATTGTAGAAGGCCAATAAAAGCCTCAAAACCTCTTCCTCATTCCAGCATTTGAATGGGCTGTGTCGGCATGAGCGCATGGCAGCTGCTAGCACGGCTTAGTAAATGGGGGGGGGGGGGGGAAGTAAACATACTACTAGACTATGAGGGGCATTTTCGATAGAACGTCTAAATCAGATTTTGAACGTTTTACAAAAGCATCCAAATTCTGAACAGGAAAGAAGGTCATTTTCGAAAAAGATAGACATCTATTTTGTGTTCGAAAATGCTATGGACATCTTGTAATTTGGACGTCCTTTTTTTTTTTTGGTCCATTTTTGAACAAAAAACATCCAAATGCAAAAACATGCAAAACATCCGAAACAGAGGAGGAATGGCTTAATGGTTAGTGCAGTGGGCTTTGATAATGGCAACATGGATTCAGTTCCCACTGCTGCTCCTTGTGACTTTGGGCAAGTCAAATGCACAAGGGGAATTTTTGGATATGACATCTGAATTTGGACGTTTTTTTGTAAAATGTCCAAAATCAGAACAAGAAAGGTCATTTTCTACAAAAAAAGTTTTTTTCCTTTTGAAAATGCTGTTTGGAAAAATGTTTTGTAATTTGGATGTTTTATTTTCTGGTCTATTTTCAAACAAATACATCCAAATGCAAAAGGTACAAAATACACAAGAAAATCCACAATAAAGTGAAACCATTCACATGTTCTAAGTGTGGTAAATGTTTTGGTTGTAATGTAAATCTCAAAGCGCATCAGAAAGTCCACACAGGAGAGAAACCATTTGCATGTCTAGAGTTTGGTAAAAGCTTTGGTCAGAAGGTAAACCTCACAATGCACCAGAGAATACACACAGGAGTGAAACTACTTACATGTCCTGAGTGTGGTAAAAGCTTTGGTTGGAAAGCCTCACATGGCATCAGAGAATCCACACCGGGATGAAACCATTTACATGCACTGAGGAGGTAAAAGCTTCAGTTGCATTGGGACAGTAATTAGGGAATGTACACTCTTGCTATGAAGTATGGAAAAATAGCACTCTGGTATTTAGATATATTTAGATATATGTAATGAGACCTCCTTTTCATATATAGATCTGAATTCAAAGCTCAAATCTAATGATAAACAACGACACAAGGCTCAAATGTTATAAAAAAATAGAAAACTTGGCATCAGGTAGAATAGTGGAAAAGTGGGAGGGGGATAGTGACCACTGGGTGAGTAAGGGGAGGTGATCCCTGATTCCCTCCAGTGGTCAGCTGATCAATTGGGACACCTCTGGCCAGCACAGCAGACCTTGATCCTGGGGAAGTGGGTTCAATTCGCACTACAGTTATTTGTTATAAAAACAGGTCTAGCTCAAAACATCTAAGTTTTTAGTCTTGGACGTTTTTGTTTTGTTCCATTATGGCTGAAAGACATCTAAGTCTTAGGAACGCCGAAGTGACACCTTGAACACGTCCCTGGCATGCCCCCTTGAGATTTAGACATCCTTCTGACAGACTTCAGAGAAAAACATCTAAAAAGATGTTTCAAAAATACTGATTTGGATGTTTTTGTGAGATAAACGTCCATATGCAGACTTAGGTCACTTTTTGGACATTTTTCTCTTTTGAAAATGAGCCTGTACAATACATAGTATGTTGCAATAGAAAGAGAAAGTAAAAAAACAATACAGAACAATGAAAACAAGATTCAGTAACCAAAAATTGAATTTCCACTCTACTCTCAATAGAAATAGAATAAAATAAAACATAGAAAAGAAAATAAGATGATACCTTTTTATTGGACTAACTTAATACAATTTTGATTAGCTTTCGAAGGTAGCCCTTCTCCACTCTATTCTCAAAAGTTTCTACATATTCCTCCCTTACACCCTTGAATTTGACAGTGCCATTTTTGCACTTCCTCTTATCAATAGCATGTTTAAAAAATGTTATGCTGTTAGGCAGCATAAATTTATGTTAAAATGAATAAATAAAAATGATTCAATCATACAGTGCTTCCTGTAGTATAAAGATTTTATGCAATCAATTGTTCTGCTATAAAAATATAAAATCAAGAAAACAGAGAATCAAATTAACATATATTGATCAGCTCCTTAAAGATATAAACTCCTCAATATAGGTTCAATATAGGTTAATTTGATTCTTTTTTCTTGATTTTATATTGTTTTAGTAGAACAATTGATTGCTTGAGATCTTTGTACTACAAGAAACACTGTATGATTGAATCATTTTGTTCCAGAGTGTGGGGGCAATTACACTAAAACAGGAATGCCTAGTAACATCTATACAAATCTGTCGAAACAATGGGATGACCATTGCATTTTAGCTGGAGAAGCAAAGAAATCTGGACGGCGAATAGAAACTTATATGATTAAGGAGGAATGAGGCTAGCCAGAATAAAACACTTGATGGACAATAGTAATTATTTTCAAAGGGATGTGATAGGAAACAGGGATCTTGTGTCTCTCCATATAGGGGATAATTCTCAAAAGGTTGCGTAAAGTTAGGCACTGGGATGATCACATAGTTTCCATTATAGAATACTAGGGGCCTTTTTCCAAAGGCACGTAGGTGGCTATGCACATCCAACGTGCATCAGATTGGCACTACTGCCTGGCTACTGTGTGCCCCGAGCAGTAACTCCATTTTTGGTGCGTGCCCAAAAACACACTAGAAAATATTTTATATTTTCTACTGCATGGTGCTTACCCAGGGTAATTGGCAGTTGATGTGCACTGGACGCTTACCACCTGGTTAGCACATGAGACCTTACCGCTAAGTCAATGGATGGCGGTAAGGTCTCAGGCCGAAAATGGACACGTGCTGGTTTTTATTTTGCTGCACGTCCATTTTCCAGTACATTAAAGAAATGCCTTTTTTACAGGCGCGCTAAGGAAATGGACCAGCGTGCGTCCAAACATGTGTGTACACCAGCGCAGGCCACTTTTGGATGTACCTTAGTAAAAGAGCCCCCTAGTGTATGTCTGCAGTTATACACCTAACATCAGCTACAAGCACTTACACCAGCTCAATGACTGGTGTAAATGCTTGTGTTTAACTATTGGTAGTTAGGCATGTACCTGCTTCTAGAACCTGTGCTAGGCAAGCCCCTGACCTGCTCATGCCCCTTCCAGGTCCACGCCCCCTTCAAGCTACATGCTATAGATTTTGGGTGCATAATTTATAGAATAGGTGACTAAAAGGACAGTTATGCACATAAGTGCAAATTAGTGCCAATTAGCACCACATAAAATCAATTAAAGCCAATTATTGGTTGTTAAAGCCAATTAGCAGCCAATTATTAAATTAAGTTTCATCAGATTATATTTCATGTCTTATAGCCCGCAATTACCAACAAAGTTCAATGTGGGTAACTGACCCTATTCTATAACTTGTACATGCAACTCTGCTCACTAAGGGGGTCTTTTACTAAGGCTCGCTTACATTTTTAGCGCATGCTAAAAATAGGCACACAAGAATTAGATAAAGTTAAGTTATTTATGGAGATGTGAGCAGTTTATTAATTTTACTTTCTCCCCCAGCAAACCTCTTCCCTGAAGAAGGAATACGAAACCTGGCCATGTCGGCGGAGGTTTGGCATGGGTGAAAAATCGCTGCCAAAGTTAAGTACTATTCATATGCATCTCAAAAGTTTAAAATATACTTTTTTTTTATAATAAGATTGATGAAGATTGAAAAAAAGAATTTTAAAAAAATTGGGTGGATCAATGAAGATGTGCACAGCGCCATAAGTATATGGGACGCTGTTCCCAAATGGGATATGCTGTTGATTACTCTGATGATCCCCGATTAAAAAAAAATTTTCATTGTAATTTAAAGCTAACAATTGTGTGAATTGGGACTGTATAGAACATATGACTTGAAAGTGTTTGGGACAAATCGATTGGATATTTTAAATAGGTCCCCACACTTATACTGTGAGGTCTTCTTAATCTGATTAATCATAGGAATACATAGGCATCTCTAGCATTCAGCGCGCGCCTATTTTTAGCGCACACTAAAAATGCTAGCACGCCTTTGTAAAAGACCCCCTAAGTGCAAAAGTGTACATGCAGGTATATAGAATTAGGGGTACATTGTATAAAATAATCAATTCACACTGGCACTTTAGTACCAATGCTGTTCTCTTGTTTTTCTCCTTTACCCATATGTCCAGTTTTCTTGCATCAAAAATTTTGTCTGTTGGAGTACGAATGTCCCCAGGTCATCATAAACTCTCGTCTTTGCAAACGCTTCATGACCCCAGTGTACTTTAGTAATTTTATCGTGTTTGCACAGTTTCCAGCAGATGAGATGCCACCTTGTTGTGCCTTTGTGTAATACAGATTTTCTCAAATCAGCAGGTCATAGCCAGCAACAAAAAGAGTAACTATTTCAAGCTCTGTCTTACAGAATCTGCATTTCTCTGTTGTCCTAGCTTTTTCTATGCTTGCTGTGAAGTATCTTGTCAATAATTCACTGTCCTGGTCTGCAACTGTAAATCTCTTATCCTTAGGTGTAGGATCACCTCTCCTGAGTCATTCACGTGTCCACTTTTCATCAATTTATGGTTCCTGATGTAACACTTTGCATTTCTCACTATATCAGTGCATTCTTCCAGAATGTGTGGTACCTCTTCGGTGATAACCAAAGATACTCCTACCCTGGTAATACAATCCATTTGATTGGGGATATCTGGGGAAGGACATAGTCCCTCTAATTCTATAAAAGTTGACAAAAATTGCATGTGCAAATTTGGGCATCTGCCCAATTTACACTTGCAATTTAATTGGATAATGAGCTAATTAGTGCCAGTAATTAGCTTTTTAGTGGTCACATCGCTTGCAACCATCTACTAGTCTTGCTGCAGCATTCTGAATCAATTGGAGTTGGTGCAGGCCCTTTGTAGTCAGACTGTTGTAGAGTGCATTACAGTAATCCAGTCTTGATGTTATCATGGCATGCACAACTGGGATAAGATTTACCTTCTTGATGTAAGGAGAGAGGCGGGCGGTGTAGCTATCGAAAATAATAGAAGCAGCTTTTGAAGGTTGCTTGGATTTGGGGAGAGTAAGTGTTGAATCTAACTGTATTCCAAGATTCCTGGTGGATTATCTGGCTCCTGAATCTGAAAAATGAGGGTGTGTGATTTATTTTAATCAAACATTAAAACTGAGAGGGGGGGGGGAGAGAAGGAATAAGACGAATTAATAAATAATTTTGATTTAATAAAGTAATATAAGGTGCTCTGTATTTCATTCTCTCTCTTCATATTTAATGACAAAGGAGTCTCGTCAGACACCATTAGAAAATTTAAATTCCTTATTCTTTTATTTGCACTGCTTTCCTTACTGATTCTAGGCAAACATTTTTTCTTGTCGATCAATAAGTAAGTAGATTAAACAAATAGAACCTCACTGTAGTCATCACAAAAATAGGAATATTTAATTTGAGGGTGGGCTTTTCCCATTTTTTGCAGTTATGAATTGTAAATTTCCAGTCTCCTTTCTGTCCCTAAATGTCTCATCAGATTAATATTAAGAGTGCACTGTCAGTTTCAATGACAGGACCCCGAAACCTTCTATTACTTCACTAAGACAGGTTTTTTTTCTCTATCTATTCCCTGACCAAGAGCTCCTGTAGCTCTTCCCAGCATGCAGTGCTGTGCGACCCTTAACATCTGCCAGTGATTAATTGTCTTAGTGTCATAGCGATCACCTTGCTTTCTCTGATCCTCATTCGCTTTGTTCTGCCTTTAAAGCCTGTGTGCAGGAACCTTTTCTTTCCACTTTTATATCTGTCCAGTATCCTGGATACTAAGCGCTGGTACTGTGATACAACTTGAAAGAAACTGAAGCAGTCAGATGTCTGGCCCTGTAAGTCTGGTCTTGGCTTCTAAGGACTTTCTGTTCACTGGTGGGGTGTGCTTAGAAATCAGCACTAGCCAGAATGACAACGGTGTTTTTTGAACTTGATCTGAACTCAGATGCCCTTGCAAATGAGCAATACCTTTAAACATGAATCACAATTGCATAGAGCATTTGTTGTATGGTAGCTAAAAGAAACTACAAACATTAAAAATGTGCTCTTCCTGAGTCAGCATTTTTAAAGCTGCTCTGAGGATGCACACAGTGAAGATGGGTTTGCTAGGGATGGGTCTTTCACCAGTTCTCCATTTCCTCGCTTCTTTTGCTGACTGCCAGACAGTTGATTAAATATACCGAGGTTAACACTCATTGGGGACCCACTAGTCCTTTTTTTTTCCTTTCTGAATCATATTCAAAGCCTTCACAAAAGTGCTTTCATCTCTTGTATAAACTTCAGTTTCCAGCTGGGTGATTGCCAGTAAAGGAAAGAACAATAGAACATTAAGTTCAGAGGCTGTAAATGATTGTTGAGTATCTTAGGGGGCGCCAAACTCCAACTAAGGCATCCTGCCAGGTAACAATGGGATGTTTTTTAAAGATACGAGTTTAATAAATATCTCGGTATTCATTGGTCTCCCTTTTTCAAAGGTTTGATTGATTGAAATGGATACAAAGTAGGTCTGGGCAGACCCATCCCATCCAGATACAGACTTCAGATAATAAAGACCTTAGTCTACAATTGTCATTTTCATGTACTCCTGAGAAAACTGATGAGCTTGGTCAGTAATGAGTTTTGCTTTTTCAGTTTTCAAAGGTTATATGACTAGTTTATTTATTTATTGGGATTAATTCACTTATTTTATGAAGAGATTCACCCAAGGCAGTGTGTAGCAGGAACAATTTAACATAAAATGTACAATTTTGTTAATGGCATAACAATAGAAAAATGACCAAGTATAAACATAAATACAATAAATGAGATAAACATGGAAATGGCAAATATAAACCTAATAATAGGACTAATTTAAAACAGTATCAAAAATATGAAAAAATTAACAGCACTGCAGAGCAATCATATAACAGAAATATGATGTCAGCACAATACAAACAATGCCATAATAGACAGCATGGAAGAACATTCCCAAATAACATAACATAACATTCCCAAATAACATATGATGTTAGCATAATACCAATAAAACACCTAATATGCACACATTAAAACATTCAAATAACACAAATATGATGCTAATGCTTTTTCTACAATACAGCTTACTTTGTAGTTGAGGGGCGAAGTGCAAATATATAGATGGGAACAAGATAGGTAGTGTAGAGTTGATTTGGATAAATTGATGGGTAGCTAAACTCAAGGCAAGTTCTTTGTACAGTCCATAAGCCATTATTAAGACGGACTAGGAGAAAATCTACTGTTTATTTCTAGGATAAGCAGCATAAAATCTATTTTACTGTTTTGGGATCTTGCCAGGTACTTGTATCCTGGATTGGCCACTGTTGGAAACAGGATACTAGGCTTGATAGACCTTCGGTCTGTCCCAGTATGGCAACACTTATGTCCTTAAACAAGATATGAGGAACTAGTCTAAGGTACAGGGTGTGAAATGAGTGTATAAGTCAGTAACCATCCCCTGGATTCTATATAGCAAGACTTAAGTTGCGCATGCAAATCCAGTTGTATTCTGGATTTGCACATGCAACTTATTAGTTAACAAGCTAATCGGTGCCGATAATTGGCAATTAACAGGAATTATTGACACTAATTGGCATTGATTAGAATTTACGCACACAACTGTCTAAGAGTATTCTGTAACATGATGCATATAAAATTCTAAGTTGCATAGTTGAAAAGGGGGTGTGGCCATAAGCATGGAATGGGTGAGTCATGGGCATTTCTAAAAACTATGCGAAATGTTATAGAATACAACCAGTCTGTGCCTAATTTAGGTGAATTTAGGTGTCGACATTTATACCAAGTTTTACTTGGAGTAATTGCTTGTGACTACATTTAGTCATGTGGACGGGCACTCGGTGTATTCTTTACACTGCATGTAAATTTAGGCATTTTCTATAAAGTATGTCTAAAATTAGGAATATTTTATATAATCAGTGGCGTACCAAGGGGGGGCGGTGGGGGCGGTCCGCCCCGGGTGCACGCCACTGGGGGGGTGCCGCGCGCCTGTCGGCTCTTCGTTTTCATGCTCCCTTTGCCCCAGAACAGGTTACTTCCTGTTCCGGGGCAGAGGGAGCATGAAAACAAAGAGCCGGCAGGCGCGCGGCACCCCCCCCAGCGGCGTGCACCCGGGGGGTTCCTTCACCGGGGGATTGGGGGTTCTTTCACCGGGGGGGACGTCACACTGTTCCGGGGGGGGGGGGGGCGCTGCACCCGGGGGGCGGGGCGCATCGGCGATCTGCCCCGGGTGTCAGCCCCCCTAGGAACGTCACTGTATATGATATGTATTTTTTGGCACCAATATTTTAGGCGTGATATATAGGATCTAGTCAAATATGTATTAAAGGATTGGGAGAAGAGCCAGGCTTTCACCTGCTTCCTGAAGAAGGAGTAGTCTCGAGGTAGGTGTAGCCCCTCTGGGAGTAAGTTCCTGAGTGTGGGTTCTAATCCTGAGAAGATTCGCTGGCACTGTACAATTTCTTTTGATGAGAGTACAGATAGTGATGCTCCATGAGACGAATTTAGAGGTCTCAAAGGTGTGCTAACTTATTCTTTAAGTTAAGAGATTCATAGAGCATTATTTGCTAAAGATTGTTTTCCAGAAACAAAGAATGGAGCAAAGGTTTTGCTAAAATAGTTTAGTTTAGTTACTTATAATCTACCTATACTTAAGGAGAGTAAAAAAAGACACCCATACAAAATCAGTAAAATGTATTAAGCCACAACACAGTTGAAAACCAAAAATTTAACATTATCACAATAAAAACACTCAGTCTCCATATATCACCACTCCTCTGCCAATCAATCTTCCATCATTAGCTATTTACAATGAATCACCTGATCCAAAGCGGAGGAGTGGCCTAGTGGTTAGGGTGGTGGACTTTGGTCCTGAGGAACTGAGTTCAATTCCTGGCACAGGCAGCTCCTTGTGACTCTGGGCAAGTCACTTAACCCTCCATTGCCTGCCACATAGAGCCTGCCATGAGTGGGAAAGCGCAGGGTACAAATGTAACAAAAATAAATAAATAAATAAAATATGTGTGTGATAAAAGAAAAAATATATACTGGCTGATATTCAAAATGATTTAACTGGCTGGAAATGGCTGCAGACTAGCTAAATTGCTCATTCGTGTCTATCATTCATTTTCAGTGCCGCTTAACTAGTTATGTCCACTGAAAATGACCAGTTAGCATCAAATTCAAAAGTGGTTAACTGGTGGGCATTCAAGGGACGGAGTCAAGTTAAGTGCTGATATTCAGCCTTTCATCACATAAGTAAACCACTTATATCGGGCTGCATAAATAGCAGTCCTATCTTTATGTGGGTCGGCTTATGCGGTCAAGGACTAAATATTGACTTAACAGGCTATGTGTTAGCTGGCACAATCCCCCCCATCACCACCACCCCGCTCCGAATATTCAATGTCGAAGCCAGGACAGGGCCTGACATTGAATATTCGGGAATAATGCCAGCGGCGGGCAGCAAAACACTCACCACCGCCAGCTGAATATCAGGGGGATAATTATTATATTTGATTCAAATAAGTATACAAATAGTATTCTTTCTTTAAAGGCATGACTGATGTGCATTTATATTTTGTTAGCCAGTAAAAACTGAATATGAACTACTCAGAACATCTTTGGTTTCCATACCCTTATTAATGAGAGTCAGAATCTTTCTTGAGATCCCTCAGACTCAATATCGGGAATGGTGAATTGCAAAATTGTTTATAGCAGGAAAAACACTTCAAGTAGCAACAGTGCGAACTAAGGAAAGTTGTTTAATCAGAACTAGGTCATGGATTTGATATACCACCTTCCTGTGGCACAACCAAGGGGTTTACATTTATTATTATTTACAGGTACGTTCTCTGTCCTTAGTGGGCTCATAACCTACATTTTTCTACCTAGGGCACTGGAGGGTTAAGTGAGTTACCCAGGATTACACAGAGCCACAGTGGGAATCAAACCCAGTGGTTCTCAGCCCACTATACTAACCATTAGACTATTCCTCCACTGGTGTCCTTTGTAAACAACAGGAGAAACCAGCCACACATGTTGATGATGACATCAGTGCTACAGAATATGGAACATGCACTAGCTGAAGCTAGAAAAGCTTACATTGTTTATTTACTCATGAAAGTTTGGTACAACATAGGTATGTATGTTCCATGAGGTCTCCTCAGTCACATAATGAGCATGGAAAGGAGGAGTAGCCGAACGGTTAGTACAGTGGAATAAGGACCAACAAAGAGGGTCCAACAAAACAGCAGGGCAGCCAATCTTCAAAAGCCGAGGTGGAAGTAGTATAGCAGACCAGATAAAATTTCAGCTATTTATTGTGAAAATCACAGCACTTGAACTACTAAAAATCAAAGTCTGACATGGCCATATTTCGCCCAGTGCATGGGCTGTATGTCAGGGGCAGAAAAGAACTGCATAAATAAATAATGGGGCTCAAAATGGCATAACAGGAGATACACATTTTTCTTGCAGAAAAATGTCTAAAGCATATAGTCACCCCTTGTGAGCCCTGCAAGCTTATTTTCGAAAAAGAAGGGCGCCCATCTTTCGACACAAATCGCAAGATGGACGTCCTTCTCACAGGGTCGCTCAAATCAGCATAATCGAAAGCTGATTTTGGGCGTCCTCAACTGCTTTCTGTCGCGTGGATGACCAAAGTTCCCGGGGGCATGCCAGAGGCATAGCGAAGGCGGGACTAGGGCATGCCTAATACATAGGCGTCCTCGACTGATAATGGAAAAAAAAGAAGGGCGTCCCTGATGAACACTTGCCCGACTTTACTTGGTCCTTTTTTTCTTACGACCAAGCCACAAAAATGTGCCCTGAATGACCAGATGACCACCGAAGGGAATCAGGGATGACCTCCCCTTACTCCCCCAGTGGTCACTAACCCCCTCCCACCCTCAAAAAAAATTTTTTTTAAATATTTTTTCCTGCCTCTATGCCAGCCTCAAGTATCATACCCAGCTCCATCACAACAGTATGCAGGTCCCTGGAGCAGTTTTAGTGGGTGCAGTGCACTTCAGGCAGGTGGACCCAGGCCCCCCCCTACGTGTTACACTTGTGGTGGTAAATGTGTGCCCTTCAAAACCCACCACAAACCCACTGTACCCACATGTAGGTGCCCCCCTTTACCCATAAGGGCTATGGTAGTAGCGTACAGTTGTGGAGAGTGGGTTTTGGGCGGCTCAGCACACAAGGAGCTATGCACCTGGGAGCAATTTCTGAAGTCCACTGCACTGCCCCCTAGGGTGGCCGGTTGGTGTCTTGCCATGTCAAGGGAACCAGTACACTATGAATGCTGGCTCCTCCCACGACCAAAGGGCTTGGATTTGGTCGTTTCTGAGATGGGCGTCCTCGGTTTCCATTATCGCCGAAAATCGGGGAAGACCATCTCTAAGGTCGACCATCTCTAAGCTCGACCTAAATTTCACGATTTGGGCATCCTCGACCGTATTATCGAAATGAAAGATGGACGACCATCTTGTTTCGATAATACGGGTTTCCCCGCCCCTTTGCCGGGACGTCCTGCAAGGACGTCCTCAGGAAAACTTGGGCGCCCCTTTCGATTATGCCTCTCCTGGTGGACCTAGATACTTTACTATGACCATGTGGAAGCAGTTCCATTTTCCCCTTTGGAACCAAGGTACTGTTTATATGATTATTTGTAATGTTTTTTTCTGTGTGAACTATGGGGAAATGGAAAGCTAAAATCAAACATTTGCCTACTAGTACCCCCTTTACTCCTGGTCCCTTTGAAAAACATCTTGTCATGATGGGTAAAGATATACCACCCTCCCCTCTGGCCACTGCGAATTAATCAGGTGTGTCTCCCCTCAACCACCCATTTCTTCCCTACCTTCTCCTGATGGAGGTTTGTTCCAAGAAGGTTTTTCCCCTGGAGGGAGAACTTTGACATTGCAGCAGTCTTTACCACAATCCTCTCAAAATATTCCTTTGATAGCAACGGTTATTCCTGTGAAAGTTCCAGTTGAAGAGCCTTGGACTTCGCAGATTACATTATTGGATGTTTAGAAAGTGGTTAAACACACTGAAACAGCAGTTTTGTGAATTTTCTCAGCAAGTAGTCTCTAAGGTGAAAGTTTTGGACACAAAAATTCAGCAACTGTCTGTTGCTTGTAAAAAGTTGGAAACTCAAGTGAATGTCGTGCAGCAAGTGGGAACATCGAGTATTAAGGATAGTTTGTGCATAAACTGTTGGAAAGGGTGGAAAATCAATTTAGAGCTGCTAATTTGAAGTTTCTAAATTTTCCAGTATGTCCATTATTATCCGCTGAGATTTTATAGAGAAAATATCTCAAAGAAATTTTTATGTTGTCAAATGCTGATAGTATGATTTTTGTTAAATGCTATTATTTGCCAACTAAAGTTCTGAAGGAAACCCAGGATGATTTGGCTCCAGATGTAGTGTTGCAAGGGGTTAATGAGATAGGAAATTTAACTGCCTTTTTGAAAACTTCCCAGGATGACATAACTTCTAGATCCACTCTCGGGGTTACTTTTCTTTCAGAACTAGAAAAAATTACAGTCTTGAAGAATTACTTTAAAAAGAAAGATTTCCTTTTCTGTGGAGTGAAGATTCAGATTTTTCCTGATGCTTCTAGGGTTACCTAATTAAGGCGGAAACAATGTCTTCAACTTAAACCTAGGCCTTAGCCCTGGGTGCTACGTTTTTCTTTTAATTTCTCTCCAAATGTTTGATTACTGTTGCGACTGTTAAATATATTTTCTTTGAGCTTGAGCAGCTAGAAAGATTTATAATAGATAGGGAAGTTAAATAACTCATCTTGATAGGGTTTAGTGTTTGAAGTTCTCTAGGTTTTGAGACATTGTAATCAGATTTCTGATTTGAATTATTTCTTATTTATTTTTCTCTGCCTCCAATGATGTGGACTAGACTGTTTTCTTTAATGATGCTTTCTTGTATTCATTATCTTAAATTTCAAATAAAAAAAAAGAATTGCAGCTTCTTTTAACATTATCACTGTCCTGCCCCTCATGTTCAACAGGCCCAGATATGGAGCCTCTCACCCTCTACAGGGCCATCTGCAAAATCCACAGGGGTGTGTGTGGGTTCCTCAAGTAACGGTTCCTGCTCTTCATCCCTGGCAGGTGGTTCTTGGCTGGTGACTACCCTAATCCCCTGCCCTTTGGTCTGCCAAACACAGAGTAAAATCTAATCTCTGTTATAGCCAAGGACACCTGCTGCTTACTACCTGACTGATTGCTATTGTGAGCGAACAGACATGTGTATAACAGTTTCTTTCCCTCCTAATTTATACATCCCCTATAGTTGTATCTTATTTGTTTTCCTTCTCTCCCCTCCAATATCCACTGTTGCTGTAAATATGTCAATATATATAGATATGAAGCAGCTGTTTGCACATCTTTCAAAGCCCTCAGCCTTGATGGTTGTCGGCAAAGAAGCATGCATAACAGAAAGCACAGTATAGTCTAGTCACTGCCTATGCACACCTGCTGGTTGGTACCAGCTGGATGGCTAATGCGAGACAACACTTTGAGGAGCTCTATGCAGTCTGCCAAAAGGGTGTGGGGCTACACGGTGAAGGGAGGTTACGGGGCTGGTCTCCTGCTGCAAGCTGTTAGCAACAGACAGGGAAATGCTTAAAATACATGTGGTCCCCTACTTGGGGCCAGCAGTGCAAATGTCCACCTAGGATCTTTGTCAAGGGACACCTGTGATAGGAACTTATTTCCAGCCTCCTGCATGGAGCTGAACTGGGAGATCAGCATGCTAGGTTTGCATCCATGCTAATATCATGGACCATGCAGCTCCATCAACTCCATCAGCTTTTCCTCAGACCAGATATCTGTTGAAAGCATTGGTATAGGATAATGGTCAGATTATAAAACCCCAGGGGACAGATGACTACAGAGTGCAATGGTGATGTAGATGGGCAGTCTGGCCCATACTGTGACCCACAATGCTGTTTCTGTGATCTGATTTGTATTTTCATGTCCAGGTAACTGTAGCTACATTAGGGGATAATCTCCTTTGGTCATTTGACCTTCAAAACATTCCCCTAATCCCTGGAGGGTCACTGGTTGAGCTCATGGCTGTAGGGCATCTGGAAGTTGGGTCCTTCCTGAGTTGAGTTCAGAGGCCAGATATTGCCCTGCCAGGTCCATGAGGCAGACTGGCCCCTCAGTTGGTGAGGAGCTGGCCCAGGAGTCTGTCAGAAAGACATGTGCATGCACTGGCCACAATCCCTGTGCACATGTCTCCCAGACATTTGCCTCGCCAACTGAGGGACTGGCCTGGCTCCAGGCCCTGGCAGTGCAATATCTGGCCTCATGAATTAGCTGGGGAACGGCCTCTCTCCCAGATGCCCTATAGCCATGATCTGGGAGAAGGGAGTGGAAAGGGAGACTGAAGTCCTGTGTGTTTCCCCCCCCCCCCCCCTTCTTGGGGAACTAGGTGCCAGCTTGCATAGCCCTTACACCTGTGTCAAGTACTGTGGTTCCACCTTTATCGCTGGCTGTGGCAGACCCTAAGACATTTGCTGTCTCCTCATTTTGGCCTACTGAGGCATAGCATGATGGTTTAGGGTGTGGCTTGGGATCTTGTGGGTGGGGGCAGGTTTGAGTCCTATAGGGCCTTCTTCTGCTGTAAAGCATATTAGATCCCTCTCCATTAGCGCAGCCCTCTGGATGAGCACTTGATATTCAGGGAAAGCTGCTCTGATTGAGGACACTGAAGGCTGTTTGGACACTTTTCTCCCCATTTGTCACACTTCCACCCACCATCCTGTTTCTAAAGTCTCTTCTTTCCAGAGCTTGTCTAGCAGGGTTTCAGCCTTGCATAGCAGGAAATCAACACATTTTTCACAGAGTGGAGACACAGACCTTTGTAACAAACACAAAAATATATACACAGGCTGGTTATTGTCCATTGCCCTTAATGAGGCAGGTGGTGCTCCTAAAGGAGCATCCTGAGCTCTGCCACAATTTGGCCCAGTATTTCACACTGGGCTGCCAGCTCCTTCAGCAAGTCTCTGTGAGGTGTAGCACTAATGAGATGACATAGGGGAAGCAGGGACAGAGACAACTGGGGCAGTTGTTGTTACCTGGGGGATATGTTTGTTTGTAGCACCAATAAGATGACTAGCAGGGAACTGTAGAGGCATTGATATCAGAGCCATTTGCCCTTGAGAGAGTGGACAGTCTATGGGCACCCAGAATGGGTTCTGGACATGCTGGGAGGTGGTATGGCACTGCATTGTTGTACTGATGGGGCCATTGTTTCCATTTTTGCCAGGGATGTGGGTGTGAATTCATCCCCATGCCTATGTGTGCTACTGCTGGCTGGGAGATGGCAGAAGACACTGTGATAGCTACCAATCCTTCTGACCTCTTCTGCTGGAACACCTAGGAGAAAAGCAGTTTCCAGATGTCAAGGTGGGAAACCTAGGTTTGGGGGCATCTATCTGTGGGATAATGATGGTAGCTGTTTGAAGGCCCTCACTAATGGCATAGGCTGCACATCACCCCATGATTCATGCCCATACTTTGGGGGTGTCCGGGGGGGGGGAAGGGAAGTGTATACATAGGTGGGAGTTTCCATAGTGGGGGCTGGGGACCCATTATGATGTAGAGATTTCAGGGGCCCCCAGCTTGGGCTTTGAGAGATGCCTCATAGGGCAGCATACCAACCTTTGGAACAGACAATGGTATATCCAATGAGTGTGGGTTAGAGACATGATAGACCATCCATTTGGGGGAACTAAGGCTGTGACAGCCCTCCGTGGTCAGTGTAGTGTCCTCTTTGAACACTTCTTTATCAGATGTATATTTGGCAAATGGGTTAGGGCTGTGTGCCTTGTATACAGCAGATGTGGGTTTGATTCTTACTGTGGGTGTTTGGGATGAATCTTATTTCTCCTTCCACAGCGGCTGCAGTGTGCTAGGTAGGTGTGTATGACACACTGGGCACTTTCATATTGGTTGCTGGAGGATGCTGATGAAAGGGCTTCCCTCCTCTCCCATTCCTTTCCATGTTATTTCATAGATTTAGAGTTGGCTGCAATACATTTTAGTAGATATGGGGGTTGTGGGCACATTAGAACAAGGGAAGTTACATATTCAGGCCTTGATCGTGGACAGAGCCATTATAGTGGTGCTATGTCTGTAGTACTTACTTCAGGCCCTGATGTGCTCCCACATGCATCAGATTAGGACAGGGTCTTCATGCTGAACACACCTGCAAAACACAAGTTGGTGGAGACAGGGTTCAGGTGATGGGCCTTCTTGGCATCAAATACATTATTATTTTTGACAATATGTTGTGCAATGCTTCTTATGGCAGATTGAGAGGGGGCGCTGAGGAGATGGCATGCATTTCAGAAGCACAGGTGCTGTGTGAGCTGAGGTGGTCATGGGGACAGAGGGTGGCGTGGTGGCCTTTCTGTGGAGCATGTGCACTGTTGCTGGGAGGAGGGGATAGGTAGTGGGGTAAAGCAGATGTGCCTTTGGGTGTCTCAGTGTACTTTAGTGACCTGCTGCCAATGTTTCTATCAGTATGTAGGTGTTGGGCCAGGATGTAGGGGGGGGGGGGAGGGGTTTAGGAGGTCCAGATATGTGCAGCTCCTCATTTTAGCATTGTATGGTTAGTGACATGGGACCCCATAATTACCTGTCATTGGATATTCTGGACATTCTGATAACATGCATTGCAACAACAAAGGGACCTCAGTGCATGTGGCCTTGCCTATGTATGGTGCTTGCACATGAGTGGTGCTGTAATCTTGAAGGGCAACAATGCTTCACATTCACCTTTCTAGGCTGTTTCTTATATTTATTTAGATTTTGCTCACACCTTTTTCAGTAGTAGCTCAAGGTGAGTTACATTCAGGTACTCTGGATATTTCTCTGTCCCAGGAGGGCCCACAATCTAAGTTTGTACCTGAGGCAATGGAGGGTTAAGTGACTTGCCCAAGATCACAAGGAGCAGCAGTGGGAATTGAACCGGCCACATCTGGATTGCAAGACCAGTGCTCTAACCACTAGGCCACTCCTCCACTCATGGAGACATTGTATGGGGGCAGGTGGTGGTGATTTTTCATTATTTGTCTCCTGTGCCTGAGTCACAGGAGGAGCAGTAGCTCTGTCTCTGTCTCAGAGAAATGTAGTTCCTTTCTCAGAGACATAGCTGGACACTCTGATGAACGTTCCCATGTGCAGAGGTATATATGCACATTTTGCATGTGAAGGAAATGTCCTGTCGTTGTCATGGATGTTTTCTCAATGCGGGGACCAGTACTGCTGTTGCATGCTTTGCATAGTGTATTTTTGATTGGTGGAAACATTTATCTCTGAACATCTAGGAAGTTTTTGGTATGTCCTTTTTCAAAAAGTTTTTTTTGTGTATTTTAAAATATCAGAAAACATGTATTTGTTTTCTTCTGATAAACATTTATTTCACCAATTGAATGTCATATTGAAAATGTCCCTCAATGTTTCATACATAAATATATACATTAACCCCCCTCCCCCCCCCCCCGTTTACTAAGCTGTACTAGTGGCTGCCATGTGTTAATGCCAACTCTGCCCATTCACTTTGAATGGGCTGTGTCGGCATTGCCACGCGGCATCTACTAGTGTGGCTTAGTAAACGGGGTAAATGATGAAATCAATCCATAAAAGCAACACATGAACAGATGTAAATACCTTAAAACCAACATCAAAGGCACATAAGAACATGACAATGAATAAAGATAATATTTGAAACAAATGGACAGATAGAAAAACATTCAAGAGATGGCTGAGTGGCACACGCTGATAAGTCATCTATCTCATGGATTTCTTCTTATCTGTCCAGTTTAAGAATCAATCCAATTCACTATCAATTTTAGATGGGGGATTTACAATAATTCATTTTTAATGGTCTGTTTATATATTTTTCAGTCTACCTAGTGGTGAATTCCTTTAATCCCACTGTTTGGATATGTATTTTCTCGTGCCGTTTGCACACTCCACTCATGATTTTATAGACCTCTATCATATCTCCCCCATCATACCTTTGAATTTTTATTTTGGTTTGTGTTTGGGATCTGCTTTTGTTCTCATTGTTCCTGCTATTTAATTGGCAGCACTTACATGAGTAGGTTTGTAAACTGGGGCAGCTACATGTGGAAATATCTGCACTTACACATGGAAGTTGTAAAATTACTGCTCGCATGTGTAAGAGCTGATACCTCTATGTGGAAGCTCCTGGGCTCATGCAATTCATTTTTTCAATGTGTGTATTTATAAAATGGCAGCTCCTGCTGCACATAATGGAAAACATATGTCTACTTCTGCAGGTATTTACAAAAAAAAAAAAAAAAACCCAAAAACTTTATGGCTGCAGATCCCTTTGTAAAATGCCAGCAGAATTGAACATGTCCTGACCTCTACATTCTATACAAAATGGCTTACCTTTTAACCACATGTGTATTACACATTCAAAGAAGTGTTACAGATTGGTGAGGCAAGACTTCCCTTCACTAAATCCATGTTGGTTTTGTCCCATTAAACCATGAATATGTATATGGTCAGTAATTTTGTTCTTTATAGTAGTTTCAAAGTTACTGTTCTGTAGTTTCCTGGATCACGCTTGGAACCCTTTTAAAAAATTGATGTTACATTGGCTGCCCTCCAATCTTCAGGTCTACAGACAATTTTAATGATAGTTTACATATTACTAATAGAGGTCTGCACGTTCATGTCTGAGCTCTTTCAGCACTCTTTATATCATCCAGTCCAGGTGATTTGCTATGCTTTAGCGTGCCAATTTCTTCTATTACATCTTCCAGGTTCACTGAGATTTGTTTCAGTTCTTCCAAATTTGTCAGCTTTAAAAGCCATTTCTTACATAGGTATGTACTTCCCTTACATCTTCCCCTGTTATGGCCAAACCAAAGAACTAATGTAGTCTCTCCACTATGGCCTTGTCTTCCCTGAGTGCATCTTTTATTTCATTTATTTATATCTCTCCTTTCTCAAAGCTTTTAAGTGGATTACAATCAAAGTTAGAACATTTTGCAATAAAACAGACACAGATTAAAACATATTAGAGAAAAATGCACATCTCAGAAACTCGGAGGATTGGCCAATCTAAATAAATGTCCTTTTCTCATCTGCAAATTTGATCACCTCATGTACTCCCATTTCCAGGTCATTCATAAATGTGAAGGGGCATTTTAGAAAGGTGGTCCAACTCAGAATGTGGTCATCCCAGTCAGTATGTCACAAATGGATGTCTATCTCACATATACTTTAAAGCCGGATCAAACCTGTTCTAAAATACATATTAGATGGATGTCCATGCGCTGGAAATGTCCAGCATGAAAGTCAATTTTAAAAACTGAAACATCCAAATTATGAATGGGCAAAATGAGGGACATGGTCATCTGTGTGGCAGCAAAGGAACGCCGATATTGTCCATACAGACATCCATGTGGAAGAGTAGACTAATGGATAAAGCAGCCAACTGAGACCTAGAACAGAAACTATGAGATAGCTAATTCAACTCCTACTGTAGCTTTTTGTAACTTTTGTTTCTTTTTATTTTATTTGTGAACACTCCAGAGACAGAAAAGTACTACTGTGACTTCTTGTATCTCCATTCAGTGGAGAACTGCTCAATCAGGGCACTTCTCTGTAACCTGGATGTGACAAGTACTAGGTCATCATCCTCCTGGTCTGCCTGCTGCTGCTACTGCTATTGTGTATCCTTTGGCAGGAGCTGTCTTCGTTGCAGTGTAAGGTTGTGCAGCAGGTCATGAATATCTTGGCAACCTTTTCTTTAGATTGTAAGCTCTTCTGAGCAGGGACTGTCCTTATTTGTTAATTTGTACAGCGCTGCGTAACCCTAGTAGCGCTCTAGAAATGTTAAGTAGTAGTAGTAGTTCTAGGCTATAGAGGATCTTCCCTCCAGAACAGTTGAGACATCTGAATCTGTTTTTCAGGCAGCCAATGGTGCGTTCAATGATGGTGTGGGTGTACTTGTAGCTCTTGTTATTTTTTTCTCCACCTCATTTTGGAGGTGGACAATGGGAGTCATTAGCCAGGTTCGCTGGGGGTAGATTCTGATACCTGTGTGTGTGTGGGGGGTGGGGGGGAGAGCAGACATGGGTGTGTATTTATATGTGGACCTTGTGGAGTGTGTCATGGGTGTGGGTTCTGGGGGCATATTGATGGAAGTAGAGTGGTGACATAAGAAGGGAGTGGGTTAGGAATCTCAATACTGCTTACCTAGGAGCCAGCCACCAGTGATCTCCACTCTGTCAAACCTAAGGTAGATTCGAGAATGCTGCAGGAAAAATGCATCGTGGGTGGACCCCAGACAGCAAGCACACACATCAACAGTCTCCCCCTGGGCATCACACATGACCTGGATTTTCTGTTCCTATAAGTCTCCTCGAGGAAGTCTGAGTGCAATGTGTATACAGTAGCTTACCAAGGGTGGGGTGGTGGGAGCAGTTCATCCTGGGTGCAGGCAGCAAGGGGGGGGTGCATGGAGCAAGTGTATGGTTGTCGGCGCTGCCCATCCCCTGCCCTCTCTGAATTTCCTTCCTGTTCTGGGGCAGAGGATTGGCAGAGCCAACAGCTGCGTGCCTACTCCACACACCCCCTTGCTAGGAGGAAAGGTGGTGGGGTGATATGCTTTCTGGGTGGTGTGGTACATGCTTTGGGGGTGTGGTTTGCCTCGGGAAGTTGATGTGCTGGGGGAAGGGGGATGCAGTGGCGACCCACCCTGGGTGGCGAACAAGCTGGGTACACCACTGCATGTGTGCAGTCGATGGCACCAATGGCTGAGGGGAAGCAGTATATGGCATACAACTGAGCCATGTTGTTCTAGAATGCCTGGCAGTACCCAGCCCTGCCCAGTGCATCCTGACAGTGACAGCCCGGGTGGAGAGCTGCATCCTGCCACCCAGCAGCTGTCCTGCTTCCCCTCATGGCCTAACGCCAGCTCCAGGCTGGTGTAGGGTTTTAGACAGTAGAACATCTTGTTCAGCGTGCTCCACCTTTGATCATGGAGCACTGATATGAAAGAGTAAACCATCATATATTAGCATGCCTTAGCAGGCTACTTGCACTGATCTGTTGCACACTCTTTCATTCCAGTGCTCAGGGCTGCTGATCATGAACTGCAGGTAAATGCGGGCGCTGATGGTCTCTAATGCTGGCATTTACCTCTGATCATAGGCCCCTGAGTCCCTTATATAGATGAACCTGAGTCTACCAAAGGTGGAAGGGGAAGCATACCATTGCATTACGCTAACAGGGAAATTCTATACATGGCATCGAACGTTAGGCACTACTTCTGTATCAAATTTTCAACACAGAAAGGGTTTCTAATGGACTCAAGGCACCAAAATGGGGCAGGAATGGCAGGTCTGCACAAAATCAAATATGCGCCCATTAATAGAATATTGCCTAAGTGTTTCCTTGCAGTTCTGCAATGAGGGTGTGGCCATGGGAGGGGCATGAGTGGGTCAGGGGCGTTCCCTTAAAATGCATTCAGTGTTATAGAATAGTGCGGATCCACGCCCAATTTGCATGCCAGGATTTACATCTGATTTCAGTTTGATTTCAGTTGGTGTAAATCCTCACCCGCAAAGCTGACCATGGACCCTGGCACTATCCCTTGGATTCTAGATAGCGCATCTAGAGATCTGCGCTGAAATCCAGGCGGATTTTATAACAATGTGTGTAACTTAATTGGCTTAACAAGTTAATTAGCATTGATAACAGCACTTAACAAGCAATAATGTGCACTAATTGACAATAATTAGAATTTATGTGCACAAATTGCTAAGCATATTCTGTAATGCAGAGCACCTAAATTTTAATGCATGCAGACAAAAAAGGTTGTGTTTATGGGTGGGGAAATGGGTGTTTCACGGGCATTCCAAAATTATAGAACATGGCTCAGTGCACCTAAATTTATGTGCTGGGATTTACACCATGATTTTGTTGGTGTAAATGGACACACATAGTTTTAGGCGCTGGAATATCAACTAAGCATATTCTATATACCACGCCTAAATCTAGACACCACTTATAGAATACGCTTAGGCACCATATATAGAATCCCCCATGCACTATTCCAGAAAAGACGCCAATCCTGGGCTGCCTCTTATAGAATACCATCCAGCACTGATTTTTTCAGTGCTGAATTTTGAGTACCATTTTCTGAATCTAGCCCTAAGAGTGCACTTTCAAACTTGGTCAACACTCCTTTTAAAAATTTTGCCTTCAAGTTTGCATTTGATTCTACAGCGGTGTAAACAAAGAAGCTTTTTTTTTGTGCATCTTGATTTAAAGATTACAGTGAAGATATTCAGGATAGCTACCATGTTACGAGGCAAATTACAACTTCCATTTATTTCTACAGTTAACATCATTTGCATTGGATTGAAAATTGTATTTCTTCATTTATGCCAGTATTATGGCTATTAACTAAGGAATTGAAAATAAGCCTCATTAATGTAGTCAATAAAGGACGCCCCTGACGCGTTTTCGCCCCCCCCCCCCAGTTATTTTTTTTAATGGATTTTGTAAACTTCTGGCAGACAGACAGCCCTAACAAGAGGTACAGACTCTCGTTAGATTTCACGGTGTTTTCCTGCGTTAAACGAATCGGAAAAGGTTAGTGCATGTCATTTCAATGGGATTTGTAGAAGAATTGCTCATCTGCATTCAGTTTTCATTAGCTGCTACTGTCGTCGGAAAATAGACTTTAGTGCATGGAAAGGATAGGAAATTCTTCCTTAAGGGCTCATTTAACGATGAAAAACGTTTAGTGCATCTGGGCCTCAGTTGTCTACTGCATTTTATCTTTCTGTCAAATTTAGGAAGTAATTTTAGAAGGGTTAGA
Source organism: Microcaecilia unicolor (assembly GCF_901765095.1). NCBI lineage: Eukaryota > Metazoa > Chordata > Amphibia > Gymnophiona > Siphonopidae > Microcaecilia > Microcaecilia unicolor. The sequence continues at coordinate 306,719,831 of NC_044035.1, read as the reverse complement.
CATTATTGACATGTGTAAAAAGCTGTCATTCAAATATTCAGCCACTGCAATCGGCATTGTTTGAAAACACCATCCGTGATGGCTAAAAAACATGAGTATTCAGTAACCACTATCTGGATACAGAGTGGCACTGGATATTCAAGTAGATCCACGAGTGCTGCTACTATTCAGATAGTAGCAATATTCAAACCAGTATCCAGATAGAAATCCAGACAAAGTTAAGATAGAAATTATTCTGCCCTAGTCCTAGTCCCTCCTCCTGCTGAGTGCATTTCAAAATGGCGGTGCCCAGCCCTGCCCGGTGCATCCTGACAGTGACAGTTCGGGCAGAGAGCTGCATCCTGCTGCCCAGATGCTGCCCTGATTCCCCTCCTGGCCTGACGCCAGCTCCAGGCTGGTGTAGGGTTTTAAGCAGTAGAACACCATTGTTCAGCGCACCCAACCTTTGATCATGGGGCCAGGGGCGTAGCCAGACAGCAGATTTTGGGTGGGTCTAGGTAAGAAGTGGGTGGGCACCAAATGTTCTCCCCCCCCCCCCCCATCACCACCACCACAAAAATATCTCAGCTGGCAGGGAAATGCTTCTTTCCACCTTGGCAGTCTGCAGCAGGCATGCACTGAAAACTGAGCATGCGCAGGTGCCAGTATTGTGGAGAGTAGAATTTTGTTACTATCAGGAGAAAGTCTTCAGCTGGCAGAGCTTGGGATCTCCACCAGCTACAGCTAAACATGTGCTACTGTTGGGTGGGCCTGAGCCCTAAGTGGGTGGGCCCTGGCCCACTCAGGCCCACCTGTGGCTACGCCACTGCATGGAGCACTGGAATGAAATTATCTGGGTAGTTTTCTGGATAGTGCCACGGAATATCCACAGCCAACACAGGCTAATCCCTTTATCCAGGTAAACAGAAACCAGTATCCAGCTAAACGGCTTTGAATAATGAGCTCTTGAGTAGCAATTTTAGAAAAGGTGCTACACGTACATGGAAGCAACAACATGCAGAAATTTAAGGGGGGGGTGGGGTGTTGAGAGCATGTTGTGGGTAATTTTATGAACGTTTTGCATGTGAGGACTTTATATGACTACTCCATGGGTTACATATGTGAAGCTCATTAGGGGCAGAAAAGCACCTGTAAAAAATAGTATATGTAAACTGCTTTGACTGTATCTACAGAAAGACGGCATATCGAGTGTGGAATAAACATAAACATGAAAGTACTTCTGGTGCCATGAAGCTACTTACTTTTACATGATTCATCTGTAGGCATGTTTTGTGGCAGAGTCTGGGAAGAACTTGGGGAGAGTCACAATTTACACTCAAAAAATGCAATTATGTAACTGAGTACCTGCATTTATACATACTTTGTATGGGTGAATGTCTAGAATACTAGCATTTATGTGCATACCCATGAAAATTCCAGAAGGGTGTGCACTCTGGCTTTCTTGGTACTTAAGTCACTGTTATAAGTCACTAGGCTGCTCTTCCATAGGTCAGAAAGGGGACAGGGGGTCAGAGGAGTAGAGTAAGAAAAGAAAGGCGTGAGGAATGACTGGCAGGGGTGTAAAGAAAGGACTTGGAATTCATGGGTGTGGAGAAAGGGCTGAGGATTGATTGTGGAAGGGGAGAGCTGATCAGACATACATGGGCATATAGCCTTGCACAGACACACATTTATTTATAAGATTTTATATACTATTCTGGTATATTGCATTCAAAATTGTTTACACTGACCAAATAATAATACTAATACTAATAATAATAATAATAAAGCAGATGGTAATAAAGGTAGAAAAAATATAACAAAAGACAAAAATCCTTACATTAATGAACTGATTATTTTGTAATGTTTTAAAAATGTACAAGCCAGGATGGTCACTGAGATCTGAGAAATCTAAACAGCTCTGTTTGCCTTGTCCAGCGATGTATCATTATGTGGATACAAAGATGCGAGCATTTTCGATTGCTGGTCCTTTTCTATGGAATGGTTTGACTTGGCAATTAAGACTATGTGATAAAGACTCACTATTTTTTGAAGGCCTTTCTAGAAGAATGACGTACTGAAATAATTTTTCAACTAACTGGGCTATTATATTAATTGTTGTTGATTTTTGTTTGTTATGTTTTATTAATTGTATGTGTGTGTTTTTTTTAAACCTGTTACCTGCTTTGGGCAAAGGTAGGATACAACTAAAATAAATAAATAAACAAACTTACAACATCATAAAAATCCTCACAAATTTCCTACCCCATAAAATATCAGTTATGATAAATTATGACATTGCATATACTCAAAGCCATATCAGACTCAATGTAAAGAATACCTTTGCAAATTTTGTATACTTTTTCTGTTTGTGTTTTGATATCCTGGATATGGGAGTGATATGCTGTAAGTACATCATAGAAACATTTCAGTTTGGCTAGTGCTTTAGGGTACCATCTCTGCAGACATCATGATTGTCAGCAGGTATCGCACAGTTGTCAGTCAGTCTACTCTTCTTTTCCAAATAAAATGCATCAGAGTGAGATGACTGTCAGATTCTTTTCTTGTTCTCTAGTAACTGAGAAGTAAAGCTCAGATGTCAATGTTCCCCGTAGGTCATCTTGTATTTGTTGAACTCTTCTTTGACTCTCTCTTCATTGACCTGAAGAATAGCCCAGCAGACATTTCTTCTAGTGCTATGACATGCCATAGATATGATAAAAATATGCTTTTTCATTCTCAGAAATAACTAGCAGAGTTTTTAAACTGAACTCAAGATAGAGTTCAAAGTCTGTATAAAATGCTGAATGTTGTAGAAGAGAGCTTGCAGAGAAGATGTTCTGCAGAGCATGACAGTTTCCAGGACAAGAAGGAAGAAAAGAACTAGAGGACTCTAAAGAAACTTGACAACTGAAAGCCATGAAAGAGGGAGCCATACAATTTGCCAATTAGGCTGTATAGCCACAGAGTGAGGAAACCTGTTGAGCAGCTACTCCTAATATCACTCCTGACTCCGTAGTTAGCTTTAGAAAGTTTCAGCCTTTCATATGTCACTGTTTGCACGCGTGCGCCCACATTCACACACATCTTTGGGGTCTGCTTTCTTCTGCTGTTGAACTATATGTCAAAAAAATGGGATTTGGTCAGGGCTGCTCATCAAGTCACAGGACCACTATCTGCAATTATTAAAGAGGTCAATTTAAGAGAATTTAAAGGATCCTGCTATATAAAAAAGAGATTATATGAGATTACTATATAGAGTATTTTATTTTATCATTCTCACTTTAATATTCCCTTATCTCTTGCTTCTCCGGTTTGTCTGTCTGTCCTAATTAGATTGTAAGCTCTGTTGAGCAGGGACTGTCTCTTCATGTTCAAGTGTACAGCGCTGCGTACGTCTAGTAGCACTTTAGAAATGATAAGTAGTAGTAGTAGGTAGAAATTCTATATATGGTGACTAAATTTGAATGCGCAAATCAGCATGCCTTGCTGATGTGTGAGTGTGTGTAAATTAATTGACTAATGAGCCAATCAGTGTTAATAATTGGCTGCCAACAACCAGTTATTGGTGTTAATTAGACTTAATTAGGTTTGATGTGCACATCATATTTTATAATGATGCGCATAGAAATCCTATAGCACATAAATTCAAGGGGGCTTGGCCGGGGGCATTCCCAGAATTGGCACACATCATTACAGAATAGACCCAATTGATGCCTAACTTGGGTGCCAGCATTTACACCTGCTTTCAGCAGACCTAATTGCCGGTGCCTTAAGTTAGGTACCATTTATGTATTTAGTTGCTATTCTATAAAGGGTGCAGATCCTTTATAGAATAGAACACAGCACTTCAATTTTTTGGCACCAAGAAGAATCTAGTTTTTAAAGCTCAAAGCAGGCATATTTCAGCAGTAGGAGTGAATGTGTACATAACCAGGTGTAACTTCTATACCATTCCATGGTGCATCTATGAAAAATGACATATTGTATCCTTCCTTCACAGTGCTGAATAGTAAGTGATTTTTCTTTCTTGCTGTATTTTTGTAAACTTCATTCCTTTCATGCCTAATGTTGAGTCTCAGTTAGTGGGTGGCCCGAGTATTGTCTTTTTCCAATCTTAAAACCTGGCAGAGGATTGCAGTCTGGGTAATTAGCAGGCTCCTGCATCTCAGGCTGTCAAACCAGAAGGTTTTTTCTTGAAAACTGAACATGAAGGAAACACACAGAAGAGAATGGGTGTGCCTCTTTATTATAGAGGCCGTGTCGTGGATTCATGGGAAAGAACTGTCAAGCTATGTTGTGCTTTCTGGGAAATGATGCAGTCCTCAGATGCTCATAATTAATGGATTGTTTATTTGTTTTTTTTAAAACAAGAAACCAACATACATGGAAAGACCTAAGAGATAACAGTGTGTGATTTCTGATTTGATTTGTTACTGTTAAGAGAGATAACATTTTGTGATTCCTGTTTTGATTTATTTTGTTGTTAATACAGATAACAGTTTGTGATTCCTGTTTTGTTGTTAAATTAAACAGTGTAATGATGAAATATGAGTAATATCATGCATAGAAGGCCTGATTTTATAACAGCACATCTACGTGAGAAGTCCAAAGGCGCCTCTTTTATAAAGTCAACATTGGTGCCAATGTTGCCTTTATGAAACAGGCACCTATATATGGCACCAAAAACCACGTTTAGCGCTATTCTATAAACCTCACCTAAAGTTAGGTGTCATTTATAGAATAAGCGTAGGGCCATGCCTGTGACTAAATTTAGTCATGGCCATTTATGCCAATTGAAACCTGATGTAAAAACACGACTAATGTAGTTGTAGATGAGGTATATTCTATAATACTGCGTGAAAATTTTAGGAATGCCCATGCCCCGCCCATGCCCCTCCCATGGCAGTCCTCTTTTGAGATCTGAGTGGTCCGATTTATGTGCACTGCTTTATATCCTAATTAGTGCCAATTAGTATCAATAATTGCTTATTTGCATCCAATTATCGGCGCAGATTGGCTTGTTACCCAATTAAGTTCCACACATAAATCAGCTACGTGTGCCGATTTGAGTGCAGAACTCTGGTCGCCATATATAGAATCCAGGGGATAATGCTTCAGTTCCAATGCACACATTTGCACATGCTCAGAAGCAGGTGTAATATGTGTGTGTACTTGAGTATTTTATAAATTATGTGGGTATATTGCAATGCTGCCCCTGATCTGTCTGAACTACACCCCCAGCACATGCTGTATGTAAAAAAAAAAAACTTTACATGCAGAATAAAACCTTTACAAAATTACTCCCATAATGCTCATAGCAGACAGTCCATGCTTCGTAGTATGGTTGAGTTGTTAAGTTGCTAATGCAGTACGAGTATGCAAACTGAAGTTCCCTAAAACTGCTAGTTATGCTAGGCTATGATAATATTTTGTTATTGTTCTTTTAAATTTATTTTTTTAGGTTCTCCTCCTAAATCTAAAAGACTGTTGGGCTGCTATTCAAAAAATTTAAGCAAACAGGAAAGGATCCAGCCTGCTTAAATAGTTTGGGGCTGCCCAACCACTGATATTTAGTGGCACTTAACTGGGTAGTGCCACTGAATACCAGCTCTGACTGGCCAAGTTTAAAGTGGGCAGGTCAGGGGTGGTACAGGGGACAGAGTTGGAGAGAAGCCTGAAGTTATGCGGGTGCTGGCAATATTCAGTGCTGGCACTGGCCCAGCTAACCAGGTGATCTTCTGAAGAAATTTAGCTGAGGCCCTGTTTACTAAGCCGTGCTGTAGGCACGCAAACGTTTTAGCATGTACAGCATCATGATAACACTATAACCGATATTATCCCACCAAAACTACTTGACGTCAGTGTTACTCCCTCCCCCCTTCCCCCCCTTTTCCCCCTCTCAAGGAGCCAATCCATATCTCATCATCAGGAATCAGTTAAATTTCCGGCCATAACCTATATCTAGCTGGTCAGGTTCAGAAGCATACTGCGGCCTCGTGGGCTCAACTTATGTATGTACCCGTTCCAGATTTGCATGAAATTCTTTTTCTTCTTTGGAGATCCCCGCGCCTCCCTGGCCTCCCATGTAGCTAACAAATGAACTTGGTTCCTCCAGTGCCAATAGGCCAGAGGGTCCGAGGAGACCCAATACTGTAAGATAGTTTTCTTTGCCACTAGGCAGAATTTTCGACACCAGGTCCTTGCCCCTTTATCCTTAACACGAAAAGCTGTTGGTGTGTCTAAAACATATTGGTCCCAGGATCCTCCTATTGTCCCTCCAAGTGTAGTGGACATATATCTCTGAATTCGTCCCCAAAAGGCTCTGACCTTTGGGCATCCCCAAAATGCATGATAAAGTGTGTGTGTGGTGTTAACATTTTAAAGAGATAGAGCCATTTTTAAACTAGAATCTAGGGGAAAGTGAAAAGTTTTTCAGGAGCACATGTTTCAGAAAGAGTTATCTTTGAAGGATACTATCAAAACAGGGAAGTTAGGGATGAAGATGTGAGCCACATCACTCATTCCTTATTCATACTAGTTGTTCTCTGAACCTTTCAAAGGAAATCGCTTAATACTCAAGTTAAAGCTTTGTCAAGTCAATGGCTATAAGAGAGCTTATAGTTAACGGAGGGTAATGGCTAGCCAAATTAATGGTGAGCTTTCATGTTAAAAAATTATGGCAACTTAATGATTAGGCTGGTGTATGTGTCCAATGACTGAGTGATATGTTTTAGACCCTAGTGATTCCACACCACTTTACAGGGTAGATGTTTCCTTTCTTCTGAGAGCCTTCACGTGTGAATGAAGTAGAACACTCAATTATGGTAGCATCTGCCTCACTTTCTGTACCAGGTCAAACAGGCTGGCATCCAGCTGTGCTTCTAGCACTACAAATGGACAGACTGGAAGAACCATGTGGTTCTTATCTGCTGACATCATGTATGTTTCTTCTCAGAGACGCTTTGAGAAGGTAACTTGGGTCAGGAGTCATCTAGAAACAACTTACCTTGCTAGACAGACAAGTCACCATGAAGTTTCCCTTTTTCTACTGCTCTCTCTTAACAATCTCTTCCCCATTACAGACACACACACACACACACACACACACACACACACGTGGCAAATAGTGATGAGAAGAATGATGGAAGAAAAAAAAAAGAAAGGGAAGACACCATCTGTCAAGGCCAATTTCCTTTTTTTTAATTTTTTTGCTATTTAGCACTGACAATTTTGACTTTTCACAGAAAGAAGTCAGAATTTGCTTTGAAATGAAAGTGGAAAACATTTTTCTCTGATGGTGGCTTCTTCTGTGCTTCTTTTCATTCAAATCATTACATTTTTGCTGCATTTGATGTGCTGTAAACTACCTTTCAAATAATGCATCTGAAATAAATTTCTTTTTTCATGATTCCTGTGAATTCTGTAAAAACATAAAATCAAACATACAGCTTCTGGCTTTCTCCCGCTTCCAAATAAAGGCATTTTTTCTTTTAAAAGTACCAGAGAATTTACTTCAAGAGTTTAAAAATCCTCTGATGCCAAGAGCAGAGCACTTCATAACTATGGATTCCAGTGCATATGTGGAACACAGTGGCCTGGAGGAATGCTTCATGTGGAATTATTTAATTCCACTAAAAACTGCTACTTTCAGCAAGAGGAAATTTTCCCACAGACTAGTATGGAACAGAATAGCTGTAAGGAAGCCAGATGACATCACCTGCTTCTTAGTGAAACAAAAGACCAAAGACGTAACAACCCCCCTCCCCCCTCCATTCCTCAGTGAAAGTAGCAGCATGTCCTTGCAGAGTACAAACAAATTGATAGGGGAACTCAGGGAGCAGTTATCCTGGAACTACGTGAACAGATGGAAAGATGTGCTGTGCCTACATAGCACAATGGTTTCTTTTTACCAAGGGCCAAGTATTGTTGGAAAAGTTTTTAAAGGAGACCAATCTTTGGGCACTGTTTACTAAGCAGCGTTACAGGTGCGTTAATGTTTTTAACGTGCATTAACCATGTACGCTGTGTGAGCACTCTGGAGGGCTGGTGCGAGGGAAAGGGGATAGTGGGTCTTTCAGCCGGCATCATCCCCGTTCATTCAGCCCAGCTAGGAGAACAGGGCGCCATCTAGGGATCAAACTGCCAGGGAAAGCTGTAATGCAGGAGAAAAACTACACTTCCCAGAAGCCAGTGCAGGGTCAGCTGAACTCCCAGGAGGGGGAGGGTGGAGTGACTGATTGGGAGATAAGGTCTGATCCTGGAGATGGGGAACAGCTGGTGGAGCTTGGGGAGGAGGAGATGGAGTGGAATAAAGAGGAGGTAGAAGGAGAAGGTAAAGAGGAGTGCATGGAGGTTGGAGGGTTTGCTCAAACTTCCTCAGGAAAGGTAAAGGCTTTGGTGGCGGGAGTGTGGCCCAAGCTGTGCATACTTGGAGAGGATAAAATAATCCAGTGGGGAAGCCACTGGTGGAAGAAGCTAACCCATAAACTATCTAAGGGTAGAAGATAGTGCTGATGAGGGGAGGCTACAATTGGGAGCAAGACAAAGGTTTGCTGGGTGTGATATTCTGAGTTAGGATTGGACTGTGTTAATAAGCTGAATGTGGAAAAACTGAACTGACTCTTGCATTCTTGATGAAGAAACTGCTTGAAGATTAAAGCTGTATTAAAAGATGCTGAGAGAATAAAGACTATAAGACTGCTGGAGTTTTGTGTGTCCCAGTCGTGAGCTGATCCTGGGTGCAGGTCAGCTGGGCAGCAGTTAAACTAGGCCAAGCAGTGCAGCAAGGCGGTGGTTGCAGCTCGTACCGGGGAAAAGCTAGCCAAGCTAAGCAGGGTCGACCCCGGCTCTCACCTGGAAGGGTGACCTGGTTACAGCTGTGATAGAGTCACATCCAGGATAGTTGGGTAAAGGCAGTGTCAGTTTGAAATACAAGTCCCAGAAGGCATTGCAGGCAAGGAGCCAGGGGGTGAGATGAGGAACCCGGACTGGACTCTTAACTGCAATAGGGGAAGACATGGGTGTAAGTTGGCAGGATGTGTAGATTGGCTGCCACTAGGGGGGAAGAGAGATAGGAAACCCTGTGTGCAGGAGCTCATCATTAGTCTAATGCTTAATTCAGCTGGTATGGGTGTGGGGAAAGCTAATGGAAGGAGAATGATTGGTTGTGAGAGCAGAAGCCAGGGATTGATTAGGCAGGTGGGAAGGAGTCCCAAGGGAGAGAGAAGCAGAAGGAGAGAAGAGGGTAGAGTGAAGCAGATGCAGGGTGAAATCCCTTGGGTGTGAGAAAGTCCCAAAAGTATTTGCAGGCTGAAAACCCTTGGGTAATAGAGGTCCCTAAAGTATTAAATCTATCAGTGAAGCCGATGTAAAGGGGAATCCCTTGGAGTATGAGAAATCCCTAAAGTATGGAACCCCTCCTGAAGGTAAAGAGAGTAGAAGGTAGAAACTGCTGCTTTGTGATTTAACTGTGATGATGAATTGAATGAACTGCTTCTATTTGGAATTGAACTACTGTTTATTGTGCACTGGATAAAGAGCCCAGACTGGAGTTGACTGTGAGCCTGTATTGAATCCTGGTATGTGCTGATAGCCTGCTGCTAAAGGGGACTATTTGCCACACACTTTCAAGTGGCTTATATGTGCTTAAAATGGAAGGTGAATGCTGCTGTTGGAACTGTGTATCAGGTCTACTAGAAACCTGCATGGAATAAAGTCTTTAAGATTGAAGTTGCTGGTGGAAATTTATTTCTTGACTGTACCGGGACCCTGTGGCTGGAGGAGATTGTTCTATCCTTGGCTGCACTTAGAGGTACCTGGTTACAACGCGCATTAACCATGTACGTGCCTACAATATCCCTATAGGCACCTACATGGTGAGCACGCATGCTAAGTGTAGGCACGCTAAAAACACTAATTTACCTTAGTAAACAGGGCCCGATATTTTTAAAAATGCTTGTAAAACTAGTAGAACTGAATAAACTGTGGCCAAAGAATGACCCTAAAGGATAGACATCCCATGTCTCCTATCATACCATCAAGGAAGGCCTTTGCAAACTGGGGAAAATGGAGATTAAAAACATGTTGTTTTTTTAAACTAAGCTTAAGCTTCTGTGAATGCAGATAAAGTATATAATACCTAGTTCAGCTCTCCAGGGTAGAGAAAAATAAGCAGCTGATAATGATATATGTCTCTCCTGATCAATTCACAGGCAAAACAAACAGCAAATGTTCACCCCTACCCAATCCCTGTGCCTCTCAGCCTCTGCATACTGGAAAAGGGTAGTGATCACCAGAAGAAAGACAGCCTACCCTACTCTCAAATTGGGAAATTTTAGCTGAAATCTGGTTAGAAGATGGAACGTTCTCTCTTCATGCACAGATGTTATTCCTGTTCTGACCTCAAACTGGAATGGTAGAGTTTCCTTAGAGTATATATTAAGGACCAGATTATAAACAGCACTGAAAAGTCAGCGCCAATAAAATTCAGTGCTCAACACTATTCTATAAAGAGCGCTTCGGGATGAGCACTCCTGGCTCTTTTCTCAAGCCTTTAATACAAAGGATGACTGACTACAGGGGCGTAGCCACGGGTGGGCCTGGGTGGGCCCAGGCCCACCCAGTTTTGGTTCAGGCCCACCCAGCAGTAGAGGCAGCGGAGCGGAGGGAGCAGGCTGAGCTCCGATCCCGCATCTGCCTCCCCAGCCCGCCACTGCCCCGCCCCCCACCGTACCTTTAAATATTACAGTTTTGCTGGAGTCGCGGGCAGCCGGCATTGAAGACATCGGCAGGCTTACGCCGGTTCCAGCAGCCTTTCCTTCCCTCGTTGCAAGTCGGATGATGGCTCCGCCCTCGTAGATACAGGAAATACGTCAGAAGAGGGCGGAGCCATCATCCGACTTGCAACGAGGGAAGGGAAGGCTGCTGGAACCGGCGTAAGCCTGCCGATGTCTTCAATGCCGGCTGCCCGCGACTCCAGCAAAACTATAATATTTAAAGGTACGGGGGAGGGGGGCAGGAAGGAAACAGGGCAGACGGGAGAGGAGGGTTGCTGCACATGGTGGAAGAAGGGGAGAGGAGGGTTGCTGGACATGGTGGAAGAAGGGGAGAGGAGGGTTGCTGGACGGAGGGAAGGGGAGAGGAGGGTTGCTGGATGAAGGGAAGGAGAGAGGAGGGTTGCTGGACATGGTGGAAGAAGGGGAGAGGAGGGTTGCTGGATGGAGGGAAGGGGAGAGGAGGGTTGCTGGACATGGTGGAAGAAGGGGAGAGGAGAGGGCAGGGGAGAGGAGGGTTGCTGGATGAAGGGAAGGAGAGAGGAGGGTTGCTGGACATGGTGGAAGAAGGGGAGAGGAGGGTTGCTGGATGGAGGGAAGGGGAGAGGAGGGTTGCTGGACATGGTGGAAGAAGGGGAGAGGAGGGTTGCTGGATGGAGGGAAGGGGAGAGGAGGGTTGCTGGACATGGTGGAAGAAGGGGAGAGGAGGGTTGCTGGATATGGTGGAAGAAGGGGAGAGGAGGGTTGCTAGATGGAGGGAAGGGGAGAGGAGGGTTGCTGGATGGAGGGAAGGGGAGAGGAGGGTTGCTGGACATGGTGGAAGAAGGGGAGAGGAGGGTTGCTGGATGGAGGGAAGGGGAGAGGAGGGTTGCTGGACATGGTGGAAGAAGGGGAGAGGAGGGTTGCTGGATGGAGGGAAGGGGAGAGGAGGGTTGCTGGACATGGTGGAAGAAGGGGAGAGGAGGGTTGCTGGATATGGTGGAAGAAGGGGAGAGGAGGGTTGCTAGATGGAGGGAAGGGGAGAGGAGGGTTGCTGGATGGAGGGAAGGGGAGAGGAGGGTTGCTGGACATGGTGGAAGAAGGGGAGAGGAGGGTTGCTGGATATGGTGGAAGAAGGGGAGAGGAGGGTTGCTGGATGGAGGGAAGGGGAGAGGAGGGTTGCTGGACATGGTGGAAGAAGGGGAAAGGAGAGGGCAGGGGAGAGGAGGGTTGCTGGATGAAGGGAAGGAGAGAGGAGGGTTGCTGGACATGGTGGAAGAAGGGGAGAGGAGGGTTGCTGGATGGAGGGAAGGGGAGAGGAGGGTTGCTGGACATGGTGGAAGAAGGGGAGAGGAGAGGGCAGGGGAGAGGAGGGTTGCTGGATGGAGGGAAGGGGAGAGGAGGGTTGCTGCACATGGTGGAAGAAGGGGAGAGGAGGGTTGCTAGATGGAGGGAAGGGGAGAGGAGGGTTGCTGGATGGAGGGAAGGGGAGAGGAGGGTTGCTGGACATGGTGGAAGAAGGGGAGAGGAGGGTTGCTGGATATGGTGGAAGAAGGGGAGAGGAGGGTTGCTAGATGGAGGGAAGGGGAGAGGAGGGTTGCTGGATGGAGGGAAGGGGAGAGGAGGGTTGCTGGACATGGTGGAAGAAGGGGAGAGGAGGGTTGCTGGACATGGTGGAAGAAGGGGAGAGGAGGGTTGCTGGATATGGTGGAAGAAGGGGAGAGGAGGGTTGCTGGATGGAGGGAAGGGGAGAGGAGGGTTGCTGGACATGGTGGAAGAAGGGGAGAGGAGGGTTGATGGAGGGAAGGGGAGAGGAGGGTTGCTGGACATGGTGGAAGAAGGGGAGAGGAGGGTTGCTGGATATGGTGGAAGAAGGGGAGAGGAGGGTTGCTGGATGGAGGGAAGGGGAGAGGAGGGTTGCTGGATGGAGGGAAGGGGAGAGGAGGGTTGCTGGACATGGTGGAAGAAGGGGAGAGGAGGGTTGCTGGATATGGTGGAAGAAGGGGAGAGGAGGGTTGCTGGATGGAGGGAAGGGGAGAGGAGGGTTGCTGGACATGGTGGAAGAAGGGGAGAGGAGGGTTGCTGGATGGAGGGAAGGGGAGAGGAGGGTTGCTGGACATGGTGGAAGAAGGGGAGAGGAGGGTTGCTGGATGGAGGGAAGGGGAGAGGAGGGTTGCTGGACATGGATGGAAGAGAGGGAAGGGAGAGAGAAGAAATGCTGGACATGGATGGAGGGGATGGAAGAATGAGGAAGGAGATGAGATGAGGGAAAAGGAAGAGAGGAGAAAAACTGCACATGGATGAAGAAAATAGGCAGAAGCTGAGGACCAGAAATGAAGAAGAAAGGAGGAAAGGAAAGAAATGGAAAGGAAGCCCTGGAAACGGAGTTAAGAGGACAGATAGCAGCAGAATCGGATACTGGGCCAGCATGATCAGAAAAACAGTCACCAGACAACAAAGGTAGAAAAAAATCATTTTATTTTCATTATAGTGTTTGGAATATGTCCACTTTGAGAATCAGATGCTCAACATTAAAAGTTTATATTTATTTACTTATTTATGGCATTTTATCCCACATTAAACATGAATTAAATTGGAACCTGGGATCATTTAATTTTTTTTTCCTGGAGACAGTAATGCATTGGCCCCCCCCCCCCCCCAGGCTCTCTCCCCGGCTATAGCCAGCTCTGCAATTTTGAGGGGAGGTGCACAGGTGGATGGGGGGGGGGGGGGGGGAGTGCAGAGGTGGACCGGGGAGAGAGCCTGTTGTTAAACATTTACCAGCACACCACTGTCTAGTGCCCACCCATCCAACCTGTTGGCCCACCCAAAAATTGACTTCTGGCTACGCCACTGACTGACTATACACTCATTCTGCACCTGGACTAGCTTGCTACACACACTGTAACTTAGATCAGTTCCTTATATCTTGTTTAACTGTATAAAAGACTTGCCTTTAGTTTAGCCACACATTTATTTATCCAAACTGACTCTGTACCATGCATCTTGTCCCCATCTATATATCTGCCCTTGGCCCCTCAGCTATATGGTAAGCTGTATTGTAGAAAAGCATTAGTATAATAGCTATGTGATTTGAATGTTCTAATTGTGTGCTTATTAGATAGTTCGTTAGTATTGTGCCGACTGCATATTATATCTGAATTTCAGTGTTGTTAAATGCGTATATATTTTTGATCCTGTTTCATGGTAGTCCTATTATTATTATTCCTAAGAGCATCTCTAGCATTTAGTGTGTGCTAAAAATGCTAGTGTGCCTCTAGCGCAGCTTAGTAAACAATGCCCTAGGTATAACTACATAATGAATATATAAAAAAGGAAATTGTATATACATGAGGTTAGGACCATCAATAAGATTGTTTTCTTCTTCTATTTCTAGACCTTTTGAATTAATTAAAACTCAAAATTTATCAGTCAATCGCCTATGTTTACTTTGGCGCGTTAGCATTTTTAACGCACATAAATGGTTTACATGTGCTAAACACTAATGCACCCATAGAAATGTATAGGCGCATTAGTGTTTAACGTGCCTTAAATTTAAAGGTGCGCTAGAAACGCTAACACACCTTAGTAAACATACCCCAATATTTCTTGTCTGTGATATTATTTTATACCTGATTATAGAAGCTTTGGAAAGCATTACATGTCATCAATAACACCACTTGATATCTGTAAGATTTACATCTGGTATGTATTGTATTTTATTTATAATATTAAATTTGCATGTGATAAAAAATCTTTTAATACAGATGTTGGAGTTTGCTATATGGTAATACATATACATTTTTGTTTTTAGTACAGTCAATTTATGCCTTTGATGTGGATTTTGATTGAAATATTAGGCTATGTTATTAATGTAGCTAGCATGCACATAATACCCAACATACTCACTCTTTTATGAAAATTATCCCTCTTTTGCAAAGGAAAAGTACAGAAGATTTTCAGAGGAAAGAAAAGTAGGTAATATATAGGGGGAAATGTGAAAAGCAGTTGAATTAGCAGAAAGCAGAAACTTGAGTGGCTACTTGTGAGCTTGGTTGGGGGGAACCCAATGCCTGTGAAAGAAGAGAAAGTTACAAGAGCTGGAAGCATGGCCTGGAGTAGCCAAAGGTACGAGAAAAGCAGTAAAAATGCTCAGATAAGAAAAGAACTTTATCAGGTAGTAAGTGCAATTGAAGATAGCATAGATGCACTCACTGCCTCCTGTTTAGGAGGTGGGAAGAGCATCTGTGCTGAATGCATCAATGACAGTATGCAGTAAAGTACCCTGCATTAACTGCAATGCACAATACATGTTGTTTATATGGGACATGCAGGTCATGAACCATGAAATAACTTTACAACAGTAATTGAGAATTATGAGCAAAGCTAGGCCTCTGTGAACAGGCTATGAACAGGTTAACAGTCATTGAGGAGCTAAATAATAAGAAATACACAGAATGTGAATCTCATGTCAGCTTGCCCTTCTGGGAAGATGGTTTTTGCAAAGTAGGATAACCTTACTGACTTTTCTTATGATAGGCAAATATGTTATGGAGAGCTTTGCCTCTGTAAGATAGAATTTACTAGACTATGCTGACTGTACTTCCAATACTAGCCTATGGGAGAAAAGAGTATCAAGGGGAGAATCATGGACAGAGACAGAGAGCTAATGTCAGAGGTCACGTTTATGTCCTGGTTGCTGTCTCATATGAGAATTAATTAATTATATTATGTAGTCTAATTGTATTCCTGATTGGTAAGTATAATAAACAATTATTGATTATTCTCATATTATTACTATAGCCTTCTGTGCCTTTCTGTCTCTCCACCTGGTGGTGTTAGGACCATATTGTCTGGTGTGCTGAACATTCTAGCTTGCAGGTAAATAGTACCTTTATACCTGGGAGAGGGCAGAAAGATAAACAATATCCATTCTCCACTCACAACCTACCCATTTTCTGCCTCATAACAGGCTACGCAGTTAGCATGTGAATTAGCTTGAGCAGTCTTTCCAGTACATTGGGGGTCTTTTACTAAGGTGTGCTCACGTTTTTAGTGTGCGCTAAAAATAGGGGCACGCTAAACATTAGAGACGCCGATGCATGGGCGTCTCAAAAGTTTAACATGAGCCTATTTTTAGTGCACGCTAAAAACGTGAGCGTGCCTTAGTAGAAGACCCCGATAATGGTTAATGCAGCCATGCGCTAACAGCATGTGCTAATTTGCTTGCTAACTGCTTAATGCAGTTTAGTAAAAGAGCTCAGATCATTTATGGCATATCTGCAGTTTGCTGGTTGAATCTCACCTTTTATTTTTATTTATTTATTTATTTGGTGCATTTTTACCCCACATTTTCCCACATAAGCAGGCACAATGTGGCTTACATTAAGTCAAAAGGATACAATGCAACACAGAGATGGCACAGAAACAGAATGTGACAGGAGGGGAAGGAACACGGAATGACACAGGTAAATGACAGGGGTGAAGAGCCAACATGTGAGAGAGGTTAAACAATGGAAGAGCCAGGGGAATAAGCTTTGGCAAACAAGAAGGTTTTTAAGGACTTCTTGAACTGTTGATGGTCGATGAACTCCTTAAGCTGTCTCGGCAGAACATTCCAGGATTGTGGACTGATGTAGAAGGAGGAAGCATAAAGAGTCTTGTATTTTACGTGCCTGCAAGTGGAGTAATGAAGATTGAGGTAGGTCCTTGCAGATCTCAGGGCATTTCTAGATAGCAGATCGATTAGGTTAAGCATGTAGTCTGGGGCTTCTCCATATATTATCTTGTGTGTAAGTGAACAGATTTTAAATGTAATACGGTCTTTGACAGGCAACCAGTGTAATTGAAAACGGAGTATGCTATTGCAACATAGATTCTTTAGTTTAACATGTGTGTCATGGCATTATCTTTGAATGATTTTATCATTTGCAGTCTTTACAATAATTACTGTACCATGTCATACATCTCACATTGAAAAATTGTCCAACTTTTTTAAAAAATGCAGAATCAGTTATCATTAAAGCAAATCTGTCAGCATCAAAAATAAGGAAGAACCCTACCCTTGGTGATGCTTCATGCTATGCTATGCTTGTGCATTTTTGAGAAGTGGCAAGAATCCGACAATGTTAACTAGTAGAGATGTGTGCAGTTCTTCAAGATGTTAGAAACTTAGGGGCCATTTTACACAGCAGTCTGCTTCAAAGTTCATGAACCAATTTGCTAAGGGGTCCTTTTATCAAGCTGTGGTAAAAAAGGGCCCTGCGCTAGTGGGGGGGGGGGGGGGGGGGGACTGCAGTAAAAAGGGCCACAGCGTGCGGCAAAAAAGTCCCCCCCCCCACTAGCGCAGGGCCCTTTTTTACCACAGCTTGATAAAAGGACCCCTTAGCAAATTGGTTCATGAAATTTGAAGCAGACTTAAGAATTCCATAACAGCTAAAAAAAAAATTGTGAATCAGATTCTGTTGGACTGCAATCTTTTTAAAAAATCAGAAGCAATTCATTTAAATTTGTTTCCAAATGTTCCATTTTTGTTTGCAATTTCCCCAAATCTGCATGTAAAATTATTTTGGATTTTTACTGATCATAGGAAAATCCCAAAATTCTGTCAAAATTAACTCAGGTTGAAATTTGCCTGTTTTAAATATGACTTTCAGTTGTTTGCATATTTCTAATTGTAAGCCAAAACCACACTGTCACTCATGTTACTCTTTGCTATAACTGACATGGGTCAAAAGGGGATTTTATTTGTAAAGTAGCATACTTTAACAAGGTAGATGCCCTTTATGAAAGGGTGAGAGGAGGAGGAGAAACGAAACATTAGTTTTCCTAGAGAAGCAGCATGCCATGCACAGAGTCAACAAACCAGGCCACCCACCCTGCTCAGAAACACATGCCAAACTGCAACAGGCTATTGGCCGGGGTCTGGCCTCATCGGCCATTTTCAGATGCATAGATAAGATCATAAGTCAAGCTGGGTCAGACCAAAGGTCCATCAAGCTGAGCATCTTGTCTCAAACAGTGGCCAGTTCAGGTCACAAGTACCCTGCAGGATAAAAGAGTAGATTAATCTCCTGTTGCTTGCTCCCAAGGATAAGTGGTAGCTTTCTTAAGACAACATGGTTAAACCCCTTTTAAACCAAGCTCTGCAAGATGCCCTGACCACTTCCTTTGGCAACAAATGCCAAAGTTTGACTATATATGAATGAACAAATTCTTTCGCTAATTCATTTTGAATGTGCTACCGATTAGTTTCATGGCATGTCCCCTTGTTTTAGTACTATTTACCCATTACACCTTGCTCATGATTTTCTAGTCCTCTTATCATTTCTCCTTTAAGCCATCTCTTTTCCAAATGAATGAGCCCTAATCTGTTTAGCCTTTCTTCATATGGAAGCTGTTCCCTGTGCCTTTTCTAAACCTGCTATATTTTTTCTAGACAGGTTAATACAGAAGCATTATGATATTCTCAATTGTATTCTCTATTCCTTCCTAAATAACTCCTAATTCAATTTGAATTTTTTTTACCACCACATATACCACAGCATACTCACACTATATCATATTCACACACATTCACACCTTACCCTGTTACCACTGATGCAATCACAAATTCATATATATGCATCCCATCAAAACACTCAAGGCTTCTTTTACAAAGCCGCGCTAGCGATTCCCACTCGGTAAATGAGAGGAAGCCCATAGTAATTGAATGGGCTTTCTCTCATTTACTTCACAACAATCGCTACCGTGGCTTTGTAAAAGAAGTCCTCAGTGAAATATGCCTATTTGAAATGCTTAGGACATGTACAGTTCAACTTGTTTGAAAAATGTTCTTTTGGCCTAATTGTTTTTTTCACCTCACCATTTAACCATGCTGATGTTATTTGGTCTTTCATTGATCTTTTAAAATCCATGGAATACATTATTTCTGGGCTTCCAAAATGGTATTTTTAAATAATGCTCCCACCTCATGTTCACTCATATATAAGCGGCGGTAAGCATTAACGTGTGCTTACTGTGCGGGAAAATGCAATACTATGGGGCACACTCAGGTGTCCCGTGGTAGCTTTGGCATCTGCATATGCTTCCCACGCACTAAAAACTACTTTTTCTTTTTTAGTGCTGGGGAGTGTTGGGAGTGGAGAGTAGGTGTACCCAGCGCTAACTGGTTATTGCAGCTACATTGCCAAGTGCCAACCAAGTAGCGCATGGTTAGCACATTGTTCCCACCTAAAGAATAGGTGTCAGTAAGGGCTTACGGGCTAATTGTCACATGTTAATGAGGAAATTAGTGTGTGGCCATTAATGGGGGAAATAGGAAATGTGACCATTTTACAGCCACACTAGTGGCCTCAGCATGTGGCACAATTCAAAGCGCAGGCCACCTTTTAGCGCAGCTTATTAAAAGGGCCCTCTAACATTTAACCCTCACATTTGGGGCTGCGCTTACTGATTAGTGCAGACATGCCCACTCTCTTCCTCAGAATGGCCCCTAGGTGAAAAAATTATTTTTATTTTTTAGTGGGCTAGTAGTGTGAGCACATGTCAAAAGTACCACAGGATGCTATTTTAAACAGAGGTAAGCATGTGTTAGTGCTTACTGCAACTTCATAAAAGGGCCCTTTAATGTTCTCTGTCTCTGCCTAGTAATTATATTGAATTTTAACATTTTTCATAACAATTGCTGTTCAGCCTCACCAACATTATCCCTTGAACCAGGTTCTGCATTCCACTTAGGGCTAAATCTACTGTAGTTCCCTTCTCACTGGCTTTAGGACAAACTCCATAAAGCAATACCTAAAAACTTTATCTCCCTAGCATGTCCCAATGAAACATTTATTCAGCCAAGGAAGCGGTAACTGAAACCATCCATTATTGTTGTGTTGCCAATTATATTTGACTTTCTAATTCTTTAGTTTCTCAGTGTCTTTCTTCATCCTGGTCCGGTGCATGGTAATATATCTAATAGAGGGAATTTCAATCCATAAAATTCCATGGTGCATTTAATTTCCTACAGAACATTTATCCTGCTTGACACTACCAATTAGATCTGTCCTGTCATTTTGATACATAAAAGCTAATCAAGGAAGGGATATTTCAGGGGACTCCTCTTCCGGAGTGCCAGGGAAGACAAATTATCCAGAGAAGAGATTCCTGCTACCCTATCACAACTTCACTTTTCTGCCAAGTTACTGGAGTTAAAAATTCTCCTTTTAGAGGCAGGGGGAGAAAGGCTGATTATTTTGATGAAGGCAGATAATATCTATTTACCCTTTACCTTTTTTTATTAAATATAAAATAGTTTTAAGTATATATAGCTTTAACAATATCATATAATTTTTTTCAGGAACATTTAAGACTATCACTTCTTCAGCAAAACAAGTTAATGCAAGTACATATTTCTCTGTAAAGACTTCCCTACAAAAATTAAGGCTAGCAGAATAAGGGGTCCTTTGCTTACTGCAGCAAAAAAGGCATTACTGCAGGGTGAGCTCAGGCATCTCACAGTAATTTTATGATGGGTGCACACTTCCCATGTGCTAAAATAAGATTTTATTTTTTAGTGCTGGGGACAGGTTGGGGGGCAGAGAGTAGGTGAGCTCTGTGCTAATCAGCCCTTACTGCCTACAAAATAGACAGTGGTAGAGGTTCACTCGTTAATGGCCACTTGATTTGCAGGACTGTGTTTGAAGTGGTTGACTATTTTTCTACATTTTGCCACAGCGACTTCTATGCCACACTCATCCATTGCTTTTTAAGAGACAAGTGGAGAATGTGGGAAAAGCATAGTATGTGCTCAAAAGACAACAACCAACCTCTGCAGTCAAATTTTAAGTGTTGACTATACTGATAGTGGTGACTTTGTCAACGATCCTCCATTCTATTGCAACCCAACTGATGTGTTCTGCACAAACCGAAGAGGCATTCTTGTACATGGGAAACAGTGGATAACAGTGCAGAATCCAAGTCTGGTCTAGCACATTACATATAACTCCTAAGTAGTTGTTGACCAATCTGCTGTAAGTGCGATGTATATTGAAAATAATAAGTCTATAGGAAGAGAATATAACTATTGCACTTCAAATACTCTTTACTCAAATTTTTATATCACTGTTTGAGACATGGATCCACAGTATACTCTCAATAACACCTATGGTTGTGTATATATATAAGAAATCACATAGGGCGTCTTTTACTAAGGCGCTCATGTTTTTAGCGCGCTAAAATTGTTGGCGTGCTAAACGTTAGAGACACCCATAGGAATGCACTGGCATCTCTAACATTTAGCATGCCTACAATTTTAGCGCACGCCAAAAACGTAAACGCGCCTTAGTAAAAGACCCCCTCAGTGTGTTGCGCACAACCAGTGCATTGCATATGCAAAACAGAGCTTGTCAGCTACTCCCGCTAACAATGGTGACCCTGTTCATACATCACTGTGACCTCTAATGTAAACAAAATTAACTGTAGATATGTGGACGCTATTAAATATGTGTTTCCATGTCCATAAAGAGATATAACGTGCTGAAACTTAATGTGCCTGATGCCAAAAATAATCACTGCTCAAACCAAAAATAAATTATTTATTATTATGTCACTTAGCTGTGGCATCCTTCAAATAGATTGTAGCTCTACGATGTGCCCCGTTTCGTGTTCCTTCATCAGGAGCTGTAAGCGTAGTCAAATAATTAAGTAATAACTTCACACCATCTTTTCTGCCTTCAATGTAAATCTCATAGGGCAATATAAACATTTGAGTGAAGAGTATTTGAAGTGGTAAGTGCGATGTAGGCTGCTCCATCAACAAGTGCTTGAATCTTGGTCTTTTCCAGATTGAACAGATCTCAGATGCATGCATAAATCTTTGGCAAGACCTGAGAATCTGAAGGCGGAGAAAGCTATGGGGATGAATGGGATATATCTCGGGATACTGAGGGAGCTCAGACAAGTCCTGGCAGGACCTCTTAAAGATTTATTTAATAGATCTTTAGAGACAGGAGAGGTTCCTTGTGATTGGAGATGTGGTCCCTCTTCACAAAAGTGGAGACAGGGAAGAAGTGGAAAACTACAGACCAGTAAGTCTCACAGTGGTAGTAGGAAAAATAATGGAGCCGCTGCTGAAAGGCAGGATAGCTAACTTTCTAGAAGCTAACGGGTTACAGGATCTGAGGTAACATGGCTTTACCAAAGGTGAGGAATGTTCTTCTTCTTCTTCACCATCGTCAGCTCAAGCTCAAACAGCAAATTTTCAGGATTCTTTCTCTTCCATGCCCACGGGCGTGGGATTATGCTGAGGTTCTTGGTTCTATGGCAGCGACTTTGGATGTTCTGCCTTGGGCAAAATTCCAATGACAGCCCCTACAGTCTTCTCTGTTGAGCCAGTGGTCTATGGTCTCGGGGACGTACGACCAGCTGGTGCTCTGGATGCCTCAAGCCAGACGGACTCTGACTTGGTGGCTTCATCCTGCACACACTCAGGCAGGGTTGCCAATACAGACTCCCAGTTGATATGTTCTCACCTCAGTCAGCATCTTCGGATGGGGGACCCATTGCACAGGACTGCTGGTTGAGAGTGGAGGCTTCCTGCTCAATCAACAGATTGGAACTTTGAGCTGTCCGGAAAGCTTTCCTAGCCTTTGCGCCTCTTCTTCATGGGAGACCGGTGTGAGTGCTCTCAGACAATGTGACAGCGGTGTCATATATTAACAAACAAGGGGGAACAAAGAGTATGTCCCTAGCCCAGGAGGCGCATCTTCTTTTTCAGTGGGCAGAATTGAACATTCCAATAATTTCAGCATCCCACATTGCGGTTTCACTGAACTCGCAAGCAGATTTCCTCAGCAGGGTGTCTTTGGACCCAGGAGAATGGCAACTGTCAAAGACTGAATTTTGCCTCATTTCTACACAGTGGGGCCTTTCAGTTCTAGACCTCATGGCATCCAGACTCAATGCGCAGGTCCATAGTTTCTACAGATGCTTCAGGAAGAAGGACTGCCTCCTTTACATGATTTCTCCGTTTTCTCTTTTAGGAAGGATGTTGCATGGGATTGTTCATCATTCCGGGAAGGTTGTTCTTGTAGCTCTGGACTAGCCCAGATAACCTTGGTATGTGGACCTCATCCATCTTCAAATCGGTCCTTGGTTGACTCTTCTTCCACAGACAGGCTTGTTGCACCAAGGCTCAGTACTTAGGGAGGATCCCTCCCACTTTGGTTTTATGCCCTGGCTCTTGAAAGGGCACGATTGAGGAAGAAGTGTTATGTGGATGGTGTTATTGCAATTATGAAAGCAATCCACTTCTTCTTATGCTAGAGTGTGGAGAACATTTGAGAGCTGGTTTACACAGAGTGGTTTTTCTCCATTTCATGCTTCCTTGTCTCAAATTTTATCCTTCTTTCAGGAGTGATTCAAAAAAAGGCTTGGCTCACAATTCATTCAATGTTCAGATGGCAGTGTTGGTGTGCTATTGAGGCAAAATACGGAATGCCTCATTGGCTGCTAACCCTGATATTGTGCGGTTCCTTGAGTCACTCATCTGCGTCCCCCTCTCTGCAATATTTGTCCTCAGTGGAGTCTTCAAGTGGTTCTTAAGGCTCTTCTGTCAGCCCTCTTTAAGCCCCTTCATTCAGCTACTATCAAAGAACTCACTTTAAAGGCAGTTTTTTCTAGTTGCTATTTTGTTGGCACGGAGAGTTTCAGAGCTTCAAGCTCTCTCTTGCAAGGATCCCTTTCTCCACTTTTCTGACTCGAGGGTTTTGATGGAGACAGTTTCGTCCTTTTCATGTCAATCAGACTGTTTTTCTTCCTTCTTTTTCCAGGGAGGTCTATTCTGCGGAACATGCTTCCCTGAGGCTGTTGGATGTGAAGCACATCCTTATACACTATCTTGCTGCTACTAATGATTTCAGGTATTCTGATCATTTTTTGTCCTCTTTGCAGGACCCCAGAAGGGTCTATTGGCCTCCAAGGCAACAGTGGCTCGATGGCCTAAGGAGACTATTTCTTATGCTTATATTCTGAAGAGTAAATCTGCTCCCATACATGTTAAGGCTCATTCTACCTGGTCTCTGGTGACTTCTTTGGCAGAGTCTAGGGCAATTTCATTGGCAGAAATTTGTAGATCAGTAAAATGGTCTTCTTCTCATTCATTTGTTAAGCATTACCATCTGGATGTGTCTGCTCAAGCAGATGCTTCTTTCTATGTTCTCGCTGCAGGGATATAACAGCCCATCCCCTCTTAAGGTTTGCTTTTCTACATTCCATTTGTCAGGAATTCCAGACTGCCCAATTTGACTGCCCCTATCAGTCTGCCTGCTCACGCGTCCTTTAGATTGTAAGCTCTTTGAGCAGGGATTGTCCTTCTATGTTAAATTGTACAGCGCTGCGTAACCCTAGTAGCGCTTTGGAAATGTTAAGTAGTAGTAGTGGAATGATCCTTGGGATGTAATGGAAGGAAAATTTAGTTAATTACCTGATAATTTTCTTTTCTTTAGTCCCAAAGGATCAGTCCGAAGCCCACCCTTCTGTGATGATTTTTTTTTAATGTTCTATGAAATTTTTTAATGTTTATATTGTTCTGGTTCTGTTATTTCTAAGGCACAAGTTTTCCATTATATTTCATGGTTATTTTTCTATCGAGAGGCTGGAGGTTTTTCTCTGTAAGTCACTCTCTTTTATTGCTTTGTTATAGAATACTGGCTTGGTTACTATGCACAGGACCTTATAAGGCACAACTCATTAATGTTCTCTATCGCAACCTGCTGGCAGATGGTAACAACCCATTTGTCTGGACAAATCCCTTGGGACTAAAGGAAAGAATTTATCAGGTAATTAAATAATTTTCCTTCTCCATTTTCTTTCTCCACCTCATTCAAATCTCCCAAAAATGTTCCTTTGGAATTCTCAATTCCTTCAGTGTGTCCCCAGAGCCTCCATTATTTTCCCTGCTTTCAGGAGCATTTCTGTTACTCACTACAGTATATTTTAAACATTTTTTTTCCTTCTGTTTTGTCCCAATGCCACTCTTATCCACACATTCACCCACACAGCTTAAGCTTCAAACGCTGCTCTTCTTTCCTCAGAGGAAGCTTTTGCCCCATCAATGCTGCTATTAATACCTGTCTCTGAAAAGGGCTCTGACCCTTTACATTTGCTAGATCAGGTGGCTTCTTCCTATCCTGGGCCTTTCCTTGGCTCACCCCATATTGATGCATCTTCAGGTCCACTGCACTCTCCTTTTCCCTTCCTAGAAGAGAAACTTCAGGGCACTTTGAGGTGCAAAACTCAGTTGACTCAGCCCCAGCACCACTCTCAGGCAATTCATTTTGTGTTCTTCTGTGACTATGCTGATTTAGGCCTGCTGGCACCCTCTCCATTCTTCATCTAACCCAACCCCTTATCCATATAAAATCTAGTTATTTAGAATTTTAAACAGCCCGGTTTTATATTAACAGTTTTTAAAACGTACAGATAAGGAAGTTATATGTTTGCCACCCATCTTTGAACACATAACTTGTTTTCAATATTGGGCTGTTTCTTTTCTATAGAAACACAGGTCATTTAAATGCAAATGCAATTTCAGGGCAATCAGAGTACATTATATATATGGTGCTCATTTCAAAGCACATAAACTTACAAAGTTACATATGGGGCATATTTTCAAAGCACTTAGACTTACAAAGCTCCATAGGGTACTATAGTGCTCATTTTTTAAACAACAAAAACCATACAAAAAGCAGCATGAAGTGGCATTGGGATGTTTTATTTGCCAAAACGTCCAAATTGCTATTTTCAAAACACATTTTCAAGGCGTTTTTCTATGCAGTTCATCTGCAGTGAATCCAACTCACTGTGTGTCAGAGGCATGTTGGAGGCGGGATTTGGGCGTTCCTAACACTTGGACTTTTTTTCTGTCATAATGAAACAATGCAAAAACATCCAGGGCTAAAAGTTGGATGTTTTGGGATAGACCTGTTTTAATAATGACTAAGTCACAAAAAGGTGCCCCACGTGACCAGATGACCGCTGGAGTGAATAAGGCATGATTTCCCTTACTCCCCCAGTGCAGTGGCATAGCCACAGGTGGGCCTGGGTGGGCCAGGGTCCACCCACTTAGGGTTCTTGCCCACCCAACAGTAGCACACATTTAGCGGTAGCTGGTGGGAATCCCAAGCTCCGCCAGCTGAAGACTTCCCCCTGATAGTAATGAAAACGCTACTCTCCACGATACTGACACCTGCACATGCTCAGTTTTCAGTGCATGCCTGCTTCAGACTGCCAAGGTGGAAAGAAGTGTTTTCCCGCCAGCTGAGATTTTTTTTTTTTGGGTGGTGGGGGAGAACACATGTTGCCTACCCACTTCTTGCTTAGGCCCACCCAAAATCTGTTGTCTGGCTATGCCCCTGCCCCAGTGGTCACTGACCCCCTCCCACCTCCAAAGATATAGAAGAAACAGTACATACTAGGCTGTATGACAGCTTCAGATGTTATGGCTAGTCCTATTATAGCAGCAAGCAGTTCCCTGGAGTGGTCTAGAGGTTGGTGCAGTGCACTGTGGAGAAGGGAACTCAGGCACATGACCCCTCTAACTGTTACACTTGTAGTGGACAGTGTGAGCCATCCAAAACCCACCAAAAACCAACTGTACATCACCTTGAGTGAATTCCTTCAAAAAGGTGGTAAATAAATCCTAATAATAAATAAATAAAATAAAATAAAATATAGGTGACGCATAAGGGCTATTGTAGTATTTTACAGTTGGGTACAGTACGTTTTTGGAGGGTTTTGTTGGACTCACCATACAATATAAAAGAGTAACAGTGAGATGTGCACCTGAGACCTTTTATATGCCTCCTAGGGTGCCCCACAGCTATGCTAGGATGTCTGTGTGGCTAGTCTACTAAGAATGCTGGCTCCTCCTTCACCCCAATGGCTTGATTTTGTGTGCTTTTCATGTGGACATTTTGTTTATCAAAAATGGTTCAAAAAGATAGATGCACTGAGCACAACAACATCTAGCAAATGGCCATTTTCGAACCTGAAAACTGTCTAATGCCTAAGTTTATTAAGGTACGCTATAAGCGCGTTAGCATTTTTAATGTGTGCAAATGGTTTACGCACGTTAAATGCTAACACGCCCATAGAAAGGTATAGGCACGTTAGTGTTTAACGCGCCTTAACTTTAAAGGCACATTGGAAACACTAATGCCCCTTAGTAAACATACCACTATCCACCTTATAATTGAAAGAGAAAAACGCCTAGATTTCGACCCAAATCGGGAGATAGACGTTTATCTCACAAACACGAATAAATCGGTATAATGGAAAGCCGATTTTGGACGTTTTCAACTGCACTCCATTGCGGAAGCGTACAAAGTTGACGGGGGCTTGTCGGAGGCGTGGCGAATGTGGAACTGGGGCGTGGTTATCGGCCGAGGAGAGATGGGCGCCTTTCGCCGATAATGGAAAAAAAGTATGCGTTTGTAGCTAGAATTTAGGGCACTTTTCCTGGACCCTGTTTTTTCACGAACAAGGCCCCAAAAAGTGCCCTAAATGACCAGATTACCACCAGAGGGAATCGGGGATGACCTCCCCTGACTCCCCCAGTGGTCACTAACCCGCTCCCACCACAAAAAAATGATGTTTCACAACTTTTTATTTTCACCCTCAAATGTCATACCCACCTCCCTGGCAGCAGTATGCAGGTCCCTGGAGCAGTTGTTAGGGGGTGCAGTGGACTTCAGGCAGGTGGACCCAGGCCCATCCCCCCCCTACCTGTTACAATTGTGCTGCTTAATGCTTAGTCGTCCAACCCCCCCAAACCCACTGTACCCACATGTAGGTGCCCCCCTTCACCCCTTAGGGCTATAGTAATGGTGTAGACTTGTGGGCAGTGGGTTTTGAGGGGGATTTGGGGGGCTCAACACACAAGGGAAGGGTGCTATGCACCTGGGAGCTCTTTTACCTTTTTTTTGTTTTTCTAAAAGTGCCCCCTAGGGTGCCCAGTTGGTGTCCTGGCATGTGAGGGGGACCAGTGCACTACGAATCCTGGCCCCTCCCACGAACAAATGCCTTGGATTTATTCGTTTTTCAGCTGGGCGCTTTCATTTTCCATTATCACTGAAAAACAAAAACGCCCAGCTCACAAATTGTCGAATAAAACATGGACGTCTATTTTTTACGAAAATACGGTTCGGTCCGCCCCTTCACGGACCCATTCTCGGAGATAAACGCCCATGGAGATAGACGTTTTCGTTCAATTATGCCCCTCCACGTTCGCTACTGGATTTTTGGACATGTTTAGCAAAACGTCTAAAGTCAGATTTAGACGCCATATTGAAAATACTGGGGATGCCTTGTCCCAGGCACCGTGAAATGTTCATTCTGCTCTGAAAGGGTGTTTCTGCAACAGATAAATAAGCTAACTACAGTATGTCAAAATGCTGCTTCGACATTATTAGCTAGACAATTTATTTTCCAACCTCTTTCCTGTTTTTGATTTTTTTTTAATTATGTATATGTTCTGCCCAAGCCATCTTTGTAGAATAATGAAATAATTAGGGTACTCAACTTTCATTACAGATTACATTTTATGGAAATAATTAGCAGAATGAATTTTCGTAGAAAGGGATAAGTACTGTTGTGCATGAATATGTTTAAACACATGGGAATAATCATTAATATGTTGTATCTTTGTGATGCAACTGGGCTGCATAGAGAATAACTTATTATAATAATGAATGCCATTATATACTATATGAGTTTATTCTGTCGTTTTGGGTTTATGTCCTCTGTTTTGAAGCGGTTTTATTTTTAATTTCATACATTTTATATTGTTCAGAGTAGCATCCTGATCAAATACAACTGGATAAGGTCACTGGTTTCTCAGGGCATGGCAAAATATTTTATGTCATTTGATACATTTTTCTATATGAAATCTGGAACAGCTACAGGTGTGAGTTTTGCTCACACATTAGCTAATTTACATGGAAAATGTTTAAAAGATTTGGAACAATAATTATTTGTTTTTCCTACAACGTTGGAAATACACCTAGATTATTTCTTTGTACTTTGGATTGGATCTATTGAACAGCTGAATTGTTTTATGTAGAGGAAGGTCGAAATTGATAAGAGATGGGGAGGGGGGGTGTAGAAAGAGGGGAAACAGGAAGATATTGGTAGAGGAAGAGGAAGAGATGGGGAGAGTGGCAGTGGAAACATAGAAACATGATGGCAGATAAGGGCCAAATGGCATGTCTAGTCTACCCATCCTCAACAACCACTATCTCCCTCTTTACCTAAGAGATCCCATGTGCCTGTCCCATGCTTTCTTAAATTTAGACACAGTCCTTGTCTCCACCACCTTCACCGGGAGGCCGTTCCACGTGGCAACCACCCTTTCTGTGAAAGAGTACTTCCTTAGCCTATAACCTCTTATCCTCATCCTGTGCCCTCTCACTCCAGAGTTTTCCTTCATTTGAAAAAAGACTCACCTCCTGTACATCAATACCATGGAAATATTTAAGGGGGCACCATTTATAGAATCTAGTCATTAGAGGGTAATTCCAGCGCTCCCACCAGGTGCTGTGGAGGACTTGCAGCCCTTCTGCATTTCCTCACAGCTGTATCCGGGGTGACTCCAGGTCCACCCCGATCTTCCCAGCGCCCACGCTCCAAGTGCACAGAGTTTCTAGGTGCTTTTTGGCTAGGATCAGGCGACCCTCAGGGGGAGGAATGCTGGCTTCGGTCTAACCCCTGGTAAGCCTTTTCTCAGCTGAGAGGTGCCCAGCTCTACCACTGGCTGCCTTTCAGGTGCTGTGGAGGACTTGCAGCTCATCTGCATATCCTTACAGCCTTCACCGGGGTGACACCCAGGTCCACTCCGATCTACTCAGGGCCTCCGCTCTAGGTGCCGCGCGCCGGGCATTTTTCTCTTTCCATCTAATTTTCTTCCCAGTTGTTAAAGTACCTCAGTCGTTTATGGCCCCTATTCACATTCTCTTCCTAGCCCTGTCCCTTCCTAATCTTTTCCCTCACCCCCTACCTCTCTCTGCTACAGGAACTCACTGCCCATCCATCGACTTCATCACCTCACCTTCTCTCCTACTCTCTTCCTCCCTCTTGGCTTTTAATCTCCGTCTCTTTCTTCCTTCCATTTTGCCTTCCCCATTCCACCTAACTACCTCTCGCCTTCGACGCCTTCGTGGCCACACCTCTCCTACTCTCCTCCGCTCTCTTTTACTCCTTCTCTTACTCTCAGCCGGTGACATCAATCCCAATCCTGGCCCTCCTCACCCACTATTATCCCAACTCTATAGATCTCACCGCGACCTCTCTAACCTCATCTCTATTCCTCTACACCCCTCCTCTTCTATGCCCTTCTCTTGCGCCCTATGGAATGCCCGCTCTATCTGTAACAAACTCCCCTATATCCAGGACCTCTTTATCTCACGTCACCTCCATCTGCTCACCATAACAGAAACCTGGCTCTGCCCTGATGACTCTGCTTCAGTCGCAGCCCTCTGCCATGGCGGTTATCTTTTTTCACATGCTCCTCGCCCTGCTGGCCGTGGGGGCGGTGTTGGATTACTTCTCTCTCCCTCCTCCAGATTTCAACCCCTTCTTCCACCTCAATCTCACTGTTTTTCCTCCTTTGAAGTCCACTCTATCCGCCTTTTCTCTCCTCTGCCTCTTCGAATAGCGGTCATTTATCGTCCCCCTGATAAGTCCCTTTCATCCTTTCTCAATGACTTTGATGCCTGGCTTGCCTTCTTCCATGATCCTTCCTCCCCCTCTCTCATCCTTGGTGACTTTAATATTCCTGCTAATAATCCTTCTAACTCTTATATTTCCAAGTTACTTGCTTTAACATTCTCCTTTAATCTCCAACTATGCTCCACCTCCCCCACTCATCAAAATGTTCACTGTCTTGATCTCATCTTCTCCTCCAACTGTTCACCCTTTAGTTTCCTTGCCTCTGATCTTCCCCTCTCTGATCACCATCTTATAACTTTCACACTTAAATCTCCTCCCTCCCTCCCAGTCCCGTCCTATCTTATCTAATTTATCTAGGAATGTTCACGATATTGACCCTTCATCTCTATCCTCCCATGTTTCAAACCTCCTCTCTACTGTGCCACCATCCACGTCTGACAACGAGGCTGTTTCTTCTTACAACAATACTCTATCCTCTGCCTTAGACACTCTTGCACCTTTGATGACCCGCCCTATAAAGGCGTACAAAACCCAACCTTGGCTGACTTCTAATATCCGCTACCTACGTTCCTGTACCCACTCCGCCAAATGCCTCTGGTGGAAATCTCAGGCCCTTGCTGATTTCTTACACTTTAAGTTCATGCTGACCTCCTTCCAATCTGCTCTTTTATGCGCCAAACAGGATTATTATATCCAACTGACCAACTCTCTTGGCTCTAACCCTCGACTTCTCTTCACCACATTGAACTCTCTCCTCAGGGTGCCCCCTCCCCCAACTCCCCCTTCATTATCTCCTCAGACCCTTGCTGAATTCTTTCACGACAAGGTTCAAAAGATAAACCTTGAATTCTCTACCTCGCCACCTCTCCCTCCACTAGTCCGTTCCCCTCTCTCTCCTTCCCCTCAATCCTTTTCCTCCTTTCCTGAAGTTACTATAGAGGAAACTACACTTCTCCTTTCTTCCTCAAAATGTACCACTTGTTCCTCTGATCCCATTCCCACCCACCTTCTTATTGCCATCTCACCTGCTCTTATTCCTTTTATCTGTCACATTCTCAACCTCTCACTTTCCACTGCAACTGTCCCTACTGCCTTTAAACATGCTGTGGTCACACCTCTCCTTAAGAAGCCTTCACTTGACCCTACTTGTCCCTCTAATTACTGACCCATCTCCCTCCTCCCTTTTCTCTCCAAATTACTTGAGCGTGGTGTTCACCACCGCTGCCTTGATTTTCTCTCCTCACATGCTATTCTTGACCCACTACAATCTGGTTTTCGCCCTCTCCACTCAACTGAAACTGCGCTTACTAAAGTCTCCAATGACCTATTACTTGCTAAATCCAGAGGTCAATATTCCATCCTCATTCTTCTTGATCTTTCCGCTGCATTTGACACTGTCGATCACAGCATACTTCTCAATACCCTGTCCTCACTTGGATTCCAGGGCTCTGTCCTTTCCTGGTTCTCTTCCTACCTCTCCCTCCGCACCTTTAGTGTTCACTCTGGTGGATCCTCTTCTACTTCTATCCCTCTGCCTGTCAGCATACCTCAGGGTTCTGTTCTTGGTCCTCTCCTCTTTTCTATCTACACTTCTGCCCTTGGTTCATTAATCTCATCCCATGGCTTTTCCTACCATCTCTATGCTGATGACTCCCAAATCTACCTTTCTACCCCTGATATCTCACCTTGCATCCAAACCAAAGTTTCAGCATGCTTGTCTAACATTGCTGTCTGGATGTCTCAACGCCACCTGAAATTAAATATGACCAAAACCGAGCTTCTCATTTCCCCCCCCAAACCCACCTCCCCGCTCCCCCCGTTTTCTATTTCTGTTGATGGCTCTCTCATTCTCCCTGTCTCCTCAGCTCGAAACCTTGGGGTCATCTTTGACTCTTTACTTTCCTTCTCTGCTCATATCCAGCAGATCGCCAAGACCTGTCGTTTCTTTCTTTACAACATCCGTAAAATCCGCCCCGTTCTTTCCGAGCACTCTACCAAAACCCTCATCCACACCCTTGTCACCTCTCGTTTAGACTACTGCAATCTGCTTCTTGCTGGCCTCCCACTTAGTCACCTCTCCCCTCTCCAATCGGTTCAAAACTCTGCTGCCCATCTCATCTTCCGCCAGGGTCGCTTTACCCATACTACCCCTCTCCTCCAGTCGCTTCACTGGCTCCCTATCCGTTTTCGCATCCTGTTCAAACTCCTTCTACTAACCTATAAATGTACTCACTCTGCTGCTCCCCAGTATCTCTCCACACTTGTCCTTCCCTACACCCCTTCCCATGCACTCCGCTCCATGGATAAATCCTTCTTATCTGTTCCCTTCTCCACTACTGCCAACTCCAGACTTCGCGCCTTCTGTCTCGCTGCACCCTACGCCTGGAATAAACTTCCTGAGCCCCTACATCTTGCCCCATCCTTGGCCACCTTTAAATCTAGACTGAAAGCCCACCTCTTTAACATTGCTTTTGACTCGTAAGCACTCGCCTCCACCTACCCTCCTCTCCTCCTTCCTGTACACATTAATTGATTTGATTTGCTTACTTTATTTTTTGTCTATTAGATTGTAAGCTCTTTGAGCAGGGACTGTCTTTCTTCTATGTTTGTGCAGCGCTGCGTAAGCCTTGTAGAGCTATAAAAATGCTAAATAGTAGTAGTAGTGATGGGAGACGGGACTGGTGGTTGGGAGGCGGGAAATACTGCTGGGCAGACTTATACAGTCTGTGCCCTGAAAAAGACAGGTACAAATTCAAGATATGAGTTTATCTTGGGCAGACTAGATGGACCATGCAGGTCTTTTTCTGCCGTCATCTACTATGTTACTATGTATGTAGTAGTAGTAGTACTATAATGACTCACCTAGTTTTAGGTGGCAAAAATGCATGCAAATGCTGGTATTCTAGCTATTTATGCACATATGTGGACACATACAAGAATAAGTGACTATTTTCCAGCAACATGGAAATACATACCAAGATACAATGGCATGCACTCTGTAGGTGGGTGTTCACATGATTGGAGTCTGGGGTGACCGTGGGCAGGACACACACATGTAAGTGCAAAGATACTATAATCTGAATGTTCTTTTAAAATATAGGTGGAAAAAGCTCTATGGCTGGTGTAAATGTTCATGCTTGATTGTTGATTGCCGAAAGGTGGCTTATGCTAGTATTCTATAAAGAAAACTAGACGTCTACTTTTCTTTACAGAATAGGTTTCAAATAGGTGCATTGCTAGCACCTAAATCTAGGTGCCTCCTTATAAAATTACCCTCTTAAAGTGTGCAAATAAAATGTACATGCATTAATTCACAGGTTAATGTATATTAAAGTGATTTTGCATGAATGAAGTTATTTAAGGCATGCTAATGAACTGAATGTATGACCATTCTTGGCATCATGTTCTTCCACTGTGCAGACATCAAGGTATAAGCTTGTTCAGAGAGGTTCATAAGTACATAAGTAATGCCATACTGGGAAAAGACCAAAGGTCCATCGAGCCCAGCATCCTGTCCCCGACAGTGGCCAATCCGGGTCAAGGGCACCTGACAAGCTACCCAAACGTACAAACATTTTATACGTGTTATTCCCGAAATTGTGGATTTTTCCCAAGTCCATTTAGTAGCGGTCTATGGACTTGTCCTTTAGGAAACCGTCCAACCCCTTTTTAAACTCTGCCAAGCTAACCGCCGTCACTACGATCTCCAGTAACGAATTCCAGAGTTTAATTATGCATTGGGTGAAGAAAACGTTTCTCCTATTTGTTTTAAATGTATTACACTGTAGTTTCATCGCATGCCCCCTAGTCCTACTATATTTGGAAAGCGTGAACAGACGCTTCACATCCACCTGTTCCACTCCACTCATTATTTTATATACCTCTATCATGTCTCCCCTCAGCCGTCTCTTCTCCAAGCTGAAAAGCCCTAGTCTTTCTTCATAGGGAAGTCGTCCCATCCCCGCTATCATTTTCGTCACCCTTCGCTGCACCTTTTCCAGTTCTACTATATCTTTCTTGAGATGCGGCGACCAGAATTGAACACAATACTCAAGGTGCGGTCGCACCATGGAGCGATACAACGGCATTATAACATCCTCACACCTGTTCTCCATACCTTTCCTAATAATACCCAACATTCTATTCGCTTTCCTAGCCACAGAAGCACAATGAGCAGAAGGTTATTCCAGATGTCTGTGATTATCATCCTGAGCAGTTACACATCAGGAAGAAAGTCGAGAGGATCATGCACATTGGAACAAGATTGATAGTGTATTGCGTATCCTTTTTTGTTTAAACACAGTATCCGAGTTTTCTAAATAGCCTAGTTTGCTAAATATTTTCCTATTGGAAATGTTTCCAAATTTGGGTGAATTGAGGCCTTTAGTTTTTACAAAAGAGGTATTCTTTCTCATTACGGGAATGTGTAAAAGGAAAATGTGCAGAAGTGAGCCCTTCCTAACAAAGACATCTGCTTAGTAGACTTGCACATGCTTTGTTGGTTAATGTTATTTTTTTTTCACAGGAAGGAATGGTTTCATTTTTGCCTCATATCTGGCTAGATTTTAAACAAAGACAGTGTAAAGGTGGAAGCAGATTTTGCAAGGCAGAGAATTCCTTTGCTATGTGTGATCTACTACAGTAGGAAACAGAAACTTCCTTTAGTTTCCTTAGAAAGAGGCTTTGGTCCTTTATGTCTGAGATCAGTGACTCTTACCCTGCTTCCTTCAAAAGCAGTTTGTGCCTTTTGTGCTGTTTTTCTACCAGCAAGAAACAACTTTGTGCTTTCGAAAGTTGACTCGTATTCTGTTACTTCTGAATGAAAGCTGTGAAATGGACTCTTTTTATTATTACTTTTATCAGAGACCATGCATGAAAACATTCAGCTTTTATTCCCTTTTGCGCATTACCATAAATGTGCCAGTGAATGTGCAAACAATGCCATGCGTAACAGTAGCTAATTAGTGTAGAATACATTCCAAGTTAAGAGCTATGATTATGTAAAAATGTAGGAGTTAGTGTTCAAAAACACTTATACATTTAGGAGGTAATTCTGAAAAGGTTGTCTAAATACCACACTCTAACCCCCAGATTCTATAAATGACACCCAAAGTTGCCCAATTTGTCTGCACAATTTAATTGAGTAACGAGTCAATTAGCACCAATAATTGAGTGCTAACAATCAATTATTGGTGTTAAATGGAAACAGTTTAGATTTGCACACACATCTTGCTAAACACTATTCTATAAAGATAAGTGTGCAAATATTTTAGCGTGTAACTGAAAAGGGGCACAGCCATGGGAGGGGCATGGGCAGTCAGGGGCATTCACTAAAGATGCACGCAGTATTATAGAATTTGGGGAATCTGTGCCTAATTTATGCACGAGGATTTACACCAGGTTTCAGTAGGTGTAAATCAAGTAAATCCTTGTTCCCAAAGTTGGATGCAGACAGGGCTGCTGAGAGGGGGGTCGGGGGGGGCAAGATTCCATGGAGGTTCTGGCACCAGCAATCAAAAGAGACTGCTCTGCCGGCTACAGATCCTTCTTCCTGCCGCGTCCTGCCTTTGTGGAAACAGGAAGTTACTTCACAGGAGGTGGGACATGGCAGGAAGAAGGACCTATAGCCAGCAGAGCACTCTCTCTTGTTCGCTGCTGTGGGAGGGGATTGGGGGGCAGTGGTGGCGGTGGGTAGAGGGGGAAAGGCAGGGCCTTGAAAATTGTTTGCCCTGGGCCCAGCTTTATCTCTCAGTGGCCCTTATGTGGATCCCTGTTCTACATACTACTCCATAAACAACACCCAACTCGGAGCGTCATTTATAGAATAACAGTGCACATTTTTTCGGCAACCAAATTTGGACACCAGTTACTGAATCTAGTCCCAAGTGCTTATTCTTTAATGACAAGTATGCATGTAGATGCCATTATAGATTACAAGTGTAAGTACGCATTTACGCATGTAACTTTAGGCTCAATCATTTACACCATGTCAATAGTTGTTGTGAATGCCATGCCTAAATGCTGGCAGTTCAGCATGTAACTGACTGTATTCTATAAAGGTAAGTGAAACCACAAAACACAGGGGATAATGAATGAAAAAACTGTAATAAGAAGGAAAAATCACAAGATTGCTTTTATACTACTCTGGGAATTTTCTTTAATGACAAACTTAAGCAAGCATGTGGGTTTGAATATACGTCTAAACTTCAGAGAGTGTTTCAAGATATTGGTGTAAGCAAAGATTTGAATGAACAATTTAAAAAATACCTGACCAACTGAAAGCCATTAGTGAGTATTACAGGTTCTCTCATGGTAAATTGACAGAATTACAGCAACTGGTTTAGTATATAAATTTTGTTTTTCCATTGATGTTGAATGTAATACATTTTTGACATAAAACTAAATTTGTCAGCATTTGCTGAAGCACTGCTCACAATCTATATATCTGCTCTTGTCCCCTCAGCTATATGGTAAGCTGTATTGTAGAAAAGCATTAGTATCATAGCTATGTTATTTGACTGTTCTAATGTGTGCTTATTAGATATTTCATGGTATTATGCTATGAAGAGTCCAGTAATAATACAAAGATATATAGTACTATTTTGAAAAAAACAAGGAAAAGATCTCAAAACACCCAAACGCTTACTATAATTTCAGCGTCTTTTACTGGAGTTGTGGAATTCATCATTGATCTGAAAAACCTCGTAACATTTTTGTTTTTTATTTTAGTAATTACTTAAAGACAAATCTGAAACAAGAAAAGTCGAACACTTAACTGACAGTTAAGTGCTTGACTTTTTTTGTTTCACACTTATCTTTAAGATTATTTTGAAAGACAAATACATAGCTGTTATTGAATTGTCAAAAGAGAATGATTTTTGTACTAAAATCAAAAAAGTAAAAATGAAAAAAATTTTATTTTAACAAAGGACTAACAAACAATAAAGTAAACAAATAAACAAAGTAATTACTAAAATAAAAAATAAAAATGTTACGAGGTTTTTCAGACCAATGATGAGTGCCACAACCCCAGTAAAAGACGTCGAAATGATAGTAAGTGTTTGGGTATTTTGAGGTCTTTTCTTCTTTTTTTTACAAAATAGTACCATATATCTTCGAATTATTACTGGACTCTTCATATCTTGTTTGTTTGTTTGATTTTTAGAGTTCCAATTTGTTTTCTCTATTTTTTGTTATTGGTATTATTCTGACATCGTATTTTATGTCTGTGATTAGAATTTCAGTGCTGTTAAATGTGTGTATTTTTTATCCTGTTTCATGGTAGTCCCACTATTGGGTTCCAATTTGCTGTTTTCAAGTTTACCGCATTTAGGGCTTCTTTTACAATGCCGCGCTAGCGATTCCCATGCAGCAAATGAGAGGAAGCCCATAGGAACTGAATGGGCTTCCTCTCATTTGCCGCACCGAGAATCAGTAGTGCAGCTTTGTAAAAGAGGCCCTTATTGTATTTATGTTTATTCTTGGTTATTTTACTATTGTTATGCTGTTAACAAAATTGTAAGTTTTATGTTAAACTGTACCTGCTGTACACCGCCTTGGGTGAATCTCTTCATAAAGGCAGTTAATAAATCCCAGTAAATAAATAAAATATAATATCATATAATATTATATAATATAATATTTTTAAAAGGCTTGTACCCTACTGAGAGCTACTGTTATAAACTGAACTTTTGAGTCTTGACAAGGATGAATTTTTCATGGCAAGTGTTTGAGCTGCATATTTTGGTGTGGATGGTCTCCCTGAGGCAGTTTTTCAAACTTGGTCAAACTTGCTTTGCTCGATATTTCTTTATTTGAAATGGTTTCATTCACAATTTAGTGTACTTTGGATGACTTCACTATTACTCTGGGGTTTTTTTTCTTTTTTTGAAGTTTTAAAATTTAAAAATTAATTTAAAAATTGTTTTGAATGATTTTATAATTGTTTAGAGCAATGATTGAAACCCCTGAGAGGTTATTTCTGGCAGTGTTGTTACTCTTTTGCCTCTCACTAATTATGAACACTTAAAAAGGGGTCATGGATTTGATATACTGCCTTTCTGTGGGTACAACCAAAACGGTTGTACTTTTTCTGTGCCCAGTGGGCTCATAATCTAAGGGCTCCTTTTACAAAGCCATGCTAATGATTCTGGTGCGGCAAATGCGACAAAGCCCATAGGAATTGAATTCTGGAATCGGTAGCTTGGCTTTATAAAAGGAGCCCAAAGTTTGTACCTGGGGCAACGGAGGGTTAAGTGACTTGCTGTCACTTTAATAGTTGTTCGGGGGATTTTCTTTGATAACAGTATTCTATAAGGGTCATGTGTAATTGCTTGACATGCCTGTGACCCACTCATGCCTCTCCCATATCCAAGTCTCATGCAGTTATATGCTACAGTTATATAATAGTGCTTAAGTGCATTTGCACGTGTAAGAACCATTCCCCTCCCCCCATTTAGCTGTGTAAGTGATGTTTCAGTGCAGAAAGTTGCATGCCTAATCGACACCTATCATATGGCACTCTGTATAGAATTAGGGGGCTATGTGACAGTGACTGAGGGGGTACTTGTATAAGAAGCCTTCTAGTTTGAGGCAGCAGGAACATGTATAAATGGCGGTTTCCAGTCATTTATGCATATTTGTGAACTCATAAGAGAGAGTTTCTGGTTACATCTAGTTGCAACCATTTACACCAGTTCAATGGTGTGTTTTCAGCCATTGTGTTAGTGTTCTATAAAGATAAGTAGGTGTCTACTTCTCTTTATAAAATAGGCTTCAATTACGCACCTTCCTAGTACCTAAGTTTAGTCACCCTGTCATAGAATTACCCTCTAGCGCAGGGATGGGCAACCTTAGTAATCAAGGACTACAATCCAGTCAGGTTTTGAAGGATTTCCCCAATGAATATTTATGAGATCTATTTGCATGCACTGCCTCTATTGTTTGCAAGTAGATCTTATGCATATTCATCGGAGTCCTGAAGATCCAACTGGGTTTTGGTCCTTGAGGACTGAGGTTACCCACCCCTGCTCTTGTGGGTAATTCTATAAAGAACATGCTAACATGTGCTATATATGCACTTAAATAAATCTTAATAAATACATTTTAAAAAATGTTTAGAATAAGGGCATACATGTGTGTATGTGTGCACATATATAAGCCAAAATTCAGCTTGATTAAACTGTGAATGTTGGGTAATGAAAAATTGAAAAATCTGCAGTTGGTGAGCTGCTATTCTTGTTCCTAGCATGGCTCCCAGGTATGCTTCTCCTGTTCACTGTTTCCAGAATTTTTGTGTCTTTGTCTGGAAGATACTGAAAAGTGGACTTACTAGACTTTGATCTCTTTCAAACTGCTTCATGTACTATAGAGTGGTGCAGTAACTGAGGTTTATCATGTCCTAGGGCAGGCTAGACTTTTAGTTCATATAGAGGGGCATAATTGGAAGGGACACCCAAGTTTTGCTGAGGATGTCCTCACAAAACATCCTGGTGGAGGGGCGGGGAAACCCATATTATCGAAACAAGATGGACATCCATCTTTCGTTTCGATAATACGGTCGGGGACGCCCAAATCTTGAAATTTAGGTCATCCTTAGAGATGGTCGTTTCTGATTTTCAGCGATAATGGAAACCAAGGACGCCCATCTCAAAAAAGACCAAATGCAAGCCCTTTGGTTATGGGAGGAGCCAGCATTCGTAGTGCACTGGTCCCCCTGACATGCCAGGACACCAACTTCATAAATTGCTCCCAGGTACATAGCTCTCTTACCTTGTGTGCTGAGCCCCCCCCCAAAAAACAAAACCCACTACCCACAACTGTACACTACTACAATAGCCATTACGGGTGAAGGGAGGCACCTAGATGTGGGTACAGTGGGTTTGTGGTGGGTTTTAGAGGGCTCACATTTACCAACACAAGTGTAACAGGTAGGGGGGATGGGCCTGCGTCCGCCTGCCTGAAGTGCACTGCATCCACTAAAACTGCTCCAGGGACCTGCATACTGCTGTCATGGACCTGAGTATGACATTTGAGGCTGGCATAGAGGCTGGCACAAAATATTTTAAAAGATATTTTTTGAGGGTGGGAGGGGGTTAGTGACCACTGTGGGAGTAAGGGGAGGTCATCCCCGATTCTCTCCGGTGGTCATCTGGTCAGTTCATGCACCTTTTTGTGCCTTGTTTGTAAGAAAAACAGGACCAGGTAAAGTCATCCAAGTGCTTGTGAGGGACGCCCTTTTTTTTTCCATTATGGGTCGAGGATATCAATGTGTTAAGCTTGCCCAAGTTCCACCTTCGCTACGCCTCTGACACGCCCCCGGGAACTTTGGTCATCCCTGCGATGGAAAGCAGTTGGGGACGCCCAAAATTGGCTTTCGATTATACTGATTTGGGCAACCCTGTGAGAAGGACACCCATCTTCCGATTTGTGTCAAAAGATGGGTGTCCTTCTCTTTCAAAAATGAGCCTGATATAGTCATTTGAAAGTAGGCTAAATAAAAGGATTTTGTCATATCTTAATCTGTAAACCTGAACCAAAGAATGAGTGGGTCCTTTGGGAGCATCGTTTGATTTTAAGATTCCTTCAAAATCGTTTTTTTTTTTGTCAAGAAAACTATCTTCAGCTCCCAAAGCAAGATTTGGAGGCTTTTCTGGATTAATTTAATAGTGTCTGCCAAAGAGTTGTTCTGCTTAGATGCTTCAAAAGAGTCTTGCTGTATTGGTATGGAAAAGGTAGGCAATGAAGGATCAAGCAAGTTATGAGACAGAGGTAGAACATCATCTGATGAAAGATTCTTAAGGGAGTAATGAAATATCTTGTCACTGTGAGAGCAGTGATTGAGAAGTTCTAGGCACCAAGGATGAAGCAGCTGATGGGCTATGAGGCTGTGACAAATGTCCTAGGAATGTAGGCTCAAGTTTAGGGGGTTTTGAGGATTCTATCTGAAGAGAAAGTCATAGAGAAAGTTGTTGCCCTAGAAGAACAGCTGCATCTTACGTAATCTGGGAAGCAGCATGAAGTTCAGGAAGATATTTTGCACCAAGGAAACAATGTCAGTCTACAATGTTTGACCTGTTTTAGAGACTGGTTGTTTTATTGGTGTTAATTACAATGTGTCTCCTTTATCTGTCTTTTCTTTTTCATAGCAGGCATGTGAGATGTTATTAGCTTCTATACCGAATGTGGAGAAGGAGTGGAATGATTAGAGCTATTTGTCTCAGGAGGTGGCAGAGGATATACTTATTCAGTCCCCTGAGTCCTGAAAATAAATTCATGTCTGCACAGAAACAGCCGCTGCCATTTCTGGAGATTGTGAGAGCTTTGAAGTTTTACTTTGTAGCTGAGAATGAGAGGCTTCCGGGGGGGGGGGGGGGGGGGGGGGGGAGGAGGTGTTGGTAGGCTTGGAATATCACTCAGTACTTACAGATTTTTCTTTTTGCAATTTGACCCCAACCGGGGAACTGAGAAGGCTTCTGATGTTGGCGATAAGTTCCATTGATACTCGTAATGAGCCCACAAGACTGAAGGGTGCTTAGCACTTGTTGATGGTGAGCTTCTTGGTACTTCATACAGGCCCTTTGGGTCAGCACCTCTAAATTATTTCAGTCATGACAGTTTGCAATATTCAGGTTTCTCAATGTTTTTTTTGGAGAGGGCAGGTTGAAAGATCACCATAGTAAACTAAAAGAGGAAGCCTTGATAAAGCTAAGGTGAAACACGTGCCAGTTCCATTCCCCTATAGAAGATATTATTTCAGATAAGTACTTTTGTTATCAAATCAGTGAAAAAAAAAGATTACAAGCAAGCATACCAACATATAGGAAACCAGTAATTAAGAAATTTGAGTGATATTAAAAATGTGTACGGACTGATGATGATATAAGGTATGATATAGACTTCCACAAAGTCTTGCATAAGCTTAGAGCTTAAATGAAGTTCACCTCCAATGGTCCATTTTACCTGAATGATTCTGTGAGTAGAAATTTGAATTGTAAAGCAACAGCCTTTTTTTTTATTGATCATAAAGTAATTTTGGAGAGGGCTGGCACATCTGTTCTGCACCAAGGAAAAGACTCCCTGAGGAAAGAACCCTTAGCAAGGTGAGATGGGTACAGTTCACACTATTAGACTATTAGATTTCTATTGATAACCTTGAAGAGTGGACTAACACGGCTACCACACCTCTCCACTATTAGACAAAAGAAAACAAGCAAGCCAGAGAGGGCCGTTCTGGACAAGCAGCTGACAGAGGATAAAAACCAAGTGTGGCTGCATTATCTTGGATATTCATAGAGAACACTCTTTTCCTCCACATCTAAGAAGGTCATTTTAAAAAGGTTAGGCACCATTTACACATACAAAAAAAAAAGATTCACACATGTAAATGGCAATATTAGCGTACGCAATAATTGTAGAAAAGCATAGGTTTGAGGGTGCTGTTTTATGAATGTGGTTTGGGTGGACCTTAGAAGAATGTGTGTATTCCATTTTTTGCAATGGAAATGATGTAAGTATATCTCTTTGAGGGACTCACTAAAAGAAGGTTCCAGTCCCCTTAAGCTTCTAAAGAACAGAGTATTCATTTTATCAAGTTTTCTCTCCCTGATTGGAGTAAAACCAGTAACAGAAGCAATGCTGCCTGCTGTGGGATTCCTTTAAACCGTCCCAGAGGAAGTCACAGTAAGTTACTGGACTCCTTCAGCCCCTTCCAACAGTGACAGCGTTAATCTTCACCTGGCTGATAGAAATCTGGGATGTGGCTGATACAACTGAGAGAGCCAAGGCAGAGACTAGAGGTGGGGAAGCTGGACTACTGGAACTCACTGCATTGAGACCCTGATTCCGAGGAAAGGAGAGTTAGAGGGGCATAATTGAACGAAAACGTCTATCTCCATGGGCGTTTATCTCCGAGAACGGGTCCGTGAAGGGGCGGACCGAACCTTATTTTTGAAAAAAATAGACGTCCATGTTTTATTTGACAATTTGTGAGCTGGGCGTTTTTGTTTTTCAGCGATAATGGAAAATGAAAGCGCCCAGCTCAAAACGAATAAATCCAAGGCATTTGTTCGTGGGAGGGGCCAGGATTCGTAGTGCACTGGTCCCCCTCACATGCCAGGACACCAACCGGGCACCCTAGGGGGCACTTTTACAAAAACAAAAAAAAAAAAAAAAGGTAAAAGAGCTCCCAGGTGCATAGCACCCTTCCCTTGTGTGTTGAGCCCCCCAAATCCCCCTCAAAACCCAATGCTCACAAGTCTACACCATTACTATAGCCCTAAGGGGTGAAGGGGGGCACCTACATGTGGGTACAGTGGGTTTGCATTAAGCAGCACAATTGTAACAGGTAACACCTGCCTGAAGTCCACTGCACCCCCTAACAACTGCTCCAGGGACCTTTATACTGCTGCCAGGGAGGTGGGTATGACATTTGAGGGTGAAAATAAAAAGTTGTGAAACATCATGTTTTGTGGTGGGAGGGGGTTAGTGACCACTGGGGGAGTCAGGGGAGGTCATCCCCGATTCCCTCTGGTGGTAATCTGGTCATTTAGGGCACTTTTTGGGGCCTTATTCGTGAAAAAACAGGGTCCAGGAAAAGTGCCCTAAATTCTAGCTACAAACGCATACTTTTTTTCCATTATCGGCGAAAGGCGCCCATCTCTCCTCGGCCGATAACCACGCCCCAGTTCCACCTTCGCCACCCCTCCGACACGCCCCCATCAACTTTGTACGCTTCCGCGATGGAGTGCAGTTGAAAACGTCCAAAATCGGCTTTCCATTATACCGATTTATTCGTTTTTGTGAGATAAACATCTATCTCCCGATTTGGGTCGAAATCTAGGCGTTTTTCTCTTTCAATTATAAGGTGGTTAGGCTACCACAGACTTCAAACTGGAATGAGCAGAAAGGTATTTGCCTATGTTTTACAGACAAAGGCTCTTCTGGGTCCTGAACTGAGCTACACTCCGCCTGAAAACAAACAGAACAGACACAAGGAAAACCTCTACCACTAACCAGAGGCAAACTCTGCAAATTTCACTCAGACTGGGTTATCAATAGAAATCAAACAAAACAAAACATGGAAAAGAAAATAAGATGATACCTTTTTTATTGGACATAACTTAATACATTTCTTGATTAGTTTTCGAAGGTTGCCCTTCTTCGTCAGATGGGAAATAAGCAAATGTGGTAGCAGATAGTATAT
Organism: Microcaecilia unicolor; assembly: GCF_901765095.1. Taxonomy (NCBI): domain Eukaryota; kingdom Metazoa; phylum Chordata; class Amphibia; order Gymnophiona; family Siphonopidae; genus Microcaecilia; species Microcaecilia unicolor. The sequence goes on along the minus strand of NC_044035.1, from coordinate 306,675,179 downwards.
ATAAGAGAAACATCAAAGCATTACTTTGACAGTCTGACAGAGTGGGAGAGTGGGGGTATGCATGGGGACATCAAAGCATTTCATTGATATTCTAACAGGATGGGTGTGGGTAGGTGAGAAGAGGGTGATAAACAGCTAAATAAACAGAGAAATACAACTTTATAGTTTATAATGGGCTAGAAAACCGAGATCCTTATTAAGTCCTGTATGTTGGGTGTCAAAATATTCAATCATTCTGACTTCAAAGGACTTAGGTTCCTGTACCTCTCTACTCAGACTGGGAAAAGGGGGTGAACTGGATCAGAGACATAAAGGGCGCTAAAAGACCTGTTTTTCAGCACAGAGTACCCAGAGACTGCATAGTTGAGAAGTTTCATACTCCAAGTTAAAGATTCATCCACCTTCAGAACAATCATGGAAGAGCATAGGAGAATTAAATTCCCATAATCTTACAGTGACCAACAACTAGACTGTTAGCATACACTGCAGAGAATGATTTTATTTCAAGATTAGCATTTTTGGCCACTAATTCTTTTGGATTTGGAAAATATGTCCAGGGACAGTACTATAGTCCTATTCTAGGGTTACAAGGCCAGGTTTACCTTATGCTTTAAACTAATTTCAATACTTTGGGCCCTATTTACTAAGGTGCATTAGCGTTTTTAATACATCTACAATTAACACGCATGCTAACCTTGTAGGCGCCTATAAGGATATTATAGGCACGCACACGGTTAACGCGCATACATGGTTAATGCGCATTAAAAACGCTAACGTGCCTATAAAGCAGCTTAGTAAACAGGGCCCTTTGTGTTAAAGTCTGATTATTGATCAACCTGATTGTTGATCAGGTTTTTTTTGTAAATAGCATTATTTGCTACAGTATATAGTACAGTTAAGTAAATGCCAGGAAAGCTATTTTTTTTGTTGAATGCTGTCTGATGTTTGTTAAATTCTAGAGTGCAAGAGGTGTTTATCTTAGAGGTCAGGGAGCTGTTGTCTCTTGTGACACCAGGCATCCATACTTCAGCAGCCACAAGTCCAAAAACCCTGATTCCAGGTACTACAAGGCTCAGTCCCAAAATAAAATCCAGAAACCTGAAGGTGAAAGAAGCCTAGCTCCTGCAGGGCCACAAGCAGCTGCAGGGTGGTGGCTAGGGCAGGCACTGGGTTACACTTGATAAAATTTCAGCGTCAGCATTTAGACCTGTTCTGAGTTATGTATAACTGGTGTTAAAAAAAAAACCCTGCAAAAACAAACAAAAAATGAGATTTAATGCTGCTTCTTGATTGGCTCCACTTGGATATGCAGTTTTGCAAAATCTAGACCTTACACATGTAAGTTCTAACACATACATGTGTAGGTAGCGAAATCTACTGCTTAGTTGTGTAAGGACAGGCATTCACACGTACAAAGCCCTGAGAGATGCAGATCATTTAAAAATATTTTTTAACACTAAAATAGCTGTTCCTGCTGTATGTGCCATCATAATACTCATATTGAACTGCCGTTTGCTAAGTATTTTACAAAAGGGTCCACATTTATGAAGTCATTTTGAAAACAGGTTGCAAATTGTAAATGTCCTAACTTGGATGTCTCTTTTCCAACCTAAAGAAGCTAAGCAAAATTGGACTTAAATTCTAGCAACCTTGTGAGACTCAGTAGTTGGGTACAGCTGCATGGGGGAAAGCAAATTTTAGTCCCAGGAATTTTCCTGGGTAATTCTTCAGTTTTCCAGGTGATTCTTTTTGAACATTGTCTTCTAAGGGAGCAATAATCAACACTTCCCATATTAGTAATTAAATAATGTTACTCATGAGTCGTGCTGCAAGGAGCCTTGTATCATAGTTTGGAACTAGCTTTGTTCCTTTCTCTGTAACTGTCAGTAACCCATTTCTTTAGGGGTAAGAGGCTGGCAATATATAAGTTGCCTTGTTGGGTCTCTCAGGGTCACTTCTTTTGCCTATTTTGAGAACATTAGTCATCTGATCTAGGACATAATATTAATGCTGATGAAATTCAGCCTTTTGCTACTGTTAGAGCTGAGGATCAGGCAACAACTGAGTGGCTGATAGCTAGGCTAAGGGTGATTTATGGAGTGGGCAGCTGTGACTAACCTTATGTTGAATCCAGATAAAACAGAGATACTGGCCGTTGAGAAAGAGGTATAAATTTGCCAAGTTTGCAGCTCTCATTGTATGAAAGTTTGCTCCCAGTAAAATCAGAAGGTTGGAATCTAGATGTTTATGTGGATTCGACTTTGAGTTGCAGATGATAAAAATGATAGGTGTATTTCAGCAGGTATGTATAGTTTGGACATGGACATTTATATATATATTTATTTTAAAGAAATTGTAAGCCACACAATCTGCCATTTTTGGTGGTGCACAACAAAATGAACATAACATGAAACATAAAAACAAAAAGACAAACTAAAAAATAATTATAACAAAAATACCATCTAAAATAAATATAAATTATCTGAGCCACATCTTCATTTCATAATCTGTAAACAGAGACTCATCATGCATCAGCTGAATCTGCCCTCAAACACCTGCTTAAATAGATATGTTTTCAATGTAATTTTAAATAATCCAACATTTTTAACTGTTCTCATTTCTAACGGCAAGGCATTCTACAGTTTTGGTTCTATAAATATGAGTAAATAATGGAGGGCCTATACTCATCTAATTTTATCACATGACATGATGGCACATCTAATAAATGTTTATCAGCACATCTTAAAAGTCTAGATGGTTAAAACACATGCAGACTGGCAGCAATAAGTACAGGAACATTATTATTCAAAATCTGAAACATGAGCAAGAGTATTTTATATTTGATCCTCAAATCAATGGAAAGCCAGTGTAACTTAAATAAAACAGGAGCAGTGTGATCAAATTTAGAACAGTTCATAAGTAAATGTGCAGATGTGTTTTGAGCAATTTGCAATGTTCTCAAAGCTCGTATAGATAAGCCAAGAAGTAAGACATTACAATAATCAAAATACTGAATAAGAAGACTCAGGATGACCAATCAAAAATTAGTGGATGATAAATAGTCTCTTAGGGCCTCTTTTATCAAGCAGCGCTAGGGGTTCCCACACGACAATGCTGACAAAGCCCATTCAAAGTGAATCGGCTTTGTCTGCATTACCACACTGGGAGCCACTATCGCGGCTTGATAAAAAAGGCCTTTAATCATCTAATCACTCATAGGGCTCCTTTTAGCATGTGCTAATGATTAGCATGCGCTAAATGTTAAAAAGCCCATTTTATTCCTATGGGCTTCTTAGCATTTAGCGCACAATAACCCTCACCTTTTCATCTTCCCTTCAACTGTCCCTTATCCCTAATATGTTCTGTCTGTCCTAACCCTTATCCCTCACTTGTCCTGTCTGTCTGTCTTAATTAGATTGTAAACTCTATCGAGCATGAACTGTCTCGCCATGTTCTAGTGTAAAGCGCTGCGTACGTCCGGTAGCGCTATAGAAATGATAAGTAGTAGTAGTAGCATGTGCTAAATCTGTTAGCTCACCTTAGTAAATGACCCCTTAGTTTGTAAAGGGTCACTTTTATTAGTGTGTCCACCTTTTGCAAGTGGGGACACCCTAATAAAGAGGAATCAAGTATGACACTTAAGTATCGAATTAAGAGCCCTGTTTACTAAGGTGTGCTCGCACTAGCCATTAGGCTACTCCCCCTCCAAGGGACCAACAATCAAAATGGTCCATGTTTTGTAGTCACTGCCTCAGGAACTGGTCCCCTGAAAAAAAGATATTTTAAAAAATACTGTGTTAAATAAAAGAATTTAACTATTTGAATAAACACCTTATCCTATGTACCCCGAGATTCTATATAGCGCGACTTAAGTTTATGCACAGAACTGTCTAAGCATATTCTATAACGTGATGCCTGTAAATTCTAAGTCACACAGTTGAAAAGGGGTGTGTGGCCGTAGTGTGGAATGGGCATGTTATGGGTGTTTCTAAAATCTATGCGCATGGTTATAGAATGCACCCGGTCCGCATGTAATTTAGGCTTCAGCATTTACATCAAGTTTTACTTGGCATAAGGGCCTGTGACTAAATTTAGTCACACAGATGGGCATCTGACATATTCTATAAACTGCATGGAAATTTAGGCTTATTCTATAAAGTGCACCTAAATTTAGGCATACTTTATAGAATACACCTAAGCGTATTTCACTTCGGCACCAATTTTTTGAGCATTGAATTGATTTTGCACTTTTCTGACTACTGACAGGCATGACCTATGACCTACAAAGCTAAAGGCTTAAATCTTAAAGTGCCTGAAAGCTGCATTTTTTCTGTGTTCTCTGTATTATTGCTGAGAGCTGTACATGCAAGGTCACACTGTACCAGCAAAGAGTACTCTTCCCTCTCCCCTGACAGAAATGGTGCTGCTGATTCTACACTAACTAGGACATACACAGTTTGGAAGCGAAGACATGTTGAGTCAGCACAGTGATAAGACTCGGGTCCTAGGGAAATTCTTGTAACGAAATAGCACTGCAATCTTCAGTACTTACTATAAGATGCTGTGTTTTGTAAGCATTCAGATATCGTGTTCTGTGTTCCAGAACATCCAGATACTGTGTTTCATTCTATGTAAACAATGGGGTGAGACAGAAAGTAGCTGACATTGCAAGTTGTGGACTGGATGGGAGGGGGATTGATGCTCAATCCACTGTATATAAGACACGGTTGTGTTGTATCTAGTTAGAGGGGGTGAGATGGCCAACTGAGTGACTCTTTATCACAGTGGTCTCTCTCTCCCTCCCTCTCATAACAAATGCTGCCATTTGTTACGACCTAATTACCTTACCTAATTCCCAAACTATTCTACCTAATTCCTTACCTCCCTAATTACCTTACCTAATTCCCTAATTACATTACCTAATTCCCTCATTTCCAAACTACTCTACCTAATTCCTTTCCTAATTCCCTAATTACGTTACCTAATTTCCTAATTACTTTGCCTGCTTACTTCTTCTGATTACCTTGCCTGATTACTTTGCTGATCATCTTGTCCAATTACTTTGTCTAATTGTTTTATTGCCTAATTAGTTTATTGTCTAATTGCCTTATCGTCTAATTGCCTTATCGTCTAATTGCTTTGTTATCATCTATGTTGGAATAAAGACTATCCCTTTGGAAGGAAAATAGCCTCTGTCTTTGCTGTCACCCCATATCTCGGAGGTGACTGGTTCATTGTTTCTTGGGTGGGTGTAAGGAGGTAGAAACCCTATTTGCCCCATATTTCCAAATTGTATATTTCTTATGGTAAGTAGATATATCAGAGAAATAATTCCCACATAATTACATCCCTCACTGATACTAGGTTGTCAGAGGGGGCCATGTAAGAACAGACTCCACTAAAAACAGCATCGTATATAGAATCTAGTCCGTAATGCCTGCCTACCTTTTACTTGCTGCTGCCATCCTTGATTCAAGGCTTGCAAAATGGCCACCATGGTTTTTTGAATTGTTATGTAACCCTCTCATGATTCTACCAGCCAATCAACAGCTTAGTTCTACCCTAAAGCTTGCCAATCCATTTCAAGATTTAAGCTTGGTGATAAAATATTTAAAACAAATATCCAACGTTACTCTTTGTAATTTAGAAAATACTCTAAATTGTCTCCATCCCATTCCATCTGAATGACATCTAAAATTCTCTATTTAATATCTTTTATAGAATGTGATTTGTCAACCCGATGTACTGAAGGAGCAGTCAAAACGTTATTGATTATCCACAATTTATGTTCATTAAGGCAGACTTTTACCAATCTGGAGAATCTACCCACATATAACATCTGGCAATGGTACTGAATTATAATAAATTACATTACTTGATTTGCATGTTGTATTAGTCCTCAATGTGACTCTGTTGGGTCTATGGGTCAATCCAGTTCAACCCTTCAGTTGTTTGTGTGCACCACTGACATTGTCCATGCTGTCTATGAGTATGTATGAATTCCTCTACATGACTGTAATCCATTCTCTTATGGTCTTACCACATTGATATACTTATTAAATAATATTCTCTGAAACACTCAAATAGAGATAATAATCCCCAATGCTTGAAGATCAACTTTGAAATGGTGGAACTTAAATTAGACTATGGTAAAACTGCCACTAATCAATCTTGTTGAGTATGTGCAGTGTACTGTAAAAGTAAATCTCTTTGAGCATAACAAGCTCATAAATAGTCCTTCTTAACTGCCGCATAAGGATGCTCTCTATCCAGGAGCTTCTGAAACAACTTTTTAGATTGAATTTAAAATTCTTCTATAGATAAGCAAATTCTTCGTATTTCTAAAAATTGACTTTTATTTATTTATTTGTTACATTTATATCCCACATTTTCCCACCAATTTGCAGGCTTAACGTGGCTTACATAATACCGTAAAGGCGTTCACCAAGTCCGGTAGAGAAAAAAATACAAGGTTATGTTGAGGTCCAATAGGTAGGTAAACTTGTTTTTAATTTGTAAGAATGGAAACTATTAAAATATAGCAGAGTATTCCTCATTACTGTCATCTGATAAAGTGTAATTTGTATAATATTGCCTGCTCCATAAATGCATACATCCAAAAAGTCTATTGTCCATGTATCATAAGTAGCTGTAAATTGTAAACTTGGCATTAAAGAATTAAGCCATTGAATAAGACTGTAAATGTTGATTCATGTCTTCCCAAATGAAAAAGATGTCATACAAAAATCTTTTTCATATACAAATATGAGTAAACCATGGGAAAAGATAAGGAAACTTTCTTCAAATTCTGCTACAAAAAGTGTAACCACAGGTGTGTGTGTGTGGGGGGGGGGGGGGGGGGGGGGGCAGGGATGCACCCATTGCCACCTTTTGAATTTGCTGGTAAAACTGTCCTCTAGAACAGAAATAGTTATGTTTAATTACCAGAGATGCCAATTTCATCAAAAAAGATGTAGAAATTCTTTGGGGCCTGCTCTAGCATTTAGAGTGTTAGCTATTGTTGATAATACTGCCCCTTGCGGAATCTGGTATACAAAACCACAGAATTTGATAAAGGTATGAATAATAAAAAGTGCAGTAACCCAATGAAGAATGAAGTGAGTCATGAGCTATTGAGAGTATTCTCATGTGAAATGAGTCACCACTGAGGGCGTCAGTACAAGGTGCATTATGTATGTACAGTGCGCAGATCTCACAAGCAGCATGTGATGTTTTTTTTAAACAAAACTTCTTTAGCGCTGGGACAAGAATGGATAGGAGATGACACTGTACAACTGTACCCATAGTTTCTTGGGAACGAATACATTTGACAATACTTCTCTTTGCCAAAATAAAACACAGGTAACACACACATCAAAAAGGAATTCTTACACACATATACGTATTTTATATAATAATTTGTGTATTCTCAAACAAAATAGTGACACATCATAGAGGCTCTTCAAGTATTGCTCCATATATAATTTCAGTTTCAGTATATTTCACAATGTATAAGGCATAGAGGTGTGAAAATTGGCAAAGTCCATGCTATTAATTTGATTCTATCATTGCTGTGGTTTATCTGGCCATTGGGCACTTCTGGTGTTCAGAGACTTCATATTGAACAGTAGGATTTATGGGGGGGGGGGGGGGGGGGGGCGTAATCCCAACCTCTGTCTAGTCCCTGCTCTCTGGTGGAATTCATTAGCCAATAGTCTCCATAGTCCTTCCACTACTCTCCTCATCATTGTGTTAGAATATTTGTTTTTCATATACTACTGTAAGGGGCCTACGTACAAAAAAAAAAAAAAAAGCTTACCGAGGCTTCACAAGATCCCGGGGGCTGAACAGAAGCCGGCATGGGGGTGGACTTGTGGGTTGCCACAAACCGGAAGCGCTCTCATGCCGGCAGGGTTTTTTTTTTTGAGGGGGTACTTGGAGGTACTGAGTACCGGCACCTTTTTCATTGTCTGTTACAACTGACCCATGAATCCTAAGTTTTAATGAAAGAGCTCAGGCTCTACACATCAATTCTGCCTTGTCATAGATTCTGTGACTGGTTGCAGGGGGCCTGGCTATTATTGGGTGGGTCCCTCAGTGATCACCCTACCCCTGAAGGGTGGCCTAGCATTTGAGTACTGGCACCTTTTTTGCTTGAAAATAATGCACTGCATGCCAGAGACAGAAGTGCTCCGGGGTTTACGGGACCATCATTGCTGGAGCAATTTTGGTGCCTGGGGTAGAGAATGACAGCTGGTAAATGCACTCCAGTGCTGTGGCAGTCCTGAGTGCTGCGGAGGCGAGAGACATGTTTCTGGCACATTCGCGGAGGTGGGAGAAAGGTCCCCGAGAGGGAAAGGGGAGCACTGGAGGGGACTCAAAGGCCAGATGTGTGAGGCATGAAAGCCTTATCTTACGTTTCATATTCTGGAGTTTGAAGTGTTGACTGATCCACTTCTTGAATTTTTGGTGCGTTCACATATTTAGTGGTTTTCCTTTTTGTATATTTACATTAAAACATAGAAAATAATGACAGATAAAGACCATATGGCCTAACCAATCTGCCCATCCATACCAACTAATAAGATCTGCAATCCTTTACTCTCCCTTACAGATACCCTAAACTTTCCCATGCTTTCTTGAATTTGGATACAGTTTTTATCTCTACCACCTCTGCTGGGAGGCTGTTCCACATATCTATCACCCTTTCCATAAAGAAATATTTCCTTAGATTACTCTTACCATATATTCTCTTGTATAAGTAGAGGGTAGTTTTAGGACTATAAATGGCCAAAAATATTGTGACCCATGTATAAGTTGAGGCTGGGTCCAACATTGCTTCCTCGAGAAGGATGCCCATCTTCCGACACAAATCGGGAGATGGGCATCCTTCTCTCAAGGTCGGCCAAATCGGCACAATCGAAAGCCAACTTGGCCCTTCCTCAACTGCTTTCCGTCGCGGGATGACCAAAGTTCACGGGGGCGTGTAGGCAGAGTACCGAAGGTGGGACGGGGTCATGGTTAAGAGCTGGGCGTCCTTGGCCGATAATGGAAAAAACAAGGGTGTCCCTGACGAGCATTTGGACGACTTTACTTGGTACCTTTTTTTTCCATGACCAAGTCTCGAAAAGGTGCCTGAACTGACCAGATGACCATCGGAAGGAATCGGAGATAACCTCTCCTGACTCCCCCAGCGGTCACTAACCCCCTCCCACCCCAAAAAAAACAAATTAAAAACATTTTTGCCAGCCTCAAATGTCCTACCCCAGCTCCATCGCAGCAGTATGCAGGTCCCTGGAGCAGGGTTTAGTGGGTGCAGTGCACTTCAGGCAGGCAGACCCAGGCCCATCCCCCCCCCACCTGTTACACTTGTGGTGGTAAATGTGAGCCCTCCAAAACCCACCCGAAACCCACTGTACCCACATGTAGGTGCTCCCTTCACCCATAAGGGCTATGGTAGTGTTGTACAGTTGTGGGGAGTGGGGAGTGGGTGGGTTTTGAGTGGGTTTTGGGGGGCTCAGCACCGAAGGTAAGGGAGCTATGCACCTGGGAGCAATATCTGAAGTCCACTGCAGTGCCACCTAGGGTGGCCGGTTGGTGTCCTGGCATGTGAGGGGGACTAGTGCACTACAAATGCTAGCTCCTCCGATGACCAAATGCCTTGGATTTGGTCATTTTTGATTTGGGCGTCCTCAGTTTCCATTATTGCCGAAAATCAGAAATGACCTAAGGACGACCATCTCTAAGGTCAACCTAAATGTTGGGATTTGGGTGTCCCTGGCCGTATTATCGAAACGAAAGATGGACGCCCATCTTGTTTCAATAATATGGGATGCCCCGCCCCTCCACGGCGCCATCCTCAGAGATGGATGCCCTTATAGATGGGCGTCCCCATTCGATTATGCCCCTCCACGTTACTATGTGCTGTCTCTGTTGTTTCTCTCATTTTCCCTTCTCTATTCCCAATAGGCAGGATAGCAAGTTATTAATAAATTGATAATAATAAACTTTATTTCTTTTTTGAAGGTGCAGGCTATCCTGTATCCTATGTATCCTGTCAAGTCTCTCGAGACTTGTATAGCTGTTTCTTAAGAGTTATTTAGCTATAAGTCTCAATATCTTGAAGTATAAACCCCTAGCACATCAACACACCTAAATCTCTTCTTCTTTTCTGAAGTTCCTTTATTGAATAACATAGATGATTACTCACAGTTAGATGTTCATAAGCACAAAGGAACCCTGTAGTTTCATGAGCTGTATCAGTGAAGAGAAGGTCGAAGTTTAAGTGAAAATAAAAAATAAAAAAAGGGAAAGTAAACAAACAAATGATTCCCTTACGTGCTGATCTTCTTTTGCATACAGAGATACTTTACCTCTTATGCTGTACCGCTTCTTTGGGTTCTTGCAGCCCAAATGCATGATCCTATATTTTTTAGTATTAAATCTTAGCTGCCAAATTCTTGACCATTCAAGTTTCACTAGTTGCCTCCTTATGTTATCCACACCTTACAGAGTGTCAGCCCTAATGGTGTCAGCAGCAAAGAAGGAAAATATACCAGAGAATCCTTCTGCAATATCGCTAACAAAATGTTAAAAAGACCTGGACCAGGGACCGATCCTTGCGGCACACCACTAGCAATGCCTTATCCTCAGAGCGAACTCCATTTGCTACTATACTTTGTTGGCTCCCACTCAATCAATTTCTAACCCAGTTAGTCACTTTAGTACCCATTCCAAGTGGTCTATAATACCATGTCAAAAGCTTTTACAATATCTCCTTTTAGTTTTTCCTACTGCTTTTTATGTTCACAGCTTTCTTTGCAATGTGCAGATGAAGCTTTGCATATGAATGGACAATTAGAGAGACAGATATGTAGACTGACCCACAACAATAGGCAGTTATGCCTAAAACTTGTCTTAAGAATTCTTCCAGAGAAGCAAATACTCAACAAATCTTTCTTTGGCATAGAACTTTAAATTTCTTTGAGCTTTGAAGTACTAGCAGACTGTGTGGTAAAAGCCATTGCAGTGCTTATACTACAGGGTGGTCACAGAGAGGGGAGTGGTCAAAATTTGGTGAGTCTGGACTGCCAGATTTTTCCTTGGGATTCTCCCCGCATGCTTCCTTCTATCCACAATTATGTTCTCTCATGCTGCACTTTGAAGATTCTTGCTGACACATAAACAAAGGTTGAAATTATGCCATAATTTTTTGAAGTATTCTGGTTAATTTTACTTGCTTTTCAATGTTTATGCTCATTCTGTTTTTTTACTTTTTTGCTTTGTTTACTTTTATAATTCTTTTTTCCTTTTTACTCAGTTGACTGTGTTGTGGTTGGATAGAAAATGCTACCGAAATCTGAACCTTAGATTTTTAAGGATACCACAAAATATACCAAGATGAAAGAGCAGATAGAAGTGGTGGTGACATGGCACTACATTTTCAGGATTCCTTAGAGTCATATATGGTACAAACTCTGCAGGAAACAAACTGTATTCTGGAATATTTATGGATAGATATTTTTCCTGGATTCTATATAGCGCACCTAGAGTTCTGCGCTGAAATCCAAGCATATTCTATAACAACATACATAACTTAATTGGTATAACAAGTTAATTAGCATTGATAACAGCACTAAAGCAACAATGAGCACTAATTAACAATAATTAGAATTTATCTGCACAACTCACTAAACGTATTCTGTAATGCAGTGCACCTAACTTCCAACACGAACAGGCAAAGGGGGGCGTGGTTATAGGTGGGGAAATAGGTGTTTTGCGGACATTCCAAAATTTATGAGCACTGTTATAGAATATGGCCTTCTGTGCCTAAATCTGCATGCTGGGATTTACATCATGCTTTCATTGGTGTAAATGGAGGCACATAGATTTAAGTGCTACAATTTCTGCCTAAGCGTATTCTATATACCATGCCTAAATCTAAGCGCAGCTTATAGAATAGACTTAGTTGGAAATGCTTTCCACATAGATTTTTCAGGTGCCATATATAGAATCCTTCCTTTATGTGTAATAGGGGAGGTGTATAGCAGCAGGGGTTAACTACCATCCACCTGATCAGAATAATGAAACAAAATGTGAAATGCTAACAGAAATTAGGCAGATTCTAGCTAGAGATTTCTATGTATGGCACCTTACCTTGTGTGCTATTTCTGTGCTGAGCTTTTGGCATGGGAAAGCATGATAACAGAAGCAAGGTGCTGAAACTGCCCAAAAATGACACATCAGCTTGGAACTAAACTTATGTGCCCTGTTATAGAATAGTGTCTGTTCCCACGTGGATCTGAAAAAGGGGTGTAACAATAGAAGGGGCATGGGTGGGTTAGGGGCGTACCCTTAAAATGACAGGGCCATGTTATAGAATTTTTTTGGGGGGGTATAAGCCCAATTTGCGCACCAAGATTTATATCTGGTTTCGGTGGTGTAAATGCTCATATACACAAAGTTGGGTGTAGATTCTGGAGCTATACACTATTCTATAAAGGGTGCCCATCCCAGTGCATCTTTTACAGAATACCATTCAGTGCCGATTTTTTTCAGCACCAATTTTTGAGTACCATTTACTGAATCTAGCCCTAAATGTGGAAACATAATAATAATAATAATAGAATTTTTCAATTACCTCAATATCAATTTGATGAATATCTCAGACCCTATATAAAAACAGGTTTAAACACCACTGAGCTCACCATACAGCAATATTCAGTAGCGCATAATTGGGTAGTGTTGCTGAATATTGCCTGGGACCTCCTAGGCAATGTCCATTTAGTCTAGGGATGGTCTAGGAGCAGAGCCAGAACTTAACCAGTTAGCAGTGATATTCAGTCCACTAACCAGCTAAGTAAATGGATACATTTAGGACAGCAAAAAGGCCTGGACATGGTCCAGAGTTGAATATCTTGAGTTAATTCAGCCTGTGGTTATAAGCAGCTGAAAACCATTGAATGCCACCAGCTGAATATCTACCTCTAAGTTTCTAGATGCCACAAATGACTATTTCATGGAACAACCAGTCATAGAACCAATCAGAAGAGGTCTACTTTAGATTTAGTTCTCACTGGAATGTAGGATCTGGTGCAAGTGGTAATGATGGTGAAGCCACTTGACTATAGTGATCATTATGAAATCAAATTTGAGATAGCCACTGGAGGGAGAATAATAAATAAAACCCACAGTAAAACTTTCTAAAGGGAGACTACGATCAAATGAGGAATCTAGTTAGAAGGAAGTTAAAAAGCAGCTACACAGGATAAAGGTCCACATGAAACACGGACATTATTTAAAAGTCATATCTTGGAAACCCAGTTAAATATATTCCACAAATTTGAAAAGGTTATAAGAAGAACTAGCATCCGATAGCATGGCTAAATGATACTATTAAAGATGCTAGGAAAACCTTGAACATACCTTTAAAAAAATAGCATGACTTAATAAAAAAAATGGACTATGCATTGGAGCAGGCCCTACACTTACCACCTGCTACTGCCACAGGTAAAGTTCTGGTCCCAACAACTTATCCCACTGCAGCTAGATGGGAGAGAAGAAAGAAGCAGGAAATCTGCAGAGTGTGTGTGTGTGTGGAGGGGGGGGGGGGGGGGGGGTAGCAAGCAAGGTATTTAGTTATGCCACAGGTTTTGTCCATTATGTTCACTGAAGTTTCTTGCCAGTCATAATTAAATTAAAATATCTGCTTATGTTTGTTTCTATCTTCTAAGAAAAGGCACTCAGTGCTGTGACATAAATAAGTTGTATGTAGACACTTATTTTGAATAAATAAAACAGGAAAAGATACAAAAGTATTTAAATTTGGCATTCAAGCAAAAGCAATAATAAACAAGTCTGCCTCTGTACACAGTGGGGATGTTGTAGCAGAAAAAAATCCTTGCTCTTAATCCTGAAATATGACAGCTCCTCTTGATACACTGTACACAGATATCACTAACATATTTAACTACATTCCTTCCATTCTTGCTTCTTTTAAAATCTGCAGTTAAATCTTCCAATAAACTCATTCATTTTTTATGTTTCAACAGTTTTATTGATGACACCCATAATGTACATGACTTGTGAGACAATTCAAGTTCTGAACATCTGATACAAATAAACGATACAGCATTATCTGTCATCAAATTTTTACATTGTGTAGTAACCTTCCCAACTCCCCCCCCCCATTCCCTCCCTCCCCCCACGTCTTCACCATACAGATAAAGGAGAAACAACCAATTGAAGAATAACCTCTTATCGGAAACATACCAGAGACCACTCCCCTTCTGCTGCTGCAAGAGTCATGATTTATTTTATCCAACACTGGACCTGCAGTCCCCAGATGGTCGGGTTAGCCCCCCTTCCTGGGGTTCAAGATGGGGAGCCTGTGCTCTGATGACCCCCCATCCCCCCACCCCAACGTATTCTCTTAGCCAAACCTGGTACATTATATTATATTAACTCCCCTCCCCCCTCCCTATCCCCTTCTGCCTGAGTGTTCAATGAACCCACTAATTCTTTAATCACATTCTTACTTAAGTGACACAAGTTGTTGAGGTGTGGCCCTTTAGCGCGCTGAGTTTATTAAGAATGTAACTTCGTGCCTTGGGGGACATCACATTGATATAATCTGTCCAAATTAGATAGAAATGTTTTTGTGTGTTAAAATTAAGCAGAGCATCCTGAAGCTCCAGCAAAAGTAATGTATGCAAACGATTACGCCACTGCCAAAAAGAGGGGGCTTTCTCCAATGTCCAATTCACCAGGATACACTTCATACCAACCACAGATGCCTTATGGACAAGTGCATTTTGGTAAACTGTTCCCCCCTCCACCGGACTTTGGCAACCCAGCAAAATGCTTTTTGGCAAACGCCTAATCCGGGAGCCTCCAACTCTCTCCAAAAACCTTAGTATCCGTTTCCACAAAGCCTCGATTGCAGGGCATTGCCAAAAAGCATGGTAAAAATCACTTTGGTACGCCCCACATCTCTTACATTGAGCCGATTCTAAATATCCCATCCGGTGTAAACGTGACTGTGATGTGTATGCTCTGTAAATTACTCTAGACTGACATTCCCGAAGCTCCATACTTCTAGTCCATTTCCCCACCCCTCTCAACCCCCGTAGTAAGTCCCGGGTTGAGACCTCCGACTGAGTGTCTTCTGCCCACCTAGCAGCCACTTTTCTTAAATCTCTCTGTGGTCGTATAACTAACAGACGCTTATATAGCATGGAGATGGAAACAGGATCTCCTGATGGAACCTCTAAAAGCTCTTCCAGCTTGGTGGCCACATCAACACCTAGCGTCAGCTTGGGCAAAGACGCTACATAGTGTCGCACCTGCTCATATGCAAATCTTGAGCTCCAATCTGTAGAGTTTAAACCAAGATCCTCCATCTTTTTGATTGCTCCAGAAGGCTCCAGTACCTGATGTAAAAATACTATCCCCTTCTCTCCCCATGCCCTCAAACCAAGATTTTCAGTGCCTGGACGGAAGGCGTCATTTCCTTGCAGGGGGAGAAGTCTACTACACCCACCATCAAAGGCCCAAATCTTCGCCAGATCCCTCCATAGCGCCCTCAATGGTCCTATCAAAACGCTAGATCTAACATGTGCCTCCAGTTCTTTCCCCCTTGCATGTAACATATAAAAGCTGTGCCTTGGTCTGCACAACTCCTTTTCCATGGTTACCGGAGTATATGCCTCTGTTTGCTGGTACCAGTCCCCCAAGTGACGTATTAAGCAAGCTATATTATAAAGTTTAATATCAGGGACTCCAAACCCCCCATCTCTCCCTTGCCCCATGAGATGCTCAAACTTAATCTGAGGTCTCTTCTTAGCCCAGAAAAACTTAGAAAGCATACTATGTAATGCATTTACGTCTTTTTGTTTAAGGTAAATCGGTATTGTTTGCAGGAAATATAACCATTTAGGGAACAGCACCATATTAAACAATGCAATGCGTCCCATCAAAGACAATGGTAACCCTTCCCATCTCCTAAGAGTCTCTCTGGTACTAGTTAGTAAGTGCGCAATGTTTGCCTCCCCAAGTTGTCTAGGGTCTTTAGTAAGTTGAATTCCTAAGTATTTAAAGGCCGTTCCCGCTCTTCTAAATGGACAATTTAATCTCACCCACTGATCTTCCCTCATATTAAGGGTCATAACCTCCGATTTCTCTAGATTAAGCCGAAATCCAGAGAAGTCCCCAAACTCCGCAAAAAGCTCCATCAATGAAGGCAGCGAAACCTGGGGATCTTCCAGGACCACTAACAGATCATCTGCAAAGGCCGAGATCTTAAAAGAGTCTCCCCCTATCTGTACTCCTCTCACCTCTCCCGTCCGCTTGATGTCCCTAATAAGGGGATCCATTACCAATATAAAGAGAAGTGGTGAGAGGGGGCATCCCTGCCTAGTTCCGCGGGCTATCTCAAACGGGGCCGAGGCCCTTCCATTCACCCAAACCTCAGCTGTCGCTCCGTGATATAATGTTTTTATTGCATCATGGAAGAACCCCTCCAAACCATATGCCCGCAGGATAGCAAACATAAAATCCCATTTGACATGGTCAAAAGCCTTTTCGGCATCAAAGCTAACTATTAAAGCAGGGGTTTCCTGATGATGTATTTTCTCTAGAGCCCCCAAAACCTGTCTCATGTTACGCACCACTGTTCTACCCCGGACAAAGCCCACCTGTGACTCCTCCACCACCTGAGGCAAAATCTTTGCCAATCTGTTTGCCAGAATTTTTGCAAACAACTTTGTCTCAAAAGGTAACAGAGAAATAGGCCTATATGAACCTGCACTCAAGGGGTCTCGTCCTGGCTTTAACAAAACCACTATTTGGGCCCTCCTCAATGAATCTGGTAGGGCGCCTATCTGTATATAACGATTAAATACCACCGTAAGGCATGATGTTATTCCATCCGCAAGAATTTTGTAAAATTCAGCAGACAGCCCGTCTCCCCCAGGCACCTTAAACAGAGGGCTATTTCGGATACCCCAGCTCACCTCATCTTCTGTTATATCCCCCTTGAGGCTTTCTTGGTGAAGCTCCGTAATTTTAGGGAGTGATTGTCCTGCTATATACCATTCCGCCTGGAGTCCCTGTTCCTCTGGCGCCGAATACAACGTCTCGTAAAATTGTCTAAAGACTTCATTTATTCCCCCTCTGACGTATGCTGCAATCCTCCTTTTGTATCCCTTATCTGAGAAACAAAACGTGACCCTCCCACCTGTTGCACTAACCGGGCCAGCAGCTTCCCTTGTCTATTAGCGTGCTTATATAATTGATATCGGAAGTATTGGATAGATTTTTTGGTTTTCGCGTGTATTAATTGATTTAAAGCAGCCTGGGCTTCTAATAACTGCGATTTATGTATGCTCGAGGGCTGCGCTCCAAACCTCTGTCGTGCCTTCCCCACTATCTTCCCTAATTTGAGAATCTCCGCATCCCTAGCTTTTTTCTTATAGGAGTAATAGGAAATAATGGCGCCTCTCAGCACGGCTTTAGCTGCCTCCCAAAACAATACCGGATCCCTTTGGTAAGTGACTTTATTAAACTCTGTGTACTCACGCCACTGAGCTTGTAAAAAGGGAGAGAATTGGCCATCATAATAAAGTTCCCTAGGAAATCGCCATCGAGCTCTTTGTGTACTCTCCTTCCCGCAAGAGAAGGAAATCCACACAAATGCGTGGTCCGACACCTGGGTCGGACCTATCTCCACTTGTTCCAGCGATGTGACTGTACAAGATGAAATCAAGATATAGTCAATACGCGAAAGCGTATCATGTGCTCTTGATAGGTGGGTATAGTCCCTCTCCCCCGGGTGAAACAAGCGCCACGCATCTACCATATCCAGCAAAGAACAAAGCTTTGGGACTCCTTTTCTCATATTCACTGGACCTACTCTAGAAGAACCCGTACTGTCCATTAGCGGGTCAAACACCGAGTTAAAGTCGCCCCCCATAATTATGGGCATCTGATCAAAGGAATTCACCCGGTTCACTATAGTTTGGTAAAACTTTCTATCATACTGATTTGGCGCATATACATTTACCAGCAGCAGGGGTTGATTATGCACTTGAACCTCTGCCATAACATATCTACCTTTCGGGTCCATAACCACCCTCTTCTTAACCACAGGGAGCCCCTTGCGGAAAAGTACAATAACTCCTGCTTTTCTATTGGTCGTTGGACTGTCCACATAATCTCCCACCCACCATCTACATAGTTTTTTGTGTTCCTGCCCCGTTAAGTGTGTCTCCTGTAACATTGCTATGTCAGTTTTTTGTCTGTTCAAGGTTTGCAAAATCTTACTTCTCTTTATCGGGGAGGTCACGCCTCCCACATTCCAAGAAACCACCTTAACCATTTTCTGGTAAAAGTATGCTAGTAATGCAGTTATTTGTAATGTAAGAGAGAAGGTGTCCCAGCCACCACCTCCCCCCACTCTTGTCTTCCCCATCAGCATATCCCCAGGTCCCTTTGTCACTTACTACACCTCGTTCACTCAGGCAGACTTCCCCCCCTTCCCCCCACCCTAGCCCTCTATCCCGCCTCTGTTCCCTCCCCCACTCCCTCGAGTTCTCCAAGGAACTCATCACGTATAGGTACACTAGCCCCTACCCAAAATAATACCTTTCCCTCATTTTAGGGGGATCCCACCTTTAAGTTTTCAAATCTGTTCTCCCCTTCCCATAGCCAAACAATAATTAATATATTTGTTAACATCTTGTTATAATTACAGATTACAGTTGATCTTAGCAGACTGTTAGCTACTTTGACATATCAGAATTATAGCTGGCTCTATCAGAAACTCTGAAAAGTAGAATCTTCTTTTAATCAGTCATTCCAACTTCAGGTCCCAAATATCTTTTGCCTGAGTCCCGTCCCTCCAGGATACCTTTCAATCAGTCTCTCCCTGTGTCAGGCTTTGGATAAAGACAGAAGCTGCCGACACGCTTTCAAAAAACTTTACTGTACCTCCATGATGTACTCTCAGCTTTGCAGGGTATATCAGGGCAAACCTGATCTTCTTCTCATAAAGTTGTGTACACACTGGTGCAAACTCCTTCCTCGCTGTTGCCACTCTCGAGGAGTAATCCTGAAAGCAGAGGATTCATTGACCCTCATGTGTAAGTTCTCCTCCTGCTCGCACTGCTTGCAAAATAGCCTGTTTGTGCCCATAATTGAGGATTTTCAAAATCACCGCTCTAGGCCGCGCTGCTCCTTGTCTCTTTGGCCCCAGTCGGTGTGCTCTCTCGATCCTCAAGGGGCCTGGCATATTATTCATTTTCAGCGTGGTTGGAAGCCAAGTCTCAAGGAAACTGCTCAACTCTGACTCAGGAATCTGTTCCGATAAACCGATCAGACGCAGATTATTTCGCCTGGATCGGTTCTCTAAATCATTGATTTTATTTTCCAGGTCTAATATCCTTTTCTGCAAGGCTTCCACCGGCTGCACCTCAGACACCATGCGGTTCTCGATGTCGCTAATCCTTTGTTGGACATGGTCCAAGTCCAGATGGAAACCGTCTAGGCGTTCGTGAGCCGAGTCAGCCCTATCATATATGGCTTGCAATTTTTTGTCCAGGGCTGCCTCAACTGCGGCCGTTACTTCCGCCGTAATTTCGGCTGTCCATGCCGAGCAGACGCTACTCATTCATTTTTTAAAATAATAAGGGTGGAGCAAGATGGCGGCACCAACAGCTCCTCGTCGATGACTCTCCTAAATCTGCTGGAGTTTTCCTCTTTTCTTTTTCCCCTGTACTCTCATTACCTGAAAAACTATGCCTCATACTAAGAGGAAAGGAACCGTTAGAGCCGGAGCTCAGCCGGCTCTGACTTCAACGCCAACCCAGCAGACGCTCGAGAGCTTCATAACGAGGCAATCCACTTGTGATTCGATCGGAGACCCCATTGAATTGTCGGCACAAGGAGAAGCCGGAATCCTGGGGCCGGACACGTCTCTTCCCACCTCCGCAACTGGCTGCACTCAGCGCTGATGCTGGATCCCTAACCCGCAAAGACGAGAAAAGGGCGGCATGCCTGAGCCCTGTAGCCAAGTTGATAGCCGAGGCCCCTTTTACAGCTGAGGCTCGGGGTCCTGCAATGGCGCAAGGACTGGGAACAACTGCGAAGATAACGCTGGAGGCCATATGGGAATCACTCCAGTGTTTGGATCAAGCTGTGACGAGTTCCACAAGCAAAACAGAAACTTTAGTAAGTAATGTTCAGGATTTGAAAGTTTCATTTGCATCGATGAAAGTGGAGATTAATGAAAAAATAATATCTTTGAATGAGGAAAATGTAAAGTTAAAAGAAATCTCTACGAAACTTATAAAAGACAATACACAGATACATAATAGATTGGAATATTTTGAAAATTACAATCGAAGGTTAAACTTTCGATTCTTCAACTTTCCCTATACGTCAGTGTATTCTCCACTTGAACTATTCAAATGATATTTAACGGAGAACTTAAAATTTCCCCCTGAAAATATTCCAGCTTTGAATAAAATATTTTTCCTACCAACCAAGAAAGAAAGAAAGAAAGAAAGAGAAGAATTACATACACGAATACTAGGAGAATTGAATGTTTCGGAGTTGTTTGGAAACTTTCTTCTCATCTTCTATAGTGGACAGGCAAACCTTGTTGGTATCATTTGTATTCCAACAAGACTTAGAGTCTGTGCGGAAAATGGCTTTAAAAAATGTACAAGTACCATTTTATGGGGGAAAATTTTGGGTTTTCCCAGATGTAACAAAACAGACCCAAGCAAGGAGAAAAGACTTTTTGACATTACAAACTGCTACCTTAGCTTTGGGGGCTACATTTAATCTGAATTATCCGTGCAAATATAATGTTAAATATTTGGGAGTAAAATACCTTTTTATTATTTTTATTTATTTGTTGCATTTGTATCCCACATTTTCCCACCTCTTTGCAGGCTCAATGTGGCTTACAATACATCATGAGTAGTGGAAATACATGAGAAAGTATACATCTAGTGATAACAGAAGGATTTTGGGTAACATGATAATGATAGAACATGATAGTATTTTAACAAGCAAACATAATAAGAAATATATAAGAATTATATAAGAAAGTATACATTTAGTAATAGCAAAAGGATCTTGGGTAGCATGATAATGAAAAAAAATGTTAATATTTTGGCAAGTAGATATTATGGAGGCAGTTCTGGATATGTGTACAGGAGTTCATATTTGTTGATCATTGTTGTGTGCCTTGTTAAAGAGATGACTGAACATTTAAAGCAATTTATTGAGCAGAAAAAAATACTATAATGCTATTGGGAGCTATCCAACTTAATCCAGGGTTAATGAAATAGAAATTAAGTTAGTGGATTAATGTGTTAAGCTTTGCTTTAAATATTTATGGAATGTTCTCATCTCCTGAGTTTAAATGGCTCTAACCCCTTGCATTGGTGGTCTAATACAAGATATGATAAGAAAGGAAAATGTGAAAGATTGAGGGATAATTTTTTCTAAAAATGTATTTTTCTTTTCTTCCTTCTTACTTATTGATTTGATTTCTTGATATCATGTAATCTGTTTTTCTGATTCAAGTTTTAGCTTGAAAAATTTAAAATGAATAAACAAATTTAAATATAAAATAATAAGGCATAACTTTCAGTTTTATATACTACTTCCTGCATGTTCTAGTCTTGTTTTGATATGCTGTAGATACTGGTATGCTTAATATCATTTTCTTGATTGTATGTATGGTAACTACTGTGCTATAAACTAACCTTGACCACTGGAGATGCAATTTCTAAGATCACTTTTTATAAATAGTTGGATTACTTAAAAATAAATGTCAGTGTTGTTCTAAGTTTGGGAAACACATTAAGGGCCTTGTTTACTAAGGTGCGCTAGCTTTTTTTAGCGTGTGCTACAAATTAGTGCGTGCTAACCACGTAGACACCCATAGGAATATTATGGGCATCCACACACACTTAGCCCACACTGTTTAGTGCATGATACAAACTCTAGCGCGCCTTAGTGAACAGGGCATTAAATAAACCACAAACAGCATTTTAATGTTTTCTCAGATTATTTAGCAAGCATTTAGCTGCATGTGTTGGCAAAATATGCAATAGAAGTAGCTCTGCTATCTTGCAGGATGCAGTGAATACATGAGAGCCTCGCTAAACTTTCATCCAATCCACCACTTTTCCGGTAACTGTCATAGCTGCCTTACAGACAATCCTTTGCTTCCTTTGACTCATCTGTCAGATGTAGGTAAACATCTTTCCATAAATGTAAAGTGTAGCCTTTGGCTTTCAAGTTGCAGTAATGCTGAAATATCAGGTGCTATGAAATGCATCAGAAGAGGGATACGTGGAGGACAACGTGTTCCCACAGAACAGTTGATCTTCCCAACAAAGGGTTATATTTGTTTCAGATGTAAAATGTGCCTAGCATTAGAGAGGCAAATACCTCAATGCTTTGGGCCAAAGAGACTACAACATATTTTTTTTTTACTATTTTGTGTCTATGTGGAATGTGGTTAGCATTTATGGAGCCTCTTTTTGCAGTTAACATTTGCAGTTACTGTGCTGTAATTGCCAAAATTACCATGTGGTAGCTATGAAGCTTCTGAGTTAATTGTTGGGGGTGTTCCCAGTATCTTCCTATACAATTAGGGGGTCAGTTCTAGAAATGGCACCTGTGAGAACCCAAGCAAGGTTTGGGGAGTGGGCGGGTAAATAACACAGCCGGGGAAAAGGGGTGAAACCAAAAATAAGTATTTATTCAAGGGAAACCTCAGGCCTGTTCATTTCACAGGGCCTGAGATATAGGATAGGAAACCTCTGCAATCTAGTCCATTCAGTTGTAAGCAAGCCTCTGGCAGTAGGCCAAATACAGTCTGCGACTGTTGAGGTTGCCACACTCCAAACACAGCCGAATAGTTCTTGGTTCTCTGCTGAGGTTCAGGTCTGGCTCCATCCAGACCTCAACACACAACTTGCAAGGTTTAATCTGGCAATAACAAATGGCTTACCTCAGCCACGTCGCAATTATGGAACTGTAGCTTCAGCATCATATACTGAGGATTCAACTCTTCTCTCCCTGGCCTCCTTAGTCTCATCCTAGCCCTATCTTTTACACTCCCAGGTCTGGGTACTGCCCCTCCTGGCTTCCTTCCTCCTGGGGCATGACCATTGCTCTTAAGGTGGCCCAGGCTAGCAGAGGGATTGTTCTGAGGGTGGCACTTTCTATTAGGAGGACTTTTCCTAAGGGTGAGTGGCAGTGTTCTACAAACCCCCTTACAACGCCTAAAACAATCGGTGCCAAAAAAAACCCGTTTAAGTGGTATTCTATAAGCCACACCTAAAGTTCAGTGTGGTTTATAGAATAACACTTAAGCAGAGAGATCATGCATAAATTTAGGTGCCACCATTTGCACTAAACTTTATACATAGGAACTGTTATTCTATAATTACATACATAACTCAAAACCATGCCCCAATCCACCCCAAAATGGCCATGACCCTCTCATTTCTGCGCCCCCTTTTTCAGGCCGCACGTAAATTTTAGGCATGAATCCTGTGCCTAACTTTACGCACGTAAGTCACAATTAAATCTAATTAGTGCCAATAATTGCTTGTTAAAAAGCTAATTCTTGACACTAATTGGCTCATTATTCTATGAAATTGCGCATGAAAATCGGGGGGGGGGGGGGGGGGACACGCAATTTTTAGTGGCTTTTATAGAATCAGTGGGGTTAATGCAGGGACAATTTCCTTACTGTGTTTAACTGCACTGCAGATAACATGATGCAGTTAGTTACACCTAATCATGCGATTTTAACTGCACTGCATTATCTGCCATCTTAACAGTTAATGTGCACTAATTACCTCTATGTTGACTGCAAGATGCAGTCCCTGCCCATTCTCTACCCTGAGATCAGTAGCTGCTAATGTGGAAATTAGCACACATTGAATGGAAAAATATTGCATTAACTGCTAGTGCATGTTAACTGCCATGCTAACAGCTAATGTAGCTTAGAAAATAGATCCATTAATGTTTGGATTGGGCTCCTATTCTGTAGTTATTAGGAAGAGCTGAAATAGTTGACCTCAGGGGTGGACTGACCATTGGGACAACAGGGCAGTGCCCAAGGACCCACAACAGTAGGGGATCCACTCTCCCCTAGCATTCATCTAGTCTGATCACTTTTGATAGGTAGTTAGGGCCCATGACCCTTATTGCCCGGGGGCACAGATCACTGTCAAGCCACCCCTGTTGACCTATAATAGAGATACAGAATTCTGCATGGGATTTTGTATGTTTATTCTGTGGTGTGGTGATTTTGCCTTTCCTCAGGATTGTTTTATGAACTGATGTAATTCTACATAGTTTTATTGTAACATGGTTTGTGGATATCTATCGCACATGTATTTGAGAACATCCAAATTATGAACTGGGGAAAACAAAGAGAATGGATGTCCCGGCGGGGAAACTACTATTATCAAAACAAGATGGGCGTCCATCTTTCGTTTCGATAATACGGTTGGGGATGCCCAAATCTCAACATTTAGGATGCCCATCTTTCGACACAAATCGCAAGATGGGCATCCTTCTCACAGGGTCGCCCAAATTGGCATAATCGAAAGCCAATTTTGGGCGTCCTCAACTGCTTTCTGTCGTAGGAATGACCAAAGTTCATGGGGGTGTGTCGGAGCCATAGCGAAGGCGGGACTGGGGCGTGCTTAACACATGGGTGTCCTCGACCAATATTGGAAAAAAAAAGGGCGTCCCTGACGAACACTTGGACAACTTTACCTAGTCCTTTTTCTTTTTTATGACTAAGCCACAAAAATGTGCCCTAAATGACCAGATGACTACCGGAGGGAATCAGGGATGACCTCCCCTTACTCCCCCAGTGGTCACTAACTCCCTATCACCCTCAAAAACATTTTTTAAAATATTTTTGCCAGCCTTTATGCCAGCCTCAAATGTTATACTCAGGTCCATCGCAGCAGTATGCAGGTCCCTGGAGCAGTTTTAGTGGGTGCAGTGCACTTCAGGCAGGGGGACCCAGGCCCATCCCCCCCTACCTGTTACACTTGTGCTGGTAAATGTGAGCCCTCCAAACCCCATCACAAACCCACTGTACCCACATGTAGGTGCCCCCCTTCACCCATAAGGGCTATTGTAGTGGTGTACAGTTGTGGGGAATGGGTTTTGGGGAGCTCAGCACACAAGGTAAGGGAGCTATGCACCTGGGAGCAATTTGTGAAGTCCACTGCAGTGTCCCCTAGGGTGCCCGGTTGGTGTCCTGGCATGTCAGGGAACCAGTCCACTACAAATGCTGGCTCCTCCCATGACCAAAGGCTTGGATTTAGTTGTTTCTGAGATGGTCGTCCTCGGTTTCCATTATCGCCGAAAACCGGGGACGACCATCACTTAGGACAACCATCTGTAAGGTCGACCTAAATTTTGCAATTTGGGCATCCCCGATCATATTATCGAAACGGAAGATGGGCGCCCATCTTGTTTCGATAATACAGGTTTCCCCGCCCCTTCATGGGGACGTCCTGCGAGGACGTCCTCAGAAAAACTTGGACGTCCCTTTCGATTATGCCCCTCTAGGTATTATTGATGTCATGTATTTTGTATTTGATTTTGCGTAACAGTAGTAAAGTGGCAGATTCCAACAGTTCATTCTGAATATCTGGGCTCATTAGAGTTGCATTCTTTGGAAGTTTTTGAAGGCGACTTTGGATACTGTTTTTGTATTTGCTGAGGAGTTTGAACTCTTCCAAAAATTTTCCTTTATTTAAGGCTTCTTGGGTCTTTCTTTGTTCATGTAGTGGAATTTCTTGCTTAACACAGAATATCACAATATCAAGCACTACTTTGATGTGTTCACGATTTCTTTCAACAACAGAAGAGTTCATGGCATCTTGGTTTAGTTGATTGAAAGTGTTTCCCTGATCTCCTGGTAAGTGATTTGTACTCTTCAGTTTTTGTAGTGCAAGAGAGTGTAAGTAAAGAGACAGAAGAAGTATTAAGCCAGGAAAAGTCAGGTTGGTCATCTCCCTGGGAACATTAAGAAAGTAAAAACAAGCACTTGGCATAGTGACATCATAAAGAGTGAGCTGAAAGGGTTGTGTGTTAGTATATGGAGTAAGATTGTGAACAGCTCCCAGGTTATAGAGAACAGAAGAAAAGGGCATAGTTTTACAATCTAATATATCATGCATGTTAGTTATATTTTGAAGTGCACAGAAGGTGGATGGTACCACTATAAAACAGGTGGCCAGGGTACTACTAGCAGTGAGAGTGCTCCTAATACATAAATCAGTACTGTTCAAAGCTGCCTGGGCCAACAGAACCCAGGTGTTTTTCATGGCTTCCCCTGAGGGAAGAAGGATTAATGCAAGTAAGAAAGATAGGCACATTATAATAGGTATTTCAGCAACAGAATGATAGTAATGAGACTTATAGTGGTATATATTATAAAACAGATAAAACGTAGGGTTGCTGGCTTCCCTTGCTTGTGACTGTTGGTTGAGGGGTCAGTGAGATACAGTCTTAGCCATACTCTGGTTACTGAATTGGGTCAGCTCAATTTCTTCAGTGTACAGATTGCAGGGGTGTTTTCCCATTCGATACAGCAGGTGGAGTAACTTTCTTCTTGCAGTGGGAGAGGTGAATCCAGGAAGAGATCCCTTGGAGCTTGACTGCTGAGTGTCCAAGTAGTACTAAGTAGGGTCCACAATAGGTGTCAGACAGAGCAATGTGAGGATGCTGGACCTTTACATACACATGTTTCACAAGAGTGTAGCAGTCAGGTATTTCCCCCTTTGAACCAAAAGTCAAAGGGGGAAGCTACACTCTTTCTGACAGCTACACTCTTTCTCCTTTCTCCTGCAAAGGAAAAATAGAGGAAAGGTGCCCAAACAGATAGTTTTATCACAAAATAAGATATTTTAGGAAGAAGTGCAAGCGAGAATCCTGGGAGTAATACTTGATTTTTCTTTAACGTTTGAGCCTCAGAATAATCATCTCTGGAAGATGACTATATTTAAGCTCTGGCAACTAAGAATCATAAGATCATTTTTTAAACTGTCTGTTTATGTTCTATTAGTTCAAATGCTAGTGCTTCCACAGCTGGTTTGTTGCAACATTTTTTACTTAGGTGTATCAGCTAAACTGCTTTAAAAAATTGCAGCCTATTCAAAATACTATCAGACTGACTTTTAATCTGAACAAATGTGATAACATTTCATCTTATCGTCTATCCTTACATTGGCTCCCAGTGTAGCAAACTGTATGTACAGTTTTTCGGGCCATTTATGACTACTCTTCCTCTCTAGTCACTGACCTAATTAGTTCCTCTATGGGTAGATTTTCCTTATGGATACATAATATGCTTATATTATGGTCTGTACCCTAAAGGGAGTTCGGTACTCTAAGGTAGCTAAGTCCATCTTTTCTAGTTTTGCGATTCCATATTGGAACTCTCTTCCTACTTCTCACTGCTATCAAAACTTATTATCATTTCATAGGAAACATAAGACTTTTTTTGTTTCTGCAAAGTTGATTGTTCCACTATCTTTTTTTTTCTTAATGTACCTTTAGATTCTATATGACTGAATGTACACTGTAAACTGTGCTGGACCCTATTGAGGAATTGTAACAGTATATAAGAAGTGTATTAGATCAGATTAGAGGAGAGAGCTTTTTGCAGAGATTGACAAAAGGTTAAAAGTCACTAGAAAAGAGGACAGTCAGGAAGGGTCTCTAACATTTCAGGGGTCACTAGCGGTCGACCAGTTATAATCTCATGGGGCGTCAATCCCATCCTAGTCCGCTGGGGAGAGTTTCAGATAATCATCAGGGTGAAGGGCAAACACTGCACCCAATCCTTACCCTACTTAGAGGTGAGGACCATTAATTGCTGTTTAATTAAACCATTCACCATTTCCAATTGGCCAGAGCTTTCGGGGTGGTACAGCACATGTAACTCTCTTTTCATACCCAAATGGTGCTCCAACCCTTCCCAAAGGGATGACACAAATGAGGGACCCTGATCTGAGAAGATTACCAAGCGAAGTCCCCATGTTCGGAAAAAAGTGTGACATCAGCTGTTTTATGGTAGCTCCAGCTGTGCAATTTGTAGCTGGGTAAGCTTCCACCCAACCAGAACACCTGCAAACCACTACAAACAGATATTTAAGTCCCCCTTTGGCTGGAGGCAATTCAGTGTACTCAATTTGAATGTACAGGAACAGTCCCCATGGTTGGGGAGTTGTTCAGGAGCTGGTTTACAAACTAGTCTTTTCTTTCCAGCAACCCAGCATTGATAACAGGTTTGGAACACTGCTTCAGCATGCTCACAGAAAATGTTTTTATTATAGAAGTAATTAGGGTGTGTTTCTGAGTGCATGTATATCACTGGAGGGTAGATAAGTTTGTCAGGGCAAATAATCAGAGTACTTTTTCCACAAAACCTCAGCAGTTGGGGCGACTCACCCACAGAGTACATTGACATGGGTTTGCCTTTAATTGTTTCAGTGCAGCCAGTTTTGGAGGGGGCTTGGGATATAGTTGTAATAAATATACTGGTGTAAATTCACCCAGGCCAGCTGCTGTAAACTGGTTTCCTTTACTTGTGGGGTCTGCTCCTCCAGTGTGGGCAGCACATTTTAAGACAGCAACTCGTGTTGACCATTTGATGGCTTCCAGTAATCTTTGTACATACTTAGCATGCTTAAAGGGTTTATCAGATTTTGTCAATAATCCTCTTCATACCCAAATCTTTCCAAGATCCCATACAATTCCCAGGGCATATGCACTGTCTGTGTATATGTTTAATGTCTTATATTGTCGAAGCTCACGTGCTCGAATCAAAGCAAACTGTTCAGCAAGTTGGTAACTAGGAAAAGACAAAGCTTGTTTTTCTAAAATGCTATCTTGTGTACACGTGGAGGGGCATAATCGAACGGAAACGCCTATCTCCATGGGCGTTTATCTCTGAGAACGAGTCCGTGAAGGGGTGGGCCAAACCGTATTTTCAAAAAAATGGACGTTTCTGAGCTGGGTGTTTGTTTTTTTTAGCGATAATGGAAACTAAAAACGCCCAGCTCAAAAACATCCTAATCCGAGCCATTTGGTCGTGGGAGGGGCCACGATTCATAGTACACTCGCCCCTCTGATATGCCAGGACACCAACTGGGCACCCTAGGGGTCAGTGTGGTGGACTTCAGAAAAAGCTCCCCCATGCATAGCTCCCTTACCACGGGTGCTGAGCTCCTAACCCCCCTCCCCCAAAACCCACTACCCACAAATGTACAACACTACCATAGCTCTTAGGGGTGAAGGGGGCACCTACATGTGGGTACAGTGGGTTTTGGAGGCCTCCCATTTACCAGCACAAGTGTTGCAGGTGGGGGGGATGGGCCTGGGGCCACCTGGCTGAAGTGCACTGCGGTACCCACTAAAAGTGCTCCAGGGACCTGTATACAAGCAGGCCTCTAGGACTGGTTGCTGCTATATAACATTGGCACACCAGTTGACACCAGAAGACTAATCTCTCCAAAAACGTCCTTTATTGGAATAACCGCCTTTACTCACAGTTAACTGCAGATCAGAGGTTGTGCCTCACTGGCAACGAGTCTCCCTGGTACTGAGATTAGCAGTAGGTCAGAGCTGGCAGAATGCTGTACAATGCCCTCTTTCAGCCACATTCAAGGTAAGAACTAAATTCTCTAACGTGGCTAACACAGGAAAGGGAACTAAAACTGGCTTACAAAAATGGCCACTACCACATGGACTACAACAGGAAACACAACAGGGCACACTCTGACCCAGTAGGCAGGAGGAAAAGCACCATGGGAGAAGAGTCTACCAACTATCAACATCGTGAGACTGTAACACAAGCTAATGAAATCACGGAGCCCAATACCCTACACCCACCACAATGCAATGCTGATGTGACCCTGTACTGCACCCGAGAGCCACATCTGACCCAGGGAAAGGCTGTGACAGGATCGAACACATTCTGTTGTCACGGAGCAGGGTACAGCATTTGAGGCTGGCATAGAGGCTGGAAAAAAAGTTTTTAAAGTGGGTTTTTTTTGGTGGGAGGGGGTTAGTGACCATGGGGGGAGTCCGGGGAGGTCATCCCCAATTCCCTCCAGTGGTCATTTGGGCAGTTGGAGCACTTTTTTGGGACTTGTCCGTGAAAATAAAGGGTCCAAAAAAAGTGACCCAAAATCGCTGTTAAAAACGTCTTTTTTTTTTTCGATTATCAGCTAAAGACGCCCATCTCTCCTCGGCTGATAACCATGCCCCAGTTCCGCCTCCACCACGCCTCTGACACGTCCCTGTCAACTTTATTCATTTCCGCGACGGAGTGCAGTTGGAAACGCCCAAAATCGGCTTTCAATTATACTGATTTGGGCGCCTTTGCGAGACAAACGTCTATCTCCTGATTTAGGTCGCATTATAGGCATTTTTCTCTTTCGAAAATAAGCTGGACAGCGTACCCTACTCTTAAAATTCCTTGCTTATCCCGCATAGCAGACCCATTAGTACACACAGTCAAAATCAGCATTACATAGGGGAACAGAAGGTAGGTCAAGATGAGGTTTGTATCCAGGGCAATTTGCTAGATACAATCATGATCTCCCTCAGCCAACCCAACTACTTCCTCAGTGGGGAGCAGAGTTGTGGGGTTAATCCCTATACAGTTTGTTATAGTGATATGTTCCTTAGTGCTAGTTCAACATGCATAAGCTGAGTATTGGTGATGTGCTGGGTTCTGGCGAATATTAGTAACTGTGAAACTGTATGTTTGGTATGGACTAAGAGGGATGTTGCAACACCATGAAATCAGTTATCTGAATGACATAAGCTGTGACAATCAGACTTGTAAGCAGTGTGGCATTCCTTTGGCTACAGAGTCAAACTGGTATTAAGCCCAACGGTTTAATACCAGTGGGAAATTTCTGAGCCAACATACAGGTAGCAACTGTCTTAGTATGGTAACATAGTAACACAGTAGATGATGGCAGATAAAGACCTGTATGGTCCACCCATTCTGCCCAATAAGATAAATTCATTGCATATGCTATGAAGTGATACATCATATGTATACCTGATCTTGATTTAGAGCATAGACCATAGAAGTCTACCCAGCATTGGCCTTGTTCCAAAATTTCTGAAGTTGTTGTCAAAGCCCCTGAATAGCTCCACTCCATCCCATCCAAATCTATTCAACCTTAAGTCCACACGAGGGTTTGTCTAAATCACAGTAAGTCTTACAATCTCATTCGGGGAGCAAAGGTAATACTTTCATTATATCATCAATTAAATCAGCCCTTGCTTTATACTCCACCTATATTGTACAATTCCTGGTGGCTCCTAACATTTAATTGATTAATGTAGTGGAGGCGCCATTTTTCAGGTAGCCCGGTTGCTTCTGCTATATTTCTTTGATATGCACCTGCCAACTATCTTCCTCAAGGCCAACAGAAAGGGACTTCATAGTTACCTAAGGATTCTTCTTAAGTAACTCTGGTTTTGCCTCATCGCACTAGATAAAATGGTACTCATGATACACATGTCCTTTGTTTATGCAGGAGGGGTATTGGGAAATGACAGAGGCGAAAGTGGATCATGCCCCGGAGCTAGTTTCTCATTTTTTTCGCTTAAGGACAAGGTAAATTGCTGTATTTTATTCTCAAGCTTCCTAACTTTGGTTCCCTCTTCAGACCAGTACTGAAATTTAATTCTATCTTGTTCCTGACTCTGTGCCGTCTCTTGCCACCAACACAGGATTTGCCAGTCATGGCTCTTCCAATTGCTAGCATGGTGCTTGGACTGTAGCTGGGTAGCCAGATAAAACAGTTTATCTGTGGAAAAGGTTACATTTAGAGGAAACTGCAGTCTCTTAATCCCCTCAGTCATACTATGCCATCGAGGAAAGGCACGAGAGCTCCTCTGTCATAGCTCTTTAAAATAACTCCAATTGGACCACCCTTATTCGTGGCTTGCTTTATACTATCCTGCAGCACTTCTCTATCATTAGGCACTTTCAAACAAAAAGACCCCATAGTATAAATATATTTACATGCACCAATGAGAGCAAGTTTTGGGCGCTGAGTTTTCTGTGAGTGAATGGAAAGCGATATGCCTAGAGGTGAAAAAAAAAGCTTCATTGTGTGTACTTTTGAAGGAGAATGCTTATAAACTATTGGCATTATCCTGATAAACTTCATGCAGTGTTTCCCACAGCTCCAGACAATTGTTGGTGCCGTGGGTTGAGTGGGGGTACCTTTTTTCATATTTGGTGGTCCTGTGAGAAGATACAAGTTTTTTGGGAGGGGGTTACAGGAAGGATTTCTGCATTGATTGAATGTATTTTTCCTTGTGACCCAAGGTGGTGTCTGTTGGGCATGGGAAATTGGCGTGGTCCAAAGTGGTAACACAGTCTTAAACGCATATGTCTAGCAGCAGCTAAAAGCAATATTGCAACTCATTGGAAACAGACTAAAGGTCCTACAGTGTTAGATTTGACTTTAAAGCTCTCTTTTATTAGTAAAATTCACAAACTCACGTACTGTGTAGAATTGGGCACTATGATCCTACATCAGAATTATGGACCCACTTTGAGCGTCCAGTTGAGAATTCCTAAGGGTTACATAGGACGGGGAGAGGGGGGACTTTGGGGGAAGGGGGTTTGGGGGGGTAATGTGTTGGAAATTTGGTATTTCTACGATGAGCACTCTGAGGAATCCACTGAGTGCTCCAGGATATGTTGGGGGTGGGGGAAATAGGAAGGAATTGTGTTGGAACTTTGGGGGAAGGATTTGAAGGGGTTTAGGGATTGGGACGGGGTAATAGTTTCATGGAAGGGATGTTCTTTTTTTGTATTTGATGGTTCTTTTATCACCTGTTGATACTTTTGAGCTTAATTTAAAAACTTTTTCAATAAAAATGTATTGTTGCAAAAAAAATAAAAAATCCCATAGTCTTACCTGAGGAGGGGGTCTTCTGTTGGCCCCTCTTTATAGAGTTAATCCTCTTCCATGAAGCAATGTTGAGGCTGTTTATTGACTTACATGTCCATTTTTAAAGAGAAACTCCATGCAAGCTTTCCCTTTGAAAATCAGGCCAACTACATAATGGGGCTGCCTTTTCACCACATATATTTTCACCTGATTGAAGCAGATAAAAATATGTACCTCAAAAGTAAGCACATGATTTTCGATATGAAAGCCCCCAACCTCTCTCTGCTCTGTTTTGCTGGAGGGTAAATTTGTACCCACTGTTAACAACATGGGTACTTTGATCTGCATTGAAGAAAGGTGAGCAGTTTTTGTTGAAGCATTTGCAAAAGTTAACGCTTTCTATCTTGCAAAGTTGAAATAGCCTTCCACAAATCCTGAAGGACCTTAAATATGAACCTGCTAGTATTCCTTTTTCATCACCCTGTTGTGTGGGTGAGGTTGAATGTTCTCATGCATTGTTGATGGATCCATTGTATGCTGATAGAGTGTACAATGAGAGTTATATTTTAGCTGTTTGGTAGCCCCTAACCCATCCTGTGACCTAGCATAGGGGCTGCATGGGAAGTTCAGTTGCTATCTGGTATACACACACATATTCCCTTCAATGACTCTGTCTTTCATATAGTTTTCCTAGGTCACTGGCAGCTCATGAAGGTTAAGAGGATAGGATCAACAAAAGAATTGTGAGCTTATGCTGATTTTTTTCTCCTACTACTATTGGTAAGGCAACAGATTTCCTGTCTGTACTGCAGGAGGGGGGGGGGGGGCAGAAAAGTGGCAGGGCCTTGAGCCTTCCTGTGGCTCAGAGGCTCATGCTTATTTTATACTTTGTTTTTGCTTCTTCAGTCTCAGTTGCAGTGTTGTCTTTATGTGTAGGCTGCTGGTGCTCCTCAGCCCCAACTTTCTCCTTCACTCGGCCCACCAGGACATGTCTGAATGCCCAGCATGGAAATCCGCTCTGACTGTCTCTGTTCCCTGAAAATCTCTGGTAGTCATGATCAATTGTTCTGGATGGAAGTTCTGGGTCCCTTGCACTACAGTGGCTGCTTGGGAAGAATTTTATCACTGGCAGGGTGCCAGGTCAAATGCCAACTCCTTAAGACAGTGGTATTCACTCCCAGTCCCCAAAGGCCACAAACAAGTCCGGTTTTCAGAATATCCTGAATGAATATCCATGAGAGAGATTTGTATCCAGTGGAGGTATTTAATTATTCCACCTTCAAAAGTCTCTCTCATGGATATTCATTCAGGATATTCTGAAAACCTGACTCACTGACCACCCTCAAGGACCGGGAGAATGAATACCACTACCTTAAGCAGAGATATATACCTGGAGGTAAAGTTAAGATAATATCACAAAGGATGTGTACAAAGCATACAGCTTAAAAATAATACTTGAGGCAATGGGGTCTTTTTCTGACAATTTCAGAACAGGTTTATTGACCAGTCAAGAGGAAGAGGTACAGTAGAAGTCGGATTGCTAGTAAGTTTTTTTTTTTAAAGAAAACAAAAAGTGGTGAGCAAAAGGAAGTTGTTTCTCTTTCATCTAATTTGCAAAGTGAAAGCATATTCCTGCTTTACAAGAAGGGCACTATGGTTCTATGCATTTAAACTTAGCAATTAAGAGACAGTGACTGCTCTGTCAAGCAAAAACAGAAGAGGTGAACAATGTAAGCTTTGAAAGGAGAGAAGCCCAAGGTAAAGCTGATAGCATGGAAAAACAGAGGAGACATACCTGCCCGTGTAGCTAATATAAAAGATCCAAAGGAAAGAGAGAGAGGGAAGAGATAATAAGAGTTAATAAAATCACACATGGACTTAAATACAATTATAATCATCAAGTTTTGGCATAATAGAAACCAGGATTGGGAGGAAACGGGTTGAAAAACAGAGAGGGTATTTTACTAAAGCTTAGCTAAAGTAATCTGCAGCAGGGCCCATAGGAATAAAATGGGCCCTGCTGCAGATAACTCAAGCTAAGCTTTAGTAAAAGACTCCCAGAGTGGTTGAGCGTATTAAGTGCTAGTTTTCTATTTTTCCACTAGAGCAGAATATGGTTGAGATCTGTAGCAAGCTTCCAAGAAGGTGGGGGCAACTGGTACATCTATAGTGCCCTGCTCTGCCTGTGAATAGTGGAGCTTTTGGAGGCTTAACTTTACTTTTGTAGTGGGACTTGTTTGGATCAACCTTAGGGGATGACCATTACATGAGAACTACTCATTTCAATTTTTTTTAAATCTATCACCAACCAGCGAGTTTAGGGGGATCCCTGTAGAAGTGGTGCTGTAAATGGGATGAAGAGCTAAGAATTGGTTTAAGCAAGAAAATTTATGTACTTATCTACCTATAATAATAGAAAACCAGAGAGGATGACAACCGGGTAAATGGGATTGGTCTTTATTTCCTGTCATTTAGTGTTACAATGGAAAGTAAGAACAAATATTTGACCATACCATTGTACTATGCATTGTAAAGAACTGATTTTATTCATGAGCAGATCATGAAGATGACATGATTCTTCATCACATCATTTATGCTTGAAATGACAGGGAAGAGAGATTCTTAATTACATTTGTTTGTTTGTTACATTTGTACCCTGTGCTTTCCCACTCTTGGCAGGCTCAATGCGACTTACATATTGTATACAGGTACTTATTTGTACTTGGGGCAATGGAGGGTTAAGTGACTTGCCCAGAGTCACAAGGAGCTGCCTGTGCCTGAAGTGGGAATCAAACTCAGTTCCTCAGGCCCAAAGTCCACCACCCTAACCACTAGGCCACTCCTCCACCACCCACTTTGGACTCAGGCCCACCCAAAATTGTGACACTCTTGCTGTGGCTCGTGGGGATCCCCAAACCTTGCCAGCTGAAGATTTTCTCTCCTTGGGCACCAGCGCTCTTCCAAATGTCAGCCAACGGCACTTGCCTGGAGACCGGCCCTTCTGCACATGCTGAGTTTTCGCACATGCATAAGCACTGAGCATGCACGACAAGCCGGTAGCAGCATCAGTTTGAGGCAAGTGCTGCCGGCTGCCTCGAGGAGGAGAAGGAAATCTTCAGGAAGCAGGGTTTGGGGATCCCCACCTGCTCAA
The DNA here is from genome assembly GCF_901765095.1 of Microcaecilia unicolor. Taxonomy (NCBI): domain Eukaryota; kingdom Metazoa; phylum Chordata; class Amphibia; order Gymnophiona; family Siphonopidae; genus Microcaecilia; species Microcaecilia unicolor. The sequence goes on along the minus strand of NC_044035.1, from coordinate 306,639,032 downwards.
GTATTTAATATTTGGGGTCTGTGGGCAGGGAAGGGTGGAGAGAGGAGCAAACCAGAGGGGGATTGGGGGGGGGGATTTGAATTCCATGCCCACCCACCTTGGGCTCAGGCCCACCCAAATTTGACCATCTGGCTATGCCCCTGTCCTCCACTCCACTTTTTTTTATAAATTTGTGATTTATATCCTCAATATGTAGATTTTAATCAGCGCTTTAACCATAGAACCATGAGGCTAGCAGATATCTTATATATCCTACAAAGATTTCAATTTATAAGTTCAGCAAAACAATTTAATGTGTGTTAAATAATATATTAAACTGTATTAACCCAAGCCCCATTATTCTCAGTGGGGCCTATCTAGTAACTAGGTGCATAATGTGCATTGTTATATGTAGACCTAGATTTTTTTTTGTTTCATTAATCTTCATTAGCATTTTAACTATTTTCTTACATCTCTTAAATTCTAGACTTAGCTTTTTTTAAAAACTGTGTATTCAGATGTGCACACAACCTTCCTCTGAAAACATATTAACAAGAATCATAGGAAGTTCGGAAAAGTTCAAGATTGTTTACTGTTTTGTTCCTTGGTTCCTACCCTTTTATGTTTGTAGTACTTCAAACTCTGCTCTACACTCAATATCGCAATAATGGTTTCTCACTAAAGGCAAAGCTGTGATGTATTGCCCAAGAAAAATTACCATACTATTTGGGAACCGTTTCTATTTCTGAAACTTCAACTCGGACATAACAAGAAGAACAAAGCCAGCTTTCTGGGGAACAAAGTCCTTGCTCAAGGAAAATTTAAGTCATGCACTATATTACTTCAAACAAAAACAAACATAATCCCTTCAATGAAATAAAGCCTTCTCATGAAAGATGAGCTTTTTCCTCTGTAGATTTTCCAATTAGAAAAAAGCTAAATCTTGCACTGAACTGCATCTAAATGTGCCATGTGCATGACATCTTGCTTTACATTCTATCTGTTCATAAGTCAAATATTTACTGATGTTTTAATGCAACTCTCTTCTTTTTACCTTAGTCCAATGGTGTCAATGGAAATGGTTATGAACCCAGAGATCATATTCATAACCTATCAGCAAATGTGGTAGTGTTTGAGACAGTGACAGAACTCAAGCAAATACACTCTTTTATGAAGATGAAGAATCAATGCTCATATTATACTGTATATACTGATTTTTGTGTATGTATCTGATTTGTTTGAATGATTGTCATCATTTAATGCAGGCACTGGAAATAATAGCTTTCCTTAGCAATAGCATTCTCAGGCAGATGATTTGATGTAGTGTTCACAGGTTCTGTGCTATTAAACATATGTCTACATCTGGGATTACATTCATGACATTTACATTATAGGCACCTATCGTGCACTAAGTGCTATTCAAAGAAAGTACAGTGGAAAAGTCATATCTAAGAAGGCAGTTTTTAGACTCCTAGAAAGTCCCATGTGAAAAGAACAGATATGAACCTTAGGGGAGGGGCAGCATCAGGCAAACACAGAGAAGAAGGCAGCCTGAGCCCTGGTGGGGATGGTCCAAGAATGCTGGGAAATGTAGTCCTTGGCCCCATTCCACAATATGGAAGCCAGAGAACTCTGACATTCCCTTTAGAGCGAGGTCAAAGGGTGGGACTTAAAATCTGCAGGAGCCCAGCTGGAAGTATAACCAGTGCATTTTGTCTAGCAAAAAAGGTGCCGGTACTCAAATGCCAGGCCACCCTTCAGGGGTGGAGTGATCATTGAGGGACCCACCCTACAATAGCCAGGACCCCTGCAACCAGTCATAGAATCTATGACAAAGCAGAATTTGTATGGAGAACCTGAGCTCTTTCATTAAAATACGAGAACCATGGGTCAAGTTTAGCAGACAGTGGAAAAGGTGCCGGTACTCAGTACTACTACTACTACTTAACATTTCTAGAGCGCTACTAGGGTTACGCAGCGCTGTACAATTTAACAAAGAGAGACAGTCCCTGCTCAAAGAGCTTACAATCTAATAGACATGTGAACGGTCGGTCCGATAGGGGCAGTCAAATTGGGGCAGTCTGGATTCACTGAACGGTAAGGGTTAGGTGCCGAACGCAGCATTGAAGAGGTGGGCTTTAAGCAAAGACTTGAAGATGGGCAGGGAGGGGGCTTGGCGTAAGGGTTCAGGAAGGTTGTTCCAAGCATAGGGTGAGGCGAGGCAGAATGAGCGGAGCCTGGAGTTGGCGGTGGTGGAGAAGGGTACTGAGAGGAGGGATTTATCCTGTGAACGGAGGTTACGGGCGGGAACATAAGGGGAGATGAGGGTAGAAAGATAGTGAGGGGCAGCAGACTGAGTGCATTTGTAGGTAAGAAGGAGAAGCTTGAATTGAATGTGGTATCTGATCGGAAGTCAGTGAAGTGACCTGAGGAGAGGGGTGATATGAGTATATTGGTTCTGGCGGAATATGAGACGTGCAGCAGAGTTCTGAACAGATTGAAGGGGGGATAGATGGCTAAGTGGGAGGCCGGTGAGGAGTAAGTTGCAGTAGTCCAGGCGAGAGGTAATGAGAGCGTGGACGAGAGTTTGGGTGGTGTGTTCAGAGAGGAAAGGGCGAATTTTGCTGATGTTAAAGAGGAAGAAGCGACAGGTCTTGGCTATCTGCTGGATATGCGCAGAGAAGGAGAGAGAGGAGTCAAAGATGACTCCGAGGTTGCGGGCAGATGAGACGGGGAGGATGAGGGTGTTATCAACTGAGATAGAAAGTGGAGGAAGAGGAGAAGTGGGTTTTGGTGGAAAGACGATAAGCTCGGTCTTGGACATGTTCAGTTTCAGTACCCCCAAGTACCCCCTCAAAAAAAGCCCTGAGTATAACAAGCTGTTTCAAAGCAAGTAGAGAGGAAAGCAGGAGCTCCTGCTGGAGACAGATATTCTTGCGAAGCTTGAGCTGGAAAACACTGACTGTGGATACAGATTCGGGATTTACAAATACTGTTTAAACTGGGGGAAGAAACTGTTGGAGCAGACCCAGTAAAAGTTTAAATTCTCCAGCCCATGAAAAGCCTACGCAAACAGACTGGAGAGACAGCATCAGAACTGAGTACCTGGGAAACGGAGGGAAGAAACTGTTGTCATCATGGTTTCATTGTCCGTGCTTATGGAAAAGGGGGAGGAGCACAGTGAGCTCCCCCCAGAAAATGAGAAGGAATACTGGACTCAGATAGATGACTTAGAGGTACAGTTGGCTGCTTTGCAGTACAAGCTTGATGCTACACAGGGAGGTAGAGGAGAGGGGGTGATGGATTCTAGTTGCTCCCTGGCATCAATCCTATCCCCAAATAGTCTGGAAGTAATGGTGGATGAGAAGCGAGGCCAGAGGGGGACCAAGTCCGCTGCCGCAAGTACCCTGGGTGAAAGACCTAAGGGGATGGTAGTGGCTGGACTGGAACTGGCTTGACTAGCGAGCTCAATGATCTGTTTGGGACCTGGAGGCTTGAGCCTATTGGAAATGCCATGGAGGAAATGGGGTAGCATTGGGGAGGAGCATCTAAACCCCAGCACCCCCACCATGTCATCACTGTCGGCAAGCAGCCTGGAGTCCACGCTGGCCTGGAGCTGTGGCCGTGGATGAAAGAGGAAGTCTGTAGAAAAGCAACTGGTGTTCACTCGGGAGGGGCATCGCTGATGCTGAGACTGGCGGGGCTAATACTCGAGGACCATATTGGCAGCCTGGAGCCACCATCAGGCAACAGTGGTACCCCCCCCCCCCCCCCCCGGATAGGAAGGATTGCTTGCTGTGGAAGGTATTAAAGAACCAGGAGAAGGGCCTACCTAAACCCATCACCATGCTGGAGTACTTGTGCTTGGCTACAGGGGAATTGGACTCAGATATCTCCAATGCCTCTGCGACTGAGTGGGTAGTGAGGAGCCCAGAGGTTGATCACCTGCTCAGGAGCCTCAACATCAGCATTGTCTCAGGAGCCTCAACATCAGCATGGTCACAGCTGAAGGATATGGATTAGCTGTCTAGAAGCCAGAAGAGGTGGTTGACCATTCCTGTACCAAAGAAACTGTTGGAAGAGCCCTGGATTGACCTAGGGGGAGCAGCAGGAGTAAAGCTTCCCAAAGTGAGCAGGGTGGACCTACATGTAAGAAAAGTGATTTGGGACATGTGGGGTCTAAGCTATCAATATGTATCTTTACCATTGATGTGCATTTTTGATGCTCAGAGAGAAGCCTGGGTATGGGAGGATATTTTTCAAGGTATGAGGTCTGACCCAAGTTGCCAAATTGAACAGAAGGACAGCAAAATCCAACACCACATTGATGCCCAGTACAGAGAGTGGACTCTAGACTGGTCCATCTGTAAGCACCAGGTAGAGATCATGGACTCCTATCAACAAGCCCAATTCCATAGTGTGACTAGATTGCTGCCTGAGGGATTGATAGTGCGTAAGCCTGACCCCAATTAGTATGGGTGAATGGGACATTTACTGAATAGACTCAGAGTTTACCAGTTACACTGCCTAGTTAGACCAGTGCTGTTTAGTCAATATTCTGATTTGTTGAAGGTCAAGGCTGAAGAGAAATGCAAATAGAAAGTAATGACATTGAGTTAACTGCTGGAAGAAAAATGGTTTAAGTCGCTGAATATTGCGATTGTATATTGAATAAAGTGGGTTCAGTTGTATGTGGGGAAGGAATTGGGAAATAGTTTTGGAAAGAAGGAAAAAATATTTAATGTAAGAAGTAAAGGAATAAATGTGGTAAAGTGATTTATGACTCAGCAGGCTGCCACCCTTCAGTTATTCAGGTGTCCTAACTCAAGCTGCAAAAATAAAATAAAAAAAATTATAGACTAAATAGAGGTCAGTTTAAGCAGGTTACTACCTTGTGGTTACCTGGGTGTCCTGTTTAAAGTTTGGAAGGGGTTGGAGGTAAAACTAACCCATGGAAGTAATGAGTAAAAGGTTCTCCCTGAATGAGATTCTGGGAAAAAATATCATTGATAACATGGCTAATGATTGATGGGTGGAAGAGGTTGAAAATTGGAAAAAATGTGTTGCTGGGTAAATGTAAAATTTGCTTGGAGGGGAATGAAGTAGTTGAGAAGAAAGGTTGATGATGAATAAAGTGTTATGCCAAATTGCAGGTCATTGAGAGGAGTGACGGGTATAAAGGAAATAGGTTAAAATGATGTTATTTGTTGAATAAAGTTGATGATATGGTGTGGGATTGTGTTGCTCCACGACAAGGGAAGATGATTTCCTATGATGGAACCAGGAAAATCGTATTTTCTTTACTGGGGGAGAGTGTATTACCCCATGGTATGGAGGTCCCTGCCAGTGGGCTAGAGAGTGGGATGTCCCTGGGTGGGAGGAAGCCCAGCCGAAGGGGAGTGGTGTTGAAATAAGTTGCAGAAAGAAAGTGTTTCCCTGTGGAAAGTGACAGCAGGGGTGGAGTTGGAGTTTAATAAAAGGATTTGTAAGGAGGTACATGAGGTCTTTAGTTGCCTGTACCCCTGCTAGGTCCCTTGGGAGTATTGGGGGATCCTGGAGTACAAGAAATAAATATAGGCTGAATATAAGAGACACAGCTGCCCTATAAGTGGCAATGAAGAAGAGTAAGCTGCATGTGGACAAGAGGAATCCAGCCTGGAAGCTGGATTATGACAGGGAAGCCTGCCCAAGGCTGGAGGATAGCCCTGGGAGGTGCACTGCTGGAAGAAGGACAGTCTAAAGGGTCTGTGCCTGCAAAGAGCTGGAGTGGAAATCAGGATTTATTCCTGTCATGAAAGGATGGGCAAAGTACAGGAGGGATGTAAATATGTACAGCTGTGAATTACCTTGAATAAAACTGTGTGTATAAAGAGTTGGAGTATTGACTGCTGGTTGCAGAAGTTCCAGTAAAGTTGGTGTTGGTGTTGATAGATCTACCAAAGTACAGCATGTTTAATGGAAAGAGAGGAGAGTGGATGCTCCCGTAATGAGAGCAGCAGTATCCCAAAGACCTCTTTGGTACTCCCAGATCCCCAGATCTCTATTCCGGAACTTTGACCCACTCCCAAGCTCAAATGGTGGAACCCGTGAGCGAATGAATGGTGAGCTGAGTAGAGAAAAGAATGGAACATTTGAGAGAAATAAGTTTGTTCTGTGACCCAGTTGCAGACCTGAGCTAGTAAAGGGTGAGGCCTGGGTTATATACCCTAAAATTGTCCTATGGATTAGATATTTTGGTTTGGTTCTTTGCACAGAGAATGGAGATCAGACGGCAACACTGGTAAGCAAGGCCAGTGCTGGGCAGATTTCTACGGTCTGTGCCCTGATCGTGACTGAATAGATATGGATGAACTGGAGTGTAACTGTTAAGGAGGTTCGACGTTAACTTCAGAAATTTTAGTACAAGAACAGTGCTGGGCAGACTTCTATGGTTTGTGCCCTGAAAATGGCAAAGACAGATCAAGACAGATATACATATGAAGTATCACATACCATGTGTAATGAGTTTATCATGTTGAGCAGACTGGATAGACAACAAAGGTCTTTACCTGCCATTATAGACTATGCTACTATGACCTAGCTAGTGCATGCCACAAGGGAGATATCGTCCCCTTTGCCTATGTTAAACCCCAGAAAGACAAAGTTAGTTAGGAGAACAAGTGAGTTTGAAAGAATAGTATGTTTGTAAAAGGACCCCAGTGTTTGTTTTTCAGTAGAGAGGTAGTGTGATCATATTGTTTGGCATTTGAATTCAGTTTTACTGCTGTGTTTTTGACAAGTTGGAGTCTTTTGATATCTTTTCAGCTGAAACCAGCGAAAAGAGTGTTGCAATAGTCTAAGTGGCCTAGAACGAAAACATGAAGAACTGATTTTATAGAGCGAATTTGTTTCATCTTAAAGAAACAGTTTTGCACTATAGACGAAATGTGTGTCTCATAATAAAGATCGCTGTCAATTTGGATGCCTAATATTTTAAAGGATAAAACTATATGTATAGTCACTTTTGATATCACAAGTGGCTTAGGAAGAGAAACATCTGGGGTCCTGGAGAATATCATAGCCTTTGTCTTATCTACATTGAGATTCATTTTGTGTGTTTGCAGTCAGGAAGTAATAGCATCAAGTTTGGCATTTAATGAAGAAATAGATAAGGGGTCATTGTATGTCATGAGCATACTGTATATAAATACAGTTATTTTTAAAGATTGGATTAATGTGGGCATTGGGGCCAAAATTTGCTCCCTGATGGACTTCACAAGTGTGTGAATAGGGCTGGTATTCTAATTTATTCCAGGTTTGATCGATTTGCTAGGTAAGAGGTGAACCACTGTAAAGCAGTTTCTCTCACTCCAATTTCTTGTAGCTTTGTAATTAAAAGATTGTGGTCTACTAGAGCAGAGGATAGGTCTAAAGATATTAGCACTATCATCCTGTCTTGACCGAGGTTAGCTAAGATGTGGGTGCTGATTCCTACTAAAGTAGTTTCAGTAGAGTTGTCCTGTGAAACCCAGTCTGATTTGGGTGCAGAGAGTTGGTATCTTCCAAGAATCTAGCAAGTTGGTCAGCCATAATCCTTTCTATCATCTTAAATCAGACGGGTAACTGTGATACTGAGTGATAATTTGTTACATCAGAAGATGCTTTTTTTCAAATCCTTTGTTCTTGGGCTGACAGTAGCAGTTTTCCAGGCATCAGGAACTATACCAAATTCCAAGGATGTGATATATGAAGAGGAGAAAAAGAACTTTAAATTTTTTCAATAAAGAGGATGGTATTGGATCATGCGGATCTGCCATAATTCTAATGGTATCAAGGGTTTTCTGTAAATCTAAGAGGACTGGGATATTGAATTTTAAGAAAGAGCTAGTCAGTGAACATGTTTGTGTTGTATATTCTTCAGGGTGAAATTTAGAGTCTGAGATTAAAGAAATTAACTGCTTTTGTACATTCTCATCTTTCCCTTAAACTATTGAACTAAATCCGTTGCATTTGGTTATATATCTATGCATTGTTGTTTAGATATTTTAAGAGATCTAACTAGCAGGAGGGAGATATGGGCAAATTAGGGGTTCCACTTGGGCTCTGAGGCTATATTTTGTGGGGATAAAGAAGGGGGTGGTGGCCCATGGGCCACCAGCAAAATCTTTGGGGTGGGGGTAGGGATGGAGGATGAGAAGTTTGGAGACAAAGGGTGGACCACTAGGCCAGTAGAGATGTTTTTGGAGTCAGGGTGGGGGAATCTAGTTGGGCCACCAAGGACATTTCTGGAGTAGGGGTAGGGAGTGTTGGGGGTGGATCAGAGGGCCCCCCCAATGACCTTTAGGTAATCTGAAATGAAGTGCTGCATTTCACCTCACATGACCCCTTTGCTCCACTGCTGCATCTTTACGCCAGCTCAGAAATATATGAACAACAAGAACTGTGCTGAACTCTTAATAGTTTTTTTTTACATTATCAGCAATTCATTCTTCACACACTTTGCATGTATTTTGCATGCCCACTAAGCTATCTATTAGCACAGTGGCTTTATTCAAGAGTTTCCTGTGCTAGGAGGCTTTTTGCATTTGGGGAGTAAGATAAGTGCATGAAAATCTTGAGAAAACTGTTGTGCTAAAGCACAGTACAATTTACAACATTGGCCCATGAGATAGAAAGAGCCCTTGGAGCTGTCCTACAGGCACCATTCAGCTTCCATCTGATGACTGAACTACACAGTAGAGACAGTTTCAGGTTTGTTGATTATGTAGCGGATTGCAAATTATGTGGCACTAGGATAATTATGCTGTTTCTATCACTTCCATGGTACCCCAGGAACCTGGGGCACAGATAGTAATTAGAAGTCATAGAAGATATGCGTACTTTCATATAGATCTATTTGACTAACTATGCATTTTTTCCTGTCCACTGGGTGACTGTAGCAGGCTGGTGGTGGCAGGGGACCTAGAAAGCTGTTAATAGCTATTTACTACAAAGCCCTGTGGTTAAACATGAAAAGGGAAGAGCGCAGAGTGTGAACTAAATATTTTGCATGTTTTTCTGCCCAGGGGCTGCAGACACAGTACAAAGGAGATAAGTGATGAATAACATCTTGGATAACCGTGTGGTATCCTACAAGCAGTCCTGCTTTGGCAGCTGGGATATATAGTTGTCAGTGTGAACGGGAATAATTGGACAGAGCAGATTAGTCCATTGATCATCTTCTGCAGTCATCTTTTATGTTACTGTCTTGTTTGGTTGGGCCTTTAAAACTGGACACCCGCCTGGAGTCTTGTTTTCCAGACTCACAAACAAAACACAACACTATTATCTGTTAGCCAGAGCAACAGGCCAAAAGAGCTTCTATTCGGTAAATCTAGAAAGCAGTTATTTCTTCATAAACTCTGTCCTGAGACTCCCACAACACTCTATTATGATCTCATTAGGCCAAGGGCTAATTTAAACTGGATCAGATTCAACTGAGCTACATTAATAAACATTCTAAAACTGGCAGCACTTTAAGAACAACTTCTAGTGCTTTTCCACTTTAAATAATAACCAGTCAGAAAAAAAAAGTTTCTCACAGGTACATAGCAAGTTAAAGAGTAGTGAGTTTAGAAACTAAAAGACTTCACTCTTAAAGGACATTTTACTATTCTGTCTGTGACAATTAAAAAAAAAATCTTCAGTGAATAAGGGCCTAATTGGTTACACAGATTCTTGATGTCATTCCCTCCGCTGCTTGTACTCATGAAGTAACTACCAAATCTGAAAGCTTTGTGCTTATGGTGCTCTCTGGCAACACTGGCTCTGCAGGCAGATAGAATTTTGAGCAAAGATGATTTTTGACGGCTGGATAAATACAATTCTTTGCTCAACCACTGGTGACTCATTCCAGAAAGGAATTAGGTTCTTTATCATTGGTGCCTTGATGCCTCTAAAATGAGACATCTTCAAAACTGCACTGCAATTACAGAAAGAAATAAGTCCACTTATGCACAAAATAAATTAAGTTCCCATCTGTAGTCTAGGAAGTATTTCCCATCATAATATATATTGGACTTCTGCATAACCCCTTCAGGATCCCCAGTATTTCAGAGGCAAAAGGCAGCACGTTCATTGCAGAGAAACCAGGTAAAAAGTTTTTTTTTCCATTTCCCCCCAAATCAGCCAGAATGGACTTCCTTCTGTCACTGTTGTGCAGAAATCTGGGAACATTAGGACACCACAGTGCATGATTTTCCTTTATTTGGAGTGACATTGGACCAGCAAAATAAGGGACTTCATTTCATGTCTATGAGTTTCAGGAAACCGTAAAAACGGACTGATTGAACTCTTCTCCATGATCAGCAGTTTTGGACCACACAGTGAGAAGAAACCTTTTGTCATGTGCCCTGTTGAACTGTACTTTGATTACAACCATTGCAGATAAAGAACCAAGAAATAATCTGCAACATGAAACTTTCCAAACCATAGTTCACCCTAAGTTATGGTATTTTTAATCTTTAGTTGCTTCAGCCTATAATATTATTGTCTGATACAGATTTGGTTTAATGAGGCATATATAAGAAACTCTATAATCTAAAACTGATTTAAAGTTCCAGTCTCTTATTTGAGCATACTATATTTCATTTCGGTTAAACATCTGTAATAAAAAAAATGTAGTGATCTACAGTTATTCATAAAAGTTTGTTTATGAGAAGTGATCTGTAAGTGTGCATTCCTTCTGTACTAAACTAAATGCTATGAGCTTAATTTTCTGCATCTGTTTGGTTTTTTTCCTTGGAGGTTGTTGGTTGATTTAATGCTGTTCCAGATGAATGATGTACCCTTTGTCTAGTCTCTCATTTCCCAAGTGAAAAGGGTCAGTCCTAATTACTTCCACTCTCTCCTCAGTTTAGTCTCTGAAAGGAAACTCAGATCTGATGCTTGCAATGCTTCTCCATTTGCAAAGTACCTTCATGGGAAACTTTTTTTGCAAGCATGCTGTACTCCACCTGCTAGAGAAATAGCCTGAAGGTTCAGAATCAGATCTGGCACTAATTACAATGATTTTATTGTACTTTTATTACAGAGGATAGGTTGAGAGTATGTGGGAAACATGAATCTTTCACAGTCTATTCCAAAATTTTTAGGCTTTGGTTGATGCACATGAAGGGATCGATCTCTTTTTAGTTTTATCATTCTTACACTCAACTCTTTATATGCAGAGTATTTTTTCAAGAGAAAGTATTTTTAACTCAATGTATAATTAATTAAAAGGTGGATTTTTTTTTTTTGCCAGATGTGATCAAGGCATTAGAGTGGCTGGATTTTAAAAGGTTTAGAAAAGTTCCTGGAGAGAAAAGTCCATAAACATTCATTAGCCATGTAGGCTTGGGAAAGTCACCACTTACCTCTGAGTATGAGCACTAAGGAATGGATCTATTCTTTGGCAGGACCATACTGAGCGATAGTTGTGCCCAATATTTCCTCTGAGTGGCCTGGTGTATGCAAATTGTTTTTGTGTGTGAGCAACAAGTTTTAAAAACCAATAACTTTTGAGCGCCAGTATTTATTTTTATTTATTGCATTTGTATCCCACATTCCCCCTACCTATTTGCAGGCTCAATGTGGCTTACATAGATTTGTTAACATTGTCATAGCAGGATATCAGATACAGTTAGTAATTAGATTGTAAGCTCTTTGAGCAGGGACTGTCCTTCTATGTTAAATTGTACAGCGCTGCGTAACCCTAGTAGCGCTTTAGAAATGTCAAATAGTAGTAGTAGTAGTAATGTGTAGCGATCAAGGAAGGGAAGGGAAGAAGGAGGGTAGTGCTTAAGATTGTTGTATAATGTGATCTTTCATGTTTGAATGGGTTGGTGAGGTGACTTAGTGAGGTTATAGGTGTTCTTTATAGGCCTTGTTGAAGAAGAATGTTTTCAGAGATTTACGTAAGATAGTTGTTTCATTGATTGCTTTCAAGTCTGTGGGTAATGCATTCCATAGCTGCGTGCTCATGTACGAGAAGGTAGTGCCATGTATCAATTTGTACTTCAGTCCTTTGCAGCTGGGGTAGTGCAGGTTGAGAAATTTGCGAGATGATCTTGTGGCGTTTCTGGGAGGTAGGTCCACGAGGTTTAGCATGTAGATTGGGGCTTCTGCATTTCTGTATATAGCTCCAAAAACCATTTTGAGCAACCATGTAAAATCTGTGAGTGACGCTCATAAAATGTATAAGCAATCGCTCTTGTGCTCTGCTTAGAGGAAACAAAACAAGACGTACTGCTCCTCGGGTGCCCGGAGCCGCCATTAACATGGTTCCATGTTCCTGATGAGCTTGGGTAAGGTTAGGCAGTAGGGTGGGTGCTGGGCAGCAGGGGAGTTTTCCCACCATGCACTGGCACCCCGCTGAGTGAGGAGGAGGTCAGTTTGCAGCAGCGGTGGCCATGTTGGAGAGGTCAATAAATAAATAAATAAATATTTTTCTTTCCCTAATCACAGATATTAGTGCTGGCAGCATAAATAACAGGAAGATCCTGAACGCCATCTTTTGCTGGCATTCGGGGAAAGGTTGCATGGCTATCTGGAGACAGCATGCGGAGGATCCCTGAGGTGCCCATTCTGATCCTGCACTGTGAGGCCGGAGACAACGCAAACGTCAGCATTGCATTGTGGAGGCAAAATTTGAAAGCACCGACGAGCAAGGGACGGGGCAGGAGAGTTTCTATTCACCCTGCTGGGCAAGGAACAGCGAAGAATGTCAGAGTGAACAGGATGTGGAGGGGGAGTCCGCCCTACAACCTGTTCTGCACTTCCTGGAGCTCAGCATGGGAGGAGCAACAAAAGGTAAGCTGACCGTTCATCTCCAAGCCAGCTCCTTTTGAATTCATGTGCAGGATTTCCCCAGTTCCTGTAAAAAAAAAATATAGACAAAAATTAAACAATGAGGCAGACCTTGTAAAAAAGCATTGCCTTTATTAGTAGATTAAAAGCTCCCAGGTATTAAACATAAAATGCCCAACATGGCCATGTTTCACCAGTATAAAAATGGGTGCGTCAGGGACAATACGTCACCAGCTGATATACAACTTCAAAATAAACCAGGCTGGTGTGGCTGTAAAAAACATAGAAAGCTAGATTCTGGGAACAGTCTCTCAAAAAGACGCCTAATCTATTTAGGAGCATAAATTATGCTCTTACATTAGGAGCTTAAATTTAGGAGCATAATTATTATAGAATAAGCACCTATGTGCATATCTGATTTTATTTTGGCAATGCTTCTCACAATCTGTTTGAGTAAAGAACAAGAAACTGATTTAGTCAAAATGGCACAAAGAGTATTGTGGGCTTGAAAAGTCAATTAGTATTTTCACATTTTATAGCTGAAAATATTGGCCATCTTGACTGTTTTATCATTCCTATTGTATATTCAAATGATGGAGCCTTAGATCAGCATTTCCCAAGTAGGTATTGGAGTACCCCCTTGCCAGTCTGAATTTCAGGATAACCACAATGAAAATGCATGAGATTGATTTGCATACCCTGCCTTCATTGTATACAAATCTCTTTCATGCATATTCATTGTGGATATCCTGAAAACCTGACTGGCAGGGGAGCACTCTCTTCACTCTCTCTTGTCAGATAGTATGGCAGAAGATAAAATGTATCTAACCTTTGATTCAGGTAATATCCCAGGATATATATATATATATATATATATATATATATATATAATAATTCTCACCTCCAACGTTCTATGGGTCTTGCTGCCTGTGTTCGTGACTTCTTTGGAGTTGGTCTGCTAGGCTCCATAGCACAGGCTGACGTCAGCAAACGTATTGTGATGTCAACATCAGAACCCGGGGTAAAAAAAAAACATGCCTCACAGCTGATCCAACACCACCACCCCCCTCCCAAACTGCCATACAGCTTGACAGCAACACACAAAAAAAAGGCTCGAGCCTGCCTGACGCCACTGACGCGCTCAACAGCCACCCTCCCCCTCGGCGCATCAAGCCCCCCCCTCGGCGCATCACCCAAGCACCCCCCCTTCCCCCCGAGTGCATTCTTGCCTGCCGTGTACACGTCGCTGGGGGGGGGGGGGGTCGGTTCCACTGGTTCCCTGCTCCCTCTGCCCTGGAACAGGATGTTCCAGGGCAGAGGGAGCAGGGAACCAGCGGAGCCAACACCCCCCCTCAGCGGCGTGCACCTGGGGTGGACTGCCCCCACCGCCCCACCTTTACTACGCCACTGGTCAAGGGGAAGATGCTGGATAGAGGAGTAGAGAGGATAGGGAAGACAGGAGATACTGGATCAAGGAAGGATGGAAAGAAAGGAAATATGCTTGCTCAGGGAGAGAAGGGTAGATAGTAGACATGGTGGGATTAGGGTGACAGAAGGGAGATGCTGAATTGGGATGGGGAAGAGAGAGGGAGGGAGGGGGGACCCTGAAACTGAGAGGGAGGGAGGGGGAGGGGACGAGCCTGAAACACAGAGAGAGGGAGGGGACGACCCTGGAACTCGAAGAGAGAGAGGGAGGGGGGACGACTCTGGAACTGGGAGGGAGGGGTGCCCCTTGGCACACACTCTCATTCTCACACACACACTCTCTCTCTCACAGACACACTCGCACCCAGTCTCACTCTCTCTCTGTCACACACACACACATTTACACATTCACTCTCTCTCTCTCTCTCTCTCACACACTCTCTCAAACATACACACTCCAAGGAAAACCTTGCTAGTGCCCATTTCATTTGTGTCAGAAACGGGCCTTTTTTACTAGTATATATATTATCAGCTGGAAGAAAGCACAATACAACCAAAATATCATACTATCCTGCTTATAATCGAAAGAGAAAAACGCCTATATTGTGACCCAAATCGGGAGATAGACGTTTATCTCCCAAAAATGAATAAAGCGGTATAATCAAAAGCCGAATTTGGACGTTTTCAACTGCACTCCGTCACGGATGCGGACAACGTTGATGGGGGCGTGTCAAAGGCGTGGTGAAGGCGGAACTGGGGCGTGGTTATCTGCCGATCAGAGATGGGCACCTTTCGCCGATAATTGAACAAAAATATGCGTTTTTAGCGAGAATTTAGGGCACTTTTCCTGGACCCTGTTTTTCCACGAATAAGGCCCCAAAAAGTGCCCTAAATGACCAGATGACCACTGGAGGGAATCGGGGATGACCTCCCCTGACTCCCCCAGTGGTCACGAACCCCCTCCCACCACAAAATATGCCGTTTCACAACTTTTTATTTTCACCCTCAAATGTCATACCCACCTCCCTGGCAGCAGTATGCAGGTCACTGGAGCAGTGGACTTCAGGCAGGTGGACCCAGGCTCATCCCCCCCCCCACCTGTTACACTTGTGCTGGTAAATGGGAGCCCTCCAAACGGCCCCCCAAACCCACTGTACCCACGTGTAGGTGCCCCCCTTCACCCCTTAGGGCTATAGTAATGGTGTAGACTTGTGGGCAGTGGGTTTTGAGGGGGATTTTGGGGGCTCAACACCCAAGGGAAGGGTGCTATGCACCTGGGAGCTGTTTTACCTTTTTTTTTTTTTGTAAACCTGCCCCCTAGGGTGCCCGGTTGGTGTCCTGGCATGTGAGGTGGACCGGTGCAGTACGAATCCTGGCCCCTCCCACGAATAAATGTCTTGGAGTTATTCGTTTTTGAGCTGGGCGTTTTCGGTTTCCATTATCGCTGAAAAACAAAAACGCCCAGCTCAAAAAAAGATAAACGTCCATGTTTTTTCGAAAATATGATTCGGTCCGCCCCTTCACGGACCCGTTCTCGGAGATAAACGCCCATGGAGATAGGCGTTTCTGTTCGATTATGCTCCTCCACATATCTTGAAGATTAAACCAAATGGGCAGAGTATAAAACACATATCATATGACATGTCTATGAAGAAACATGAAAAAACAAATCATATATAGTAGCTGGAAGAAAACTCTTGCATTATTAAACATAGCAGTGGATATTGTAACTAGAAATGCATTGGTTTCTCAAAACCAGCAATAGAAGGATGTACATATGTCATATGATATGAGTTTTACACTCTGCCCATTTGGTTTAATCTTCAAGATATAAAGTGTGATATTTTGGTTGTATTGTGCTTTCTTTCAGCTTCTATATATTTTTTTTATTAGAAATAGACTTGTTGTATGATATCTATTTTATGCTTTGTCTATTTGGTTTATTCTTTGATTTCCCCTCTTGATAGTTTCTAAATTTTGTTGCATTTTTACGTATTTACAATTGTAACATTTTTTATATTTTGTGTACGTTATACATTTTTTACCATTATTATTTATGTTTATGTACTGTTTTATATGTTTTTAGACTCCTGAGGCAGGCCTGTGTCGAGTCCGTAATAAGGTTTTCCTGTTCAACTCAGTAGTCCCAGTCTCTGGAGTCATTGGTCCATTTCCCACTTTTTCCTCCACATGCTGGTTACATTCAGCATGAACATCCATTTTACATACTAAAATGTCCAAAGTATATATGGGGAAAAACAAGAGATATGGATGTCACTGTGGTAGCAAAGGAGCATTGATGTTATAAAATGACCACATAGACATCCATGTGCAGTGGAAGAGTAGCCTAATGCTACTGCCCAGGTTCTTTTTGGGGTTTCATTGTATTTTGCCGTATTACTCCTGTTTTGAAGAAGCTTCATTGACTTCTTATTAAACAAAGGATCACTTTTAAAATCCTACCTTTGATATTCAAAGTATTGAATAATTTGGTATCACCAATTATTGCATCAACTTTGTGCATTTATCAACCTGCAAGAGCTTTGAGATTCTCTGATGCACATTCATTAGAAGGTCCATCTTTTAAGGCAATTAGATTGGAAGAATACTGTGCTACTATTTTTAAAATAATTGGACCTAAATTGTGGAATAGCTTACCATTGAATTTACGAACAATGAAGAATATAGAATCATTTAAGAAAGAACAGAAAACAAAATTATTTTGACAAGCTTTCAGCGACTAATTGTTCTGATTTTTCAACTCGAATAACCAAAAGTGGGAGTTAACTAATTTAAATCAGAGCATCATTTATAAATATTTCATATTATGTATCTTTTTAAATTATGTTGTGAATGTTTTATTTGTTAGCCTCCGAGCACATTAGGATTGCGCAAGTTATAAATATGCTAGAAAAATAAATTAATAAATAATGGTTAGAGTAGCAGGCTGAGAATTTGGGGACTATGACAGAACAGTGTGTTTTAAGCCTGTAAAACTGACATTTCCTGAAGTGTATTTCTCTAGTTTGGCCAGCAGGTTGTGCATGTTTATGTTTTGAAGCAGCTGCAGAACCAAGGCTGTTTTCTTTGCTTAAGCCTATTGGAAAGACAGTCTGCAGTATACTTTCAAGGATTGTTGTTCTGGGCTCTGATTAGCCCATACAGCTCATTTTCATTTGAAATGTACTGGGTTTTGGCTCAGTCTTAGCCAAGAATGGAATCTGGGGGTTCAGATGCTGTTATAGAACAGGCTTCCACTGTGTATCTTTTGGGTGCATAAATGGAGAGGCTGGTTATATAATTGTTAATGTTTATTCAGATCTTGATATACCCAGTGCTTTTTTTGTGCTGGTACGCGCCGGTACGATGTACCGGCACCTTTTTTTTCTGGGTCCGAGAACTCACCTGCCCGCTCCCTGCTGTTTGCACCCGGCCGTGATCCCTGCCTTGTAAAACTTTTCTTTTTTACCGAAGTCGCGAACCGGCAGCCTGAAGACTGAAGAAAGCAAACAGCGGGCAGGCTCACCTCCTTCCTTGCATTGCGTCGCTTCGTTTCCCTGCATTCTCAGCACGTCCCGCCCTCCTCTGATGTCATATTCTTTCCTCGAGGGCGGGATGTGCTGAGAATGCAGGGAAATGAAGCGACGCGATGCAACGAGGCAAGCCTGCCTGCTGTTTGCTTTCTTCAGTCTTCAGGCTGCCGGTTCGCGACCTCGGTAAAAAAGAAAAGTTTTGTAAGGCAGGGAACACAGCCAGGAGCAAACGGAAGGGAGCAGGCAGGGGAGGGTGGGCAAGTGGGGCTGGGTGTGTGTGGGCAAGTAGGGCTGGGGGGAGTGGGCAAGTGGGGCTGGGTGTGTGTGGGGGCAAGTAGGGCTGGGGGTGTGTGTGTGGGCAAGTGGGGCTGGGGTGTGTGTGGGCAAATGGGGCTGGGGGTGTGTGTGGGCAAGTAGGGATGGGTGTGTGTGTGGGCAAGTGGGGCTGGGGTGTGTGTGTGTGTGGGCAAGTGGGGCTGTGTGTGTGTGTGTGTGTGTGTGTGTGGGCAAGTGGGGCTGGGGGGGCTGGGCAAATGGGGCTGGGGTTTGAATGATCTCGGGGGCAGGTGGAGGCTGGGGCGAGTCACTGGATATGGAAGGGAGGGGGAGGATAGGGGGCAAAAGAGAATCGCTAGACATGGAGGGGAGGGAGGAGAATCATTCTGGACATGGATTGGATGGGATGGCAGGGCAGGGGAGGGCAGGGGAGAGAGGAGAATGGAGAATTGCTGGACATGGATGGGAGGAAAAGGCAGGGAAGAGAGAATTGCTGGACTTGGATAGGAGGGGATAGGAGAGGAGGGCAGGGGAGAGAGGAGAATCGCTGGACAAGGAGGGGAGGGGAGGGGAGGGGAGAGAGGAGAATCATTCTGGACATGGATTGGATGGGATGGCAGGGCAGGGCAGGGGAGAGAGGAGAATGGAGAATGGCTGGGCAGGGGAGAAGAGGAGAATGGAGAATTGCTGGACATGGATGGAAGGGGAAGGCAGGGAACAGAGAATTGCTGGACTTGGATAGGAGAGGAGGGGAGGGGCAGGCAGGGGAGAGAGGAGAATCACTGGACATGCGAGGGGAGGGCATGGGAGAGAGGAGACATGCTGGACATGGATGGAGGGGAGGGAAGATAGGAAGGAGATGCACATGGATGAGGTGGCAGGGGAGGAAGGAGAAATGCTGGAAATGGATGGAGAGCAGAGTAAGAAATAGAGGAGAATTGCTGGACATGGATGGATGGAGGGGTTGGCGGGGGGAGAGGAGAAATGCTGTACATGGAAGAATAAAGGAGGAAAGTAAAGAAATAAATGGAAAGGAAGCCCTGGAAACGGAGTTAAGAGAACAGATAGAGAGCAGCAGAATCAGACACTTGGACCAGTATGGATAGAAAACAGTCACCAGACAACAAAGGTAGAAAAAATCATTTTATTTTCATTTTAGTGTTTGGAATTTGTCCAATTTGAGAATTTACATCTGCTGTCTTATTTTGCACTGGGTATACTGGAGCTGTAACATCTTACAGAAATGATTTATAATGAAAAAAAATCACAAGTTATTGTTTTTCTCTTATACTAGTATATTTTCAATGATGTCTGTTTATATGCGCCATGGCTGGAATAAGGGGTGTGGCTAATGTGGGTGTGGCTATCATAGGGGTGGAGCCATATGTGGTGACCCCACCCATAATGAGTACCGGCACCTTTTTTTCTACAAAAAAAGCACTGGATATACCGCTCAGGGGCGTAGCTACGGGTGGGCCTGGACGGGCCCAGGCCCACCCACTTTTGCTCTAGGCCCGCCCCAACCCAACAACATCGCTGCCAGGAGTGTTGCCTGCCTGAAATTCTTCTCCCCGCTGCTGCCTCGGTCCCTGCAGTATTCTTTTTTTTCACCCGTGACCAGCAGCGCTACGATTCACAGAGGCCGCTCCGCTCCCCACTGCAGCGTCCATTCGGCCCTACGAAAACAGGAAGTGCGTCAGAGAGGGCCGGATGGACGCTGCAGGGGGGAGCGGAGCGGCCTCTGTGAATCGTAGCACTGCTGGCGACGGGCGAAAAAAAAGAATGCTGCAGGGACCGATGCAGCAGCGGGGAGAAGAATTTCAGGCAGAAGTTCTTCGAGAGTTGCTGCACAGCGGGGTAAAGAGTGAGGGAGAAAGTTGGACATGGGATGGGAGGGAGAGATGCAGAAGAAGAGAGAGGGAGAGAGAGAGAGAGAAAAAATGTTGGACATAGAAGTAGGAGAGAGGGTGACATGTGGGAGTAGGACAGGGGCAGAAAAAAATGTTGTGCCCATCCAATTTGGGCTCAGGCCCACCCAAAATTGGCTGTCTGGCTACGCCACTGATACCGCTGCTTGTGAATCACAGGTCACAGCTGTTTATAACAAATAAATACATTTTAAAAATGAAATGAAAGGATCACCAATTAAAAAAGGAACAGTTTTGGCTGAGGGGGAGTGGCCAAGATGGCGCCGACACGCCGTGTGTAGTGAAAGCTGTTGGAAAACTGCTGCCGTTTTCTTTTTCTTCCTTTTTCCCTTGGTGCCAATATGCCCCATATGAAAAGAAAAGGGGTTACTTGGGCCTTACAGTCTCCAGCCCTGACTTCTTCCCCTAGACAGCAGACTTTGGACAGCTTCACTATCCGGCGCCCACAGGTTGGAACCGGGGGTAGCTCCGCCTTGAACGCCAGGGACGAGAACCCGACACTCGTGGAGCACGATACCACGCTTTCTCCCCCGGATGCCGGAATCCCACCATGTCCCGCCATGACACGGGAGGAGCAACTAGGCTCACAAGGCACGGAGGTTGTGGACTTTGGAGCCTGTGGAGACGCTCCCCCTCCGGAGAAGTTCATGGTGAGTGATGCAAGCTTGGAGAGGAAAGGATCTTTGAATCCCCCCATGGTGGTGACCCTTGATACCCTCTGGCAGGCGATTGAGAAAATGAATGCCTCAATAATGAAATCAACGTCTGAAATAACAAACTTAGTTTCCACTGTGGAAGTGCTCTCTAAATCGATGGATAAACTACAAAATGACTTCAAAGATCAGGTACAGATATTTAAAGATGAAATCTCAAATATTAAGGAAGATGTCTCGGAGGTTATGAAGGATAATACAAACTTACGTCGAAAAATAGAACAAATTGAAAACTATAACAGACGATTGAATATGAGAATATTGAATTTTCCAAAGCCAGTTGGGATCCTTTAGAATTGTTTTAAAAATATTTAAATGAAGTATTGAAGATACCTGTTAACAATATTCCCCCCATAAATAAGATATATTTTCTCCCTGTGAAGAAAAAACAGGTGAGGAATCCTGTGGATTTGGATCAAATTCAAATTGATGAAAAACAAGATGATTTGAGAGACATTTCCCTGATCCTAGAAGATTCTTTATCTGAAGTAACAAATAGGGCCACACTTTTGATCTCATTCATTTTTGAGCAAGATTTTAACAACATATTAAAATTATATTTTAAGAATGCACATCAAAAGTTATGTGGGCAAAGGTTATGGATATTTCCTGATGTAAGTAAGGTTACTCAAGAAAGATGGAAACAATTCCTAAATATGAAAGAAGAAACGAAGAAGATGGGAGCAACTTTCCTCTTAGCTTATCCTTGCAAATGTATAATAAGATATTTGGGTGTTAAATATGTTTTTTTTCATTCCAGAACAGTTGAGAGCATTTACAGACCTGAAGAGGGTGCAAGGGTAATTATATGATTAGCCGGCAAGAGATTTGATAATGCTGGGATTGGGCATAGTCTTATGTTAAGTAATTTTTTCTGCTATGATTTTCTCGATCTATTTATCTCTCCCCCTTATCTTTGTGGTCTAGGGAAAGGGTTTAAGGGAAAAATTTATTTGACTATGGATTATAATTTATCTGATGTAATATTATTTTTATTTTCCTCACTCCTTGTGTTATATGTAACAAGTGTATTGCTTGTGTAAATATATATAAAATTATAAATAAAATAAAAAAATAAAAAAGGAAAGACACACAGATTCCAAGAATAATAGGGTTACACATACACACGCACTTGCACACACACAAAATCCTTATGGGTATTATTTAATTGTAAAAATGATCTCCAGCATCAGGCATCTTATGTAAATGATGATGATTTGGAGGAACATTTTCGATATGACATCTAAATCCGATTTTGGACATTTTGCTCAAATCATCCAAAAATCTAGCGATGAAGATAGCGATTTTTGAACCAGAAAAATGTCTTTTTGGTTCAAAAATAGCCATTTGCTAGATGCTTTTGTGCTCAATACATCTATCTTTTTGGACCATTTTCGGAAAAAAAAATCCAAGGGAAAAACGTACAAGCCATTGGGATATATGGGGGAAAACATTCTTAGTAAACTGGCCAAACAGACATCCCAGCAGAACAGTGGGGCACCCTAGGGGTCACTGCAGTGGAAGTCACATAACAGGTCTCAGGTACACATCTTACCGTTACCCCGTTTTATTGTACAGTGAGCCTCTAAAACGTATCAAAAACCTACTGTACTCAACTGTACACCACTACAATAGCCCTTATGCCTGCAGGTGTCACCTATATATATATATGGGTACTGGAGGTTTTGGATGGCTCACACTTTCCACCACAAGTGTAACAGAGTGGGATATGGGTTTGAATTCTCTTCTCTATAGTGCACTGCACTGACCACTAGACTACTCCAGGGACCTGCTTGCTGCTCTAATAGGCCTAGCCATAACATCTGTCATAGATGCTGCTATGTACTGTTTCTTTCACATCTTTGAGGGGTGGGAGGGAGTAAAAGGGGGGGGGGGGGGGGGTAATGCCTTAATCTCTCCAGTTCTCATTTGGTCATTCAGGACACCTTTTTGTGACAGTCATAATTGAAACAGGTCTAGACCAAAATGACTAACTTTTAGTCATGGACGTTTTTGCTTTGTTCCATTATAGCAGAAAAACGTCCAAGTTTGTGGAACGCCCAAAACCCTCCCCCTTGTGATTTGGACACACTCTATATGAACTGCATAGAAAACTGTCTTTAACAATGGGCTTTGAAAACAGTGATTTGGACATTTTGGAAAAAAAAAAATCCGTCTGCCTCTTTTTGGATGTTTTTCTGTTTTGAACGTGAGCCCCTTCACAAACTAAAGGAGCCTAAATTTGCCTTAGGCCCTTTACCTTACGTATTCCAACCAATAGGACAATGGTCCTCAGATGGCAAGAACTGTCTTTCTTGTTTGTCATTTTTATTACTTTAATATATTTGTTAGATAACTTTTATATAAGTTGCACTGGATGAAGCTTGAGCAGTGTATTTACTTTAAGGTGGCATGTCTGGTATATAAGTAACTAACTTTATCTATCTATCTATCTATCTATCTATCTATCTATCTATCTATCTATCTATCTATCTATCTATCTATCTATCTATCTATCTATCTATCTACTAGTAAAAAAGCCCTGTTTCTGATGCAAATGAAACGGGGGGCTAGCAAGGTTTTCTTCTGTGTGCATGTGGGAGTGTGCTGTCTGTCCCCTCTGCTCTCTGTCCCCTCCCTTGTTCCTTCTCACACAGTACTTCCCTCGCCCTTAATTGTCTTGTCTGTGTTATTTTAGATTGTAAGCTCTATTGAGCAGGGACTGTCTCTCTGTGTCAGATGTTCAGCGCTGCGTGCGTCTGGTAGCGCTATACAAATGCTAATTATTATTATTATTTTCTAACTCCTCTTACCTATCTATATGCTCCTTCTTTGCTTATACACTACACTGTCTATTAAAATGTTCTATTACATTGTAAGTAGTGTACTATGCCATACTTTGTATTGTTATTTGAATATTTTTACTGCTGTAATTGACTGTTACTTATGTTTGATTTATTCTTACTGTACACCGCTTTGAGTGAATTCTTTCAAAAAGGCGGTAAATAAATCCTAATTTTTTTTTTTAAAAAAGAGATTTTATGGTTTGAGATTACAGAATATGACCCAGCTCCTATCTATTTCACCTGCACGATTACCTTTGAAAAGCAGTTGTAAACTATCTTTGGATTACTCTTCAATGAAAAATGTTAAATTAAAATCAGTTTAGGAACACTCTTTTGTGTACCAAAGTGCTAAAATTTGGAACAACGTTCCTGTTTATATTCAACAGATTATTTCTTACTTACAGTTTCGGAAAGCCTTAAAAACTCGTTTTCATTGTAATGAGCTTTGTGGTGTTTTTTCTTGTGGTTATAATGTACAGATTGTATTTTATACCGTAGATGTAATTTCCTTCTAATTAGAAGTGATTCTTGGTGTAATCCGCTTGGCAGCTGTGGTTAAAGGCGGAATATAAATGATGTAAATAGAACAGAATAGAATAAAAGTAGAAAAGAGCCAAGCCAAGTCATGCAAATGTTCAATGATCAGTTTCCAAGAGGTGTCCAGAGCTTGGTCTTAATTAGAACATGAAGTTTATACTCCCCAGAGAACATTTATCTATGAAATGTATCTTGATATTGTAGGCTCGGTAGAAACTGTATGAGCTTCCGTTTCTTATGTTCATTTTTTCTTTATGTGTATTATAGCATTGTATGTTTCTAAAATAATTCAAATTGATTTAATTTGTAAGTAATAATCATAATAAATTTTATTATCTCAAGATTTCTGTCCAGCTTCAAATAATAGGGTTACAATTGTTGGTTTGTCTTTCTAGCTGCTCTTTTCAGTTCTTGATTTGATGGGCTTTCCCTGTGCTGCTGTTCTGAAAGGTCACACCATAGTACAATAAATGGCAGTGGGTCAGAAGCTGTAAGTTATACTCTTTTCAGAAATTGCTGCCAAAACATTCCTCTTTATCCCCCTATCCCTTTGTTCTCTTTGAAAAGCAAAGTAAAACCATAAAAACCTGAAGCAGCTATTGCCTAACACCTCCCCAGAAAGCTCACACTCCCATTAAAAAAAAAAAAAAAAACTTAAGCAGCCAGTTTTATATACATGCTGAAAGCCTGTGGGAGCTGCAGGATCTATCAATCACTACCATATTTTTTTGATTTTCTAAGTTATATTGTCTGTTAACCATAGTTAGATGCTCAGGCATACATTACCAAACTTCCAGAGTATGACTGAAATAGCTACGGGCCCTGTTTACTAAGGTGCGTTAGTGTTTTTAGCACACCTACACTTAGCGCACACTCTAACCATGTAGGCACCTCTAGGGATATTGTAGGCACGTATATGGTTAATGCGCGTACATGGTTAATGCACGTTAAAAATGTTAACGCACCTATAATGCTACTTAGTAAACAGGGCCCTAAATCTGGCTAAAGGCTTTTGATGGTATTTTTCAAGGCCATTTATGCAGATAAATGAAGAGTGATTTACCCATGTAAATTGATTAACTGAAAAAATATCCATCTTTCAAGTTATTAAAGGTAGAGATACTGAATAATGATATGAGCTAAAATCTAAATAAAGCAGATACTCAAATAATATATTGGTTGTTTCTTGAACTATCACCAAGACAACTAAGTGAAGATGCTATCATATGTTGAGTGGTGAGTGCTCTTCCACCCATGCTTCCACCCTGCAGTGCATGTGGAGTTACCAGTTCCAGCAGCCAGTTGCTCTAATGCTAAAGAAGATTGAGGAGAAATTCAAAAGGCACCTGGAAGCTCCTAAGGTAGTCTGTAAAACTCAAACTATCATAAACTCTAGGAGGGCCTGGCACCAGTAGTGGGATAGAAAATGTGGTTATCAGCAAAGAATTGAAAGTCCATGTTGTAAACTAGACTGCTGGCACCTAGGCTAGCATTCTGTTTTGCAACAGCTAAATCCAGAATTTCCTGGGTCCCTTCAAATATACCCTGTGTTCTATAGATTTCTGTTGAAACTATTAATAACCAATCTTTTTCTAGACCAAACCAGGTCCAGGATCATGAAGAATATGTAGCGAAAGCTATTTTGGACTCCAAAATATCCAAGAAAAACGCAAGGTAAATGTACTATAAGGTGTGCCTCCTTATTGTTTATTGTTTATTAATTTTACTATACCGTTACTTATTGCGAACAAATCAGAACGGTTTACATATGAACAATACATGACATAAATCAACTTAATTAACTAAAAATGTAAAATAGGAACACCATAAAATATAGGAAAGAACAAACAGATCTTACATTCTGAAGAGCATCACACACATTCACACAAATCTCAGTCTTACAACATATAATATAATATAATTCCTTTCTGAATCAAAACCTGCATAGCCCTCTTAGAGGAATATGAGATCCAAGTCTCAAAAGCTTGTTGAAAAAAAGGTGTTTTTAATGCCGCTCGGAAAGAAGCATATGATGCTTCCAATCTGATCTGCTGTGGTAGTGAGTTCCACAATGCAGGGGATAAAAATAAAAAAGCAGCTGCATGGGTAGATTCTCACCTAGCTCTGGAAGGCGGGGGTATTGTCACTCTGTTGTCTGTCAGTGAGAGGAGAGTGCAAGCTGGTGTGTATGGAATAGTTAAGACTGCAAGATATGTTGCAGTGGCCCTATGAACTGCTTTATGTGTTAGGATGAGACCTTTGAATTTAATAAGAATCCAATGAAGATGTTGCAGGAGCGGGATAACCCTGTCAAACTTTGAGGCGTGGCAAAATATGCGGGCCGCTATATTCTGGATGGTTTGCAAACATTTTAAGCTAATTTTTTACTGGGGATTGTTGTTTTTGTTTGACTTTGTGTTTACTTTTGTGTTATCTGTTTGAAAAAACCTTTAATAAAAATATATAAATTAGTCACCTTACTTTCTAACTCTTAGAAACTCTCTAACTCTTTCTAACTCTCTTACCTATCTATATGTTCCATCTTTGCTTTACCCTTCACTATCAATTAAAATGTTCTACTACATATTGTGTTGACATTGTAAGTAGTATACTATCCTGCTTATTTTCGAAAGAGAAAAACGCCTATAGTGCGACCTAAATCGGGAGATAGACGTTTATCTCGCAAAGGTGCCCAAATCGGTATAATCGAAAGCCGATTTTGGGCGTTTCCAACTGCACTCCGTTGCGGAAACGAATAAAGTTGATGGGGGCGGGTCGGAGGCGTGGCGGAGGCGGAACTGGGGCGTGGTTATCAGCCGAGGAGAGATGGGCGTCTTTAGCTGATAATCGAAAAAAAAGCGTTTTTACCGCGATTTTGGGTCACTTTTTTTGGACCCTTTTTTTTCACGGACAAGTCCCAAAAAAGTGCCCCAACTGCCCAGATGACCACTGGAGGGAATCGGGGATGACCTCGCCGGACTCCCCCGGTGGTCACTAACCCCCTCCCACCAAAAAAACCCCACTTTACAAACTTTTTTTCCAGCCTGTATGCCAGCCTCAAATGCCGTACTCACCTCCATGACAGCAGAATGTGTTCGATCCTCTCATAGCCTTTTCCTGGGTCAGATGTGGCTCTCGGGTGCAGTACAGGGTCACATCAGCATTGCATTGTGGTGGGTGTAGGGTATTGGGCTCCGTGATTTCATTTGCTTGTGTTACAGTCTCACGATGTTGGTAGTTGGTAGACTCTTCTCCCATGGTGCTTTCCCCCCTGCCTACTGGGTCAGAGTGTGCCCTGTTGTGTTTCCTGTTGTAGTCCATGTGGTAGTGGCCATTTTTGTAAGCCAGTTTTAGTTCCCTTTCCTGTGTTAGCCACGTTACAGAACTTAGTTCTTCCCTTGAATGTGGCTGAAAGAGGGCATTGTACAGCATTCTGCCAGCTCTGACCTACTGCTCATCTCAGTACCAGGGAGACTCGTTGCCAGTGGGGCACAACCTCTGATCTGCAGTTAACTGTGAGTAAACACGGTTATTCCAATAAAGGACGTTTTCGGAGAGATTAGTCTTCAGGTGTCAACTGGTGTGCCAATGTTATATAGCAGCAACAAGTCCTAGAGGCCTGCGTGTATGCAGGTCCCTGGAGCACTTTTAGTGGGTACCGCCATGTACTTCAGCCAGGTGGCCCCAGGCCCATCCCCCCCCCCACCTGTAACACTTGTGCTGGTAAATGCGAGGCCTCCAAAACCCACTGTACCCACATGTAGGTGCCCCCTTCCCCCCTCAGAGCTATGGTAGTGTTGTACATTTGTGGGTAGTGGGTTTTGGGGGAGGGGTGTTGGGAGCTCAGCACCTGTGGTAAGGGAGCTATGCATGTGGGAGTTTTTTCTGAAGTCCACTGCACTGACCTAGGGTGCCCAGTTGGTGTCCTGGCATATCAGGGGGGCCAGTGTACTACCAATCCTGGCCCCTCCCATGACCAAATGGCTCGGATTAGGATGTTTTTGAGCTGGGCGTTTTTAGTTTCCATTATCGCTAAAAAAAACAAACACCCAGCTCAAAAACGTCCATTTTATCGAAAATACAGTTCGGCCCGCCCCTTCAAGGACCCGTTCTCGGAGATAAACGCCCATGGAGACAGGCGTTTCCGTTCGATTATGCCCCTCCACGCCATAGTTTTCATTATTTGAATATTTTTACTGCTATAATTGCCTATTGCTCATGTTTGATCTATTCTTACTGTGAATTCCTTCAAAAAGGCGGTAAGTATATCCTAATAATAAATAAATTCAAAATAAGCCAATGTATCTACTAGACTGGGAAAGTTATGCTGGCCCCCCCCCCCCCCCCCCCACACACACACAAATTTTTAATTGCGTGGAATATTATATAGTAAGTGACTACATTGATGATTGCTGTAGATTAAGATCCCCCCCCAAGGACTTTCACTAACCACACCCTCTCCAAAAGACATTACATGATGTGATACCTGCAAGCAAAAACCCAAATAGCAGTAAAACCATCTATATCATCATATCAACAATTCAAAAAACTCAAAAAATGCTCAAAAATGTCAAAAAAGGGGGAAAACAAGTACGACAACCCTCATAAGCACAGTTAGTTGTACGTACAAAAAGTCATCATAGACTGAAAAAACCCCCATAGACAAAAAAATTTTTTTACATATATTTTTAAATCGCTTTTCACATGAACAGTCACAAAAAATCTGTAGAGCCTTGAATATACTTAGAACAATGTCAACATGGTTAAATAAAGTGCACCAAAACACTTAGCTTTATAGTGTCTGTTGCTGTGAACTCCAGCGTGCGTGTAGATTCCGATGGTCCCGTTTCAAATTTCTTCTTCTGGAAACCATAACACATAACACTGGCTTAACCACTGACGTGTTAGACTGAAGGCCTGCAAGCAAGCCTTCTCCAGAGTAGTCCCCACACTCTGAAATGCATTGCCTGAAAGGCTCCGCTTAACACAAGACTATCTCTACTTCAGGAAGCAAGTGAAAGCTTGGCTCTTCAACCAGGCCTTTAATGGAAGAAGTAACTAACTTGTTAGTCTCACACACACAAGGAGTGACTCGGGCTTCACATACTGCTGCGGAACATGTTTATCCACTCCTACCCTAGCCAAGATAATATTTAACCATCTCTCTGACCTCATGTGCAACTTTCTTCAAATCATTCACCTTACTTTAACTCTTCCTACTCTCTTACCCAACTACATGTTACAACTTTGCTTTACCCTTCACTATCAATTATAATGTTCTATTACATATTGTGTTGACATTGCAAATAGTATACCATGCCTTACTCTGTATTGTTAGTTGAATATTTTTACTGCTGTAACTGCCTATTGCTCATGTTTGATCTATTCTTACTGTGAATTCCTTCAAAAAGGCGGTAAGTATATCCTAATAATAAATAAATTCAAAATAAGCCAATGTATCTACTAGACTGGGAAAGTTATGCTGGCTCCCCCCCCCCCCCCCCCCCCCCCCCCCCACACACACACAAATTTTTAATTGCGTGGAATATTATATAGTAAGTGACTACATTGATGATTGCTGTAGATTAAGATCCCCCCCCAAGGACTTTCACTAACCACACCCTCTCCAAAAGACATTACATGATGTGATACCTGCAAGCAAAAACCCAAATAGCAGTAAAACCATCTATATCATCATATCAACAATTCAAAAAACTCAAAAAATGCTCAAAAATGTCAAAAAAGGGGGAAAACAAGTACGACAACCCTCATAAGCACAGTTAGTTGTACGTACAAAAAGTCATCATAGACTGAAAAAACCCCCATAGACAAAAAAATTTTTTTACATATATTTTTAAATCGCTTTTCACATGAACAGTCACAAAAAATCTGTAGAGCCTTGAATATACTTAGAACAATGTCAACATGGTTAAATAAAGTGCACCAAAACACTTAGCTTTATAGTGTCTGTTGCTGTGAACTCCAGCGTGCATGTAGATTCCGATGGTCCCGTTTCAAATTTCTTCTTCTGGAAACCATAACACATAACACTGGCTTAACCACTGACGTGTTAGACTGAAGGCCTGCAAGCAAGCCTTCTCCAGAGTAGTCCCCACACTCTGAAATGCATTGCCTGAAAGGCTCCGCTTAACACAAGACTATCTCTACTTCAGGAAGCAAGTGAAAGCTTGGCTCTTCAACCAGGCCTTTAATGGAAGAAGTAACTAACTTGTTAGTCTCACACACACAAGGAGTGACTCGGGCTTCACATACTGCTGCGGAACATGTTTATCCACTCCTACCCTAGCCAAGATAATATTTAACCATCTCTCTGACCTCATGTGCAACTTTCTTCAAATCATTCACCTTACTTTAACTCTTCCTACTCTCTTACCCAACTACATGTTACAACTTTGCTTTACCCTTCACTATCAATTATAATGTTCTATTACATATTGTGTTGACATTGCAAATAGTATACCATGCCTTACTCTGTATTGTTAGTTGAATATTTTTACTGCTGTAACTGCCTATTGCTCATGTTTGATCTATTCTTACTGTACACCACCTTGAGTGAATTCCTTCAAAAAGGCGGTAAATAAATAAATAAATATATGTACTTCACTTTCAGATCCATTTGGAAATGGGAATGGAATTTGATATACTGCCTTTCTGTGGTTTTTGCAACTACAGCAGTTTACATAGTATATACAGGTACTTATTTGTACTGGGGGCAATAGAGGGTTAAGTGACTTGTCCAGAGTCACAAGGAGCTGCAGTGGGAATTGAACCCAGTTTCCCAGGATCAAAGACCCCTGCACTAACTACTAGGGTACAGATCAAAAGTGAATCAAGTTGTACAATAAACTAAATGTTAAATGTTTTACGCTACCTGCAATGGGGTATGGGGCACTGTCTTGCTGAGCAGATTATATGATCCCAGAATGCTCCAGAATGCTCCTTGGATATGCTCTGGCAGGTAGGAATTGTTGGTGGAATACACTGGACTGTAATGTAAAACAAGCAAGCACACCAGATGACTCAAGCCCTGTGACAGGATGTGTTTTCTTTTATAGTCTGTTCACTTTTGTTTATTTTACTGAATGCTGTCATGCATTTATGTACAAAAGCAATCATGATCAAAGCAGCCCATAATAATTAAATAAATAATCAAGATGACCTAGATCAAAAGGAAAAGAACACTCAGAAATTGTAACTTAGGGATCATGCCGTAACTGGACCAAGAAGAGTCATATGACAATAAAAACTGTGTTGTTAGAACAAGGAGTAAGTGACACCGATATTTTGGCATTTTAAGCTCACATGAATCAGTGAGCAGTTTGAATGAAAAATGAAAATAAATTGAACCCATACTTGCAGTTTGTGAGTATTATGGGGTCAAGATCCATTGTATCCTGCATTAAGGCTGGTTATCAAGTGTAAATAAAGGGGCTTCTGCAAAGTAAAAGTGTGTTTAGCCATGGAAAATCCCATTTTTATGGGGGGGAAAGGGTAAAGTTTGGGACAGGCCTAGGGCAGACTAATTCTTCAGAACAGGAGGGCCATAGAAAGTTAAGGTGAATCTCTTCTCTCTGTCCACAAACACACACAGTGCCCATGTGAGTCCTTCAGTGAAGGAGTTATATCCAGAGCCCAGACACAGATTCAAGATGATATAAGGCACTGTTTCCCAAACCTTTTCACCTCGCAGCACCCTTAATGTCTGAGCAATTGTTCATGGCACCCTCCCCCCGGCCACACGGGTCTCAACCCACCCCTGGCCACAAGGGTCTCCACCCCCCCCCCCCCCCCGCTCCACATCATGTCCAATATTTCTCCCTCCCTCTCTCCCCCATGTACCATCTTCCCCCCAACCCATGTCCCCTTTTTTTTACCTTGTTTCTGGGGAGAGAAGGATGAAGAAGAGCCTGGACCTGAGCACAGGAGGGAGGCAACACAATGTCCTGCAGTCCTGTCCTCCCTCCCTGACAGCTGAGTAGTGAGCAGCCAGGGCGGGAGCAGGCCTCCAAACTTTCATGCTGCCGGAGTCGGCAGCAATGTGTAAAAGCTGCCTTCAGCCTGCCCCGAAAGCCTTCTTTGTACAGCCACTTCCTGTTCCCACGTAGGCGGGATGCTGTACAAAGAAGGCTTCGGGGGCAGGCCAAAGGCAGCTCTTACATCACTGCTGGCAGCCTGCAACAAACGAGCGGATGGGCAGTGGAGAGAGGCACTCGGCATGTGAACTCCCAAATGTCCCGTGGCACCCCTGTGAGTTTGCCGCGCAGTTTCGGAAACTGGTTTAAGGTAAAGCAATGAATCACAGCTGAAAGCCAAGATGATGTTTCAATATATATATTTACCAATGCAATAAGAAATTTCTTCTGGTGAAGTGAAATGGAATAGTTAATAGATAAATTGCACTTTTATTGTGAATGATTTATGTCAGAATCTTTTTTGAAAAATTTGGGCATCACGTTACACCAGAACTTAACACGGGAGCCTCAGGTGAATGGGCTTGTAAGGAGATGCTTTCTGTTAATGTAAAATCTCAGGCGGATTAGGAAATATTTTACATAGGAGAAATTTAGACTGATAGTTTAGGCTATGATATTAACTAAACTGGACTATTGTAATGTAATTTACCTGGGTTGTCCTACAAATCTATTAAGAAAACTGCAGACAATACAAAACACAGCTATAAGGCTTGTTTATGGTGTGAAAAAGTTTGATAGGGTGTCTCATTTGTATGTCCAGTTTCACTGGCTACCAATAGAGGTCATAATAAATTTCAAATTTTGTTGTTTTGTATTTAAAATTATTCAGGGATTTGCTCTGGAATATATGTTTCCTTCATTTCAGTTTTAACATCAGGTCATGGCACTAGAAACTCTCTAAAATGATCATTTCCATCCCTTCTGTAGTGCTTGGTTGGTTCCTTATGCTCAATAAATAGGGAAATAATAAACAGGTGAATCTCCCTCTCAAACAGACTCCTCCACCAGCTCTACTTTGTCATCCTCTTCTTTATTTTGGTATCTGGTGGACAGCTCCTCTGTTGGCAGAGCCTCTTGGGAAGTCCTGAATCATCTCCTTCTCTCCTTCATGTACCACTTCGGTAACCAAAAGTCTCTCCTTAATTTTCTACCTTACCAGCACACAGTGATTTATAAATAGAATATCATAGAAGCTCCTTCAGATTCCTTCAGGAACCGAGGGGCAAGATAAAATCCTCCTTCCCATAACAAAAGGAAAATTAAGACTTCTCAAAACTGCCACTTAGAAAAATTACTAGCTCTTACTGCTTTCACAGTCTAAGGCTAAAATAAGAATTTAAGTGAACATATGAGACAACTGTCTGTTCCTCCAAATATGAAAAAAAACAGTAAGGATGAGGTCTAGTAGAGCACCCTTTTAGAGCTCCTGCTCATTTTTTTCTCTTTCTCCCCAATTCTAAACAAAATGGCTATAGGGACACAGGAGACGATCTTGCTCATTTGTTTTCCAAGTGAAAATGGCTACACTGAATCTAGGGGCACTAGGCAATATTAATTATCGTTGCTGCAAACCCAAGGTGTCAGTGTAGTACAATGGCACATTGCTCTCATGTGCTATCATTCTCCTAAAAGGGACACACTTATTTAGCTGGAATCTAGATAGGCTCTACATTTAGGACCAAATTCTATGAATAGTACTGAAAAATAACATGCTAAGCGCTATGCTATAAATGGCACTGAAAGGTAGGCACCATTTATAGAATACTAGTAAAAAAGGCCCGTTTCAGAAACAAATGAAACGGGTGCTAGCCAGGTTTTCCTCGTAGTGTGTATGTTAGAGTGAGTGTGTGTGTGTGAGAGAGAGAGTGACTATGCGATTGTGAGAGAGAGATTGAGTACTTGTGTATCTGTGAGTGAGTGTGTGTGTTTCAGAATGAGTGTGTGCAAGTGCGTATGTTGGACACAGTGAGTGAGACAGAGTTTTCAGAGAGCTACAGTGTGTTTGACAGAGTGAGACTCTGGTTTTCCCCGTTCCCCCCCCCCCCAACCCTACTTTTGCCTTTTGTTGGCCCCCCTCCGTTTCGTCCCTCTTTCCACCTCTCCTGCCTTCCCCCTCCCCCCTCTGTCCCTTCCCCACCTCTACTGAGTGAGTGAGTGTAAGCCCCTCCCCTCTCGCAGGGCCCCCACCTCTCTGGTATGAGGAGCCCCTCCCCACCTGCTTTTCCCTCTGTTAAGCGGTTCTGTCTTCCTTCCCTAATGTCCTCCTCCTCCATGCCAGCATTCTGTCTTCCTTCGCTGATTTCCTCCTCCTTCTCCATGCCAGCATACCCTCCCAGCCTGAGTTGACCCTGTTGCTGTGAGGTTAGGTGTTGTGTGTTGATGTCGGTTACCGAGGGTGGCTCCGGGATCTCGGTGCAAGTTCTGTATGTGTGACGCTCTCTGTACCGCCCCGCCGTCGACGTCATCGCTTACCGAGGGGGGCTCGGGGATCTCTGTCCAAGTTGTGATTGTGCGACGCTGTTTGTACCGCCCCGCCGTTGACGTAATCGCATGGTGACGTGAGGGCGGAGCTACACGTCCCTCACCGGTTTGTAGTTTTATTTGGCGTCGCCGCTACTCCTTGGCGCTGACTGCAGTTATTTGTTCCTTCCCTGACTTATTCCGCCTCCATGGCTGGTTGCTGTTTGGGGGGGGGGGGGGGGTTGTGATTTGTGCCTGGAAATACCGAGGGGGGCAGCGGGATGTCCCTCGAAGTCGTCAATCGGCTGGAGGAGCAGGTGCAGCGGGCAGCATCCATGAGCAGCAGCGCTTCTTCGTCTGCGTTGGTAGCAGTGTGTAGTATTCGTAGGCAGGTGAGAAGTACTCTTTCCCCTGCCTGTGTCTCTGGTTGCTGGGGGGGGGGGGGGTTTGCGGGTAGCACTGGCAGCAGTGTGAAGCTTCTGGGTGGGGGGGGGGGTTGTTGAGGGGCAGCGACTTAGGGGGGTGGGGGGCATTGTGAAGGGTGGATAGTTGTGACGCAATTTTAGGTTTTGCTTTTTCGATTCGTTGAGTGTGTTTGCTCCGCCCTCGACGTCATCACGTTTGAAGCGTGGGCGGGGCAGTCACTCATGGAGCAAAAAGCGGTCTCTGCCGCCTCACTTTAGAACGTTGGAAAGTGAGGCTTCATTAGAATGTTGGAGGTTCGTTTTATATAGAGAGATGCTTATCACCTAACTTTAGATGTGAGGATTTACACCAAGTAAACCTTGATGTAAATCCTTGCATCTCAATAAGGCATGGATCCCCCTTATTCTATAACAGCATGCATAAATTCTAGGAATGCCCCTGATCCACCCATGGCTGCGCCCCATTTTCAGAGTTGCGCAACTAAAAATGCGTACATAAATTTCAATTAAGGCCCATTAGTGTCGATAATTGAGTTAGTACCCAATTATTGGTGCTAATTGACTAGTTAGTCTAAATTGCACATGCAAATTAAGTGAGCCTAAATTTGTGCATGCAATTTTAAGCATCATTTATAGAACTTTGGGGTCAATCCACATATTTGTTACCTACAAAGCATAGGGATTAAAATTCTTGCACCATTGGTTGCTATAGGATTTCCAAAAGGAAATGTTGCAGGGATACGCAAACTACACAGGGGTAGGGTGGGAGACTGAAAATAGCCATCTTCCTGAACAATGTATAAAAAAGACGTTAATTGCAAAGCTTTCATGAAGCTCCCACTGGATAATGTCAACAGTCGCGTCTTTGTTTAAGAAGATAACCTCTTTAAAACCCTGTCTTGCCTTTCAGCTAGTGTTGTGGCTTTTGTGCTCATAGCTTCACTCTCTTCATGTTATTGGGAGACCTCATTTACAGTAAGTTCACTATTTTGTACTGCAGTTTCAAATGGAAGGTATTCCATAAACTATTTCTAGCATGTAAAGAAGAAAGATTTTCAAGTCCTTATCTACTACTATTACTAGTACTACTTATCATTTCTAAAGCGCTACTAGAGGTACGCAGCGCTGTACACTTGGACATGAAGAGACAGTCCCTGCTCGACAGAGCTTACAACCTAATTAGCACAGACAAACAGGACAAACAAGAGATAAGTGAGGATGATAAAATAAGGGTTCTGAACAAGTGAATAAAGGTTAGGAGTTAAAAGCAGCTTCAAAAAGGTGGGCTTTTAGCCTAGATTTGAAGACGGCCAGAGATGGAGCTTGACGTACCAGCTCAGGAAGTCTATTCCAGGCATATGGTGCAGCAAGATAAAAGGAACGGAGTCTGGAGTTAGCAGTGGAGGAGAAGGGTGCAGATAAGAGAGATTTACCCAGTGAACAGAGTTCCCAGGGAAGAATGTAGGGAGAGATGAGAGTGGAGAGGTACTGAGGAGCTGCAGAGTGGATGCACTTATAGGTCAATAAGAGGAGTTTGAACTGTAAGCGGAAATGGATAGGAAGCCAGTGAAGTGACTTGAGGAGAGGGCTAATATGAGCATAATGACACTGGCAGAATATTAGTCGTGCTGCAGAATTGTGAACAAATTGAAGAGGAGAGAGATGGCTAAGTGGGAGACCTGTGAGAAGCAAATTGCAATAGTCTAAGCGAGAGGTGATAAGAGTGTGGATGAGGGTTCTGGTAGTGCGCTCAGAAAGGGCGAATTTTGGTGATATTATAGAGAAAGAAACATCAGGTTTTAGCAGTCTGCTGAATATGTGCAGAGAAGGAGAGGGAGGAGTTGAAGATGACCCCACGGTTACGAGTTGATGAGACAGAAAGGATGAGAAGGATGAGAATCCTACAGGACTGTGAAGTATGTGGAAATAACACATCAACTATTAAAATAATAAACATATTACATGTCCTAAGGCTGATCAGTTCAAGGCCGAACAGATCAGTTTCCTCTAGTTGCTGATATTAGTTCACAGAGGGGCCCTTTTACTAAGCCATGTAAGTACCTATGTGCGCCCAACGCATCCCAAAATGGAGTTACTGCCCAAATACTGCGTGGCTGTTGTGGTAATTTCATTTTTGGCACGCATCTGATACGTGCGTCTGAAAAATATTTTTTATTTTCGGGCGCGTGTAATGGACGTGTGCCAAGCGGCATTTGGCGCATATAGGTCTTACCACATGGTTACCGCATCAGTGTTTACCGCTAGGTCAATGGCTGGCGGTAAGGTCTCAGACCCAAAATGGACGTGCTGCAATTTTCATTCTGCCGCACATCCATTTTTGTAAAAGTTTTCAACATTACATAGATCCTATTTTCAAATGTAGAGAAAATAGAGGAGGGGTATTCAATTATAATGTATAAAATTTGCTTCAGGGGTTGACAAATTTCAACATTTTATGACATGTTGGTGCACCAGGGCAAACAAGTGGTGGTTTCCTTTGAGGGAATCTACCTCAGGGTGGAAAGGCCCCTAATGAGGAAATACTGACACCATCTAACATCCTCCATCAACCTTCCCCAAAACTTCTCCATTCTGCAGATCTTCAGTACCACCCTTCTCCCTTCATGTCTCATGGCAGCAGCTGTGGCAGGGATGTAGCTGGGCTCGCTACCAGTGAGTGAGCCCAGCAAAAAGCCCAGGGCTGCCCATTGGTAAGGGCCACCTGCTGTCGAACTGAGATGCCCTTTATCTGGCATATTTCTCTCCCTTCCACTCCTGCCCTCCCCCACAGGTCCAGCCTCTCTCTAGCCCCTGCAGTCCTCAAACTTGCGACAGGTGGCCAGCAGAGGCAGCGATGAAATCAGGCTGCCTCCTGCTGGACCAACCTGGGCCCTACTTCTGTCATGTCCTGCCCATAGGTAGTTACAATAGAGAAGGTGTGATCTGGCAGAGAAAAAGCCCTGAAAAGAGACGCCAGCCCTGCATGGAGGGGGGGGGGGGGGGTGAAGATGAAATAATGCTGGCTTGTGCACTGGAGAGATGCTGGACCTGGCATGAAGTGAAAAGAAAAAGAGAAGGAGATGGTCCCAAAGTTAGGGAGAGAAAGGAGGCATGCTGGACCTAGGGGAGGGGAAGAGACAGAGAGAAACTGGACTGGGGGAGGGGGATTGAGAGAGTGACACTGGAGGGAGAGAGAGATGCAGGTCTTAAGGTGGGGGAGCAGGAGGAAGGAAAGAGAGAGAGGAGAAGCTGGTCATGGTGAAGGACAGAGCCATGTAGAAGAGATACTGAGCATGGAGAGAGCTTAGGGACAGGAGCACAGAGAGGCAAAGCCAGACACAGAGGGTAGAAAAGGGAAGAGAAGGCAGTGGCGTTCTTAGGGGGGCTGACACCCGGGGGCGGATCGCCGATGCGCCCCGCCCCCTGGGTGCAGCACTCCCCCCGGTGCAGCGCGACCCCCTCCCGGTGAAAGGACACCCCCTACCCCGGCGAAAGAACCCCCCCCGGGTGCACGCCGCTGGGGGGTGCCGCGCGCCGGTCAGCTTCCTTCGTTTCCATGCTCCCTCTGCTCCGGAACAGGTTACTTCCTGTTCCGGGGCAGAGGGAGCATGTAAACGAAGGAAGCTGACCGGCGCGTGGCACTCCCCCCAGCGGCATGAACCCGGGGAGGACCGCCCCCACAGCCTTCCCCCTTGGTATGCCACTGAGGGAAGGAGAGATGCTAGACATGGAGCAAAGGGAAGTAATAGAGTCATAGAGAGGAGAAAGGGACACAGAGAGGGAGATGCTTGTCAGGATGGATAAGGGATGCAGACAGCAGATGGATGGTGGACATAGAGAGAGAAGAAATGTCAAAAGGTCAGGAGCCCCTTGAAAGATATTTATTTGTTTCATTTGTATCCCACATTTTCCTACCTATTTGCAGGCTCAATGTGGCTTACATGGTACCGCAACGGCATTCGCCAGTTGCGGTGTGAACAAATACAGGTGTTATTATGGTAAAAGAAGGTTCGTGTTTGGTAGATACATTGGGGAAGTTAGGGAGGGGGGATGAGGGTTAAAGTATTTCCATTACAATCTTTAAGATAAAAAACAGAGAAAATTAATTTTAATATGTCAGCTTTGAGAAAAATGCATCTCTGATACCTTGCATTTCAGTTTCTATATTATTATGACAGCTATATAGATCTGGAACTTGTTTTTTTTTTTTTTTTGCAGGTTTTGTTTACTGGAGCTCTGAAGTGGTCTTCCCTACCCCTCCCATCCCCACTACCCTGGGCTCCCATTCAGTCCTAGCTATGCCACTGAGCTAGTTATTATTATTTTTATTTTATTTATTTGAATTTTGCTCACACCTTTTTCAATAGTAACTCAAGGTGCGTTACATTCAGGTACACTGGGTATTTTCCTGTCCCTGGAGGGACATAATCTAAGCGGCCCTTTTACTAAGCAGTAGCAAAAAGTAGAGAAAAGGATAAATATAGGGGCCCTTTTATCAACTGGCTATAGGACTACCACCAGTAATAAGTTGTGCAATACCTTTCCTCTTTAACTATTTTCATTGGTTTTTCTGAGTCCAGGTTATTGCATTCTAAGGGCCTAGTAGTGAAGTTTGTTTCCCTCACCACCACCCCCACACACACATGAACAAACCATATTTGGTGCCCCCGCCCCTCATAATAACAGGGATTGCATAAGAATTATTTAAATATATCACAATGGAGCTTGAGACCACAAGCACCTCTTCAGCTTTGACACCTGGAGAAGGGATATATGTGGTTCTGAGAGAGTCTGTGCAATATTTTTTAATAATACTTCCAGTAATCCAGTAACAGCTGAAATAGCCTGCAGAGAATTGTGTTTATTTAGTCCAGGAAAAACACAGCTACTGGAACAATGTGCTCCATATGCCAGCTACTAAAGTAAAAATAAAATACTTTATTCTACCTTTTTTTTTCTAATTGCATTGGTTTCAGTGACTTTTTCCTTTTTTCCTCTTATTTATCTTCTAACTTCTTTTCCAGCTCTCCTGTTATTTGTTTCCATGTTTTTTTTCTTTGTCTAAATCTATAACTCACCTTTAAAACTAAAGTCAATTTTTTTCTCAGTTTCTCTCATTGCACGACAACATGGATAGAGCAACTCATAGGTTTGCTTGCTTTGTTTTGAGTGAATGGGGATGATGGCTGCACAGAGGAGCTCGAAAGTGAAATTACCCTAATTGGCTTCAGCTTTATGATGTCATGCCATCTCATTCTCAATCTAACTTCCATGGCTCAGGAGCTCTGCAGGCAGAAGGGACTGGGGGGGGGGGGGGGGGGGTAGGTATATGCCATTGAGGGGGCGGAGCGAGTCACCAGCAGCACTGAGTGTGGCTGCCACCATGTTACTTGTGGCCTCACTTGCCATGCAACTCAGACATGCCATTTCATATTGTACTCTCTTCAGGAGAATAGCAGAAACAAAATAAAATAAAAAAGCAAATGCTATTGTATTTCTGCACTTCATTAAAATGTCCTTCCTCTACATAATACATAATATGTATTTGGCTTCATTTATATGCAATTTCTTGCTCTTTACAAATATAGCTATTCTATATAGTGGAATGGATACCCATAGAGACCGTGTAGATACCTGTAACTCAGACTGGACTGTAACTGGTCTGTTAAATTCTGGAATCCTCTTTTGTGCCTCCAGCCTGAAGAAATGTTTTCCTTTTATATGTAGTCTGGGGACACACAGCAGCATACGTCAATCAGCAATCTTTTTATGAAACCCCGTGTTTACTCTTTCTATGCCCCTCTTCTTTCCTCATTCTTTTCTTCTTATTGTATTATCTTTTACCCTTTGTCTTACTCAGAGACTTTTCCATTAGAGTTTTCTTCTTTACCATTCCAGTGTGGGCCTATCCCGGCATAGGGTTACTTATGGTTCCAGAAAAAGGAGGACACCTTGATCCAGTCCAGGTTTTGCTTCCATTGATAGCAATGGAAGTAAAACCCAGACTGGCTCAATCTGTCCTCCTTTTTCTGGAGCCGTATGGTAACCCTAATCCCCGGTGACTGAGGAAAATCCCTTTCAGTGTCCTGAGCGTATTGGCAGTGGTGACTTTCAGATTTGTCATCACCACTACCCAAGTACCTCCACTTACATTCAAGCTTCTTCTGCTCCTAACAGCCACTACAGTGTTGTTAATAGCAACTCTGATATGTGCCCCAAGTTCCTGCTTCTGTGTACTGTCAGTGGATCTAGACAGTTCTTAAAACAAAATAAATAAATAAAAAACCCCTCTGGGTTTCTCTCTCATCTGTACTTGAAGATAGTGGGCTGTCTGTTTTTCCTTATAAATGATCTCAGTAGACTGGTAACCAATGCAATGACTTAGAAAATCAAAAAGTCAAAGAACATTATCTTCAAAACATTTTTTTTTACAAGCACTGAAGAAAGCAGTCCAACATTCAAAAGGATTCTTCAAAACAAATATCAGGGGATATTCTAAATTTACTAATAAAAAGGTTGTCTTTAATCTTGCTTCAGTGAGCCATGTCTGCATATAAAAGGAATAGAGCTCTTCAAAAGATAAGCTAGATTAAAGGTCCCGATGAAATAAAGGGTTTTTCCCATTTTGTGTCTATGGGAAAATGCTTAGTACATGGGCTCCAAAATGTTCTAAGTCCAGTCTAACGGTGTCTCTTGCAATTTGCTTGCTGGGTTTTCTTTGTATACTCACTGTCTTAGGCCTTTGTAAGACCTGCAGCTGACAGCAATAAATGTCTTTCAGTAGGCTTTGATGTGTACAGGGATAATCAATAAAAGCAAAAAAAAACTGGCAAAGAGTCAAAGAGAGGTTACAGGAACGGTAATATTTTACTGCTATCCTGCTCCTGATCTTTTTGTCATGTTTGCAGTTTTAATTACTGTTCTTACTCCCTGCCCCCACCCACTGTGTAGTGCTCATCTCTCACCTCCTACATGCTTCTGTGTTAAAATGGCCAGCTGGGAGAGGTAAAATTCAGGGCCTGCCACCAGTTTCTTTTCCGCCAATGGAACATCTGTTCCAGATGCTAGATGCCTTCATTTCTTTTTTTAGGCTTCCCTGGTGCTTTCTCTTGGAATTCTTAAGATTTCTTCAGCTCCTAATAATATACTAAAAAAAAACTGGGTTGAATGCAGAACTAGTTGTATGATACATTTTTGTTGAGACATCTGTAAGGAGAGATGAAATATCTGTACAACTTCATATAAAATGTCATTAACCTGCTTAACTGGGAAGGGTTGGTGGGGAGGGGACCAGAAAATAGCCTAAAAGAGAGGATAGATAATTTTTGAAAGTATAGTCACTATGACCTGTTTCAAATACATTTTATGTATAGAAACTTTGTGGGTGTCTTGCAGATTTTTAAAAAGTTTTTCTGAATTAAAGGTTGCCTTCAGTGGTGCCCGCAGAAAGTCAATTTGCCTTCAACAAGCAGGGCTTGTGAGCTACCACCGTCTTTTAATTTGTACTGCTAGTTGGTAGAGTTTACACAAGGCAGCTCTCAGTGGAGGCCCCTGAGAGTCTTTTGAAGTCCTTTGTGGTGGCTGTCTAAGCTGGGGAAGAGGATTACTCTTTTGGCCAGAAGCACATGACAGTTTGGTAATTAATGAGCAACATAAAATTCTCCTTTTCTATTAGATACCCATTAGTAAACCTGGAATGGTTGTCATTGTAGACAAAACTCGTAC
This sequence comes from Microcaecilia unicolor, assembly GCF_901765095.1. Taxonomy (NCBI): domain Eukaryota; kingdom Metazoa; phylum Chordata; class Amphibia; order Gymnophiona; family Siphonopidae; genus Microcaecilia; species Microcaecilia unicolor. Next base: position 306,596,387 of record NC_044035.1, on the reverse strand, counting down.
ACATCCTCATTTTATCCCAGCATCAAAGGGGAACTCCTACTGTTCTCCTGAATGCTCTAATTGTGCTTTCTTTCAGTAGAGCTGGTGTGAATATGCATTTGAAATGGGCTGGTTGTAAGAGTAGCTTCTCTGTCTGACTAGGCAAAGAGCTTGAGCCAACATTGGACCAAATAAACCAAATTAACCGTGAGCATCTGTGCCATTTCCAAACATGGCAATGTTCCTTTCCAGCCAATGTGGGTGTTTATTACCTTGTAAAGTTGTTTGTTTTGCTCTCAGAATAAGGATTAAGACTTAGCAGGAAGACTTAATGTTAGATGAATGTTGTAATAATTCTGCTTTTCTATGCTACTATACTGTTTTTATAAGTTTTCACCATTTTAATAAAATTTCCACTTAATGGAATTCACCAGTAGAAGTAATATAAGCAAAAAAACAAAACAAAAACAAGAATAAATTTGGTTGACAGTTTAAAAATGCAAAATTATCAAGGGGTGATGTGGGAGGGGGCGGGTTTCCAATTACAGTTGGGAGAGGGGGTGCTGCTTCTGGTTGGGGTCATCCTGATGAAGGTGTGTGATTCATCCCAAATGCTGTGTTGCAGATTTTGGAGTTGTGGGTGGGGTGTTTTTGGTAGGCAGGGTGTTGTTTAGATTATGATAGTGGAAGAGGGTGGGGGGAGGGGTGGAATAATAATATGTAACAAAATGGAAAGGGAACTGTTTGTAACTGAGTTTGCTCTTTTTTTGTAGTTATATATGTTTGTTTGTTTCTTTGTATAATAAAAAATATATATCTATATCTATTTATGTACTGTGTTGATCCTGACTTTACGTGTTTTGGACTGCTTTGGATCCTTCTGATCTGTACATTTGCTGTCTAGAATTTTGCAAGATGGAAATGAGGAAATAAAAAGGGCCTGTTTACTAAGCCGCGCTGTAGGCGAGCTAACCTTTTAGTGTGCACTGATAGAGACGCCTATTATATTCTTATGGGTGTCTCTAGATTTAGTGTGTGCTAAAACATTTGCACGCCTACTGCACAGCTTAGTAAACAGGGCCCTAAGTTTTGGATGTTAAAAAAAAGAAAAATGATCCAGCCCGTCCTCTGTACTTTGATTTTCATTCCATTCTTGAGGAATGATTGCATTTATTTAATCATTTTAAAATTAGGAAACTTTGTAAATCTTGTCAAATCCTCGCTGGAACCCACTTGAAGCATCATAACAAAACTACATATAACATATAGGGTTATGGATTTGATATACGATCTTTCTGTGGTACAGCCAAACAGTTTACATATATTATATGCAAGTAGTTTCTCTGTCCCTTGTGAGCTTACAATCTAAGGGACCCTCTTAGAAAGCCATGGTAGGGCTACCATGGCAATGGTGCACAGCAAATTGGCCCTACCGCAGGAGCTTGTGGTAGTTCCGGTGTGTGCCGTGCACCATTTCTGGTGCAAAAATAAATATTTTTAGCAACAGTGGCTTACATGGTGGTAATCATAGAGCACCACACTCTGCCCGGTTACAGCTGGGTTAGTTCAGGAGCCCTTACCACCTCCTAAATCGGAGAAACTCCCTTATATGGCATGAAGCCCCGCCTAGCGCATCCCAAAATGCATTGGGCAGGGCTGGGCGCTGCCAATTTCAAGGCAGCGCCAATGGAAGAGGAGGGAGACCACATCCCTCCTCCAACTGAAGGTAGGGGGGTGGGAGAAGGGCCACGGCACACTGGGCCACCAGGGATATCTGAGGGGATGCTGGAGGGGGGTTAGGGGTGGCTGGAGCCCCCCAAACTTGTGTTGGGGGGTCAGGGGACCCCCTGTTACTAGGGGGGTCAGGTCAAGGTTCCTGCGGGGGAGGAGAGGCTGCTGCATTGGGGGGAATGGGGGTCTTCTAGCATGCAAATGCATGCTGGACAGGGCTCACCATTCCTCCCCAATGGTCTGCTAACTCTAAAGCCAGCTCCTAGCTGGCATAGGGTTTGCCATGGCCAGCGAGCCAATCTTTGGCGTGCTGGTCGCTGATCATTGGGGATGAATAGGTTTAGCATGCATGTGCATGCTACTTGTGCTAAGAGCCCTGTTTTGCATGCATTTGCATGCTAGTTGTGTTCAGAGCCCACGAGCGCGGTTTCATGCACTCGGGGACTCTGATCATGGGGTGGTAGCAAACGCAGGAGCCAGTATGGCACTAACAGCATCTAGCACTTGCGTTTGCTTCTGATCATCCCATATGTCCTGTTTAAAGTGTGAAGGTCATTTAAGTTTTACTTTGATTCCATTATCATTCTGTGTAGGGATCCTCTATGTTTATCATCTTATAGTTTGCTATCTGACTCTATGTCTATACTTGTTAAGTGATGAAAGTCATGAAAAGTTGAATGAACATGTATCTCAGTTTGCAGGACTAGGCTTATAGGAGGGTTTGTTCATATATAGGCCATGCACATGTCAGCTTGTAACTATATTGACAATTTCTTAAATTGACCATAAATAACAGCCTTTGGAACAGCTTATTGAAAATATACGTATCACTCACACTGTCTTTTCACACACACACACACACACACACACACACACACACACACACACACACACACACACATCTCTACTTATAGATTGCTGATGATATCTTATCTTGCATACTTATCACAATATACAATGGTTTTTGTAGAAAGGGACACCATAAAATAGTTGTTCAACATAAATATAGGACCAGATATTCAAAGTGATTTATATGGCCAGGAGAGGGTCCTGGCTGTTTAAATTCCCTGTCCATGGCTAACCAGGCATTTTCAGCAGCACCTAACTGGATAGTGCAGCTGAAAATGCCTGATTAGCTCTCAAGCTGAAACCAGCTATTTTGGAGGTATTCTGGGGTGGAGTCAGCACATAGCTGGTTAAGTGCCGATAATCAGCATTTCACCGGTTAAGATAACCACATAAATAGGATGGCATACAATGCAGTCCTATCTTTATGCAGTTCTTTTTAGCCAGTTAAGTACTGAACATCATACCTAACTGGCTATATTTTAGCTGGCTCCATATACCTGGTAAATCAATGCCAGAGCCTTGAATTTCTGGGTTTAACTCCAGTAGCGGCCAGCAAAATGCTGATCACCGTTGGCTGTATATTGAACTCATAACTTTTATTTACATAAAGTGAAAATAAAACTCTATGGGGCCAAATCTATAAAGTGGCGCCTAGAGATAGGCACCACATACATGCGTCAAAGGCACCATCAAATTGACAGGTGCCTATGTGCACTAAGCACTATTCTGTAAGGTATTTCCAAAGTTCCATTGCACCTAATTGTAAGGAATGCACATGTGGGTGGCATATGAACAGGCCATGGGCATGTCTCCCAGTTAGGTGCATAATTTATAGAATACGAGAAATTACACACATCTGTCGGCGTACCTAGAGGCGCTAACTTCTGTTTTCTATTGACACGACATAAGAGGGCACAGCTACATATGGACACAGCAATATCAACCTACACTAGTATTCTATACGGAAGATGCCATTATAGAATTGGCGCTAGGTGCATGGCATTGGGGCACCAAGACCAGGGCTGGTGTTCAGGGGACCAACAGGGCAGTTACTTTGAGCCCTACAGCTCCATGGGCCCCCCCCCCCCCCCCCCCCCGTGAGATGGCATGTCTTCCCCTTCTCTCCACCCTTGTCTGATGTCTCCCTTACCTTTCTGGTCTACCCCCACCCTCCCACTCTGTCAGACTGTCAAAGTAATGCTTTGATGTTTCTCTTATATATACTATCTGCTACCACATTTGCTTATTTCTGATTTGACGAACAAGGGCAACCTTCGAAAGCTAATCAAGAAATGTATTAAGTTATGTCCAATAAAAAAGGTATCATCTTATTTTCTTTTCCATGTTTTATTTTGTTTGATTTCTATTGGTCTACTTTTAAAATGCATTTTTCTTTGCAGGGGGTCACTGGCATGAAAGCAATTCTGATGTGCTGCCTGTGGCCCCCTTGGCGCATTTCCTCTGCCATGATCTACCCAGATGGAAACAGGAATTTGCATCAGAGGTGAATGGACTGCAGCAGAAAGCAGTGAGGGGGCCGCTGGCAGCACATCAAAATCACTGCTGAGCCAGCAACCACCTGTGAAGAAAAATGCATTTTAAAAGTAGACCAGTAAGGTGAGGGAGATGTCAGATGGGGTGGAAAGAAGGGAAAAATATGCCATCCCATGGGGGCCCCCTGAAGCAGTTCTTTTTTAAAGTAGACTGCGGAGGGGGTTCAAAGATTGGGAGAAATACCAGACTGGGGGGTGGGAGGAGGTGGAGAGGAAGAAATGATGGGCACAGAAATAGAGAATAGGGAGAAAGAGATGTTGAATAGTGGACAATGGGATGGAGGGAGAGAAGAGAAAGAGATAGAAATTGGACCCATGAGGTAGTGTGGAGGGAAGGGGAGAGAGATATTGAATGGGAGGGCAGTTGGAAAGAGAAAGGGAGAGTTGTTGGACCCAGGGGTGGTAGGGAGGGAGGGAGGGAGAAATATTAGATGATAGTGCATTTGGGAAGAGTAAGGGAGAGATGGTGGACCTGGGGGTGGTGCATAGAGAGGGAGAGATGTGGGATGGGAGGGCAGTTGGAAAGAAAAAAGATAGTGAATCTGGAGATGGTGGGGAGGAAGAGGTATGGGATGGGAGAATAGTTGGGAAGAGAAAAGGAGAGAGGGTGGACCTAGGGATGCTGGGGAGGGAGGGAAAGATACTAGATGGGAGGGCAGTCTGGACAAAAGATATAGAAGTTGGACCTGGGAATGGAAGGGAGGGAGGGAGGGTAGAGAGAGGGAAAACTGTTGGATATGGGGGTGGAAGAGAGGAGAAGATGCTGAACAGTGGGATGGAGGGAAAAGAGATGCTGCATCAAGGAGGGAAGGGAAGAAAGCAGAATAGAGAGGGAGTAATGTTGGATTATGGGGGGTTGGAAGAGAAAGATGGAGGAGAGATGGACCCATGTGTAAGAAGGGAAGAGAGGTGGGACAGGAAGATACTAGGATCTGGAGGGAAAGGGACAAGGAGATGTCAGGCAATGAGAGTGGGGTGGGCTAAAAGAGTGGAGAGAGGGAGTGGGGATTCTGGAAATGGTGGAACCATGTACAAGTGGTAAAAAGGAGGGGGGCAAGAAAATGAGTGAGAGGAGAATAGTAGAGCACAGAGGTAGAAATGTGGTATTGGGAAGTAGATGAAAGGAAATAGGAGGCTGGGAAAGGAGTGAGATGGGAAATGGGAGAGCTAGGGACTGAAAGGCAATGGAAAATTGATATGTAGCTGAAAATTAAAAAGAAGGAGAAGGGTGAGAATGTGCTGTTCTAGGTAAAGTATAGAATAGCTTCAGCAGCCAGCTTAAACCATCTCCAAGTAAAATCTTTACCAGTAGGCTCTCAGTTCTTAAACAAATCTTCTTTATTGTAGTACTGATATTAAACAAAGAAAATCCAGTTTACAGTTAAGTTGCTTAGAAGAGAATTGTTGCCTTTTGCACATAGAGTCTGTATCTAGACACCCCAGATGGACAGGACCTTAGCCTAGCTGAGAGGAAAAGCTGTTACACTCAAAGGAGACTAAGGGAGAGAAAATAAATGGGGAATGACTTGGGAAATGGTGAAAAATCTTGATGGAATTACAGTAGATTATGGATGGATCAGCCCTAGAACAGCTGCTGATCATAAAAGCATGCTAGCAAGACTGGGCTCTCTTTCACAGCTTGCAGGGGCAGAGATGGAGACCTATGAGCCAATAGGGAAAGCTCACAAAGAGTCAATCACAGGAAACTGCAAACTATAGGTAAAGCAGTCCTAATACACAGTGCTATCTATTAAACAGATCTTAAACTTGGCAAAATCTTGCTTGTCTCCGATTCACTGTTGCTCTGGCGACTTCTCTCTTGCGGTTTTGCAGGAGCTGAAATGAGAGATAGACAATATAAACAAACAACACAAAAGAGAAAGAAAAGTCTTTGACTCTCTGGAATGGATTACGATCCAAAGAGTCCTCATCTCTTTGTGGTGTGGGTCACTGATTCAGTAATGTCTCTGTTGAAGAAGTTCCTAGCCTTCCAGGTAAGTCTTGTGTCGAAGCTCCCAAGTGGTGCCAAGTTGTCAATGATCTTTAGTTCCACATCTCTGATGGAACTTTGGTGGTCAGTGTCTGGTCTTTCATTCAAAGAGATGAATTCTCTTTCTGAGAGGCAGTACTGAGTGCTACAGGGATGAAATGAGATGTGCAGTTTGTCAAGAGTTTTTAGAGAATCTTTATAGTTCTGCCATTCTTGTTGCATTTCTGGTGGCAATGGAACATTCCACCAATCATCACTTTGGGAAAGTTTTCTCAGTAGAGATCTTCCTTAAATGGTGACTAGAGCCACAATCCCCAGTGGGTCATACAGACTATTGACTGTAGACAAGACACCTCTTTGCGTATATGGTTTCTCTTGGGTGGAGGCTTGAAAGGTGAAATGTCTCTCTTTAGGTCCCAATATAATCCAAGGCTTCTGTGAAGTGGAGGGGTATCTACTCTTAGATCTAGATCCTTTAATCTTCGGCATGATCCTCTGCAGGAAATGCTTTCATTACTTCTGGACTGTTGGAGGTGAATTTATGAAGTCTAAGATTGGACTCTGTCAGCTTTGCTTGTGCTCACTTTAACAATTCAATGGATTCTCCTACCGTAGGTAATGATTTCAAACCATTGTCTACATAAAAGTCTCTCTCAGTGAAGCATCTGGCACCCATGCCAAATTTAACCCCTGTTGGTCTGTTCTTCTAAGCCTGTAGGTTGCTACCACAGGTGATGGACTATTACCAAGTGATTTTATGAAGTCACAGATTGGCCTCTGCCAGCATTGCTTATGTTCTCCTTAGCAAGTGAAAGGCTTCACCTTTGGTAGGTAAGGACTTCAAAGCATCGTCAACATAGAAATCTGTTTCAATGAAGCATCTGGCATCTGTGCCATATTCTCTTTCACCTTCTTAGGCTGTCCTTCTAAGGCCGTAGATTGCTACTGCAGGTGATTACCAAAGACATGAACTCTCATTCTGCATGCCACAATTTCATGGTTGATCTCATCACAGTACCACAGGAATCTCAAGTAATTTTTGTAGTCTGGGTGTACAGCAAAGTAATAGAACATTTGCTGTACACCCAGCAAATAGAGTCCTTTCTGAAGTGAATCAAGACTGCTAATAGGCTGTTGATCATATCAGGCCCAGAAAGCAGCACATTGTTGAGTGAAATTCCTTGAAATAGAGCACTGGAATTGAACACAATCCTGATCTGGCCTGGCTTTTGTGGGTGATATACACCAAAGGTAGATAAGTATCAGCATTCTCCATTGTCTTTTAACAGTGGATCTAGCTCTGCATGGCCATTATCCAGCATGTTCTGCATGAACATTGTAAAGTGTCCTCTTTTTCTCTGGTTTCCTTCTCAGAGTCTGTTGTAATGAAGTGAGATGAGAGAGGGCTTGCTCTCTGTTGTTAGGTAGTCGTGTTCTATGTGTCCATAATGGTAGTGGAGCCATCCAGCTATTGGACTCATCCTTATAGAATTCCTTATACATAATTCTCAAGAACTCAAGAACTGAAAGGGTTGGTTTATTGTCATCCTTGGTGACTTGGAACACTGAGTTCCTCAAATGTTCAGCTAAATCTGGTGGAGAGATGTCTTGACAGGTGGGTGAGCCAGGGTCTGGTTCCTCCCAGCTGTAAACTTCCTTCACATTCATATAGTTATGACAAGGCTTGAACAAGGTGGTGCACCCATTTCTCAAGACACATGCTTTGTAGACATCTACACTTGGTTTCCTCAGTCTGTTAAGGCTGAAGTCACCTACTGTCACCCACTCCAGAGCAGGTCGGTAGGCATATGGGACATCGAGTGGACCTGCACATGACCCATGAACTCTGATCAATGTTGGTACATCTCTTCCCAACAAGAGTAACATCTTGGCATTTGGGTCCAAAGGCAGCAGATACTCCGCTATAGGTTGGAGATGACAATGGTGTTGTTCAATCTCTGGTGTGGGAATTTCTTCTCAGTTATCAGGTATCTGATTACATTCAATAAGAGTTGGTAGATGGGTCTTGTTGCTATTATCCATCGCTTCTATCATGTATCCACTTGCTCTTCTCCTTGTCCTCTTTGCCCTCCCTGTACAGGTCTTGACGTTGTAGGGATAGTGAGCTCCCTGGATGTCAAATAATTCAAAGAACTCTGTCCTTGCCAGGGACTGGTTACTCTGCTCATCTATGATGACATACATCTTTACTGCCTTTTCTGGTTGCTCCTTTGGTATGCATTAGCTACACATATCTTGGTGCATGATCGCCCACTGTGGCCTCCTTCGCACATCTGTGTACAGTTTGGAATAACATTAGGTCATGACACTTGTTCTGCCTCCTTCTCCAAACCATGGCTTGACTCTGAGGCTTGGAGTCCTGTAGAAGTAGGCTTACTCTTGTCAAAGTGTAAGGCACTGACATACTGGTCACTATTGCACTCAGTACACTAGATGGCTGCTTTACAGTCTTTACTACTACTACTACTACTACTACTTAACATTTCTAGAGCGCTACTAGGGTTACGCAGCGCTGTACAATTTAACAAAGAGAGACAGTCCCTGCTCAAAGAGCTTACAATCTAATAGACAAGTGAACGTTTAGCCATGTACTTGGATGAAGAGCAACATTTATAGCAGAGCCTGTAATTTTTGAACACATCTTTACATTCTCTCAAGGGTTTCTCCTTAAACCCTCTACATTTCATGAGAGGATGAGGTTTCTTATGTATAGAACACTGTCTGTCAGGATCCTTTACTTTCTCTGTGGTAGGAGGATCAGTTGGTGGGATTGCCATGGGTGACACATCTGTCATATGTACAGCTCTAGGCTTCTTGATGTTGCAGTACTTCTTGATTAGCATGGCTGCTTCAGGTACATCAAACATGAATCTGGGGTTGTTTCTCCTCTTTTCCACATCTTGGATGATCTTTACAAAGATTGTAAAGGGAAGAAACCTCTCCTGGTGGTTGTCTTTATACTTGGTACCTACTGATGGTCTTTTTTCTCTTATGAACAGCATAGAGAGGGTCCAAAGTACAGAACAAAGTCCAAATAGCAAAAAAAGATCATGCAGAACTGATGGTGGTGGCGGCCTTATAATAGCATCGAAGTGCATCAGGAATGAACTACATAGACAATTCTTGTTATCTCTAAAGGAGAAAGTTCCATTGTTTTTTAAGACATCACAACTTAATTGAGCACTGACGCAGGCACTGTGCGCCGAAACACGGCCCGTGTCGGATCATCAAAGGCAAAATTGATGTTCAAGTTACATGATTAAAGAAATTGTGTCCAATTTTGAAGGCTCCTGGGACTTTTTTTCTCCAATGTCATATGGCAGCTTTGATATAATCTCATTTATGCCCAGTGAGGGAGTGGATAGTATAAGGAAGGTACTCCCTCACTGTTGATACAGTTCAGCCATCTTGCAGTAGGTGGCACTAGTTTGCTGAGGCAGAAGCTGAGCCTGAGTCAGAGGGGCAGGGCTTAGGCCTGGAGGGCATTAAATTCCCTGAGCTGGAACAGTTCAGGGAGGCCCCGATATAGAGATTTCCACCAGGGAGGCCCTGGGAGGAGAGCAGCCTGGAGTGTGGCTGTCCACAAGATAGTGTGTAGATGCTACCTGACCTGGTACAAGGTAGGCTAAGTTTTAAGCTTGCCAAGGACACTGTTGGTGAGGTCTGGTGGGAGGCAGACCCATATGGTAAAACCTGGCAAATGGATGTGTATATGTGTACAGACTGTGGGGTTAAAGCCAATAGTTTACAAGTTTGTGCAAAAGTTGCCTCTGAGTCTAAGAAAGACTTGATTCTGTATTTTGCTGCACTGTGAAGAAACTGGACTCAGTGCCTGGTTAATAAAGGAGTTTTATTTCATTTTCCCCTTTTGTTTGGCTGTATTTTTATGAGGGCCTCATACCCAACTCGGTTCATGTAGTCACATGCCCTAAGCTGTAATCAAGTAGTACAGGCCAGGAAGGTTCAGATCAGCCTTGAGTACTTCCAGTTCCTGGAGAAGATCTCCTAATTCTTTCAACTTGTCATTGTCTCTATTTGTCATCTTTGGGTAACTCCTTATTCTTTTTATCAGTGCCTGTTGGATAGCTTCTGGGCTGCCACAGCACTGGTCAAGCCTCCCACATTTCTTTCAGACCTATCGAGGGGTCATGCAAATGTGTATCCAGTAATCTATTTATAAAATTGGCTGACTCAGTTCCTAGCCACATTCTCATGCGGTTCATCTCTTGCATTGGAGTGAGCGTCATAATTGCTGTGGCATTCTTAAAGTTAGATTTCTACCCTCTATACTTTTTCTGGGCAGTCATTGAACTGGTAAAGCACCATATTCACTATATTTTTGCAAGCCATGTATGTTGCTAGATCTTCTCTCTCTCTGAAGTTTCTATGTACCAGCAGTAGGTACCTGTGGCTGGCTGTGTGCTGTGATTTGTCTAAAGTCAGGCATGGAGTGTGGCTGGTCAGGTGGCTCTTGCTTAATCACAAGGTGTTTTGTTGGGCACAACTGCTTAACTTTTATCTGACCCTAGTTCCTGGTTAGCAGCAGAGTCTGTGGTTGAAAGGACTAAGCACCTATGTAGCGTGCTTTGCCTTAGGCTTGCTTCTTTCGGATGAATTAGACTCTGGTGTAGAGGAACTTGCTTGCTCAGAATCTGATAACTCTTCTGAGTCAGATAGTGACTGTGCACTTCTGTGACCCAGGGTTTGAGTCTTCACATATTCTGATCTTTGCTGGGCAGAATTTTTGGCAATGATGTGGTTGAGTTGACTCTCCCCACCATTCTGCCTTGTGGCTTCTTTCTTTCGCTGGAGCAACTCTAAGGCAATATCCAACTCAGTTTCTTTGCGCACAGCTTCCTTCTTCTTTTCTTCTAATTTGAGTTTCTCAATTTTTATACCTGCTTCTTGCTCAGCATAAAGAACTCTTGATTTGGCAGCCACTGCATCCATTTGCAATTTAAAAGCAATAGAGCCTGTAGTGGACCTGATGGAATGGCTTGTCCTGTGTGATTTCAGGGACCTGGAACCTCAAGAAAGTCTAGAATTGTGTCTCGAGTAGCCAGAATGTTGAGACTAACTTTCCCCTGCAGGAGCTATGTTTTTCTGTGCCTTTCATGACACATATGTCCTTCTGGATCTTTCAGACCCCTTCTCACTGCCCATACTGACTTGGGCAGTATCCCCTTTGCTAGCCTGCTCAATTGCTTCAGAATCTGCTACAGCCTTGCACTAATAAAATAAACCCATTTTGTGTGTGTGTGTGTGTGTGTGTATGTGTGTTTATTTTATTATTTTTTTTTTTTACTTAGAACACCTTTGCAGAGTGAACCTTGGCCTTATGCTAGAATGTTGCTTAATGGGAACAGCTGGGGGTGGGTGGGATGCATGCAGCTCTCTGCTTTCCCCTGTTGCACAGGCACCTTGGCTAGGAAACCCTAATATGGAAATTCATTTCCTTTGTAACTTGCAGGCAGTGGGGGAAGGAGGGTGCTCTGTGCAATGCAGATGGCTTCAGCTAATTAATTATGCAGGTTTTGCTTTTATTTATCGGAAAGCTGGCACTGCATTGTCTGAAAGGCTTATGAAATCTGTACAAATCTAGGGCCCATAGACTTGAATGCAAGCCCCACAATTCTCAGTTTATTCAAACAGACCAGTCTCTCACTTAAATTTACACAGTAATGTTCCAAGCCATACATTTTTTTTTACCTTTGATAAACTTCATTAGAGAGAAAGTATTTCCTTTACTGCACCAAAACTGCCTTCTATATAACTCTCCAGCAGCAAATGCTATTAGGCTTTTAGTTTAACAATGCAGATTTCCACTTGCTGAGTGCCCTGTCCTTACTGGAACGTAAGTTTGCAAAACATGATGTACATAGAAAGAAGAATCATGCTATAATCCTAAGTGGACCAACAAAAGCACCTTGAATTTAACAAGTAAGCTTATAGAAAGCCACCCAAGTTTAGCAAGATGAGTAATATGGTCAGTTTTTGAAAGATCCTATAAGAGTCATACCACAGAATTTTGCACAACCTGTAGAGAATGAATACAAGAGGCAAGCAGTCCCAAGTAAACAATGTTGTAATAGTCTGTCCAACTAAGAACCATAGATTATAACCCAGATTTAAAATCATACCATGGTAGAAATTGTTTCGATATACTCAATAAACACAATTTCAAATATGAATTTCTAAACGACAGCTCTGAATCCAACCAAATACCAAGGTTGTGCACCTGACTAGAAACCTGATAAAGGGATCTCTGAAGGTATATCTTGAATGGGACCTTGTGTCACCTCCAACAACAATTCAATCTTAGAAATATTTAGTAGCAATTTATTTGCCCTCATCCAAGCAGAAATGCTTTCAAAGATGGCCTGCAATTGTGCAATCATAGTTGGAATAGACAAATCTACCAGGAGCATAAATTATATATCATCTGCATAAACGCGGTATGATATCCCAAAAGACATCAACAGTCTTCATAACAGAACCAGCTATAAATTAAATAGGAGTGCTGATAAAGAAGAACCTTGTGGCACTCCAGTTTGTAACAGTGTCACCCCAGAAAACAGTAACCCAACACATACTTCTTGTTTTCTACTTGTCAAAAAAGACTCAAACTACTTCGATACTGTCCCTGCAAGGCCAGATGCATGCAGATGACAGTGTAGAATTTGATGATCCAATGTGTCAAAAGCTGAAGAAATGTCCAGAAAAATTTTAAAAATAGCCAGAACATTGATCTAATCCACAATACACTTCATCCAAAGTTGCCACCACTAGTACCTCAGTGCTGTGGGCCTTGCGAAAGCTGTTCTGAAATAGATCCAAAACCTCAGCATGAAGCAAATAATCATCCAACTGAAAGTACATAGATCTCTTAATGATCTTTGCCAGGACAAGCAAGGCATATATAGACAGGTAATTACAAAACATTTTAGGACTCAAATTAGGATATGTTTTTACTACTACTACTTAACATTTCTAAAGCGCTACTAGGGTTACGCAGCGCTGTACAATTTTACTTATGTAAACCGTTCTGTTTTGCAACTGCAATAAGATACGGTATATAAATTGAAATAAATAAATAAAAATACTTCAAAATTGGATGAACCATCACCTTCTTCAGATCATCAGGAAAGTCAACACTCACCAAGGAGTCATTTACAATAGATGTTAAGGGCTTCTTTTACAAAGCCGCGCTAGTAATTCCCGCATGGCAAATGAGAGGAAGCCCATAGGAACTGAATGGGCTTCCTCTCATTTACTGTGCAGGAACTGTTAGCATGACTTTGTAAAAAAAAGCCCTAAAGTAGATATAACCAAATCATCCATTTCGCCTCGTATGCATGGGGAATATTGATCACATGAACAAATAGTGGGTCTACACAAGTTAATACCAGAACTCACCTCAGTCTCAGTAACATCTGTAAATTCAGCCCACTTTTCTGACCCAATTACAGTAGACTCATCTTCAGGAGAACCAGCAAGAAACACATTCATTATTTGCAAAGATTAGATTAAAAAAGATTTAGATTAAAAAAAAAAAGAACAAAAATCTTCAGGGGTAAAGGAGACACTTAAATCCAATGACTTCTTCCCTTGTGTCAGTGAACGCACTACAGCCTAAAACTCCCCAGACCTATTTAATGACTCAAGTACCCTCTGATGATAATGTGACCCCCCCCCCCTGGCAGTGGCAACTGCCACTTTGTACTCCTGTATTTTCAAAAGATATATGTCACAAGTCTGAAAATCCCTAGTCCTTCTCCTTTCCTTCTCTTTTCGGTGGAGCTCATGGCACAACTGCTTGAATCCCAACATGAGCTATGGCAAAGCTGTGCCCTGATACCACGGTTCACAGATGAGCTATCAAATGTAAAGCTTCTCCCAAGATAGTGTTCTAGTGTTTTACAAAAGAATCCATCTCCAGGGAGGAAAAATCGCCCAACAAAGGGGACCAGTTAGCCAATAACACTGCTTAATCTGCTTAATCCACCCATGATCTAAGCAGCCTACTTGTCTTGGATCCCCCCCCCCCCCCCCCATGACAATCCACCCACCTCCTTCTGTGGCAAATTAAATGATAACAAAAAAATGATCAGACCAAGCCATTGGAAAGCCATATATATATATATATATATATATATATATATATATATATATATATATATATATATATATATATATATCAATCAACAAATGGGCTGTTTTACTACCTGGGACAATCCCAGCATGGAAAAAGCATGAAACAAGACATGGGAATGCTTGTTTATTAAAGTTTTGATATCCTACCATTTCAGTATACAAGTCATAGTGGCTAAAAATAAATTCTAATACATAAAAACATAAAAATTTAAAGGAACACCAAAAAAAGGCAGGAAAGACAAAAATCATTCTTACCAAAGATCAATCATACCAATATATAGCAGTTAAGGGCTTCAGGTAACTCATGCAAACTGTCGGAGACAAGCAGATCATCCTAAAATGAAAGAGCCTTAGTAGAAGACCCAAGAGCCTGTTAAAAAAATGTGATTTCAACAATGTCGTAAAATTTTGGAAATGATAACTCTGACCTTATATGGGAGGGAAGGCCATTCCAGAGAGAAGGAGAAAGGCAATAGAAGACTGAAGAGCGAGTAGATTTATAGTGAACAATAGAATCCGTGGGAAGATTGAAGTCTCCCATAACTACTAGAGAAGATAGATGTACAGGCAAACATTCAAAAATAAAGAGCCGTCATAATGAAACATATTAGGAGGACAGTAAAGTATGCACAGAGTTATTGTAGCATTCCCCCAAAACAAAATATTAGCTGTTAGGAGAGTTTCCTCAAAAATCATACTCAATTTGAGAACTTCCCAGTGAAATAAAACAACCCCTCCTCCCTGCCTAAAATCCCTACAGACCCAATCCCACATATATCCTGCAGGACAGAACTGTTTAACCAAATCAACATTTAGCCAAGATTCGGTGACTCCTAGAACATCAAAGTCATGCTGAAGAATGAAGTCATTAAGCAATGCATGCTTATTACAAACAGAACACAGTTCAACAAGCCTAAATGATTAAAGAAAAAAGTTCAAAGGGCCCTATTCACACACTGATTGCAGTGTGAATCACCAAGGAAGCACAAATACATAAGTGGGGCAGGGCTGAGTTCCCCTCAGTCCAGAAGAGGTTCTATGAGAAGATTTCCAGAGAGGAGAGACCTTCATTGGTAAGAATTTGCTGGGAAATTGTTTTTAAATTCAGGGGAAGGTAGACTTAGAATTAAAAAGGTAACCTCAGGGACAGTTATTCTGCTCACTTGCTAAAGGAGTTTAAGAAAAACATTTTCTTAGCATATAAAGTCTCTGTTACAGTTTCATAGGCTATTCTGGAAACATGGGCTTCACCTTAATTAGGGTGGAACTAGACTGCTGGCATCAACATTTAAAACGGAGATAAAGCAGCTTTTCAACTAGAAACTGGGGGAAGGCTGACAGTTGCTCAAAAGTGCATGGTTCGGAACAAGGTATCTTTAAAAGATATCACAAAAACAGGGAAGATAGGGCATCCCAATAGCAAGATTGCAATAGAGACTATAGTAGACTAGCAAGCTTATTTTCAAAAGAGAAGAACGCCCATCTTTCGACACAAATTGGAAGATGGGCGTCCTTCTCACAGGGTCGTCCAAATCGGTATAATCAAAAGCCAATTTTGGACGTCCCCAACTGCTTTATGTCGCAGGGACGGACAAAGTTCACGGGGGCGTGTCGGAGGCATAGCGAAGGTGAGACTTGAGCGTGCCTAACACATGGACTTCCTCGACTCATAATGGAAAAAAAAGGGCGTCCCTGACGAGCACTTGGATGACTTTACCTGGTACTGTTTTTCTTACGACAAAGGCACAAAAAGGTGCCCAAACTGCCAGATGACCACCGGAGAGAATTGGGGATGACCTCCATTACTCCCCCAGTGGTCACTAACCCCCTCCCACCCTCAAAACAAATCTTTAAAAATATTTTGTGCCAGCCTCAAATGTCATACTTAGGTCCATCATAGCAGTATGCAGGTCCCTGGAGCAGTTTTAGTGGGTGCAGTGCACTTCATGCAGGCGAACCTAGGCCCATTCCCCCCTACCTATTACAATTGTGGTGGTAAATGTGAGCCCTCCAAAACCCATCACAAACCCACTGTATCCACATCTAGGTGCCCCCCTTCACCCGTAAGGGCTATAGTAGTGGTGTACAGTTGTGGGTAGTGGGTTTTGGGGGGGTCAGCACACAAGGTAAGGGAGCTATGTACCTGGGAGCAATTTATGAAGACCACTGCAGTGCCCCCTAGGGTGCCTGGCTGGTGTCCTGGCATGTCAGGGGGGCCAGTGCACTATGAATGCTGGCCTCTCCCACGACCAAAGGGCTTACATTTGGTCATTTCTGAGATGGGCGTCCTTGGTTTCCATTATCGCCGAAAATCAGAAATGACCAAGTCTAGGGATGACCATCTCTAAGGATGACCTAAATTTCAAGATTTGGGCATCCCCAACCGTATTATCAAATCAAAAGATGGACGTCCATCATTTCGATAATATGGGTTTCCCTGCCCCTCCATGGGGACATTTTGCAAGGACGTCCTCAGCAAAACTTGGGCGTCCCTTTCGATTATGCCCCTCTAGGTGACTTTAAACTAGCAGATAGATTTTCAGTATTAGAAGTTATCACTGTCTGCTGCTGAGCAAGTTGTAAATAGGAACAACAAACATTGTTTGAAATGTCTGTATGCAAATGCCAGAAGCCTAAGAAATAAGATAGAAGAATTAGAATATATTGCACTAAATGAAAAGATAGATATAATAGACATCTCTAAGACCTGGTGGAAGGAAGGTAACTAATTGGACACTGTCATACCAGGGTACAAATTATATCACGGTAATGAGGTGGATCGAATTGGTGGAGGGATAGTAATATATGTTAAGAAAGGGCCTTGAATCAAATAGACTAATAATTCTGCAGGACACAAAACACATCTTGAAATCCCTATGAATAGAATTTCCATGTATAAAGGGGAAAATTATATTGATTGGACTGTACTACCGTTCACCTGGCCAGGATGAACAGACAGATGCAGAAATGTTATCAAAAATTAGCAGTGCATTTTGTCTAGCAAAAAAGGTGCCGGTACTCAAATGCCAGGCCACCCTTCAGGGGTGGAGTGATCATTGAGAGACCCACCCTATAATTGCCAGGACCTCTGCAACCAGTCATAGAATCTATGACAGGGCAGAATTTGTATGTAGAACCTGAGCTCTTTCATTAAAATATGAGAACCATGGGTCAAGTTTAGCAGACAGTGGAAAAGGTGCCGGTACTCAGTACCCCCAAGTACCCCCTCAAAAAAAGCCCTGGAAATTAGGGAGGCTAACAAACTGGGGAATACAATAATAATGGGTGATTTCAATTACCCCAGTCTTGGCTGGGTAAATGTAACATTTCTTGATAAAATCAAGGACTGCTTTATGGAGCAGCTGGTCCAGGAACCAACAAGAGGGGGAACAATTCTAGACCTAGTCCTTAGCGGAGCGCAAGACCCAGGTGCTGGACCACTTGATAAACAGAGGCAGCGGAATGCCTTTTTGTTTGGGGGTGCAAAGCTCCGCCCCCCAGCCCGGCTTATGCTCTACCCTCAGCTCCACTCATGATCCGACCCCAGCTCCAGCATCTCCCCTTACCTAATATCCCATAGTTACTCCCCTCCCACAGCATCCGGCATCCTTCCCTACCTTTGAACCCCTCACCATAGTATAAAAATATGTAGGCAAATATTAAGCAGAACTCCGAAAAAGCCACAGTGCAACTCCAGAGAAAGAGAAAAAGTGATGCATGTCTCCTTCTCTCCCCTTTCTTTCCATCCAGCGTCTGCCACTTCTCTCCCCCCTTCCATCTGACATCTGTACCTGCTCTCCCCCTCATTCAGTGTCTGTCCCTCCTCTCCTCAGTACATCCAGCATCTGCCCCTCCCCCTCCATCCAGTGTCTGTCCTTTTTTCAGCTCCACCCCCCACAACAACTAGCATCTAACCCCTCTCCCCCCCTCAATGGACACCCCCCACTACCACTGCCACACCAGGCTCTTCCCACTTCTATCCAATACCCCCCTGCCGTAGCCACCACCACTGCTGCTGCTGCTGTTGTTTCAGAAGTGGTGGCAAAATAAAGCAAAAGATTGTGGGGCTGCATTGTTCCTGCTTGCGACTGACCGGCTGTGCCCCGGAACTGGAAATTATGTCATAGGAAGGTGGGACTGGCAGCCGTGAGCAGGAACAGTGCGGCCCGTGATCTCTTTGTCTGTTTTTGCCGCCACTCAGGGAAGACAAGGTCATAGTAGAGAGGTTAAATGAATTCTTTGCTTCGGGGTAGAAGTTGTAGCAGTGCTGTGTACTGTATACTGCCTGATAAGTATGTTTGGAACCATCTGTGTACTATTTCTGTGATATCTATGCTATGGAGGCGTTAGAATAGAAGTGTGTGGTCTATGAGATCGAAAGCGGCTGTAAGGTCTAAAGATAGGAGAAGGACGCTTTTATAGTGGTCTAGATGGTGGCAAATGAAAGTGATGATGCAAAGCAGACCGTTTTCAGTGCTGTAGTGTTGGCAAAAGTCTGTTTGGTGCAGGTGTGGAACATTTGTTTTGGTGATGAATTCTGTTAGCTGCAAATGGACAACACTTTTGGCTATTTTAGCTATGAATGGCAGATTTGTTATCGGTCTGTAATCTGTGACATCAGACAGAGGCATAGAGGGTTTTCTGAGTTTAGTGTGTACAGCAGCAGCTTTCCATAATGGAGGGATTGTTCCGGTTGTGAGACCAATGTGTATCATTGTGTGGATGAAGGGAAGAAATGTTGTCAGGAATTTCTTGATGAATATGGATGGGAGTGGATCATGCGAAGCTGTGGTAATGTGAAGAGCTTTTACTGTCCCATCTAAGTCTGTGAGAGATGGAAGACGAAAATTAACAAAAGTGCTACGTGGAAGGTCAATGATGGGGTCTTGCTGGCTTGGATAATTGGCAGTTGATGTTGTAGAATTATGTAGTTTCAATCTTGTTGTGGAAATAGTCTGCTAAGGGCTGAGGGGCGGGAGGTGGGTGTGTTGCAGTAGGGGGGTTGGAATAAGTAGTGAGGGATTTCAAGGTGCTGTACAGTATGGCAGTATTTAGGGCCTTAGGGGTCTTTTACTAAAGCTTAACTCGAGTTATCTGCAGCAGGGCCCATAGGAATAAAATGGGACCTGCTGTAGATAACTCGAGCTAAACTTTAGTAAAGGACCCCCTTAGTGATTTTTTCAGTGTAGTACTTCTTCTTAGCTATGAGTAAAGCATTTTTATAGGAGTGGGCTGTGTGTTTATAAACCACTAATGTATGAGAAGATGGGTGGTGATGCCATTTGCACTCTGCCTGTCAAAGTTGTCTTTTATGTAGATAGAGAACCAGGGTATACCAAGGATTTGTTTGGTGCCATGTGATGGGAATAGTACGAGTCCCTAATAGGGCAATGGAGTTGTATGCTGTATTCAACAATGTGTTCCATTGGGTAGTTTGCAGGCATATTTTCAAAGCACTTAGACTTACAAAGTTGCATAATAACCAATGGAACTTTGTAAGTCCAAGTGCTTTGAAAATTAGCCCCTTGGTCTTCTAGCAACAGTTAAGAAAAAGAGTCCAGGTACAATGAGGACTGTTAGAGAAGAGCAATAGTGGTGGCTTGTTTAAGGTTGTGAGAAGTGATAGTTTTGTCAGGAGATTTGAGGTGAATTTGGGAAAAATGATAGTGAAAAAGGATGAGTGAGTGGTCTGTCCATGGTAGTGTATAAAGAGCCATGATCTGGAAGGTAAAAGAGATCTCGGGCATGAATAGAATAAGGTCAAGAATATGGGAGAGGATATATACTGAATAAGATTAAGATCAGAAAGAAGAACATTAAGATCCTGCGTTTAAGTTGAGGCAGGGTCGTCAAAGTGAATATTAAAATCCCCGAGTATGAGAGGGTGTGGAGAAACTAGGCAGTGGTCACTTAAGAGGAGCTGAACTTGTTGAAAGGAAGTTTGCCGAAAGTGGTGCAAGGCAGTAGAATAGTAAAACGTCTAAGGGTGGAGATATTTCTAAATGGAAATATAGGTGTTCAACAGACGCTATTGTTGCATCAGAAAAATTAGATAGTTTCAATTTCTGAGAGTAAATTAGAGCTATTCCCCCGCCTTGGCAGCTGGCCCGGATGTAGTAACTATAGTGATAGCTGGGTGGAGTTGCTTGATTGAGGTAAGACATGTCTGTGTCCTGAAGCCAGGTCTCAGTCAAAAAGAGGGTATCCAAGTTGTGCTGAATAAAAAGATCACAGATAAGAAAATGCTTTCTGCCGAGAGAGCAACAATTAATGAGTGCAAAGGATAAAGGAGGTACGGTCGCCTTGCAATGCACAAAATGGGCTGGGTAAAGACGTGAGAAATCTTTCCAAACTTCAGGAGCTATGGTAGTTTTGGATTGAGGTCGGTGACCCCAGTACACTGGAATTGGCTGATGGAAGCACATGGTGGGTGTGAGAAGTAAGAGAAAGATAGCTGAGAAACGAATAAAAGAAAGTGACACTCTTGGAAGCAGCAGAGTTTGGTGCGCACTCAGGGTGTGCACAAAGGAGCATACAAAGGAGCACATCATGCTCCTTGTGCGCACTCCTTCAGCGCATGCACGTGGCATGCACCTACGTACTACTGGGCTTGGTAATGAGGGCTGTTACCAGATAGGTCACATCCAGTGAGGGTGGGTCTTCAGTGCAGAGAGGGTGCTGTGTTCATGGCAGCTTAGGCAGCAAAAAGGGGCCAGTAGTCCCGGAGCAATCCTGTAAAACACAAGGGCAGGGTACAAAAATTGGATAGATACAGAGCAGATTAAGAAAAAGCAAGTTGTGTGCCACTACTGTGCTCGGTAATAAGGGCTGCAACCAGTTAGGTCACTTCTGGTGGAGGCGGGTCTTCAGCGTGAAGAGGCTTAGGCAGCAAAAAGGGGCCTATAGTCCTGGAGCAATCCTGGAAAGCACAAGGGCAGGGAACAACAATCAGGTTCTTGCCAGGTATTTTTGACCAGGATTAGCCACTGTTGGAAACAGAATACTGGGCTTGATGGACCTTCGGTCTGTCCCAGTATGGCAAAGCTTATGTTCTTATGTAACTGTAGTAGGTGAAAGGCAAATCCCACACCCTTCTCCTGTAACAGAACCATAGTTAATGTTCTATTGCTCTTGGGCCAAGGATTACCTCCAAGAGATGAAAGGGGACAATAGTGGCCATAGCCAGTGATCACCGAAAAACGAAAAACAAAAGAAAAAAAATCAAAGTTCCAGCCACCCAAAGGAACACCCTTTGTTGGTTTGCTCCCTGTGGCATACGGTGCCTCCAGTATGAGGCCTTCACCTTCAGGGGTGGCCCAAGGCAATCTGTTGCCTGAGGCAAGGATGAGAAGATACCCTCGAGCCCCCCCATCCAACATCTTTCCTTTAACTCTCTCCCAACCCCAACTCTTCCCCAGGTCTGGCATCTCCCCCTTCCTCAACCCCCTTCCCCTTCTTTTTGTGCTTTCTAAAAGTCAATGGTGTCAGTGATTCCCATATGCTGCCTTGCCGCCAGCACTGTTGCCGCCAGCACTGGCTTCTTCTTTCTACTGTGGCCCGCCTCTTTGACATAACATCCTGTTTCCTGAGAGGCAGGCAGCAGTACAGAGAAGAAGCCAATGCCAGCAGCAGAGCAACATATGGGAATTGCCGCTGCTGCCAACAACTTGTAGAAAACAAAATAAGAAGGTGCACTCAGGGAAGGGATTTGAGAAAAGAAGGGGGGAGAAGCCAGACCACGGCCGATGTGGGGAGAGGAACGGAGCGAGATGCTGCTACATGAAGAGTGCTGCCTGAGGTCCCCACTTCAGTTGGCTTAATGGTAGGGTTGCTGCTCATCACTATGCACTGCAGATGATATTGCTGGTGGGCAGGGCTAGCGCTGTCCTTGAGGAGGCACTATACACTGAGAAAAACAGAAAGCAGACACTGAGAGTCCAAATAGGTTCTTTGTTAGTACAGACCCGACGTGGCCACATTTTTCCAATAAGGCTGCATCATGGGTAGTGACATAAAACAGCTAACAAAGTAAAAGATATATCACAAAATAATAAAACGGCATTTACATATAAAACCAATTTAAGATATACAAGAAACATATTTTAAAAAAGCACATCAATATAAATCTTTAATTCATAAATTCTTACAAACCACATATAAATCAAACGCAAAAACAAAGAAGGCTAAAACATTGGGCTCATTGAGCAAATAATAAAAATTAATGACAAACATACCTAACCAGGGACAATGAAAGGCTTAGCCTGGATAGCACAACTGATCATCCAAGATGACCTAGAGGAATAATGTAAAAGCATACTGGTAAAAGTGAAAGGCATCTAGCTTAGGCAGAAAGAAAATGCTTTTAATCTTATCTGTGACAAAGCTGAAGTGGTAAATTAAAACCATTCACTCAGTGCAAGAGCATTGCTGGAGTAAATACTGAAATTAAGACTCCAACCATTAAAACACCAAAAGGTGTAAAAGAACCGAACTCTATATAAGACCAATTGCACAAAAAAATTATTTTAAAATAGTAAAAGGGGTAGAGCTTACTTCAGCGGTGATTCCTTCACAGAAGTGGAGCAGCAACTTCAATCCACTGTGGAAAGGAGATCCAAGAACACTCAAACATAAATATACAATAATATTCGTGCATAACTTTGCTGTCAAAGTTCTAATAAATATTGTCACCACATAATGGGGTCTTTTACTAAGGCGCATTAATTAATTTAGTGCGTGCTAAATGATAAGACGCCCATAGGAATATAACGGGCATCTTAGCATTTAGTGCATGCTAATTGTTAGGGTGCACTAAATCTGGTAGAGTGCCTTAGTAAAATGACCCTAATATCATGTACCTGTGTTATTTTAGTTTTGGGGTATCCTATGAACTGGGGTTTTTAAATTGTGCAATCATAAGATCTTCGAGACCTTGTTATGAGTTGGCTCCATGGATGAGGTACAAATTCCTAATTCCCCAGTGTATTATAACTCTCAAATCTCTTTGCTTTTCTGGGACTTGGCTGATGTTGCCTTCAGCATTTTATCCCTTTACCATCTGAGGTTATTCTTATAGGAGCTAGCATTTTTTTGTGTGTGTTTATGGGGGGGGGGGGGGGGGGGGGGGGGGGGGGATGCTCAGATCCAGAAGGGAGTGATTTCCTAAAACAGTGAAAGACTTTTATTAGTAAAAGGAAAGCCTTAGGCCAGAATCAGTGAGTAACACATGGATGGCTCCTCTATTGTCACCAGCACAGTCAGAAGATCCTGTACATGATCAAAGGTACACTCATTCTCAACAGTTTCCCTCTCTTTGCCATGTGAAACATCTAGGGAACATACTTAGAAAACATTTTCAGACTTTATTAATGTCATGCAAATATACCTTCCTCCGGATAGATGCACAGGGATAGAAGTTTGGAAATGTTGAAATAAGAATCTAAAATTCAGTCTAATACATAAAGGATTGACATGCTGGTTTGATTAAAGTATTTCTTCCATTGGGATAGAACATGTTAATATTAGCTGATCACATTATTAGCTCAATGTGCATCACAAGGTTAGAGTCATGGATTTGATATACTGCCTTTCTGTGGTACAACCAAAGCAGTTTAACATATATTATTGCAGGTAAAATACAGCATATGTTATATATTATAGTATATTTTATTATACATTATGTTATATATTATATGCATATATTATATGCAGGTAAAATATAACATTAAAATACCATATAATATATGCTTACGAAAGAAAGAGACACAATAACACAAAATACTGTTTAATGTCTGTAGGATGGAGAACACATAATAGATGCCATGTCAATGCATTGTCATTTTTCCATTGTGATGCCTGTGTACATTTGTTTATTTTTGAAAATAAGCAGACCTTTCATGCGTATAGTGCAAAATGCATAGAAGACTTTGGGGCTCATTTTTAAAAGAGAAAAATATATAAAGAGTAGCATAAAGCAGCATTTGGATGTTTTTCTCACAAAAACGTCCAAATCAGTATTTTCAAAACCCATTTTCCAGACGTCTTTCTATGCTGTTCGCCTGCAGTGTGTCCAAATCTCAAGGGGGAGTGTCAGAGGCATGTTAAGGGCACAATTTGGGTGTTCCTAAGACCTGGACATTTTTCAGTCATGGAACAAAACAAAAACGTCCAGGACTAAAACTGAGGGGGTCTTTTACAAAGCTGCACTAGCATTTTTAGTATTCGTTAAGTTTTAGCGTACACTAAATGCTAGAGACACCCATACATTCTTATGGGTGTCTCTAGCACGCCTTTGTAAAAGGATCCCTAAGACATTTTGAACTAGACCTGTTTTTAGAACAAATATGCCACAAAAAGTGCCCTATATAACCAGATAACCACTGGAGGAATAAGGGAATTACCCCCCCTTCTCCCCCAGTGATCATTGGCCCCTTCCCACCTCCCAGACTGCCTCAGATGTTATAGCTAGTCCTAACAGAGCAGCAATCAGATCCCTGGAGTAGCCTAGTGGTTGGTGCAGTGCACTGTGGAGAAGAAGACCCTAACTGTTATACTTGTGGTAGAAAGTGCTACCCCCCCCCCCAAATCCCCCCCAAGAACCTACTGTACTCACATATAAGTGACACCTGCAGTCATAAGGGCTATTATAGTGCTGTATAGTTGGGTACAGTGGGTTTTGGAGGGCTCACTATACAATATAAGGGAGCAATAATGATGTGTACCTGGTACCTTTTATGTGGAGTCCACTGCAGTGCCCATAGGGTGCCCCACTGCTTTTCTTGGATGTTTGTGTGGCCAGTCTACTAAGAATGCTGGCTCCTCCTACATCCCAATGGCTTGATTTTGTGCGTTTTTCACTTGGACTTTTTTTTTTTAATGGACCAAAAAGATAAACTCACAGAGCACAAAAACATCTAGCAAATAGCCATTTAAAAAAAATAGACATCCCCTCCGAAGGGACACCACCTTGCAAGTGGTGGAGGGGCTTCCGTGTTTCAATGACTCAGAGGGCTATGCTGTAGGGTTACCCATATCAGACAGGCCTCTGAGGAGAAACCAGACAAAGAGTGTCCCAACCTGGAGGATCCAAGATGGCATTGAGGGAGGACGTACGCTAGTTGAGTTCCCGTTTTACACCAGAATGCCTGAAGAAGAAGGTGCGCTCCCCAGAGAATGGGGAAGAGAAAAGGCAAAGCCGTGGTGTTGTCCTCCTCGAACACGGCTGGGGTTCCCACCACTTCTCAGTCTATTTTGGAGAGATTCGGGGTCATAACGTTGGGGATATCTGTTCTTGCTTCGGGGAACAGCAAGGCTTTATTGCTGAATCTCAGTGGAGGGAGTGACTTTGAGTCCCCCTGTTGGCACGACCCCTCCAAGACCCGGAAATAGTAATGCTTCACTATGGAGGTCAATAATGGAAACGCCCGAAGTGGGTTAGGATTTTCATGTGACCCGAGGAGGTCCTGGCGCAGCATCGACTCCGGATAATAAACCAACTGGGGGATTGGAGAGTGAGCTCTTCCCCCCAAAGATATCTGGAGCGGTTTCTGTGGAGAAATTGGACTTGGTGAAGCCAATAATGTCATAAAGGACATACTATAGGAACTGCAGCAGAATGTGAATAACTGTCTTCTTCAGATGTTTAAAATTTTTCACTATGTGAGTTAAAGAATTTATATTAATACTTATCTAACAAAGTGGAAGTCCAAGATATAAAAAGAGACTTTGATTACGGAAATGGCTTCTCTATGAAAATTAGATAATTTAGTAATGAAGAATACTTATTTTTCTTGTATAAACTGGAATTTCTGGAGAACCAATTAAGGGAAAATAACTTGAGAATGATAAATTTACCTATAATATCCTATATATTTTTTTTTGTTCAATCATTTTTATTAATTTGGATATAACAATAAAAAAGGAAATTAAGTACCATTGACTTAATAACAGTTTAACAAGTTAGAACATGTACACTGACTTATAGAAAAATTATGGACAGTGTTTACATCATCTCTAGAATCCCTGATGCTGTTACATTACAGGTAATTATAACTATAGGAGTAAACATATTATTAAATGTTAGAGGTGAAGAAAAGAAATTATTCTTCACACATAGCCAAATTACTTCGTATATTGATTCAAGTTGCTTTAAAACTGATATATCAAAACTGGAAGGACTTTACGAAGTTATCTTATGATATGTGGTGGAATACAGTATGTCTATACGCTAAATATGAAAAAGCTGCTGCTGAGAAATGCGGTTCCCTTGTAGCATTTAATAAAACCTGGTCTCCCATACTCAATTACTCATCCAATCAACATTAATTATTATAATTCAAGCATCTATAAATGGGTACTAATTATAAATAATATCCTATATATTAGCTACTGAATTCTTGAAGAAATATTTCTCTGATACTTTGCTAATACCTTCTGATAGCTACCATTTGGTGACTAAAATTATATTTCCTTTAAAATCTTCTTTCAGAGAAAAGAGATGTGTTTAACTGACATTTTGGAAAATTCAGAAGTTATAGATAGAGTTTTATTATTAGTGACTTTCGTCTTTGATTAGATAGGAACAACGTTTTGAAATTGTATTTCCGATATATGGTTGATAGTTTTTTGGGTTCAAAGATGAATATATTTCCTGACACATCAAGGGAATCACAGACTGGGAGGTGTGAAGTCTTGGCTTTTCAGCCAGGAATCATTGCCCCAGGTGGGACCTTCCTAGCACGATTCCCTTGTAAG
The DNA here is from genome assembly GCF_901765095.1 of Microcaecilia unicolor. Lineage (NCBI taxonomy): Eukaryota > Metazoa > Chordata > Amphibia > Gymnophiona > Siphonopidae > Microcaecilia > Microcaecilia unicolor. The sequence goes on along the minus strand of NC_044035.1, from coordinate 306,569,357 downwards.
TGTTTTATTTTCCTTATTACTTATTTGTTTGAACCTAAGAAATTATAGAGTTTGTGGAAACAGATGAAGAATCATCTGCAGCAACTTCCTTCAGTTACCACTGTACCGGCTGCAATAACCGATTAACCTTCCTCCCTCAGAAAATGTGAAGTGTAAGATTAACCATTTTGAGTTTTTCTTATTTTCTTTAAGATTGTTTTCCTGATCTTGGATCTTCCAATTGTGGACAATTATGTAAATATATATTGTTGAGAGAAAATGTTTTCCTTTTTATATTAATTTCTGTATTTCCTTACATTTATGTGATAAATGTGAATGTAATTAAGTAAAATGATAAATAAAATTAAAAAAAAAAATAGACATTTTTCTGTTTCGAAAATGTTTGTATTCCGCACTTGAATTAACTAGAGAAAGTTTTAGTGGAAATATGTGTCTATTATCTGTGAGCAGTAGCTTCTGGGAAATTTATCTAACGATAAACATACTATGTGGTAAATATGACACTGAAAATACTGCCAAAGGTCTTCTAGCTAAAGTCCTGTTACAGAGAAGTAAATCATGGACTTGGTTGTATATTGTAAAACTTTATAAATTTTAAACAAAACAATAATTATTAATAATAATTATTAAAGAGCCTGTCCTCTGGAAACTTTTCCAACCTTTGTTTCAAATCCAGCTGTAATCCCCTGGAGAAGTAGGAAGGGGATTGCTAAGAACTGGGAGGCCCATGCCATTAGGACTGGGGGAATGGTTATTGGCTGGTAGGGGTGGTTAACCTCACCAGGGGGAGGAATGTTTGATAAAAGCTACTACTAATGTGTGTGTGTGTGTGTGTGGGGGGGGGGGGGGTATAGGAATATTATGACTGACAAGAGGATGTCATTGGGGGGAGGAGTATTGGGTGAAATAAAAAGGGATGCCAGTTTGAGGACATGGTTTTTGGTTGTCCTCACCCCCACCAAGACCCATGAGTATAGTGGGTATCCTGTTGGGCATTACAACCAGGGGCTGAGGCTAGAGGGGAGTCTCTGCTATAAGGAGAGCTCTGGGAGAGGGAAAGGAAAGGAAAGGAACCTTCCCGGGAACAGAACAGGGCAGGACCTGTTTGGAGTCAGAAGTGGGAGGGTGAACCCGCACCTCTGAGCGAAGTAAGGACAGACAGGGAGGTCTGGCCCAGAACTTCGGATGGAGTGGGATATAAATTTGTTAAATAAAATAAATAATAGTAATAAGTGGTCTGGCGACCGAGGAAATGCTTGAGAGTGTGCAGAAAAGTTGCAACCCCGGATTGTTCTGCTGAATGAGATGGGTAAGATGGGTAGTAAAGGACTGGCTGAACTGTTGTAACTAGTTAAATAATGAGGATTCCTTAGGACATCAAATCTGGGAATATATTTCCCCAAGGGAAGGGGTGGTCTGGGCCCCCAGGCACTGAGGTGGTCTGAGCCCCCTGCTCGGCCACTGCCTGACACTCTCCCACTGCTGTGCTGCTGCTCCCCCTACTGCTGCAGCCGACACCCCTACTTCCCCGGTCCTACTTGAAGAGCCCTAGTGGTCTAGTGGTCTCTATGGGGGGGGGGGGGGAGGAGCATGTTTTTTCCTGCCCGCTGTGTTGTAACTATTCCCCTGCCTGCTGGCACCACCATGCTTTTAAAATGGCAGCCGAGACTTCCCGTAGTAGTTTTGCGGGTCTCAACAGTCTCGCAAGACTTCTGCAGGGAGTCTCGGCCACCATTTTTAAGGTATGGCAATGCCAGGCAGGGGGAATAGCGGCAGCACAACGGGCCCCCCGCATAGGCCACTACATCACCAGTGGCATGCTTTTAAAGGTAGGACTGGGGAGGGCTGTAGTGTACGGCGGGCATCCGGGCAGAGCCTCTGGGCTCCCTAGAGCCTCTGGGCCCTCAGGCACTGCCCGGTTGCCCGAATGGTCAGTCCGCCCCTGCCCAAAGGACATATCATTTGCTGCTACTAGACTTGTTTGGCTGTTGCAAATTGTTAGTAAAGTTTATTAAAGTTTAAACCTTAACCAGAGAATGTGTTTTGTGGACAATGATGCAGAGATGAAAATGGTGACTTATTTTAAAAAAACACGTCCTACCGGGATGTAGCCCAGCCCCGGCTTGTACCCAGCTCATCTGAAGTACAAAACTGTTTTGTGTACCCTAGTCTCGGATACCCAACGCAGGGAGCTTAGCCGGCATCCCTGACCGAAAAGCAAGCCAGGGTTACACAGCTATACTATTACCCTTGACTACATCTTCAGGCAACAAATTTCACAGCTTAATTGCACATTGACTGATAAAATGCTTTCTTTCATTTTTTTTTTAAAGCTGCTACCAGTGAGTACCATGCAGTGCCCCCAACTGTTCCCTATTAACTTGTTCCATCCATATCCCTTTTCAAGGCTGAACCCTCAGCTGTTCCCAGGGCCGGTCTTAGCAATTGCGGGGCCCTGTGCAGACCAGTTCAGTGGCCCCTTGTCCCACCTAGCTCTGCCCCACCTAGTCCCACCCCTTGTAGACAAGATGTGTTTTAAAACATTTTTATTTCAAATAAAAACAGATCAAGCAAAACTAGTACAGAAAAAAATAATTCAAATATGCACAATGCTATCATAGGAAACCTTTGTGTTTAAAAAGCAAAACCATGCTGACCTGAACACGTATACCTTGGAGGAAAGGAGAAACAGGGGTGACATGATACAGATGTTCAAATATTTGAACGGTATTAATCCACAAATGAATCTTTTTCGGAGACAGGAAGGCGGTAGAACTAGAGGACATGAATTGAGGTTGAAGGGGGGGCAGATTCAGGACTAATGTCAGGAAGCATTTTTTTCATGGAGAGGGTGGTGGATATGTGGAATGCCCTCCCGCGGGATGTGGTGGAGATGAAAACAGTAATGGAATTCAAACATGAGTGGGATAAACACAAAGGAATCCGGTTTAAAAGGAATGGTTCCATGGAATATTAGCGGAGATTGGGTGGCAACGCTGGTAATTGGGGAAACAAAACGGGAGCTGGGCAGACTTCTACGGTCTATGCCCTGATCATGACTGAATAGATAGGGATGGGCTGGAGTGTAAATTTTAAGGGGCTTCGACATTAGCTTCAGAACTTAGTACAAGAACAGTACTAGGCAGACTTGTATGGTCTGTGCCCTGAGAAAGGCAAGGACAAATCAAACTCAGGTATACATACATATAAAGTAACACATACCATGTAAAATGAGATAGGATGGACCATACAGGTCTTTATCTTCCATCATTTACTATGTTACTATGTATGTGCATGTAAGGACTAGACAAATGAATGAAAAGAAATCCTCTTAATATGTAATACTTGGTAGCAATAATGAAACAGTGATTGAATATTCACATAGCAAGCAGCCTGAGCCAACAGATTTACTTTCCAGTGAACATAATTAACTTTGTATGAACTTGGCTGCTAATAGTGTGCTGAACTGGATAATGTTGCACATTTAGACTGACTCTGGACAGTTCTGCACAAAGGAAACCCTTTCCTCATTAATCAATACCTTCTCTGTGAAATAGTAGTAATAAAAAAGGCAAGTTCATTTTTATAATATATCACTGCATTCCACAAAGCAAAAGGAGCAAGTTCCCATATGCCACCTTTTTTTTTCTTTTGATGTAGGCACAGGAAAAAAAAGGTTTTAAAGGCTCTCAGGTTTCAACCTATTTTATGTTTAATGTGGAATAAAATACCATAAAAAATCTTTCTATATAAAAGGCAACACCAACGTTCTATGAAGCCTCCAGACGGAAGTGTGAAGGGGGAGAGATATCCGGTTTCCCCATGAGTGTCTGCCCCGCCCTCTCTGTAACACAAACAGTCAGTGAAGGAAAACAGCAGAGCAGGAAATCAAATCCCTGGCTCTGTAACAGTGAAGGACTCAGAGGGGGGAGGGGAGAGAGGCCAGAGGGCAGGGACACACACACTCCCACATGCACACAGAAGAAAACCTTGCTAGCCCCCCCCCCCTTTCATTTGCATCAGAAACAGGGCTTTTTTACTGAAGGACTCAGAGGGGGGAGGGGAGAGAGGGCAGAGGGCAGGGACACACACACTCCCACATGCACACAGAAGAAAACATTGCTAGCCCCCGTTTCATTTGCATCAGAAACGGGGCTTTTTTACTAGTAAGTAAATAAATAGAAAATCTGAATGTTGAGCACCTGATTTTCATAACATGATGTCTGTTTAGTGGGCCTTTACCAGGAGAAAAAAAAATCTGTGCATGAATATAACAGTACTAGGGTGTCCCTTTAGCCAGCCCATCCAAATGCCACACTGATTACGATTTACTCTACTTACTATACTTCCTCTGTGTACAATCCGTATACACAAACTGGCATATTTGACAATCTAAGTGAGATTAAATAGAAATTCCACCAACAATAAAGAAAGACAATGTGGATGAAGCAGCTTGTTTGAGTGCACAGGGATCTGGCTGCATGAGGAAGGGGAAACAGATATTAACTTGTTGTTTTTTTTTTTTTTACTGTATCCTCCCCTCCCCTCCTACCTACCCACATACATATTCCAGACCACCTCCCCGGTCCCCCCAGCAGCAGGGTGCACTCCCAGAAAGATCTCCAGATTTTCCTGTCCGCCCGTTACCGCTGACCCTCTTGCTGCCGCATCTTCTTTAAAATGGCTGCCGAGACTTCCAATGGCGGCCTCGCAAGACTTCAGCAGAAGTCTCGCGAGGCAGCCGCTGGGAGTTTCTGCAGCCATTTTTAAAAAGCGATGTGGCAGCAAGAGGATCACCGGTAGCAGGCAGGAAAGACTGGGGATCTTTTCTGCCCCGAATAATCCACTACACCACCAGGGTGGCTTCAGGTATGTGCAAGGAGGGCACGCTGCAGCTCAGGGGAGGAGAGGCAAAGCAGTCAGATCGCCATGCATAAAGGAGATGGCAATAGCAGGGAGCGGGAGGGAGATACCAAAGCCACTGTGGGGCCCCTGGAAGCATGAGGCCCTGTGCGACCGCCCCTGTCGCCCCTGCCTAAGACCGGCCCTGGCTGTTCCCCCTTTCTTTATAAAGCAGTTGTTCTATCCCTTTCATTTATTGTGGGGTCCTTTTATACTAAGCCACCTAATGTGGGAGTGGGCTGGGACTGGGCATGACAGGGGTAGGAGAAGGTGTGACTGGTTGTGACAACTAGCGATAGGTCATTACTATGTGCTAGCTGTCTTGACTGCCAATAGAACAGCCGAACTTACCACCACCTCAAGAGAAGTTGATATGTGCAGCTGCGCTACTGGCAGTCTGGTAGCATTGCTATGAGTGCTGGTTAGGCAGACATCGTCCAATCCTCCTGACAATCCTGACCCTACAACAAGAATCCGAAACCCCCCCAACACCATTGTGACTCCCCCCCTATTTATTTATTTATTTTATTTATTTATTTTATTGCATTTGTATACCACATTTTCCCACCTATTTGACTGACCCAACCCACTAACAAGAACCCGAAGCCCTGTTGACATCATCCTGTCCCCCAACAAGAACCCTAAGCCCCTGATACCATACCAACTTCCTCTCCCACAACAAGAATCTGACCTCTCCTGACCAGGGCTGTGGATTCAGAACACCAATCCTTTGCCTCTGCCTCCAATTCCTGTATATTTCTACTGTTTGACTCCGACTGACTGGTTATTGTTCATTCAAGATGTTTGATGCACTCTTATATTGCAATTAAAATAAACAACAGAAAGAAAGAAAAGAAACTTGAGCAGCAAAGGGTCTACATTGCCCAGACAGGGCCTTACCCAAACCATTTACTGCCAATGATATTAACTCCAATGAGAACATTTTCGGCTTCTCCAAATGAAATTCTGCCAAACCCAAAGTCACATATTAGTTGATCTTGTTGGCAAATCAGTACTCAACTGCAGGCAAGGTACTCCCTCAGTGTATGAGAACAGGACATTGATTACTGCTGACTCACTGCCCCCCAACAGATTATCTGGTATCCACAGCTCCAGTTGGCACACAAAGGTTTGCATCATCATCATCTGATGCTAATTGCTGCTTCACCCCTGCACATACCGCCTAAGCAGGTTCCAGAGGCTACCTCTAGTTTTTGAGGTTCAAGTTGACATCCACAGCCTGGGAAGGCGACAGTTCTACTTCCGTCAGCAGGACATTCAACAACTCGGTTCCCTCTGTCTCACTTCAAACAATTCTGATACTCCAGAACTTAATTTCTTATAGAGGGATTCCCATTTATGGAAGTGACTATAGTGCCTTATCTGTTGTGAAAGATCCATCCCTCCTCCAGGGGTTCTCAGGATCTCGCCGCCTCCTTTGCGACTTTGGCTATGTGCCAAGCTTCATGCCCAGCCCCATAGCCCACTGTAATCCACAGGGTACGCCCTGGGGTGATCAATAAATCCAAAAGCAAATCAGTAAGTTTTTATTTTCTTGGTGCTCACAGTCCAGCAGTTCAAAAAAAGACAGGAACCAAAAACACAACCCCACGGTTTCCCTTTTCCAGGGAATCAGCACAGCAGGGAAAAAAAGAAAGATAAACCCCACTGCTTTCAGAACTCAGTTTATTCCTCCTTAAGCAGTCCTACAGTCCAGCGCTTCCCCCACTCTCTGGAGAGCGGCTGCAGGCGGCAGCAAACAAAACACAAAAACCACTGCTACATGTCTTCTCCACGTGCAGTGGCAAACAGATAAAAAAAAACAGCTTCCTTTCACTCTGAGTGGTTCACACAGGAGAAAACAATAATCCCTCCCAAAACAGCACACTTTTCACTCTGAGTAGTTCAGCAGCACACAGTTCAACATAGCCTAAACTCTATGGGGAGATACAAGGGTCCCACCCTTTCTGGGTCACACTTTCACTATCACTGACTCTTCTCCTGCATGACCTTTTTTCTTTCCCCTTTCAGTCCAGCTGCCATACCAAGAAGTCACCTGCTTTCTCAGCTTTTTTCCCAGTGACTGAGCCCATGCTGCTATTTATTTGTTACATTTGTATCCCACATTTTCCCACCTATTTGTAGGCTATGTCCATCGGCTCCTCCAGGCTCTCCCCTCTCTCTCTCTCTCTCTCTCTCTCCAGCCTCTTGCCACTCCATGGGTTCCTCGTCCCACCCTTTCCTCAGCTGTTCCTCCTCCTCCTGATTAACCTCCGGGGACACCTCCCTTGCCTTGTCAGAGTTCTCCCATGGAGGCTGCTGGGGAGGATAGTTTCTGTACCAGGGTTTTCCCCGGGCTGATTGATATTGTAGTCTTTCTCCGTCCTCCATTTTCCAGTGGGCAAGAACCCTTTTCTCCCTCAGCGGAAGTAGCAAAGGCAAGGCTCTGTTCTGCCACCCTTTTCTCTTGACCCCCCTCTTTCACTTCCATTTTATCCACCCCCTCATTCTCCTCTTCACACTGTACATACATAAAAAAGTCCCTCAGACTCAACCCCAATGTTGTTGCAGTTCCTGGGAGGAGCAAGCAACTCATCATTCTGTACAAGCATGAATAAGGAAGGGACATGCAGTGTGGTTCAAAGTATAGGTCAAAGTACTTAAGTAAAAGTAAAAATAAATGTATATTTTAATACTTAAAAGTGCAGTGAAGAACACATTAAAAAATGTATTTAAGTGAAAGTAAAAAGGTTATTGCCTAATATAATACTTTTTGAGTAAAAGTAAAAGTACCGCAACTACAATGAATGCAGCTATTGTTAATGTTTTTCTCCCATCAACTTTATTGCACTTACAAGTCAATCCACTTTGGTTTTAGAAAAAAACAAAATTTAAAAAATGACTGTCACTCATAAGAGTACACTTATGAGTCATTAATCCAGCACAGCTAACAAGGTGTTCAACAACTGCACTAGCAGGAAGTGGATTATTCAGTCTGATAAGATGTTCTTTCAAATCAGGTCAGGCTGCAATATTACTGATGAAGGGAATCTCTGTCTGAAACACTTGACTTCCTTATTTATTTACTTATTTATTTTATTTGTTACATTTGTATCCCACCTTTTCCCACTTATTAGTAGGCTCAAAGTGGCTTACATAGTTCCGGAGAGGTGGTTACAGACTCCGATGTGAACAAATAGGTAGGTGTAGGTGAATCACCCCAACCTAGCAAAGAATGCTTCATCATCATCATTAAGAGATCAGTCCAAACAACAGAGTAAGATGCTCCGAAATAAAACTTTATTTGGACCCTACATGGTCCGTGTTTCGGCTTTTAGAAAAGTCTTCATCAGGGGTCAAATTTGAACTTGTTGGTGTGAGATAGTATACCTCCCTGGTTTAAGAGACATCAGTTCATGTGCTCCACTGTCAATCTGCATACAATTGTGCAATCACAGATTGACCCCTGATGAAGGCTTTTCTAAATGCCGAAACATAGACCATGTAGGGTCCAAATAAAGTTTGATTTTGGAGCATCTTACCCTGGTGTTTGGACTGATCTCTTGAAGTTGGTTTCTTTTCCACTTTTTTTTGTGTTGTTGTTTTTTTGTGGAAATTGTGAACCCCATTTGTTTTTGCGGTCATCATCATCATTGTCATTATCTGCTGTCTAATTGATCACTTGCATTTTCATCTTCATTATCATTTTCATGCTGTCTAATTATAGAGAAGGCTTTCTCAAAGTTGTAATCATTGTCTGTTGTCATTCATTCTTAGAACATTTTACCTGATAGCAAAATCTGAATTTCTTCGAGAACTGATGCAAGAATGTCAAATGAGTGGGAACCCTTCAATCTTCTTAAGGTCCAACAAGGAGACTTCTTCTCTAAAGACTCTATCAATCCAGTGGACAGTCACCACAATGTAATATTTTTCATAGGATGACCAGCAGCCTGCTGTGGTAGAATATATATGTCTGTTCACCAAGAACTGCAACCAGCTTCATCTTCATCGCCGCTTCAAAGTGACCCAACTCATCACTATTTAGGCTATTTGGCTGGAGAATAGTAACCATAAGTACATAAGTACATAAGCACTGCCACGCTGGGAAAACACCAAAGGTCCATCAAGCCCAGCACTCTGTCTCTGACAGCGGCCAATCCAGGCCCCAAGAACCTGGCAAAAACCCAAAATTTAATAACGATCAATGGACTTTTCCTTCAGAAATCTGTCCAGACCCCCTTTAAACTCAGCAAGGCCAGCTGCCGTCACTACCTTCTCCGGCAATGAGTCTAACCACACGCTGAGTAAAGAAAAACTTTCTCCAATTTGTTTTAAACCTACCACATTCTAATTTCATCTTGTGTCCCCTAGTTCTATTATTGTTAGAAAGCATAAACAAATGCTTCACATCTGTCCGCTCTACCCCACTCATTATTTTGTAGACCTCTATCATATCACCCCTCAGCCGCCTTTTCTCCAGGCTAAAGAGTCCTAGCCGTCTTAACCTCTCCTCATAAGGTAGTCGTCCCATCCCTTTTATCATTTTCATCGCCCTTCTCTGCACCTTCTCCAATTCCTTTATATCTTTTATGAGATGAGGCGACCAGAACTGAACACAATACTCCAGGTGCGGTCGCACCATGGAGCGATATAATGGCATTATAACATCCTCATGCTTGTTTTCCATCCCTTTTCTAATAATACTCAACATTCTGTTCGCCTTCTTAGCCGCCACAGCACATTGAGCGGAAGATTTTCAACGTTCTATCCACGATGACTCCCATATCCCTCTCTTGGTCCGTAACTCCTAAAGCGGAACCTTGCATGACATAGCCGTAATTCGGGTTCCTCCTTCCCACATGCATCACTTTGCACTTGTCAATGTTGAACTTCATCTGCCATTTGGACGCCCAATCCCCCAGTCTCACGAGGTCCTCTTGTAATCTTTTACACTCCTCCCGTGACGAGATGACCCTGGATAACTTTATGTCATCTGCGAATTTAATTACCTCACTAGTTACTCCCATCTCAAGGTCATTTATACATATGTTAAAAAGCAGCGGTCCCAGCACAGACCCCTGAGGGACCCCACTAACTACCCTTCTCCATCGAGAATACTGACCATTCAACCCTACTCTCTGCTTCCTGTCTTTTAACCAGCTCTTAATCCATAATAGTACACTGCCTCCGATCCCATGACTCTTCAGTTTCAATGTGCATAGACAACTCCACTGTTCTCATAGGCTATGTTCACTGAACAGCAGAATTTGAGATGAGTTGATCCTCCATTTGTGTGATGAGGTTTGCAGTAGTAGATTTTGCTGTTTCATTTGGTTTACTGAGGAATCATCACTTTCATCTTGCTTCCACTTGTACTTTTTACTTTTAACTGCAAGAATCCAATGTAACTGAGTAAAAGTAGTAAAAAAATTGATAAAATTATTACTTTGGTAAAAGTAAAAGTAACAAATGTTTCCTGTACTTCTTTTACTTAAGTATAATAATTTGTTACATTTACTTGGTTACTATTCAATATTAGGGATAGATGCAGTGCTTTTTTTGTGCCGGTACGCACCAGTACGGTGTACCGGCATCTTTTTTCCCCCGGCGAGTCCTGCACCCTTCCTCTCACTCCCCTACTTACTACTACGTCAGACTCGGCAGCACGAATGGTGCTGGTGGCGTCAGAGCTTCCCTCTGCGAGTCCTGCCTACATTGTTTCAACATCCTGTTTCTGCATAGGCAGGACTCGCAGAGGGAAGTTCCGACACTGCCAGCCTCTCTCAATCGCTGCACCGTTCGTGCTGCTGAGTTCGATGCTGGCAGGCAGTGGAGAAGGAGGACGGGCTGGGAGGAGGATGGGCTGGGGGAAGAAGAATCACTGGACATGGGAGAGGGGAGGGCAGGGGAGAGAGGAGAATCACTGGACATCATGGGAGGGGAGGGCAGGGGAGAGAGGAGAATCACTGGACATCATGGGAGGGGAGGGCAGGGAAGAGAGAATTGCTGGACATCGATGGGAGGGGAGGGCAGGGATGAGAGAATTGCTGGACATGGGTGGGAGGGAAGGGGAGAGAGGAGAATTGCTGGACATAGATGGGAGGGGAAGACAGGGGACAGAGGAGAATCACTGAACATGGGAGGGGAGGGCAGGGGAGAGAGGAGCCATGCTGGACATGGATGGAGGGGAGGGAAAAGAGGAAGGAGATGCACATGGATGGGAGGGCAGAAAAGAGAGGAGAAATGCTGGAAATGGATGGAGAGGAGAGCAGGAGATAGAGGAGAATTGCTGCATGTATGGATGGAGGGGTTGGCGGGGAGAGAGGAGAAATGCTGGACTTGGATGGAGTAGAGGGGAGAGAGAATTATTGCTTTATATGGATACAGGGGAGGGAAGAGAGGAGAAATGCTGGACATGGATGGAGGGGAGGAGAGAGGAGAAGTGCTGGCTGGATGGAGGGGAGGAAAGAAAAAAGAAGAAGATGCACATGGATGGAGATGAGGGAAAGGAAAGAGAGGAGAAAAACTGCACATGCATGGAGAAAATAGGCAAAAGCTGGATCCACGTTATATCTCCTCCAGTCAATTCCATAGAGGAGGACCCAGATTTTACTTATGGATGTATGGCAAGAAATGGAGAAGAAAGGAGGAAAGTAAAGAAATAAATGGAAAGGAAGCCCTGGAAACGGAGTTAAGGGAACAGATAGAGAGCAGCAGAATCAGAGACTGGGACCAATATGGATAGAAAAACAAAGTCACCAGACAACAAAGGTAGAAAAAAAATCATTTTATTTTCATTTTAGTGTTTGGAATATGTCCAATTTGAGAATTTACATCTCCTGTCTTATTTTGCACTGGGTATACTGGAGCTGTAACAGCTTATAGAAATTATTTGTAATGAAAAAAAAACTCATGTTATTTTTTTCTCCTATACTAGTATAATATTTTCAATGATGTCTGTTTATATGCGCCATGGCTGGTATAAGGGGTGTGGCTAATGTGGGTGTGGCTATCATAGGGGTGGAGCCATATATGGTGACCCCACCCATAATGAGTACCAGCACCTTTTTTTCTGCAAAAAAAGCACTGGATAGGTATATTTATTAAAGAGTGGCATTTTAGAAAGGACATCCAAATCAGAATTTAGACGTCCAAGGCAGGACATCTGAACTTCCACAAGTATCTTAGAACAGGATCAGCCAAACTAGAACCTGGTCTAATATATGGTGAAATGGGTGTTCTAGTGCCAGTGATGTGTTGCATGAACATCCATTTTTTGAAAAATAGATGTCTAAAATATCAACAGGGCAACACAGGAACATAAATATCTCTGTGGTCGCATATGAACATCTATGCAGTTAAATGGCAACATAGATACTTATGTGCTGGAACATAAACAGTTAGGTCAGTCATTTTTGAAACATAGGGGCCCTTTTATTAAGCCGTGGTAGGGCTACCGTACAGGTAGCACATGCACTACCACTGGGGTAGTGTGGGCGCTCAGTGGTAATTCCGAAGTTTGCGAGCTCTATTTCCCACAATAGAAAATATTTGTCTATTTTCTACCACTGGGGGCATTCCAAGTGGTAATCGGCAGCACGGCCACATTGCTGCTTGATTACCACATAAGTAGCGCGTGAGCCCTTACTGCCAAGTAAATAGCTGGCGTTAAGGGCTCAGGGAGTAAATAGCCATGTGCTACTTTTCATATTGGCACACGGCCATCTACTGCCCCATTAAGAAAGGTCTTTTTCCCAGCCATGGTAAAAAGTGGCCCAGTGCACACCAATTTCATGCATCCACTTTTTATCACAGCTTAGTAAAAGGGCCCCCTAGACATCTATTTTTCCTGAAGCTGTCACAGATCCCAGTATCCCTTGCTAGTTTCACTTTTGGGGAGGGGGGTACACCAACCACTGGGGGATGAAGGAGGAGACCTCACCTAATCCCTTTAGTAGAGTTCTGCTTAATAGGAGCACCTTTCTGAAATCTGGACATCCCGGGTAGCTGGTCTAATTCTCGATGTCCATCTTTTTGGAAATAAACATTCTGAAATGGGGAATAAAAAATCCAAGTTTTGGGACCACCCTATTCATGCCCCAAAACACACGCAGACCACACTCCCTTGACATTCGGATGTTCTTCAGTTTTAGACGTCCATGACCCAGCTTTGTAAAATCGGAACTTGCATGATAGATATCTAAGTGCAGGTTTATGGACGTCTAAAATGCGAATGGCGCTTCTCTCACCTAAGTCAAGTATGGCCTATTTTTCCAGGCAAGTGATTTCCAAGCTTTCCTTTTAAAAGTACTAGAAAAAAAATTCTTGACTTACCAACAACCCCAAATGCCTCTTCTTTGAAAGCCATCAATGCTTTGCAGTCTGTTGAGGGGCTATTTTTGGTCAATCTAAGCATTTGGCAGGGCTTACAGTCTCCTCTTTACTATACTTTCTGGTTCTGAATGCAGTTTAACTATTATTTTTCTACTGCAGTGAGCATTCTTTTTGTTCAACTGTGGCAGACACTCAACAGAAAAGCCTAGGAGCATTGTTTTTTTGGACGCAAACATACACAAGTTATTAGAAACACAAGATCAAAGGAACTGTCCCACTGTCAGTCTTTCAATGCTCTCATTGTGTGTGTGTGCTGAAGGCTGCAGGGGAGCTATAACTGAGACAAAGGTGCTTGTCACTGAGGAGAAGCCACAAAATGCGATGTGAGAAAAGATACTAACTAGTATAAAACGCCTTATTGTTTTTAAAATAAATGCAAATAAACATTCTACCTTATTTCAAAACCTCACAGCTTGTCAAGAATCTGATGCCAAAAGGAAAAGCTGATTACTAAAGCTACCAGAATACTTTTTTTGTTTGTTTTTTCTTTGCCGATTTGAACCTTTGTCAATTTGAATCTTAAAACTGATTTTTCTCTACTCAGCACATTACAGGATTAGTTTAAATCAGCTACAAAGAAGTCAGAACTCAAGGAAACAGAAGCCCAAAGCAACTGAATAAGAATGTTTTCATGTCAAGGAAATGTGAGGCATGAGCTTGCCAGACAAACCTGTTGAACTCGATGGATCGATATATATTATCTTAGGGGGTCCTTTTCTTAAGCTGCAGGACATGCTAGCACATGCTTACCACAGCTTAAAATGGCTTACCGCAGGACACGCTCAGATGTCCTGTGGTAATTTCCTGATTTGTGTACCCAATCCATGCACTAAAAATGTAGTTTTATTTTATCATGGAGGGAGTTGTCTGGCATGGAGAGTGGGTGCCTCTGCGCTAATTAGCACAGCTACATTACTGCGCGCTAACTGTTTAGCTCAGGATTAGCGTATGAGCCCTTACACCTACAAAATTCTTTTTGTTCAACTAAGGCAGACACTCAACAGAAAAGCCTAGGAGCATTGTTTTTTTGGACGCAAACATACACAAGTTATTAGAAACACAAGATCAAAGGAACTGTCCATTTGGTGTTGGTAACATAACATAACATAACATAATGTAACATAACAGAACTTTATAAGTAAAACGATAAAATTAGGGGCCCTTGTACTAAGCCGTGTAGGTGCCTACACACCCCCAATGCACGCCAAATTGGAGTTACCGCCCAGTTACCCCATGGCCCTTGCGGTAATTTCAATTTTGGTGCAAGTTCGCTACGTGCATCTGAAAAATATTTTTTATTTTCTGGTGCACGGCAGCTACGAGCGTCGAGTGGCATTTGTCGCACATAGACCATTGCTGCCCGGTTACCATGTGAGACCTTACTGCTAGGTCAATGGCTTGCAGTAAGGTCTCAGACCCAAAATGGACGTGGCAATTTTCATTTTGCCATACATCCATTTTCGGCAAAAAAAAGCAATTTTTGTAGGTGCACTTAAAAATAATTCTGCACATGACAAAAACACACGTCAACATTACCGTGAGCAATTTTCCAGTGCACCTTAGTAAAAGGACATCTTAAATTGTACTCTTGCAAAGACCGGTAACCAGTGACTCTTAATAAAGAATTGAGATACTCTGTCAGATTTTTTTCAAAGACTAAATCAAACAAAGTGCCATATTTGGAATAGTCTGCAAACACTTCATTAATTGCTTAGAAACACCCAGATAAACAATATTGCAATAATCTAACATACTCAGTAACAAAGTCTGCACTAATAAATGATAATGATCCTGTTCAAAGTATTTACGTACCCACCTAAGGTTACGCATTGTAAAAAAGAAAGCTTACATCCTAATATTTTTAATGCAACATTAGCACATGTTCTTAGCACGAGGGAAAAAACGTGTGCAAGGGTGTGCTAAGGCCACTTTATACCACAGCTTAGTCAAAGGACTCTTTAGAGCCTTGGGATGATGGAGCAGGGTGAACTCTGTATTGCAGTGCTTCTCAATCCAGTCCTCTGGACACACTCAGCCAGTCAGGTTTTCAGGATACCCACAATGAATATAAATGAAATAAATTTGCAAGCCTTGCCACCTTGGTCTGCATATCTATCTCATACATAATCATTGTTATTGTTGATGTCCTGACAATCCGACTGGCTGGTTGTGCCCAGAGGACTGGGTTGAGAAGCACTGCTCTGTTGGTCTACCATTACAGGATGATTGAATTTTTGTTGCTTTCACTTTTCTAAGTGTTTTAAAGGAATACTAATTTGAATGCATTTGGCATAAATTAATTTCAAGATCAATATTGATGTCTCTGTGCCTGTAGGATGGAGGTTGAGTGGGAAAATGGGAGCTGGGATGCAGTGACGTTCCTGGGGGGGGGGGCTGGCACCTGGGGCGGATCGCCGATGCACCCCGCCCCCCGGGTGCAGCGTGCCCCCCCCCGGCGAAAGGACACCCCCGCGAAGGAACCCCCCGCCGGGTGCACGCCGCTGGGGGGGGGGGTGCCACGCGCACCTGCCCTCCGTTGTTCCATGCTTCTTCTCTGCCCTGGAACAGGAAGTAGCCTGTTCCGGGGCAGAGAAGAAGCATGGACCAACGGAGGACAGGCGCACGTGGCACCCCCTCAGCGGCGTGCACCTGGGGCGGACCGCCCCCACCGCCACCCCCCCTAGGAACGCCACTGCTGGGATGCAATGTGCTTACATGAGTTGAACTAGGAGGAAGCAGATGGGCAATTTTCTAGTAACTAGATTGTAGCAGTCAGTATCATAATATTATTCAGTCCAGTAGTGTAGCAACAGGTGGGCCTGGGTGGGCCAGGGCCACCCAACAGTAGCACACGTTTAGCGGTAGTTGGTGGGGAGACTTCCCCCTGAAAATAACGAAAACGCTACTCTCCACAATACCGGCACCTGTGCATGCTCAGTTTTCAGCGCATGCCTGCTGTAGACTGCCAAGGTGTAAAGAAGCGTTTTCCCACCAACTGAGATATTATTTTGGTGGTGGTTGGGTGGGGGGAGAACACTTGGTGCCCACCCACTTCTTGACTAGGCTCACCCAAAATCTGTTGTCTGGCTAAACCCCTGATACTGTCCTTTTGCTCTCCTCTTACCTTCTCTTTAATATCCTCTCATTCTCCTGTCTGGATTACTACAATCTCTCTTCTTTAGCAGAAAGAATTATTAAACATTCCCTCCAACTTTAACAGAATTCCGTATGTTATTCTCGTTCATCTAACGTTATCCATGGTTTTTCCTCTTCAGTGCACCCTCCCATTGGTTACCCATCTGCTATCGCTCTGAATACAAGCTATTAACCTTTAACCTCTGAGCACAGAAATATTACATGGCTCTGCCGCCGCTTATTTAACCTCTATTATGATTCCATAGATCTTCCTGGTACTCTCTGCTCAGCTCTCACTCTTCACTTGCTCCATCCACCATTGCCCTAAGCAAAATCCCAGCTCTGTATCTTTCCAAATTGTGCTCAGTTGCTATGGAATGAGCTCTTTTCATTACACGCTCAATTTTTCCCAATATTGAAATCTATGCAGTCCTTTTACTAAGCTGCAGTAAGCACTAACGCGAGCTTTCCACAGGGTAAAAAGCACTACCGCAGGGAATTACATGAGCAATGAGTGGAGTGGAACAGGTGGATGTGAAGCGTCTGTTCACGCTTTCCAAAAATACTAGGACTAGGGGGCATGCAATGAAACTTCAGTGTAGTAAATTTAAAACAAATCAGAGAAAATGTTTCTTCACCCAACGTATAATTAAACTCTGGAATTCGTTGCCGGAGAAAGTGGTGAAGGCGGTTAGCTTAGCAGAGTTTAAAAAAGGGGTTGGACGGTTTCCTAAAGGACAAGTCATAAACTGCTACTAAATGGACTTGGGAAAAATCCACAATTCCAGGAATAACATGTATACAATGTTTGTACGTTTGGGAAGCTTGCCAGGTGCCCTTGGCCTGGATTGACCGCTGTCGTGGACAGGATGCTGGGCTCGATGGACCCTTGGTCTTTTCCCAGTATGGCATTACTTATGTACTTATGAATATGGTCAGCATCAAAATGAACACAGAGGACAAGATCCTGAGGGGATCTTTCACCAAAGCTTAGCTTGAGTTATCTGCAGCAGAGCCCATAGGATAACTCAAGCTAAGCTTTAGTAAAAGACCCCCCTGAATTAGTAAGGCCAAGGGAGATTTAAAAAAAAAAAGTGCCAAAACTGACCCTTGTGGAACACCAAATGAAAGTGGATAGCTTGTGGAGACTTGGATGCTCATTTTCAAAGCAGATGGACATCTTAAAATGCTTTTAAAAAAGGTCCATCTGCTAAAAATGTTCAAATCCTGATTTTGGAAAGTCAGAATTTGGATGTTTCACACTGCAGTTCATCCAAATAGCAAGGGGGGGGGGGTGTTGTGGAAGAGACTAGGGAGGACCCAAAAGTAGGATGTCCAACAGGGATTTTTGAATGGGAAGAAACCTCCATGTCTCAAAAGAAAGACATTTTTATCGAGACCTGGTTCAGTCATGTCCAAGTTACAAAAAGGCAGTGGCGTAGCCACAGGTGGACTTGGGTGGGCCAGGGCACACCCATTTATGGCTCAGGCCCACCCAACAGTAGCACATGTTTAGTGGTAACTGGTGGGAATCCCAAGCTCCGCCAGCTGAAGATTTCCCCTGATGGTAACAAAAACGCTACTCTCCACGACACCGGCACCTGCTCAGTTTTCAGTGCATGCCTGCTGCCAAGGTGGAAAGAAGCGTTTTCCCACCAGCTGAGATCATTTTTTTTTGGGGGGGGGGGGGGGGGGGGGGAGAGAGAACACTTGGTGCCCATCCAATTCTTGCCTAGGCCCACCCAAAATCTGTTGTCTGGCTACGCCCCTGCAAAAAGGTGCTCTGATTGAGCAGTTTACCACTGAAGGGATTAAGGCATGACCCCTCATTTATCCCCCAGTGGTTGCTGTCCCCTTTCCTCTCCCCTAAAAGTGAAACTGAAAAGGAAAACCAGACTCTATGTGAGCTGCAGGTATTATGGCCATTCTGAAGAAAGCAGTAAGCAAGTCAGAGGAGTAGCCTAGTGGTTAGTACAGTGGACTGTGAACCAGGGACCAAGGTTCAAATGCCATCTCGACTCTTTTTTAAATTATAATTCTGACTTTCCAGAAACAGAAAAAATACCTACTGTACCTAAATATATAGGACACCTGCAAGTCTGAAGGCTATTGTACATTCAGGTACAATAGGCATTTTTCAGATCCTTGAGGGATCACATGTACAAAAACAAAAAAGTCCATTGCACTAACCACTATGCTACTCCTCTGCTTTGCAGTGATGTCTGTGTGGCCCTATTTTTGAAAATGATGCCAGACAGAAATTCACACAGTGGCGTTCCTAGGGTGGCTGACACCCGGGGCGGTTCGCCGATGCGCACCCCCCCGGGTACAGCGACCCCCCCCAGTGAAAGGACACCCCCCCTGGGTGCAGCGTGATCCCCCCTGGCAAAAGGACCCCTCCCCGGGTGCGTTTTTACCTGCTGGGGGGGGGGTGCCGCGCGCCTGTTGGCTTCGTTCGTTCCATGCTCCCTCTGCCCCGGAACAGGAAGTAACCTGTTCTGGGGCAGAGGGAGCACAGAACGAGTGAAGCCGGCAGGCGCGCGGCACCCCCTCCCCAGCGGCGTGCACCCGGGGCGGACCGCCCCCCCCCCCCCCCCCTTGGTATGCCACTGCATTCATATCCATATTTTTTTATTGTTCAAAAGTTGGATGTTTCACTTTGGAAAACGGCTACTCATTTTGGACATTTTCAGTGCAAAAATGTCCATCTCACAGCCATATTCGAACAGGAAATGATGTTTTTCCTGTTTGATTATGGCTGTGAGATGACTGGTTTTTTTGGACGTTATGAGAAGGACGGGTTTTTTGGACATAGAAGATTTTTTTGTTTTAATGCCCCTTTTGGTCATTCATAACAACTTTACATGAACAATTTGAGAAATAGGAAGGAAATCAATTAAGCATAATGCCTGACAGTCCTGTCCTCTCTAATCTTGCAAGGAGGAGCAAATGATCTATAACATCAAATGCAGCCCTTAGATCTAATTGAACAATCAGAACATCTTTACAGCTCTCTTTGTGCACTAGAATTTCATCAAGCATCTTAGGAGCCCTTTTACTAAGCCATGGAAGTATCTACGCACGCTCAATGCGCGCCAAAATGGAGTTACCGCCTGGCTACCTTGTGGGTCTTGCTGTAATTTCATTTTTGGTGTGCATCCGACATGAACAGCTGAAAAATAATTTTTTATTTTCAGACGGACGTATCGGAGGCGTGCCAAGTGGCAGTTGAAGCGCGTAGGTCATTACTGCCCGGTTACCGCATGAGACTTTACCGCTAGGTCAATGGCTGGTGGTAAGGTCTCAGACCCAAAATGGACGTGCAGCAATTTTCATTTTGCTACACATCCATTTTCGGCAAAAATTTTAAAAAGGCAGTTTTGCAGGCACGCTAAAAAATGATTCTGCGCATGCCCAAAACACGCGCCTACACTACCACAGGCCATTTTTCAGCATACCTTAGTAAAAGGATCCCTTAACTAGTAGCGTCTTTGTGCTATGACCAGTCCAAAAACCAGACTGTCTTATATGAAATATATTTGAAGCTTTGTATTTTGAAAACATTTTAATTTTATTTGTTACATTTGTATCCCACATTTTCCCACCTATTTGCAGGCTCAATGTGGCTTACATAATACCGTAGAGGCGTTCGCCATCTCCGGCAGAGAAAACATGTACAAAGAGTGGTCGAAGAAGGTTCACATGTTATAGACACACTGGGATTCGTAGAGAAGAAGAGTTATGCAATGTCTGTTTCAGGCTTTGGTTTCGTTGTGTTGCAAGGTTTAGGCATCTAAGTTGGGTCGACAGGATATGCCTTTTTGAATAGGTTCGTTTTTAGTGATTTCTTGAAGTTTAGGTGGCCGTACGTACGTTGCTTTCATGGCTTTTGGTAGTGCGTTCCACAGTTGTGTGCTGATGTAGGAGAAGCTGGATGCATATGTTAATTTGTACTTGAGTCCTTTGCAGCTTGGGTAGTGGAGGTTAAGGTATGTTCGTGCTGATCTGATTGTGTTTCTTGATCGTAGGTCTATGAGGTCTGTCATGTAGCCCGGGGGTTCACCTTAGATGATTTTGTGGACCATGGTACAGATTTTGAAAGCAATACGTTCTTTGATTGGTAGGCAGTGTAATTTTTCTCAGAGGGGTTTTCCCATATATTAGCCTGGCTGCTGTGTTTTGGGTGTTTTGAAGTTTCTTTGAGTTGTTCTTTGCATCCCGCATAAAGTCCATTGCAGTAGTCTACATGGCTTAGTACCATTGTTTGTATCAAATTGCGGAATATTTCCCTCGGGAAGAATGGTTTCACGCGTTTCAGTTTCCACATTGAGTGGAACATTTTCTTTGTTATAGAGTTAACTTGGCCCTCGAGTGTGAGGTTGCGGTCAATAGTAACACCAAGGATTTTCAGGCTGCCTGAGATAACCAACAAGTTCTTCTTTAGAAAATTATTTAAACCAATATTTTCAAATGTTCATGGAAAATAACAGAAAAAAAAATATATATATATATATATTTTTTTTTTAATTAATTAATTTATTTTTTTGTTATTTTCCATGAACATTTGAAAATATTGTTTTAATAATTTTCTAAAGAAGAACTTGTTGGTTATTTTTACTGGTAATAAAGAAGTGTTAGAATCTAGCCCAGATTCAATGCGTCAGTATTTAGGGCTTTTACATTTTTTTTTTTTTTTACTTTGTAGGTCTCACACTAATTTTTCCATGAGCACATGGGACTTGCAAAAAATTACTGTACACCGCCAGTGAATTCCTTCAAAAAGGTGGTAAATAAATAATGGAGGAATACTTACCACCTTTTATGCTCCCATGTTAACTGAGTATTAGCCAAGTATCAAACATATAAACGGCGAGTGACCGTACTCACTGCAAATGCGCAGTAGAGACTTCCCTCTCTGTCCCGCCCCCGCGTCAATACGTGATGACGGGGGGGGGGGCGGGACAGAGAGGGAAACTGCGCCGCCGACGTTGCTACCGCTCCCCCCCCCACTCGGAGTCGCCGCCGCCACCCCTCCACCCGGCCCGGGCCCTCTCTTCCCTTCTGAACTTACAGATCCATTCGCCGAACGCAGCAACGCACATCAGCTGAGCTGCAGTGAGCCCTTCCTTCTTTGCCTGTGGCCCCGCCCTCCTGTGACATAACGTCAGCGAGGGCGGGACACACACTTCCGGTCCCAGAGTCTCACGCTGGAGAAGGCGTCCTTCAGGTTGGGGCGGCGGTTCGAGTTCTGGGGGAGACAAGGTGACATTGAGTCCCAAGCCCCGAGGGTCTCCTTCCAACGAGGCAGCAGGACTATTCCCGGATTTTGGGGTAGATGTGATTGTGGCGTATCTCTCCATCGTCTGTTGCCCTCCGTGGGGTCTAGGCATCGAGGTCTCGCCTCTGACTGATCCCTTCCACTTGGTATGGGGCATTTTTGGAAAAAGAGGTAACGTTTTGGGAAACAATTTTCAGGAGCTCACAAGCCACAAACTAACGTGCCACCATCTTATCACGTGACCAGGATGGAGGTAAATTTAAAAAGACTTAAACCACGCAGGGTGGCAGGAAGAAAAAGGGGGATGTTGGGAGGAGAAGAGGGCAGAGATGCTAGACGGGGTGGGGCGGGGCACCAGAGACCCTAGGACCGGCCCTGCCTGTAAGGTACTAGTAGCCAGTGCAGTTTTTACCGAAAGGGTGTGATGTGGTCATGGAGCTTGCAGCCCCTCTATCAGTTATGGTACGGCATTCTGAATTAGTTGTAACTGGTGCAAACTCTTTTTGGTTTGACCAATGTATAGGGCATTACAGCAGGCAGTCAAGTCATGGTTTTATCATGGTATAGATCACTGTGGTCAGACTTCATCTTTTCAATATATGGAAAGAGATTTTATAGTTGCCAGAGGGGATAGAAACAGCTTTTAAAAGTTGTTTGAATTTGCAGGATCAAAGTAAGTGATTAGCCTAGCAGTAGCCCAAGTTTCCTGATTTAGGAGAACCTCGTAATAGTCACCTCAAAGCAAGAGTCAAATGTGCAATTTTTGCATGAAATTAGATAAATATATATTTCAGTACATTGCTGTAAGATCTTCTTGAATACCAAACTGTTGCTTTGATATGTTACTACATTACTGTTGAAAATTTAAAATTTGATATGTTATTCATGATTTATAAAAAACACATTAAACTTTACTTCTCAGTTTCTCTGTTTCACATCAAGTGCACATACAACACTTTTGCTTTCAGGTGACAAAATAGTATTTTGGTCAGGTACCTGTGTTAAGAACCGGGTTTATTGAGAGATTTTGTTGTTGTTGTTGGTGGTGGTGGTGGTGGTTTGTTTTTAGCTTGTATTTGTTATTGGGTTGGTTTTTTTTTGCCCATTCCTGAGTTGCTTTTAGACAGGCAGTCAATTTACTTAAAGCTGTGGTAAATCTGGTTCTGTTTTATTATATTAGGTTGTTTCTGTTCCACCTTTAGCCATATAGGGCTATATTCTATATATGGCACCTGAAAAATCCATGCAGAATAAATTTCTGCCTAAGCATATTCTATAAGTGTTGCCTAGATTTAGGTGTGTTATATAGCAGGGCCACCAAGAGACTGGGCTGGACCCGGGGCAAGGCTGCCCCTGGGGCCCCGCCGAGGTCGCCGCCGCTCCCCCCGCCCCCCATCCGCCACTGGGTGTGGCCACCTGCATTGAAATCACAGCGCCTCTCACCTCCGTGTGAAAGCGCTGCAGGCAGCAGCAGATCGCCTCCCTTCAGGCCTCTTTTCCTCCTTGTGGAAGTTATGTCAGATGAGAGCGGGACACAGGGAGGGAAGGAGGCCCGAAGGGAGGTGATCTGCTGCCTACAGTGCTTTCACACGGAGGTGAGAGGCGCTGTGATTTCAATGCAGGGGGCCTGGTGGCAGACGGTCGACGATGGAGGGTGGGTGGGACTGCGGTGCCGGGCCCCCCTTGGAGGCCAGGGGAATTTTGTCCCCCCTGCCCCCCCCTCTCGGCAGCCCTGGTGTTTAGAATATGCTTAGTTGATATCCCAGTGCCTAGAACTACGCACATCCATTTACACCAAGGAAAATGTGGCATAAATACCAGTGCATAGATTTAGGCGCATAGGGGCATATTCTATAACAGTGCACATAAATTTTGGAACATCCATGAAATGCCCATTTTCCCACCCATAACAATGCCCCTTTTTGACTTGGTGCATTAGAATTTAGGCGCTGTGCGTTATAGAATATGTTTAGCAAGTTATGCACGTAAATTCTAATTATTGCCAATTAGTGTTCATTATTGCTTATTAAGTGCTGTTAAAAATGCTAATTGGAAATTACATGTGTTGTTATAGAATACACTTGGATTTCATCGCAGAATGCTAGGCGCAATATACAGAATCCTGCAGATAGTGCAAAGCGTATTGCACTGATAAGAGATTTCTAATCGGAAAGAATTGACAAAAATCAATCATACAATACTACAGTAGAAATTAAAAAAAAATTTAAACCTAGCAGATCAGATTATTGATTTAAGAACAAGTAAGTTTTCAGTGGTTCAGTGGTTATGAGGAGTTGCCCATCAACAGCATAGAAATTTATGTCCATCAACTGGGGCAGCTCAGCTAAAGGCTTGAAGTCGAAATTAAATAAAACAGGGGACAGTATGGAGTCTTGTGGTACCCCCACAGTCCAAGGTGATTATGTACTGTGGCTGAACAGAACTGATTGTTAACTGTCTGACAAGTAGGATTTGAAACACATAAATACTGTGCCAAATTATGCATGCCTTTGCCCTAAATGAAAAGCACACCAATACTGGGTTACACTAGTATCCTATAATGGAATCTGGGTGCCCAGATGGTATTACAGAATAAGCACATCCTATGTTGCATTGGTGTACCTAAAAAGGGGTTTCCACTAATAAAATTGCCACCAGAGAGATTATTGTAATTTTCTATACCTAGGATTGCCAAAGAAATCTATTGCAAAATTACAGTTAATACAAAATTCAGCTGCTAAACAGATCCTCGGGGCAAGTGGTGAGATGGGGCTACACCATTGTTGATGGGTTACATTGAACAAAATTTAAACTTGTTAGAATTTTTGGAAAGATCGGTAGAATCAGAAAGAGCAACGCTACTTGTAACTTTCGCTCTGGAAATGGACAGGAATATAATATTACGTACTTATTTCCGCCATATTAATGTTTTATTCTTAGGTGCAAAAGTCCAGATTTTCCCTGATTTAGCCAAGGAAACTCAAATTAGGAGGAAAGAATTAATGGTTTTCAAGTCAAGAGTTCTTTCATTGGGAGGAACTTTTGTTGTTAAATTTCCTTGCAGATGTTTTATTGCCTTAAATGCTATAAATTATCTTTTCTTTTGCCCTAAGAAGTTACAGGATTTTATAGTCGCTAAGGAGAGTGCGAGAAAACCCCTGGGGATTGTACCCCCTTCGCTAGAAGTGCTGTCTAGGCTAGCATGAACCAATGTTCCTTCCGAATCTAGATATATATTATTTACTATCTCTATAGAGGTATTAAAGGTATTTTTCTTTATTTCCTAATTCTTGGACCCCGCAATTGTGGACAAATTAATAAGATTTGATTTTCTTGTAAGTGGATTTATTGCTTTATAATAATTGTGTGATTTCTGAACATTTTGATGTTTTTCATCTTGATGTAAATTGTATTGAAATTTATAAATAAACATTTAAAAAAAAGATAAGGTTACATTGGCTTTCAATTTATTGGAAGTCTGTATTGAAGTTGCATAATACAGTGCATAAGATACAGCGATTTTGCTCACCTGTAACTGATGTTTTCCATAGTCTACAGAATCAATAAGGTAAACAAGTGAGGTGAAGTCATCTGACAATTCCAGGACAAAACTGCTCTCCCAGAGCTCAGAACTGCAGTGTAATTTTCTGAGCATGCGTGGACCTTCCCGCACATAGTGATCTCCTCGGGTCCTCAGTTAGTTCCAAAGCTCAAAACAGTGAAACAGTCATAAGGAGGTGTGAGGGATTCTGTGCCTTACCAATCCTGCTATCTGTGGAAAACACTCTTTCCAGGTGATCAACATCACTTTTTCTGTTCAGTGGCATACCAAGGGGGGGCGGTGGGGGCGGTCCGCCCCGGGAGCACGCCGTTGGGGGGTGCCGCGGCGTGCGCTTGTTGCCCTGTCTCCGAGTTCACAATTCGCATGTGTTCACTGCTCCCTCTGAGTCTGCCCCGGAACTGTTCCTGTTCCGGGGCAGACTCAGAGGGAGCAGCACTGATTGATAGAAAGTGGAAGCCCTATGTCCTCATTCAGATGGAAAGGGATGACCATTTTAGATAAAAACCTAGAATATGTCCAAAGAACATCATTATGATGATGAAATTGCCTGTATCAGCCATTCCTAACCCAGTCCTTGGGGCACACCTAGTCCCATTGGGTTTTCAGTGTATCCACAATGAATATTCATGAGTTAAATTGGTATATAATTGAGGCAGTGCATTCAAATCTATCTCATGCACATTCATTGTGGATATCCTGAAACCCGAAAGGGACTAGGTATGCCCGAGGACTGGGTTGTGAATGGTTGGCCTATGTGGTTCACCTTTTACCAGTGCTTGAAGTTTACTAACCCTCTAGCCAAAGTGATTGCTGTTAGGAAGAGCACGCTCCAAGTGAGGAAGTTCAGAGACACTGTTTGGAGAAGTGAAAGACTAGCTTTAGGTCCAAAGGCACCAGGGGTTTCTGCAATGGAGGCTTTACAAGAAGTAGGTCATTTATGATGTGAACAACTAGGTGTGCCTTCAGTGTACTGAGATGCACTTTAGAAAAGGAGGACTGAAGGCCAAGACAATATAGGTAGTAAAGGTACTGTAGAATTGCCATAGAAGGTCATGGCCATGAGTAGAGCGATAGACTGAAAATCTTTTCTACTTGAATGAAAGGCTAGAGAAAAACTTCTGAGCAGCTATCAAGATGTCCTGGATGTATTAGGGAATGCCAAAAGTACAGAAGAAGCGAGAGACTGCTGAATTTCCAGGCTGGGCTAGACACTATGAAAGAGATGACCCTCCTGATGAGTGATCAGTGTTGGGAATTAGAGCAGCCTGTAAAGATGTAGAATTATAAGATTCAGAAGGAGAGGGAGTCAGTTCTGTTTAGGCTAATAGGGCAACCAGAGAATCACTGTGCAACAACTTTGCTGGAAATGGTGCAGCGCTCTAGGTATAAATGGAATAGGAGAGTAAGCATAAATGAATAACAAAAACCACTGAATTGTCAATTCATCTGGTGCAAGACATTGGGGGGGGGGGGGAGGGGAGGGAGTAGAATAGTACATAGGGAAGCTTTGCCTTCTCTTCATACGTTCTGTACCTCTCAGGATTATATAGACCTCAATCATGTCTCCCCACAGCCTTTCCAAGCTGAAGAACCCTAACCTCTTTAGTCGTTCCTTATATGAGTGGAGTTCCTTCCCCTTTATCATTTTGGTTGCTCTTCTTTTAACTTTTTTCTAATTCCACTATTTATTTTTTGAGATACGGTGACTAGAACTGAACACAATACTCAAGGTGAAGTCGCACCATGGAGCAATACAGAGGGATTATAGTATTCTTGGTCTTATCTACCATCCCTTTCATAATAATTCATAGCATCCTGTTTGCTTTTTTGGCTGCACACTGGGCAGAAGGTATCAGTGTATTGTCTACAATAACACCTAAATTGTTTTCTTGAGTGCTGACCCCCGAGGTGGATCCAATAAACTATGGTTCCATTTTTTTTTATTGGGGATATTTTAGTGGTGTTTATTGGTTAAACCTAAAAACAGAAGCTATAAATATAACACAGAAAGATTTATTTTAAGTCCAGTTTTCCTTAACTATGGATGCTTACCTGAATGAATTTAGAATAATACATTCACATTTAATTGGACTTTCCCATGCGCTAAGCCCAGATTTACCACAGTAAGGATTTTTCCCATTTGTTTGTTGCAGGTCCCATACTAATTTTTCCATTAGCATGCACGATCTGCAAAAAAATAATGTAGGAACACTTACCATCTCCTATTTAGGAGGTGCTATGCACTCCCACATTGAGTCCACATTATTCAGTTAGCATGCTTCCACAGCCATTCCCTGTCCATCGCATGCCCCTCCTGAAAAAATTGTTTAAAAATTAAAGGGCATGTGATTAGCACACTTGACAGACAAATTCCTGCTTTAATGCATTTCACAATGTCTTTTTTTTCCCCATATTAAATGCATATTGGCGCTTACCATGGATTAGTGAAAACCCCCTTAGTCTTTGCAGCTAAGAATAACTTTGTTTAACAAAACTATGTCTCAATAAAGATCTCACTTAGAGAAGGATGAGAGAGCATAAGTGTGGTTGAGTTTATAATGTGTCCATCCATATGTACAACGTTATGGGTGTGGAGGACAGGAGAGTAAGGAAGCGCAATATATAGAAAAGACAATACCCCAGTACCAGTCCCTATAAGAGCTACAACAGGTATTAGAAAGAACCACCCAGGAAAAAGTCATATCCTTCAGAAACGAGAAAAGATTAAGGAGCCTGTATATGAATGCCCAAATTTATTTATTTCATTTATTTATTTGCAAAAGCTTGATATACCGAACGCGGTCCAACATGGCTACTGTGTGGTTTACAATACTAAAAACAAGGTCATGGGGGAGAGAGACAAGATGAAAGGAGAGACAGAGTGCAAGTTAACCAAAGGCTTCAGAGAATAGGTGAGTTTTGAGCAAAGACTTAAATCTTTGGATGTTTCCAGGTGGAGATGATAGGGGAGTACATTCCAGAGAGATGGGCCTAAGATGCTAAAGGAAGATTCACGAGAAATGGACAAACGAAAAGCTGGGAGGAAGGGTACTACCAAGAGATTAGCAGTGGAAGAACAAAGAGAGCATGTTGGGGTGTAGGGGAGCAGGACCAAATGAAGGTAAGCAGGGGCGGAAGGGAGATATGATTTGAAAACAAGGCAGAGGATTTTAAACTTTATCCAAGCTGAAACAGGGAGCCAGTGTTCAAGGCAGAGAAGGGGAAGAACATGATCAAAACGATGGGAAGAATGAATGCGTTTGACTGCAGTTGACTGAATGATCGGAAAGCATTTAATGGAATATAGAGGAAAATCGACATACAGACTGTTACAGTAGTCAAGGTGAGAGATAACAACAGAGAGGAGGATAATACGAATGAAAGAATGATCAAGGTAGGGACGAAGAGTGCAAATATGGTGGAATGCAAAGAATGCAGAGCAGATAGATAACAGAATTGATTTGGGGGTTAAAGGTTAGTTTGGAGTAAAAAATGACACCGCAAATTTTGACTGTATCAGAGAAAGGAAGGGGATGGTTATTAATGGAGGGTGTTGGAGGGAGCGATGTGCCTGGATTAGGAAAGACTATTGCCTCACTTTTGGAGGTGTTGAGAAAAGCCAGGAGGAGACAAGAAGAAGACAGTTGCTATGACTGGAGAGAGAGGCAGAAGGATCAGTAACCCTACAGAGAATCTCGTCTGTCTAGCCGAGAATTGAAGGCTGCAGTCACTCTAGAACAGGGGTAGGCAACCACGGTTCTCGAGGGCCATAACCCAGTTGGGTTTTCAAGATTTCCACAATGAATATGCATGAGATATTCCACAAAGAGTATCTCCATGCACATTTTTTGTGGAAATCTTGAAAACCCAATTTGAGGACTGTGTTTGCCCACCCCTGCTCTAGAACCTGGTATGTGTGCATTTTAGTTCCAGCCAATAGGGATCACCATTGTTCAATGTCTGGTCCCAGTGCACTCTACAACAGGAACTTTAAATGCTACTTCTGCCAGCCAATCAGGGAACAAAAGCTGAGTTTGGGAGTCAGATTTCCTGGTTTTTTTGCACAAATGTGTACACACTGCCTTTCAGCTATCAGGCTGGTCCATCATTTACTGGGTTTAAGTTTGTTTTTCCCTTTCTTTAAAAGTCTGGTTTTTGCCCTTTGTGTTTCTGATTTTATAGAACATTTTGCTTGCTTGCTCTGTCAAACTCAAAACGTATGCTTGTGATTAAAACCAGTGTTGGCTAAGGCTATTGAGCTTTCAACCAGATGTGTATTCTGCTAGTTTGCTCATAAGAAAAGTCCCTTAGGCTTATTAAAAAACAAAACAAAAAAACCCTGGGTCCTTTTGCATGTTAAAATCTCTGGAGGAAAATGCAAGGGAAAAAAAGAAAGTAGATAGCCAGGGACTATCACCTTACTTGTCTCTGTTGCTCTTAGTTTTTCTTTTCTCCATAGGCATATGATTTCCTCCATTTTTTGTTTACTTTCTACATCTGTGCTATATAAAAACTAAATACAAGGATTTCTAAGTATGTCCTGATGACCCCCCAGTTAGTTCGGTTTCAGGATATCCACAATAAATATGTACAGGGGCAGCCTGTGAGGGATACAGAAGAATTCAAGGGCCACCTTCATTGTGAGATTTCATTTACATAAATCAATAGGGGCTGAAAATCTGGGTCCAGTGCAAAAACCAGTCACTCATTGGTAGGGCCATGTATATAGCCATAAGATAAATTTACATATACTGAATCATCAGGGCAGGCTTTAGGAAGCCCTCAACTGAAGGGTGGATTTTGAGAGAATTCTTCCTTTTTGAGTCTACCCTCCAGTTATTTAATATAGAATTTTAATTTCTGACCTAGATTGGCAGTATTAGCACATTTCTGAGGATGATCATCAGAACATCAGCCCTCATATACCTACTTAAATCTGCAATTGAATGCAGCTTAGAAAGAGGAACTTCCACAAAAACTTCCAACATCACACTTGCCAGGTATGAAACAGCAATCATTCCTTTTCCGGGCTGCCTGGATTATTTATAAACTGTCTTTTGAAGATACCGTCATGCCACTGAAATGTATTTTTAAGAGGAAGGTCATGGAAAATAAAATATAGGTTTTCTTAACTCAGGCAGGGACAAGCTACTTTCTAAAGCTGGGAAAAGTAGTAACTGTGCATGTACAGGGTTCAGATTGTTCTGGAATAATAGGTAATTCCAGAGGTTCACAATGAAAATTTTTTTTGAAAGGTGAATAGAAATAAAATAATGTGACTAGACAGCTCCATGGTATAAAGAAGAAACAGTCCTGATACACCCCATCGCACTTCTTCCTTTTTTTTTTTTTTTTTTAGTTCAAAGCGTTTTTATTCATTGTTTTTTAAAGTAACAAAACCTATATACAAAATCATGTTTCATCAGAGAAATTACATTACGCCTCAAATGGATAGACGCATCGCTGCACTTCTAGCTATTTTCCTGACAAGCGCAGGAGCCACAACAACTTGGTAGATGCCAGGGGTAAAACCAGAGCTGGCTCAATTTTGTCCTCAAGCCATCTGGCTACCTTATCGCAAGACCCCAAAGTGTTAAGTAAAAAAAAAAAAACCCCAAAGAAGTATGTTATTTATATTTGAAAATTCAATAAAAATGGTTTGAACTAGAAGAAGAAGTATTTATTTCTGCTTTTAAAAGTTAAACCTCCTGCTTCCTCCCCTCCCCCTCTCTACAAAAAAAATGCCTAACCAAACTGTGTTTTGACAGCCATCCTGCTGTGGGTAAATTCTTGCTTTGGTAGTTTGTAGGATCTCTGTCCCTGCATGGGAGTTTTTGAAGGGTGCCCCTAGCTTGCTTTCTTTAGCTTTGGAATGCATCCTCCTCCTCCTCCGTAGCTCTGGGCTCTTCTGCCTGCGTCTGGCTCGAGCTAAAACACTGAGCTGCTCCTTTTTTTTTTTTTAGGAGACTCCAAAAGGATCTTTGTTCTCTTTCATGTGCCGCCTCAGTCCAATAGAAAACCAAGCAGAGACTGTCTGCAAGTGGTCTAATCTCAATGAGGTGTCAATCATGTTCCCTGGTGGGTGAAGTACGGTCTTTTGTAACCGCCTCTAGCTTTGGGAAAAGAGGAGAGGAAAATACTTGCTCAGAGGCTCCTAAGGCTGCTGCAGAAGACGCCGAGGGTTTCTGTACGTGTGCATGTGTTTTTAAAAAGATTCGGTTTGGGGGAAAAGCAAAAGCACATGGATTTGTAAAAACTGGATTACATACGGAATCGCCAGCAGTGGTAGTCCAATGATTCTTAAGCAAACCAATGCAGAGAAATGGGGAAACTTCATTCGAAACATGGTTAGTGCTTTCTCGTTTTCACTCGCTAGCTCCATCGTAGCCTCTCACACTTGATTTTGGTATCTAATGATCCTTCTTGTTCTTATTTTTTCATACACTTTCCCCCACGGATCTGACCCGACAGCTGCCGTGTGTAAAGCCAGAGAAAGCCCCGAAGGTAGGAAAAGCTCCACTTTTTCTATTTTATCACCAGAAACTTTCTTTCCCTTCCCCAAACTTTCTCCCCCCCCCCCCCCGTGCACTGCTGGTGTTTTATTGTGTTGAATGATTTCACTTATTGGTGGGACTGTTTAAAGCGATCTGTCACCGGTAGGCTGAAGTGCAGCGTTTGTGCTTTTTGCAGGCGACAGCTTCGCAGTGAGCGCTTGCCTGGCTCGGAAGGGGATCGAAGACTGGATCGCCAAGCAGAAGTACTCCGGCTCCTCTCCGGGACTCCAGCAGAGCTGTCAGCACGGGGCCGCCTGCAGGCTCAGCCACAGGGTATTACCACCTTGCGTTTCATTTCTTTTAAAGCGATCGGTGCATGTTATTATAAGCTTGGTAGTCGGTGTGAACTGGGGAGTGGGGTTGAGTGATTTGGAGTCTCTGGGTCAAGTGTCTAGGTCCTCATTTTTTTTTGTTTCTCTATGAAGTTGCAGCCCGCATTAGGAGGCACTTAACTGCCCATCTACAGTCTCTATTAGGTTGATGAGAATGAAAATTAAAAAAAAAAAAAGGAAGTGTAGTTAAAAAAAAAAAAAAAAAAACCCTGCCGGCTAGCAATGGAGGGTTCTTGTAGTTTGCTCACTTGGAAGCTTCCAAAGTTGGCTAGTGACAGTTTTGTACAGAGGCAGAGAGGAGTGATGAGAACTGGCGTTAGAAGTTAGTTATATGAAGTTTTCTGGTAAGGTGGTCTCGTGCCATAATTGTTTTCTGGTGTGCTGATGTGGGATTGTGATGTGAGGAGGGAAAGGAGAGAGAATTGATTCTGTACTACAAAATGGATTGTCTTTGGGAGTCTGTTTGAAGTGTCTCAGGTACCAGGGAAAACTGCGTTTCACCTTCCTCCTTCATGCTTTGTGACTGTCCTTAATGGGACAATTTAGACAAAGAAGGGCAAAACGTAAGTATTTAAAAGTGCATCTGCTCTCTAAGTTGAACCAAAGGATTTCTGTTTTGATTTTTAAATTTCAAAACAAACCTTTTTGTACTTTGTTATGCCTTGAGTATTACACGGTGTGGATTCATTTTTGTAGTGGGGGGGGGGGGGGGTGGGGGGGGGGGGAAGAGAGGAAATGCAGAATCTTCAGATCCCAATGAACTTAAATTCTGGGTGAGTAACAACAGCTAGCAGGAAAATATAATTCTGTGTTCGAGGTTGTTTGAAGTTTTACCACAGGAAAAACACACCATAAAACAAAGGAGCATTTTTCTCTAAGGGGTTTTCTCTTGCTTTGATGGTAATTTTCTAACCGCCCATATTGATAAAAAGCCGTTGTAGGATTTTCAAAGTAAAAGTATGCCTGCACTTCCATTTGAATTATCCCTGGAGAGGTATCCACCCACACATCTGCTGCTTTGTGGAGATACATTTTGAGGGTAATTTTAAAAACCACTTAACCAATTGAGAGGTGTTTTACATGCTCAAGTAGGTGCTTATAAAATTGTTCAATAGGCAATAGTATATATACACAAAGGTGGATATTCATGGGCAGATGATCAGAAGCAAATGCGGGCGCTAAAGGCTATTAGTGCCATACTAGCTCCTGTGTTTGCTACTACCCCATGATCAGAGCCCCTGAGCGCGGACTCTGAATGCAACTAGCATGCAAGTGCATGTTAAACAGGGCTCTTAGCCCAATTAGCGTGTAAATGCATGCTAAACATATTCCTCCCCAATGATCAGTGAGCAGCACGCCAAACATTGGCTTGCTATCTGCGGCAAACCCTACGCCAGCTCGTAGCTGGCATTAGGGTTTACAGACCCCATTGGGGAGGAATGGTGAGCCCTGCCCAGCATGCATTTGCATTCTAGCAAGCCCTCCATTCTCCCCCAATACAAACCTTCCCGCAGAAGCAGAAACCTGACCCCCTGCCAGCGATAGTCCCCCTAACCCCCCTTCCATCCCCCCCCCCCAAGTCTTATATGGTGTGAAGCCTCACCCAGCGCATCCCAGGATGCACTGGACAGGGCTCTGCCATTTTCAAGGTGGCTCTGCTGAAAGAGGGAATGTACCTCCCTTCTCCAACAAAAGTATGGAGGGGCAGGAAAGAGGGCCACTAGACCACCAGGCTTTGGGGGGGGGGGGGGGGGGAGTTGATTTGCAGCCCACCAGGGCTTTTTTTGTTGAGGGGGTTAGGGGGCTGGAGGTCTGCTAGACCTCCAGCCCCTGTGTCTCTGGCTGGGGGTGTGGTGGGGGCACAGTGCCATTTATATTTATATTTTGCTCACACCTTTTTAAGTAATAGCTCAAGGTGAGTTACATTCAGGTACTTTGGATATGTCTCTGTCCCTGGAGGGCTCACGATCTAAGTTTGTACCTGAGGCAATGGAGAGTTAAGTGACTTGCCCAAGGTCACAAGGAGCAGGGAGCAGCAGTGGGATATGAACTGGCCACCTCTGGATTGCAAGACTGGTGCTCTAACCACTAGGCCTCTCCTCCACCTCCGTGCTGTTTGGGGTCTGGTGGTCCCGCAGACCTCCAGTCCCTGTGTTTGACAGGTCTGGGCTTTTGACAGCCCAGACCTGTCAAACAAGGGCGGGAAGATTTTGCTTGAGCGCATGCTCAGGCACAATCGTCCCGCACTTTACCCTATGATCAGAAATAATAGTTCACATAAATTTGCATGCTGTTATCGCTGATCATAGGGGCAGTAAAGCCCCACACTGGTCCAGCACTATTTTTAGAGTGCTGTTTGGAACAGCGTGGGACTTTTGATCATCTGGGCATCAGAAATGTTTTATATGATGTCTGCTCCTAGGTGTAGAGAATTGGTTGAATGAGTGGCATTGGCTCTAAGGCACATACTTACAGATGCATATGTGCCAGTTCTTATACCTTGTTATTCTGTGCAGGAACCTTCAGGGCAGCTATTAGAAAAACATATTGGCACAGAGCAACATATACACCTATATGGAACTCCACTACAAATGACAAAGAGATTGGACTCAAGATGTCCAGGTCAAGATATGTCAAGTTCCACTACTATTTTAGAACAGGGTCTGCCTAGAAAGAGTCTGTTCAATGTTTGCCAGCCGGGTGGCAGGAAGGAATAGCAGGGCGGGGGCAGGGGAGTACTGCACAGTATTATAAAATTTTCTAGTAAGTTAGGTGGGCACTGGGTAAAATCAGCCAGGTGGTGCACCCATTCAAAAGGTCCTGAGGAGAACGCTGCTGTTCTAAAATACATTGAGGAATGGGAGCATCCATTTTATAATCATACATATCATCTAGAATATCAGTGGGGTCAACACGGCCACATGTTGGTATTTCCAAAGCTGTCACGGAGCTTGATATTCTTTGCCAGCATTGCTTTGGGGGAGGGGGGGAGCAAAAAAACACTGGGAAATTAAGGGACTCCAATAGTCCACTGCATAAAACAAGCAAGTTTCTAAAACCTATATGTCCCCAGGAGCAGGTGTAAATCCTGATGTTCCTGTTGGTGGATATAAAGTATTCCCCTTCTGAAATGAGGAATAAATGTGTATCTTTTTGCCACACCCAAAATGTGCCCAGACCACGCCCCCATGTGAGGATGTTATAATGCCGTTATATCGCTCCATGGTGCGACCGCACCTTAGGTATTGTGTTTAATTCTGGTTGCCGCATCTCAAGAAAGATATAGTAGAATTGGAAAAGGTGCAGCTAAGGGTGATTAAAATGATAGCGGGGATGGGACAACTTCCCTATGAAGAAAGACTAAGGAGGCTAGGTCTTTTCAGCTTGGAGAAGAGACGGCTGAGGGGAGACATGATAGAGGTATATAAAATAATGAGTGGAATGGAACAGGTGGATGTGAAGCGTCTGTTCACGCTTTCCAAAAATACTAGGACTAGGGGGCATGCGATGAAACTACAGTGTAGTAAATTTAAAACAAATTGGAGAAAAGTTTTCTTCACCCAACGCGTAATTAAACTCTGGAATTCGTTGCCGGAGAACATGGTGAAGGCAGTTAGCTTGGCAGAGTTTAAAAAAGGGTTAGACAGTTTCCTAAAGGACAAATCCATAAACCGCTACTAAATGGACTTGGGAAAAATCCACAATTCCAGGAATAACATATATAGAATGTTTGTACATTTGGGAAGCTTGCCAGGTGCCCTTGGCCTGGATTGGCCGCTGTCGTGGACAGGATGCTGGGCTCGATGGACCCTTGGTCTTTTCTCAGTGTGGCATTACTTATGTACTTATCCTATATAATAAAACTCACCCTCAGCGTTCTGAGGACACTGACGTCAATGCAGCCAAGCCACTGACGTCACTTCCGTCATGAAGGGTTCGTGGTGGTGAAGCCACCGAAAGCACCAAGTCTCTGGGCCCCGCCCTCACGTCAAACGTGATGACGTCGAGGGCGGAGCAATGGCGTCACGCATCGAGGGTGGAGCAGTGGCATCAGTGGCTTCAGAACCAAGAAGCTCATGAAGGTGCGTTCACGAGGTCCGGAGCAATGGTGTCAGTGGGTTCAGAACGACGAACGGGTGGGTAGGGAGGGAGGGGGGGTGTTGGGGAGGAAAACCTTGCTAGCGCCCGTTTCATTTGCTCCAGAAATAGGCCTTTTTTACTAGTGTTTACATAGCTAAATGCTGGTTTATTCATGTCTAAAACACAAATAGCACTTCTAAAATAACCACCATAGGTTGAGCAACTTTATAAAAGCCCATTTCTGGAGGTAATGCACTGTGTTACCTGCAGATATGGATTTAAGGATAACCTTCCCTGTGCCCATAAGAAATAGTGAATAGAGCCCATCAAATCTTAAAGGCATTCTGGTTCATTTTATCCATTATTGGGCAAATAGAACAAGTTATTGAAAAGGTGATTATCTGTTTCTAGTACTGGGGAAGCTTTTGAGTGCCAATCTATTCAATAATCTGCACCTCTGTAGCTCCCTCTGACCCATCCCACTCTCCTCTGATGCAAGGGAGGGTCAGAGGGAGCCTCTGGAGCAGGCAGCATATAGACATTTGTTGCACTGCGGCTGCTGTCTAAGCAACTTTGAAGGTACAGGGGAGTGGGAGGGGGTGGGGTGGGTAGTACAGATAACACATTAATTGCAACATATACTGCGATTAATATGGAGCCCTAATAATTTCATGAGTTCAGACCCCTGGTGGTATTGCAGCCGATATTGAAGTTTTCGAGGAGTAAAATCCAGTGTAGTTGGACTGTCTATTGCAAATATTCATTAAAGTGCAAATTCAGTTCTTTTGATAAAGGGAAAGAGACTTTGCACTCCTTTGATGGCTTGATGAGACAGACTTGGGTGCACTCTTGCACCGCTTAAGACGTGAACGTAGTTAATATAACCTCTCACCATACAGTGTTGAAAGTTAACAGATGTTCTGCTACTTTAGGGCACGTGCATTATATCATTCTTTAAATACTTTGAAGTAGTCCTGTTATGTAAGGGAAAAAAAACCCTTTTTAATTGGCAACATTTTAAGGCTGTATATTGTATGTGCTTCAGAAACGTATCCCTTTGTATAAATTATAAGTATTCATGAATTCAAAGGGAAAAATAACAAGAAGAACAAAAAAAAAAGGAGAGGCGCCAGGGCCCCCAAATGAGAGACTTTTTCATTTTTAGTGTCTCAAAAATAAGTGAATGTAACGAACAATTTTACTGAACAGTGAACAAAAATGAAAATACAAATTAAAAAATATGGTGATTGTATACAACCTAACATGGCAATGTTTTGGTTACACCTCCATCAGGGTGAAGTAACAAATTAAAAAAATATATATATCAAGCAGATTCCTCTATTGTTTTTTTTGGCTAAAAAGTAACATTAAGGGGCTCTTTTACTAAAGCTTACTGTGCTCTAAATGCTAAGAAGCCCATAGGTATAAAAGGGGCTTCTTAGCATTTAGGATCCCTCGTACAAAGGCGCTTTTTAGCTCGTTCTAAAAATAAGTGTGTGCTAAATGCTAGAGAAGCCCATATGTTCCTATGGGTGTCTCTAGCGTTTAGTGCGCATTAATCGTTAGCACGTGCTAAAAATGCTAGCGTGCCTTTCTTTTTTTTTTTTTGAAAATATTTTATTAAAGGAAATGTTCCATCACATGCCATATTTGGTTATCAATTTTGTTACTCATTCCTTGTGTGAATCGACAGTAGAGCGGTGATCTTGTAGTTGTTGGAAAGGTACGAGTCAGTTGGCGTGCCTTTCTAAAAGACCCCCTTAGAATGCACTAAACTTTAGTAAAAGGTGCCTAAGAGTTTGTAACAGCCCTGTCGAGTTTTACGCTCACTTATTTTCTTTATGGTATGCTGCCTACTCTGTCTCTTCCTGTGAGTAAAAGCAGTCTACAGTTCCATTTTAAGAAGTAAGCTAATTCTTTGGACAGCTACTGCAGAATTCTGTGAAAGAAATATAATGTGGTGTTCCTAGCATCCTTTGGATATGTTTTTTGTCTTCTAAAACCTGCACTGAACTACTTTTGACAGATAGTGGAGACATCAACAGTTTACCACTTTCTGTTCCGATTCCCCACTCAGAAATGACTGTTTAAAAATTTTAATCCATTTATTTTCCGTAGAACTGGTAAATACCATCTAATGTGTTTTACAATCAAATGCTCATAATAATAAACTCAAGGAGAACTAAGCACAACCAAAATCAATAATTATGGAACCATCCTACAATCTCATGGTTATTTAATAATAACACCACCCCTCCCCCAATTTGTATGGCATGGACACAGTCCATCCACAGCGTTATTAGACCTTATGGTCTAGTAATGAGAGACAGCTTTATTAGCCCTTATGGTCTAGTAATCAGCCAGTCTATGAACAGAAGTTACAAATTGCAAAAAAAATCATTGCAATTTTCTTAGGTGTCTCTCACCTTTAATCCTCCTACTCTTGAGAAGTTAGGCTCATTATGTCCCTTGGCTCTGCAGTGTTTGCTCCAGTGTTACTTCCTACTCTTCTAGATTAATGGGAGAGAAACAGGGGAGGAGCTGGAGCATCCCTTGGAGGGGGTAGTGTGAGAATGTGTGGATTAGCTTGCGGTGGGGAATAGTTAGAAAATTCATATGGATGTTCCCCATCCCAGCAATTTTAGGCTGATCATGACATTCCCAAGTCATTCTACAGCTGGAATACCTCAACTCTTGGCTTAGCAAAATGATGTCCATCTCAGTTGTAGCAGTGCTCTTGATGATCCATCGGCCAATCCACCACATTTCCCATTGTGACAACACTCATAAGGTTCCCTGGGTGTACCAATAGACACATCATGGGGTAAAAGCCTTTAGTAAGTTTGGCTTCATGTTTGGATAGTTCTTTTCTATTGGCTCGGTATCACTACCTGCAGTTTTCTCCATAACTAATGCACTTACTAGAGTTTTGACATTTTTAGTGGAGTCTGGCTGAGTTTCTTAGACTCAACAAGAAGTTTGAATGCTACTATTGTTGTCAATCTCTTTTCTTGATGTATTCTGGATTTTCATTAAGGTTGAGAATATGCCCTGAATGAGAAATCTTGCTCTACATATAAAGCGTGATTTATGTGAAGAAAGACTCTTACAACATAGTGCATTCAGACATGTGCATTGCTTGTAGGTGATTGGGGGGGGGGGGGGGGGCGTTCTAAAACACACAAGTGCATTGTAAAATGCATGAGTACATGCACAATTTTACACCTTCAGAGCATTTGTAAATTTGTACTACAGAATTTGTACACTACTGGTGGAATTTGTGCATTACTGATGGTCATTGTATGAATCTATTTTATGAAGGAACATTGGTGCCCTTTTTGGGCTTTCCACATAGATGCCCTGTTAAAAACAATTAGCTGTCATAGGAAAGGCGCAAGGAGCTTGTAAAGTGAGATGTGCAAAGGAGCATTACTGTTGTTCAGCTTTGTCTTCTGAAGAAAATGACAATTCCTAATCATTATAGCAGTATACCAAACACACAAACTATCTTTGTGGTGCTTTTTGCTAAATATAGTAAGTAAAGAATGTAAAAAGTGGTTAGTAAATTACTGATAAATCACAATAATTGGGTCATAACTAAAATAGTGGGGGCAATGCAATAACATGGCAGAAAGTACCCAGTGCTGTATATTCTGGGGGAATGCCGACAGTCGTTCGGAACAAAGATATCACCAAAACAGGGTGGTTAGGGTGGTGGACTTTGGTCCTGGGGAACTGAGGAACTGAGTTTGATTCCCACTTCAGGCACAGGCAGCTCCTTGTGACTCTGGGCAAGTCACTTAACC
Organism: Microcaecilia unicolor; assembly: GCF_901765095.1. Taxonomy (NCBI): domain Eukaryota; kingdom Metazoa; phylum Chordata; class Amphibia; order Gymnophiona; family Siphonopidae; genus Microcaecilia; species Microcaecilia unicolor. The sequence continues at coordinate 306,529,311 of NC_044035.1, read as the reverse complement.
CTCCATTGCCCCATGTAAGCCGCATTGAGCCTGCCATGAGTGGGAAAGCGCGGGGTACAAATGTAACAAAAAAAAAAAGATAGGGTATCCCGATAGCTAGGTTGCAAAAGAGACCATAGTAAATCAGGTGTCCTTAAATAAAAATCAGACAAAAGATTGCAAATTAACATTGTCAACTACTGAGCAAGATGTAAATAGGAACAACAAACATAGTTTGAAATGTCTGTGTGTGAATGCCAGATGCCTAAGAAATAAGATGGGAGAGTTAGAATATATTGTACTAAATGAAAAATTAGATATAATAGGCATCTCTGAGACCTGGTGGAAGGAGGATAACCAGTGGGACACTGGCATACCAGGGTACAAATTATATCAAAGTGATAGGGTGGATCGAATTGGTGGAGGGGTAGTTTGTACGTTAAGGAGGTCCTTGAATCAAATAGATTGAAAATTCTGCAGGAATCAAAATATATCTTGGAATCCCTGTGGATTGAAATTCCATGTGTAAAGGGGAAAAGGATAGTGGTGGGAGTGTACTACCATCCACCTGGCCAGGATGAACAGACAGATGTAGAAATGTTATCAGAAATTAGGGAGGCTAACAAACTGGGCAAAACAATAATAATGGGTGATTTCAATTACCCCGATATTGACTGGATAAATGTAGCATCAGGGCATGCCAGGGAGGTAAAATTCATTGACGAAATCAAGGATTGCGTTATGGAGTAACTGGTACAGGAGCCAACATGAGAAGGAAAAATTCTAGACCTAGTCCTTAGTGGAGCGTATGATTTGGCGCAGGAGGTAATGGTGCTGGGACTGCTTGATAACAGTGATCATTATATGATCAGGTTTGATACCGGCTTTGACGTAAGTACACACAGGAAATCCAATACGTTTAACTTTCAAAAAGGAGACTATGATAAAATGAGAAGAATGGTGGAAACAAAAACTTAAGAGGAGCAGCTGCGAAGGTCAAAAATTTACATAAGGCGTGGATGATTGAAAAAATACCATCCTGGAATCCCAGGCCAAATATATTCCATGTATTAAAAAAGGAGGGAGGAAGACCAAACGACAGCCGTAATGGTTAAGAAGAGAGGTGAAGGAAGGTATTAGAGCTAAAAGAAAATCCTCTAGAAAATGGAAGAAGGAACTGACTGAAAATAATACGAAACATCATAAAGAATGGCAAGTCAAATGGAAAGCGCTGATAAGGAAGGCAAAGAGGGACATTGAAAAAAAGATTGCGTTGCGTTGGAGGCAAAACCACATAGTAAAAATTTTTTTTAGGTATATTAAAAGCAAGAAGCCGACAAAAGAATCACCAAGGGAGAAAAGGGGCACTTAGGGAATACAAAGCCATAGCGGAGAGATTAAATGAATTCTTTGCTTCGGTCTTCACTGAGGAAGATTTGGGAGAGATTCCAGTGCCAGAAATGGTATTCAAAGCTGACTAGTCGGAGAAACTGAATGAAATTCGTGTAAACCTGGTGGATATAATTGCGCAATTTGACAAATTAAAGAGTAGCAAATCTCCTGGACCGGTTAGTACATAAGAACATAAGAGTAGCCATACTGGGTCAGACCAGTGGTCCATCTAGCTCAGTATCCTCAGGACACATGAGGTAGATTTGTATACAATGGAAGAAGTGCATGCATATTTATCTCATGCATATTCATTGTGAGTATCCTGAAAACCTGATTGCCATGTGTGTCCCTGGTTTAGAACTAGGAGAAAATCAGTGGTTATAAAAATAGCATAACATAATGGAGCAGCGCACTGGTTCTCAAGGACTGTGGAACTGTTGTCTTTATTTCTGATGTAGACTTTCAATGAAAAGAGAAATTTTCAAACCATCACTCTCTATTTGATGCCTGTCTACATTTTCTTGACATTGATGTGGTGTTGAAGGGTCTGCTGTACAATAGGGGTGTTTGTTGCTATGGCCCAAACTGACAGGAGAAAATGAGCACTCATTTTCCAACATTGCTCCTGAAACGAAGGGGGAAAAACTGAAACAAAATGAAAATTCTCACAATGGATACGGGAAATTAAACAAAATGAAATGATTTGGTCTGCAAACCCCTGATCTATAGCAGCCAGGTTACCATCTAAAAGCTGTATGTAGAAACTGAATGGAGTACCACTTTCCTGGCAATCCTAAAGGTTTTTTTTTTTTTTGCTGTTTTTTTCAAAGCTGAGTATGCAGCTGAAGCAGTGCAGCAAGGTATTACCAGTGAAAGACCTTTTCTTGGTTTATCATCAGTAAATTTGATCTACTGAGAAAGGTGAAGAGGCAGAGAGGGCTGGAGCAGGAGCTCATAGAATCAGTGACTCTCTCTCTCTCTTGGGTCAGCAGGTCATTAATGCCTCCTAACAACTCTAGAATAAAAGAACATCCTTTCACCAGACAACAGATATGAACCTATTAAGCAAGACTGATCCTCCTCACAGCAAAATCCATTTTCACTGGGAGGAGCAGGCGATATTTGTGGTAGAGGCACTTTGGAGACTTGGTTGAGTTGTAACTAGCATCTGGACCAGGTGGTTCATCTTATAAGTTTAAAAGTAATGCTTATAAAGGTCATATCTGATGAACAATCAAATGTACAAACTGAAAATGAGAGCTGATTTCCAATTTGGTTTTACAGTACTACTTAAAATATGAAGGTTTACAGTCTCGTATGCTAGATTGAAACAGCTTGTGCTTTGACCTTGATGTATGGTAGAAATGATCTGAAAGCATGTTAATTGATAATGCCATGAAATAATTGCCACTTGCTGCTTCTAAGATCTCTCCTTCCAGTTGAACGTAAGAATTGCCATACTGGGAAAGACTGAAGGCCCATCAAGCCCAGTATTCTGTTTCCAACAGCGGTCAATCCAGGTCACAAGTACCTGGCAAAATCCCAGAAGAGTACAACAGATTTTATTCTGCTTATTCTAGAAATAAGCAGTAGATTTTTTTCCAAGTCCATCTTAATGGCTTATGGACTTTTCTTTTAGGAAATTATCCAAACCTTTTTTAAACCCTGGTAAGCAAACTGCTTTTACCACATTTTCTGGCAGTGAATTCCAGAGTTTAATTACACAATAACTGAAGAGATATTTCTCTGGGTTATATTAAATTTACTACTTAGTAGCTTCTTATTGTGCCTCCTACTCCTAGTATTTTTGGAAAGAGTAAAGAAGCGATTCAATCTACCCACTCCACTCCACTCCACTCCGTATTTGATATACAGTGGGGGAAATAAGTATTTGATCCCTTGCTGATTTTGTAAGTTTGCCCACTGACAAAGACATGAGCAGCCCATAATTGAAGGGTAGGTTATTGGTAACAGTGAGAGATAGCACATCACAAATTAAATCCGGAAAATCACATTGTGGAAAGTATATGAATTTATTTGCATTCTGCAGAGGGAAATAAGTATTTAATCCCTCTGGCAAACAAGACCTAATACTTGGTGGCAAAACCCTTGTTGGCAAGCATAGCGGTCAGACGTCTTCTGTAGTTGATGATGAGGTTTGCACACATGTCAGGAGGAATTTTGGTCCACTCCTCTTTGCAGATCATCTCTAAATCATTAAGAGTTCTGGGCTGTCGCTTGGCAACTCGCAGCTTCAGCTCCCTCCATAAGTTTTCAATGGGATTAAGGTCTGGTGACTGGCTAGGCCACTCCATGACCCTAATGTGCTTCTTCCTGAGCCACTCCTTTGTTGCCTTGGCTGTATGTTTTGGGTCATTGTCGTGCTGGAAGACCCAGCCACGACCCATTTTTAAGGCCCTGGCGGAGGGAAGGAGGTTGTCACTCAGAATTGTACGGTACATGGCCCCATCCATTCTCCCATTGATGCGGTGAAGTAGTCCTGTGCCCTTAGCAGAGAAACACCCCCAAAACATAACATTTCCACCTCCATGCTTGACAGTGGGGACGGTGTTCTTTGGGTCATAGGCAGCATTTCTCTTCCTCCAAACACGGCGAGTTGAGTTCATGCCAAAGAGCTCAATTTTTGTCTCATCTGACCACAGCACCTTCTCCCAATCACTCTCGCGGCATCATCCAGGTGTTCACTGGCAAACTTCAGACGGGCCGTCACATGTGCCTTCCGGAGCAGGGGGACCTTGCGGGCACTGCAGGATTGCAATCCGTTATGTCGTAATGTGTTACCAATGGTTTTCGTGGTGACAGTGGTCCCAGCTGCCTTGAGATCATTGACAAGTTCCCCCCTTGTAGTTGTAGGCTGATTTCTAACCTTCCTCATGATCAAGGATACCCCACGAGGTGAGATTTTGCGTGGAGCCCCAGATCTTTGTCGATTGACAGTCATTTTGTACTTCTTCCATTTTCTTACTATGGCACCAACAGTTGTCTCCTTCTCGCCCAGCGTCTTACTGATGGTTTTGTAGCCCATTCCAGCCTTGTGCAGGTGTATGATCTTGTCCCTGACATCCTTAGACAGCTCCTTGCTCTTGGCCATTTTGTAGAGGTTAGAGTCTGACTGATTCACTGAGTCTGTGGACAGGTGTCTTTCATACAGGTCACCATTGCCGACAGCTGTCTGTCATGCAGGTAACGAGTTGATTTGGAGCATCTACCTGGTCTGTAGGGGCCAGATCTCTTACTGGTTGGTGGGGGATCAAATACTTATTTCCCTCTGCAGAATGCAAATAAATTCATATACTTTCCACAATGTGATTTTCCGGATTTAATTTGTGATGTGCTATCTCTCACTGTTACCAATAACCTACCCTTCAATTATGGGCTGCTCATGTCTTTGTCAGTGGGCAAACTTACAAAATCAGCAAGGGATCAAATACTTATTTCCCCCACTGTACTTCTATCATATCTCCCCTCAACTGTCTCTTCTCCAAGCTGAAGAGCCCTAGTCACTTTAGCCTTTCCTCATAGGGAAGTTTGTTCCACCCTCATTATCATTTTCGTCGCCCTTCTCTGTACTTTTTCTAATTCTGCTATATGTTTTTTGAGATGCAGTCACCAGAATTGCACACAGTATTCAAGGTGCGGTCACACCATGGTGTGATACAGAGACGTTATAACACTCTCACTTTTGTTTTCCATTCCTTTACTAATAATTCCTAACATTCTATTGGCTTTCTTAGCTGCCACTACACACTGAGAAGAGGGTTTCAAAGTATCATCAACAATGACACCTAGATCCTGTTCCTGGTTGGTAACTCCTAATGTGGAACCTTGCGTCATAACTATAGTTCGGGTTCTTCTTTCCCACATGCATCACTTTGCACTTTCTCACATTAAAATCATCTGCCATTTGGATGCCCAGTCTCCCAGTCTTGTAATGTCCTCTTGCAATTTTTCACAATCCTGTTGTGATTTAACAACTTTGAATAACTTTGTGTCATCAACAAATTTAATTGCCTTGTTAGTTATTCCCATCTTTAGATCATATATAAATATGTTAAAAGCAGTTGTCCCAGCACAGACTATTGAGGAGCACCACTATCTAACTTTTTCCATTGAGAATGCTGACCATTTAACTCTACGTTTTGTTTTCTATCTTTTAACCAGTTTTTAATTCACAGTAGGACATTGCCTCATATCTCATGACTTTGCTTTGACCCCTTCTAGCTGTGCTATCCAGTTTTAATCTACTGTCAATCAGCGCTCACTGGACATTGAATTGGAATCTCATTGGCTGATCCAAAAACTAAATCCTGGTCTACTTCCTTGGAATGATCTAACTCGATAATATTCTCTCTCTCTCTCTCTATTGTTTTTGTTTTGAATGCGATACCTAGTGGCAATCCCATCTTTTTTTTTTTTTTTTTTAAATATTTGGCTTGTGCCTTTCCAGTGGTAGTTCAAGGGAAGTTACATTCAGGTACAGTAGATATTTCCCTGTCCTCAGACGGCTCACAATCTAAATTTGTACCTGAGGCAGTGGTGGGTTAGGTAGCTTGCCCTAGGTCACAATGAGTGCCAGTGGGATTCGCACCCAGGTCTCTCCGATTCACAGCCTTCTGCTCTAACCACTCCTTATTCTCATTTTGTGCAAAACATTTTTTAGACAACTGCATATTTAAATCAGCTAGTTGGATTTGATCTTTAGCATGTGGGCATTGAAAGAAGCCTGCCAGAGCCCTGCAACTTGAAGAGTAGAGGGGGGAGGAAAAGCATGAATGGGATTAGGACAAGCCTTTTCATTTTATGGATTTGGATTTTGGATTGATTTGCTCACAGCTTTTCCAGTAGTAGCTCATGTTGAGTTACATTCAGGTACACTGGGTATGTCACTGTCTCTGGAGGACTCACAATCTAATAATATCAGGCTAGTCCCCACTACTGGCTGGCACAGTTGTTCAGATGATGCTTTTTCATAAAATTATGGGTCCTGTTTACTAACAGGCTCATTTTCGAAAGAGAAGGACGTCCATCATTCGACATAAAACGGAAGATGGACGTCCTCACAGAGACGTCCAAATCGGTATAATCGAAGCCCGATTTTGGACGTCTCCATCTGCAGTCCGTCACAAGGACGTCCAAATTTCAAGGTGCTGTGTCAGAGTTGTAGCGAAGGCGGGACTTGGGCGTGCCTAACACTTGGATGTCTTTGACAAATAATCAAAAAAAGCAAGGATGTCCCTGACGAACACTTGGACATTTTCACCCGGAAGTGTTTTTTTTACGAATAAGACACAAAAAGGTGCCCGAAATGAACAGATGACCACCGGAGGGAATCGGGGATGACCTCCCGTTACTACTGCCCCACTGGTCACTAACCCCCCTCCCACCATCAAAAAACATTTTTAAAAATATTTCGTGCCAGCCTCTATGCCAGCCTCAGATGTCATACTCAGGTCCATGACAGCGTATGAAGGTCCCAGGAGCAGTTTTAGTGGGTACTGCAGTGCACTTCAGACAGGCGGACCCAGGCCCATACCCCCCTACCTGTTATATTTGTGGAGGAAACAGTGAGCTCTCCAAAACCCACCACAAACCCACTGTACCCATATATAGGTGCCCCCCTTCACCCGTAAGGGCTATGGTAGTGGTGTACAGTTGTGGGTAGTGGGTTTTGGGGGGCTCAGCACACAAGGTAAGGGAGCTATGTTCCTGGGAGCAATTTATGAAGTCCACTGCAGTGCCTCCTAGGGTGCCCGGTTGGTGTCCTGGCATGTCAGGGGGACCAGTGCACTACAAATGCTGTGTTCTTCCACGTCCAAATGGCTTGCATTTTGACATTTTTGACATGGACGTCTTTAGTTTCGAAAATCACTGAAAGTCAGAAACGTCCAGGTGCAAGGACGTCCAAATTTAAGGATTTGGATGTCTCTGATGGTATTTTCGAAACAAAAGATGGACGTCCATCTTTTTTTTTTTTTTTTTTTTTAATATGGGTTTACCCGCCCCTGGATTTCAACGTTTTGCAAAGACGTCCAAATCGCAACTTGGACGTTTCTTTCTAAAATGCCCCTCTAAGCCACACTGTAGACACGCTAGCGTTTTTAGTGCTCGCTGACGATAGAGACAGCCATATATACCTAAGGGTGTCTCTAGCATTAGTGTGCGCTAATTTTTAGGGCATGCCAAAAAAGCTAGCATACCTTAGTAAACAGGATCCTATATTTGGAGCCATTTACATAAAACATTGATTTAAAAGCAAACTTGTTTTTTTTTTAACCTTAGCATTCAAAGGGGGTGAAGGAGATCAAATATTGGTATAAACAATGCAAGATAATTCAATTTCTGGCGTATTTTGTATGTCTGGTCAGCTGCAATTTGTAAAAGCTTTTAATGCAAACAGTAACAATTCAAAGTGCCTCTAAAAATGTTAGTGCCATAATGATGGGATTAGTGAGTTGGCCAATACTGTAGCAGAAAGCTGCATTCCAAGGGAGTTGGCCCTGAATGATAGCAGTTGGTAAATTTAAAACCCACAGTGCAGTTAGCATATGGAACGTGTTAAGACATTCTTGCATGGTTTCAAAGCTGTGCTCTGGAGGATTTCATTGAAATACAAGGAAAGAGCATAAATTAAAATTATTCTGTTGTGAAATAAAAAAACAAAGTTGGCGTACTTCAGATATCTGAAGGAAGCATATGGGAGGAGATCTGTGTTTCATCTTCATAACAAGATATCATGTGATCCGTACTTAATTTGATGCAACATACTACTATTTTGATCAGGTCCTGCTTCTATTACAAATAGCCAGCTACAATTACTTATTTGATCATTTTTTGGCAGACAGAAAAAAAGATTCAAAGAAAGCAGAAGTGTTGAAATTTGGGCGAGTTGACTTGTAGCATGTTGGAGAAAACATGATAGGGAACCTTAGTTTTGAGTGAAGTGGAAAGGTTATGTCTTATGAACTTTCCAAGCAGAATATCTTAGCTAGTATTTATAGTAGAAGATTAAATCTCTTTAGAGGGAATGGAAGTAACATGAAATCAACACTTTCTTCCTTTTTTGTATGGGGATGAAACATGAGCCTTGCTGATGTGCGGCCCTGAATATGCCGTAGTGGCTTCCTTTCTAGTGAAATGACTTTTTCCTGGTAAAACGTGCAGATTTATGCTAAAGCTGTTCTTGCAACAGGATGAGCTGCTCTTTTTTCCCCCTCCCCCCACCTTGAAATAATTTTTTTTAAGTGTATGGAGAGTCTCCAGGCACTGATGCTACTTAACAAAGATCTCTCTGTAATTTCTTTGCAAAAGCTAGCATTAAATTTTTCAAAGCTACAGTAGGACGATAGATATTGTTGAACACTGACCTTCCAATTAGAACGGGGCTTGGTGGCCTTTTTGCATTTATTTATTTATTTAAAGCTGTAGCAGAAATAAAATACATAGAGTACACAGGAGTTTGTTTTGTGTGCTTAGGAAAAAGAAACATTTTAAGGGATTTAAAATAGTGTGCATTGTCTGGTACTTGACTGTAGATTTTGTGATATGTATCATTTGCTAAATAAATGTTGGAATGCAAAAAAAAAATTAAGAGAAGATATTTTTTGGTTCACTGTTAATTAAACCACCCCATAAATGAGAAATATGTATTTGAAGACCTTTTTTAACAATTTAATTTGATAATTTTAAGATTTTTAATAACACAGTTCAAAGTTAGTGAGGAGGGGATAGAGATCAGACGGACCCACAGACATGATTTTCTAAGGACGGTTTCCGTGTAGAAAAATTAAAATGAAACTGTCAACAAGCTGCTAATGAAAACTAGTGGAAGTGCGATTTTTAATGTTTTTGTCTATCTTGAAATGTCGGGTACCAGGAAAGCACTAACATGTACATGCATTGGTATCAATATGGAGAACAGAAAACAGCTTTATCAAAATGTCATGGGATCTATAAGGAAGATGGTTTCCTGCCTCTTTGGCTGTATTGTAGATGGCTCATGGCATGTTGGCCAGTATGATCTCTAAGGGGTCTTTTTACTAAGGTGCGCTGAAAATGGCCCGCAGTAGTGTAGGCGCGGGTTTTGGGCGCGCACAGAATCATTTTCAGCGCACCTGTAAAAAAGGACTTTTAAAAAAAATTTTGCCGAAAATGGATGTGCGGCAAAATGAAAATTGCTGCACGTCCATTTTGGGGCTGAGACTTTACCGCCAGCCATTGACCTAGCGGTAAAGTCTTACGCGGTAACTGGGCGGTAATGACCTATGCACGCCAAATGCTACTTGACGCTCGTCCGATACGCGCAGCAGAAAATAAAAATGACCCCAGAAAATGGCCAAGAAATATATAGCAAACCTCTCCTTTTTCCTTCCCCACCCCTGCCCCTACTCACCCAAAACAATGAAGCAGCAGCCAGAACAAGAGGTGGTCATAGCTGCAGGGGTCGAGCAGGGACTGTGTGAGCTGGTTTTTGTTCATAACATGTGTCCGCCTGGTTTCAGGTTTAACAGAAATCCCACTTAAGAGGAGAGCCCAGGGCCTGGGAGCATAGGCGCAGGCTCTGTGGGTGCTGTGGGTGCTTGAGCACCCCCAACATTGGGAACATTAATTGTATGTGTCCAGGAAGAGGTTTTTCCATTGGGCTTAGCACCCCCAATAATTCTGAAAAGTTGGCTCCTATGCCTGGGAGTATGCAAGGGCACACAGACCCCAGTCTGACTGCAGGATGGAGTAAAAGTCTGGGGAAATGGATTTGTTTATTGTGGCCACATTTTCTGATTTTTGTAAACACCTTCTCCAAATTTGAAATTATGACCCACATTTTTAACTAAGGAATAACAGCTTGCTGGTACTGTGCTAAGGATGCACATTGGTTAGTGCATGTGAAGTCAATTAACATGCGTTAAAAAGTTCTAATGTGTATTCATTTCTCTCTCCCCCCCCCCCCCCCCCCAGCAGTAATAGGTTTTAAGCTACGTTAGGACTTAAGTCGTGTTATTTGCCTCTTAATGTGATATATAGGGCCCTAATGGAATTGGACTTGTCTTACCATGGCATTATTTAGGCCATTGCAGGCTACATTATAGTAATGAGATGCAAAACATGCAAATGCATGCAAAGCGGCTCATTACTGTGTAGAATCCAAAATGTGAAGGGTGGTTACTGCAAGTCACATTATAGGCAGAAATGCATTGTAAAATAACTCCAGCCAATGTTCTCAGGCTGGAGCCTGCAGGACCTATAACCATTCCCTCCTCCCCAGTCCTCCCGGTCACATCCTCCACCCCCCCGAAAGAGCCTACCATTAGGTTAATTGGTGGTCCAGAGGTCATCGGGCAGGAGTGATTCCCAGTCGCTCCTGCTCTGGCCAGTGCCATTTCCAAAATGGTGCTACTATCTCTAGGGGGCCATGTTTCTGGAAGGGCATGAGACTACCACTAGGGTTGCCATTTTGGAGATGGCACTGGCTAGAGCGGAAGCAGCTGGGATTGCTTTTGCCTGAAGACCTCTGTCAACATCTTTAATACTTTGTTGCTGGTATTCACCTTGTGTGCTCAGCCCCCCAAAATCCCCACAAAACCCACTACCCACAACTGTACACCACTACCATAGCCCTTACGGGTGAAGGGGAGCACCTAGATGTGGGTACAGTGGGTTTCTGGTGGGTTTTGGAGGGCTCGCTGTCTCTTCCACAAATGTAACAGGTAGGGAGGGTATGGGCCTGGGTCCGCCTGTCTGAAGTGCACTGCAGTACCCACTAAAACTGCTCCTGGGACCTGCATGCGCTGTCATGGACCTGAGTATGACATCTGAGGCTGGCACAACATATTTTTAAAGATGTTTTTTGACGGTGGGAGGGGGTTAGTGACCACTGGGAGAGTAACAGGAGGTCATCCCCGATTCTCTCCGGTGGTCATCTGGTCATTTCGGGCAGATAAAGACCTGAACAGTCCATCCAGTCTGCCCAACAAGATAAACTCATTTTACATCGTATGTGATACTTTATATATATACCCGAGTGATACATATTTTATATTTCTATGGCTTATTTATGTGGTTTATGCTTTCCTTTACTTTCTTCACAGTTATGTATAGTTTAATATACACAAGATATTTATGACTGCACTATTTTTTGTCACTATTCACTATCATTTTGTATTAATATTGAGTGAATTTTTTCACTTCACTGGGACTATACATTGGATCTACTCATTTCTTTCATTACTGTTATCATTTTTATTTATATTCCTATTTTTAGTCCTAATATATCATTATATTACTATTTTCTATGCTGTTTTTTAATTATGCTAGTATATCATTATATTTATTCTGCTGTGTTTTTATTTGTAAAATGTTTTATGTTTTTAGACCCCTGAGGAAGGCATTTAGATGAAACACAGCCCCGTGTAGGGTGTTTTCGGTCAGCTTACTTTGGCAAATAAACCTTTGGATGCTCACTTCTTGTTTGACAACTTGGACAGCCATTTTAACAAGGACTTCACAACAAGTCTGGCATGTTTAGGCTCCCAAGTCAATGCAGTTGTTGTTAAATATTCTCTGAGATAGGACATTTGTGAGAACATGAAAAAAAATTATGATTACCAGCTTTTTATGCTTTACCCAAACTGTGCACAAATAAGAGAAAGTGGCATTGAGATATTTCCTGTTTTGGATTCAGTTATAAAACTGATTAAGGACAAGCATGATACAGATTCTTACAACAATACGGTAAAAGAGTCCAGACACTGGTCTACGCTGCAGATATTATACCAAATTGATGCACAATCCAGAATTTAAAAAAAACAAACTGATGTTACTGAATGCAAGGACTATCTGAAAAGTTTCAAACCAAGAGCAATCCATTTCTCGATTTATTTTCTAATATATAAACTTTATTTCATGGTAATTTAATTTCCCTACTAACACTATAAGCTGACCAGTACTTGTGTATGAAAACAATCACAGGTTTCTCTCTCATAGAATCTAACTTCTGCACGTCACAGGTTTGATTAATACACTACCTTTATTACAACCAACAGAGCCTGGGAATTCTTTAGAATCACCCAAATAGCATTCAAGCCAGAACATATATAATTTAAATAATGAAAAGCCATATTTTACCTCCAAGCAAAATAGCCTCCACCCACATGGACCTCAGCTAATAAAAACTGAAACTAAAAGCCATAGTGCTTTTACAATGGCTGACTTTGCACCACATTTGAAGTGACAGCTGATGTCATGTCTCCACAGAGAGGCTAATTCCGAAGGAGCTTATCATCCCAAATTTACAGACTTAGGACTCATTTTACTAAGCAGTGGTAAGCCCAATGCGGGCTTACCGCTCGCTATACAGGAAGTACCACTGGGTTACCCCAGCAGCTCGGCGGTACTTTCCACCACTAGCACGTCGTCATTTCCAGCACTACAAATATTTACTTATTTTTGTAGCACCAGAGTGTACCTGGCAGTAATCGGGCAGTGCCGCACGCTGCCCAGTTACCACCAAGTTAACGTGGGAGCCTTACTGCCACCTCAATGGGTAGCGGTAAGGGTTCCCCATCGAATGACTGTGTACTTGCCACCCGGCCATTTCCTGTAGGAAAGCGAGACTTCGCTTTTTTCCAGTTGCAGTAAAAGGGGGCCTCAGCGCGTGTGTACAACACGCACCGACACCAACGCCGGCCCCCTTTTGCTGCAGCTTGATAAAAGGGGCCCCCAAATTCCTGCAAAACTTTTGTATCAAAAGCATTTATTTGGAGCACTCTATTTACCATATAAACTACTATGCAAGATCATAGCTGCGTTACTTGCAATCACACAAAAGAAAAATAAATGAACAGAGTCAGGGCAGGAGTGATTCCCAGTCTCATCAGATTGCCACTAGCGGTCATGGTAGTCATTTTGACAGCGGAGCCAGCGTGACTTAACTACACCCCTACTCTACTAGAAACTTTAGGATAAGCTCAAGGGAGTCACCTACAGGTGGGCAGGGAGGAAAAGAAACTGTTTGGAGAGGAAGGGAAGGGAGACAAACAGGAAAAAGCATGCATTTTTGGCTTCCACCAAAAACATAGTTTCGGCTGAAACTGAAACCAGGCAGAAAAAGGATTATGGGCCAGTTTCAGCACCATAACTGAAACAGAAACTCAGTCAGCCTCTATGCCAACTATCACTGATCATTGCACTTATGCAGGCAAGTCACGTGTAACTGCTGTCACCCAGTTATAGAACTGCCCTGATAAAGTGCTCTTATAGCAACTCCTGAACTTCCTTTAGATACATGATCAAATTTACAAACATAAACAATGAAGCATTTTACAGTGAAACAGTTTGTGGCATTTACTTCAGCATGAAAACAAATCATTCATCATAAAAACCAGACAGGGTACAGTTTCCATAGGAGGGAAAAAAAGATCAAAGCTAGAATTTATTTTTCTTTCAGGGGGTTCTTATGAAGGCTCTACGACTCCACCTGGTCTCTCACCCACAGCCACAGCTCGTAAACACTGCATGGTTGTAGAAACTATCACACATTTGAGTAGGATCACATGGTGTTATTTTATCCACTTCTCATGTACATAGTTGAAAACCGACCATAAAAAAAAAAAAGACCAGGCAACTGTCCAGTATAAATTTCACCAAATTCCATCAAAGCCTTTCCTCTAGGATTACTCGACTGATTTCCTCAATGCTCTTTAGAATTGCTTCCAGAATATTTTGGGTTATTGCATTAACTCTCCTTCTAAGAGATATTTGTTTATTCAGAAATTTCATTTTTAGAAACAGTCCTGAAAACATACAGAAGTTGTTGCAAAGAAATGACTTCGAACCTCCATAACTCATGCATGTATTATTTATAGAAAATATTAGCTAGTTTAGGCTCCACATACATACTGTATGGATCTCAGAACGGTTTCACAGTATATCTTTATACTGTTATAAACAAAGTAAATCCAGAGGTGATGCATAAATCGAGTCTACAAGGACATTACTGGTGACACAACCTATCTTCTCCCTTGAGTGAGTTCATTACACTGTCCTGCCTCTCCATTCAAGGTGACCTCTAAATGCAGTATAGACAATTATATAGACATTATACACTATGGGCCAGATTTACTAAATGGTGTCCAAAAAGTTAGTTGCAGTTTAGATCCACACTAAGCGCCAATTCTATAAAGGTCGTTTAGCACTAAACAAGCTTTATAGAATAGAGTTTAGCATGGATTCCCACACCCAACTTTGGGCACGAGGACTTACGCCTGCTGAAATCTGGTATAAATCCTCGCACCCAGTTGGGCGCACACATCCAAGTACTCTATAACATCACGCCTAATTTCTAGGAATGCCTCTGCCCCGCCCATGCCCCTTCTATGGCCACACCCCCTTTTGGGTTGCACACTATGAAATTTAGGCACACACTTTATAGAATAGGGCATAGGGCAGATGTGCGCATAACTCCTAATTACTGCCAATAAGCTCCAATAACTGATTGTTAACATCTAATTGACTAATTAGTTTATGTGTGCATCTAAGATCTGTGCCCAAATTTAGGTGCCCAACTTTTGGTGACCTATGTAGAATCTGGGGGTAGATGCTTACATATACACAAGCATAGCTATCTTTAATCAGGGTAAAAAGTGGTCATTTGTTTCCACAGATTCCACTATTATTCACTGGAACACACAAGGTAAAAAGAAAGTGCCACGATTTTCTCCATAATTTATAGTGTGGAATCAATGAAACATTAAAACAACTCTGGGAGCTACCAAATTATGCCAGCATGACTTAGGCACGATAGAGGCCTATAAGTTACTCTGCTTAAGATCAAATATAGCACTTGTTCATGTTTTTGTGTGGGAAAAACTTGTAAAACAAATAGGAAGAAATATGTTTTCATTCAAAGAATAGTTAGTTAATCTCTGGAACTAGTTTATTAAAATTTGCTGTACTGCTGAAACTGGAAAAACAGACCAAAGTGGGTGGTTTACAATCTAAAACATAGCAAGAAAGGAACTCCATAAAATGACAGGAAAGTAATACAGACACTACCAAAAGAAAGTAAAGGAAAAAGAGGAGAGAAGAGATAAAAGAAAAGCACTGAAGACCCATCTCTTCAAGACAGCCTACCCTAACGATCCAACCTAACCAAAACTTGCCCATATGATTCTTATTGACAATAGTTATTTTCTGACCATGTTCCCCATTATCCTTTTTGCTACCCCACATCCATTCCTTTCCATCTTTCTACGCCTACCTCCCAACGCTCATTTCCTTCTGAACCTAATTCCTTCTATGTTTAACTTACTTTCCGTTAACCCCATTAGTTTTGCGTTTACCACAAACTGCATATTCTTCTTACGACTTTGTAATTATTTATATTGTTGCTATGTAAGCCGCATTGAGCCTGCCATGTGTGGGAAAGCGCGGGGTACAAATGTAACAAATAAAAGAATAGAAAGGATCCAATGAGACGAGTCCTAAAAGGTCAGTCAGAAATACCATTTGCTTCTTTAAATAACTAGGATTTAAGATCAGCTTTAAAACTTTTAATAGATAGGTTTGCACGGAGAGAAAGTGGTAAGTTGTTCCAAAGGAATGGGGCCAGGAAATAAAAAGCTGTACATCGGGTGGTTTCATAGTGGGCAGCTTTAGAGTTTGGCACTACAAGCAGTTGATCATTAAGGGATTTTAGAACTCTATTAGGATAGTATGGAACTGTAAGTTTAGACAAATAGTTGGGAATCCTTATACGGAAGGCTTAGAAAGTGAGTAGTGCAACTTTATAAATAATCCTTTGTTCCACAGGTAACCGGTGATGATTTTTATGTAGGTGTGTTACATGATCTGAAAGACAGGACAACAAAGGTTTTACAGTAATAGAGGGTTGTGGCAAAGTAGCACTGAACCAGTAGGCAGTAGTTTTTTTCTTTATTAAGGATTAAATTATGTTCTTTTAACCGTCTACTTTGTCAAGACTGTAGGAGGGATAAGTTGGAGGCAAACGGATTAGTTAGGTAAGCAAGGAGTATGTCGTCTGCATAAAAGTATGCTGATATACCAAAAGATTGGATAAGTGTTGCCAATGGGCTTAGGAATAGGTTAAGAGCAGAGGGGGGGATGACTGAACCCTGGGGAACCCCACATGACAATTGATATTGGTTTGAAATGGAATCTTGGATGACAACCTAAATGAATGACAGGAAAGAAATGAGGTAAACCATGAGAGAACTGTACTAGTGAGTCCAAGACCTGAGAGGTGTGAAAGAAATAAAGCATGGTCCACAAGGTCAAATGCACTATATTATGTGAATCAAGGTGTAAGTGTACTTCACTGAGAAGGGCTTTGGTGAGGTCTAAAACCAGATTGCCTGGGATGCAAGGCAAAGACTTTTTCACAGAACTGAGTAAGTGGAGAAAAAACAGTTTTTTCCAAGATTTTTGATGCATAACACAAAGATTGGATATTGGGCAATAATGTTCAGGTAGTGAGGGATCAAGGTTAAGTTTTTTTTAAACTGGTAGTACCAAGGCTAATTTCTAGGAGTCTGGAAAGATACCACTTTCGAGACTGTGATTAACAATAGTAAGAAGATTTGGAAGTAAATCCAAGTTAGGTAACTTGTACCAGGATGAAGGCAATGGATCATTGCAACTAAATGAGAGTTTCAGGTTGGATATAGTTTTGGATAAGGAAACTAGAGTTTGTCGTTAGAAGCAAGACCAAGTAGATGCTCCTGCAAAGTTAGCGTAGGGAGCTATATTCGGGATAACAGGGCTAGAGGGAGAAATTGAAATTATATTTTGGGGGCCAGGAGGAATAACTTTTCTTAAATCTTGGACTTTACACTGAAAAAAATTGGAGAGGATCGCTGCAGAGGGCATGTTACCCTAGGAAATATGCTGTTGTGTAGGTAAATTGCAAAAAATGGAATACAGATCTTTGCTATGGTCAGTAGATTGTTTTAGTCTCCTAACAAAACAAGACTGTTTGGCTTTTTAAAAAATCGATAATTACGGTATATTCCCAGTGCAATTGTCTACACACTTGTGTGTTGAAGACCGTGTTCTCTTCCAGATTCTTTCAGGTCTGCGACGTTGCCTTTTTAGTAATTGGAGGTCAGCATGATACCAAGGTTTCTATTGGGAAAACCGAGAACATACATAATATTTTGGAGCTATGAGGTCAATTGCCTTAGATAGGGTAGAATGCTAGAGATCAGTCTGTTCATTTATTGATTTTAATGAAAAAAGGCATGGAGATAGGGATTCAGTGTCAACTGCAGAAAGATTTTGAACCCAGAAACCTTGGGATGGAGAAGGGGAATGAGGTTTAATAGCTAATATTATAGCAAAGGTAATAAGACACAATATATAGCTGTACAAGGTGGTATCCAGGGCAAAGAAAACAGCTTATTATTAGCTAGCAGCCATTAAGACCTTCTATAATGGTGTAGATTTAAAGTGTTCAATTGCATCCCTCATATTTAATATGTTTCTAGTGCCACTCCAGGTTTTAACCACCCTGGCCAAGAGTTTACCTGCTTTGCTACTATGTTTATGCAACTTGCATTTAAAGTAAATTAACATTTTAACTGTGAGCTATTGAAGCAATGCATTTAAAGCTGTGAGCACAGACTGCCAGGTTTCAAAAACAGCCAGGGTGGAGAAGGGTGCATATGCTTGTCTCACTTTTCGCAGGGATTTCGCCAACTGTACAAGTTCTTGGGATATTTGCCTATTTCGGGCACTAACATAGGCGAATATGTTGCCCCAAAGAACAGCTTTTGCAGTGGCCCAGAAGAAGATGTGATCACTTTCTTGCTGCTGCTGATTATTATGTGCAAACTGATCCCATTTACTCAGAATAAATTTCTGAAAGTCCTGTTGCAGGAATAAATAAGAGGAGAACCTCCAACTTCAACAGGATCTATTATAGCTGAGTGGACACTCGGAAAATAAAAATTGCTAAGTAGGATATATATTCTACAGCAAGAGTCAGGTGCCCTCGAGGTATGGGTATAGTCCTACTCCTCCAGGTGTAGGATACCAAAAAATATATAAAATATATAAGTAGTTAAGAAAAATGAACTGTCAGATACTCCACCATTGCTCCATCCTCCAATGATTACAATCTACATAAAATCCCCTAAGGACTTAAAACATACATAAAGGTGAACCACTATTTTTTATACCTATAATCAAACATAATGAAAAGAGCCCTGCTTTAGCTAAAGAATAGTAAATTGTTTGAACCAAATGGTATATACCCCAGAGTTCTGAAAGAACTCAGAATGAAATTGCAGATCTATTATTTAGTAATCTGTAACGTATCATTAAAAGTCTATGAAACCTGAACATTGAAGGCTGGCCAACATAATGCCAGTTTTCAAAATGAGTTCCGGGGTGATCTGGAAAACTGCAGACTAGTGAGCTTGATATCAGTGCCAGGAAAAATTACAGAAATTATTATAAAGAACAAAATTGTTGAATACATATACAGATATGATTTAATGGGGCAGCGTCAATATGGATTTAGCCAAGGGAAATCTTGCCTTACAAATCTGTTACATTTTATGGAATATGGGCTAGATTCTAGACAGCACGCCTGAAAAATCAGCGCCGGAAAAAATATGCTTAGGCGCATTCTATAAAGCATACCTAAATTTAGAAATGGTTTATAGAATACGCCTAGCACCCGCCTAAATTAGGCACAGACTGGGTGTATTCTATAACAATGCACATACCCCCATTTACTAAGTCATGCTAGCGGCTGCCATATGCTAATGCCAGCACAGCCCATTCACTTTGAATGGGCTGTGTCGGCACTGCTGCACAGCTTAGTAAACAGGGGGAATAGTTTTTAGAAATGACACTGACCCGTCCATTCCACACCCATGGCCATGCCCCTTTTTCACCTATGTGCCTTAGAATTTACATGCATTATTTTACAGAATATGCTTAGACTGTTGTATGTGTGAATTCTAATTAATGCCAGTCAGTAATTGCTTGTTAATTGGCAATCAGCGCTGATTGGCTTGTTAATTAGGCTGCATATGGAAATCCAGAATACTAACGGATTTGTGTACGCAGCTTAAGTCACACTATATAGAATCTGGGGTATATGACTAAATATATGGATAAAGGTGAGGCAGTTGATGTGGAGGCTCATTTTCAAAGCATATACCCCCTCCCTGCTATTCAAAACCAGCCAGGAATGGCTCCTGGCCTGTTAAATAGTGTTAGCATGTAACCATGGATATTCAGCAGAAGATAACCATTATCTCCTATCCCGGTTAGTGGCTAGCCGCTAACTGACTATATGGCGTGACATATCCAGTTAGGCACGGATATTCAATTCCAAACTGGCTATGTTGAACGGTTAAAACAGGTCACATAAATAGCAGGCTTATCTTTAACCACTAAAAAGTTAACCAGTTAGGGCTGAATATCGCCAGTTCGGCGTTGAATATACAGGTTTACTGCTGGCGGCAGACAGTAAAAGCGCTGCCTGCTGAATATTAGGCCCACAGACTTACAAAGTTGCACAGGTTACATTGCGGCTCATTTTCAAAGCACTTAGACTTACAAAGTTCCATAGTAACTTATGGAACATTATAAGTTTAAGCGCTTTGAAAATACACCTCTACGTAACTTTGTAAGTCTATGTCCTTTGAAAATGAGCACCACAGTGTACCTCGATTAAAAAAAAAAAAATCTTTTGATAAAGTCTCTATGAAAGACTCCTGAGGAAATTAAAAAGCAACGTTCTGCTGTGGATTGGAAACTAGTTAAAAGACAGAAAACAGAGAGTAAGGTTAAATGGTCAGTTCTTTCAATGAAGAAGGTGGAGTACCATGGGGATCAGTACTGGGACCAGTATGTTATAACATATTTATTAATAATTTGGATATAGGAACAATGAATAAAGTGATCAAATTTTCAGATGATACAAAATTATTCAAAAATTGTTAACTCACATGCAGATTGTGTGGAATTGCAAGAGCACTTTGGGAGGCTACAGACTTGAGCTCCAAACGGCAGATGAAATTTAATGTGGACAAGGGCAAAGTGACGCACGTAAGGAAGAATAACCCAAATTATAGTTACATGATGCTAGGTTCCACATTAGGAGTCACCACCCGGGAAAAGTATCTAGATTTCATCATGGATATATGTTGAAAGCTTCTGCTTAGTGTGTGGCAGCAGCCAAAAAAGCAATATTAAAAATTATTAGGAAAGGAATAGAGAATAAAATAAAGAACATAATGCCTCTGTATGCCCCCATGATGCAATCACACTTTGAGTATTGCGTGCAATTCTGGCTGCCACACCTCAGAAAAGATACAGTGGAATTAGAAGAGGTACAAAGAAGGGCATGACTCTCATATGAGGAAAGGTTAAAGTAGTTAGGGCCCTTCAGCTTTGAGAAAATACTGCTGAAGGGAAATAACAATAGGGATCTATAAAATTGAGTGGAGCAGAACAGGTAAACATAAATCAATTGTTTCATCTTTCAAAATAAGTACAGAGTCTAGGAGAAACACCATCAAGTTACTAAGTAATACATTTAAACCAAATCAGAGAAAACATGTTTAAAATATTTTTTACACTCATTGCAAGAGGATGTAGTACAATCATTCAGCATAGCTAGGTTTAAAAAGTCTTGGATAAATTCCTGGCAGAAAATTATTTAAATCATTATTAAGGAAGACCTTGGGAAAGCTACTACTTAGGCATGCAGATAGCACAGAATTTTGCTATTTTTTGGGATCCTACCATGTACTTGTGACCTGGATTGGCCACTGTTGGAAACAGAATTACTTGTCTAGATGGACCTTCAGTCTGACTCAGTAGGGCAACACTTATGTTCTTAGGTAGCTAATTCCTAAAGTCTAAAATATTCAAGGGGGGGGTCACAATTTGGGCAAAGCAGCATATTCCAGACCAAAATATGCAACTGGTCTCTTTCTAAGTTTGTTGTAATTGTATATAAGAAAGGACACTCAGCAACAATTATTTTGAAGAACCTAGCATCCTACCAGACTCATAAGGGGTACATATACTGGCCAAACAGAGGTTTGTTTGAATGTATCACCTCTATAACAGAGTATCTGAATTTGACCCTGTTCTGCACTGATGGCCAGTACAAAGGGTACCAAAAAGAAAAAAGCAACACTGGGCCTTCAAGATTGGGACAACAGGAGTACTTTATTTAACCAAAAACCCGACACGGGCCGTGTTTCGGCGCCAAAAAGGCGCCTGCCTCAGGGGTCAAATTTGTAAATATAGCAATTGTTCGGAATTGAGGTTGTCAGTGCCTTTAAAAAAAGCCTGAGTAACTTGCATTGATTTCGCTATAGCGCGAAGAAAGTGGGCTCCGACGAGGGAACCTTCTCCTGCTTAGTACAAAGGGTACAGCATGGGAGTAATATGATCAAAGATTTCTTTCCAATCAATAGTCTGGCTGCCTTATTTTGAATCATTTGTAAATGGTGTCATTGCAATAATCTAATCTGTTTGCAATATAAGCATGAGCTATTGTTACAAAATTAAAATCAAGAAAAAACTAGTGGAACCCAGCCCGTTTCCTCAACAATGAAACGGGTCCTAGAAAGGCTCTCTTGTAAGCGATTTTTGTCTCTCCCCTGCCTTCCCCTCCATGTCCAGCGATTCTTCCCTTCCCTCCATGTCCCTCCTCTTCCCTGCCCTCTCATCCATATCCCGCGATTCTCTTCTCTCCTGTTCTCTCCTCCCATCCCATCCATGTCCATCAATTCTGCTCTGCTCTCGATGTGCCGCGATTCTCTCTTTCTTTGTACCTCGTTTTCTGGCTGGCCTGGCTGGCTTCCCTTCCGTTGGTAACATCCTTACATCAGGTCGCCTCCAGCGTTCCCTTCCCTCTCACTGTTCCGCCCTCTGACGTCATTATGTTTTGACGCGAGGGCGGAGCAGTGAGGGGGAATGGAACGCTGGAGGCTGGGTGACGTCATGAGATGTTACGAACCCAGGCAGCCAGACAGCGATGGAACATTGGAGGTGCAAACTATTATATAGGATGATTTAACATCCCTAAGCAGCAGATATAAACTGGAGAAACACACTCGAATAATTTTAAATATGTTATTCAAAACCCATCTTACAATCTAGATATATTTTCAATCATGTCTCACAAACACAGATCTGGAAAAATCCATACCCTATATCCCAGAAAGAGAACCACATGGTTCCAAAAATCAGTCTGAGAACAGACTCAAGGTCTTGAGGAAAAATAAACTGGACCAGTAATGCAACTCTGTTCACTTCTTCATCCTTTGATCTTCCTAAACAATCAGTTAAGTCCAAACAGTCCTCTGAAACATTCACAGATGTTCCCCAGGGACCCTCAGGCCTGTGACCCACAGATGTCTTCTTAGCAAAAGGTGGCATAATCTTAGCTAGCACCTTCAAGATGTTTCACATCAGACTAAGAAATACAATGTCTATTCATAAGAATAAGTTTGTATACATGTGATCCAAGAACTGGGTTTATTTCCACAGTTTGGCTAGCCTAGAAACCAGAGCTGTTTGCAATTCAAAGACAGGGGTTTGGCACAATCCTTCACAACAGAAGTGCCTAGTTCCATAAACCCACCCACACCAGAAATTTAAAAATGCCCCTTTATCAGATAACTTTCAGAAAAGAAGGTCTATATGACAGCAGAGACAATTTGTAAAGCATCTCTACACTTATTCCTTCTATGTACCTGGGAGCAATTTATGGAGTCCACTGCAGTGCCCTATTGCTGTCCTGGCATGTCAAGGGGACCAGTGCACTACAAATGCTGGCTCCTCCCATGCCCAAAGGGCTTGCATTAGGACGTTTTTGACATGAACGTCTTTGGTTTTGAAAATTGCCGAAAGTCAGAAATGTGCATGTCTAGGGACGTCCAAATTTAAGGATTTGGACGCCTCTGACGGTATTTTTGAAACGAAAGATGGACATCCATCTTGTTTTGAAAATACGGGTTTCCCTGCCCCTTGATTTCGCCGTTTTGCAAAGATGTCCAAATCGCAACTTGGACGTCCCTTTCAAAAATGCCCCTCTGTGTATGTTACATACCGTAGTTGTTTAGATCAATCAGCTCCACAGAGTGTGTAAATGGAAAAACCATTACAATTCTGGAGCTATATACGGTGGAATAAAACCATAAATATATGACACCTTATAAATATATGATTACCAGAAATATTCAAAAATTTCGGTTGTATGTGCAGAAGGTGATGAGCAAGTGAACAATGAATGAATAAAAACCATTTTGAAAATGTGTATAACCTAAAATAGCCATCAGAAAACACAAAGCACTGGGTCCTGGATCTAAAGTACTGGTAAGTTATGTTTGCCAGTACTTTAGACCCAGGACAAAAAATTGAAAGACTAATATCAGTAGGAGTCAGTTGCACATTAGAAAAACAGAGGAGTAGGAGTCAAAGGTTTGGTGTACTGACTCTACAGCCTTGCACAGTTGCCATCTAAAGATACCCAAATATCTTTATGCAGATTTTCAGCCAATGCAGTATCATAATTTGGGCCGCTGAATATGAGTTTGTAAACTCAAATTGATAAGTCATCTGTATAAGTTAGAACTTCTATTTATGCGGTCCACGTATATAGATAAAGGTTTTCATTATCGTTGCTGTTCACATAATTTTTGGCCCCACTACCAAGATATCCATAACTTCTCATTTAACTTATGAAGCCAAAATGTATCCATATATTGACTTACATGCACAAAATATATCTGTTCACTGGCAGAAAAAATTTTAAATAAGGTACTGATGTTGGCAGCTGATGGTGATGCATTAAAGAAGGAAGTTCAGAAACAGTATCCATCTGGTGTCACATTAGATATATATAATTTGAAGTTAGGATCGTATAATTCTGCAACCTTAAGAGTAAAAAGGGAATTTTTTAATAGGACTATAGAGTCATCTCCTTCACAATCAAGGGAACTCTGCTACTGTGAAGAAATTGGCAACTCCCAAATCAGATAGAGGGTTATTGGATGTATTGATTTCCAGTCAAGTCTTTGCTGATGCTTTTATGGGTAAAGTGGCCACTATAATGAAGTCCTTTGATGTTGATGTTATAGGGAGTCTATGTGACCCTGTTTCGAATAACGAAGTGCGTTGAAGTGAATTTTCCAGTGTGAATAGTGAGCATCTAAAAACTATAGTACATAAGGTGAGAATGGGTTCTGTTTTTGATCTTTGTAATGCTTCTGTTGCTAAAGCTTTAGATACTGTGACAACTGAATTTATGACTTACCTAGTTACTAAATCTTTAACAGAAGGTATGTTACCTGTATCCTTAAAAATTGCATCAGTGAAGCCATTGTTAAAGAACGTTAAACTGGATGTTAAGGCTGTGAATTGTAGGCCTATCTCATTTCTTCCTTTTTTAGCTAAAGTGATTGAAACAGTTGTGTTATTCCAATATGTGGATTTCTTTTTAATGAACAGATTCTTGATCAATATCAATTTGGCTTCAGATGTGAGCATGACACTGAGCCTTTGTTGCTCTCTATATCAGATGTTTTACGAGCAGGCTTGGTAAACGGACTTCTTTTATTTTAGTCTCTTTAGATTAGTCATATGCTATTGTTATAATGCCTGCGTTCCATTGTGATCGCTGGTGTTATTGGAGAATGGTTTGCTTCTTTTTTGAGTAAGTGGAGTTTTTGTGTAGTTCAAGGGTCAGATATATCTGAGACTTTTGAGTTAACAACTGGAGTGCCTCAAGGGTCTGTCCTTTCAGAAATTTTGTTCAATATTTTTCATCTTCCATTATGCTCTTTGTTGAAGGGCTTGGGTTTATTTTTTATAGGATCTATGCAGATGATATACAATTCTTTTTTAAAACTGAGAACTCTGTGACACAGCATTCAGTATCTCTGTCTTTTTTTAAAGACCATTAAGCTATGGTTGAGTGCAAATTTTCTTAGTCTACAAATGTCTAAGACTCAAGTGGTTCTGATGTCTAGTTTTCCAGTGGACAATTATCTGAGGTCTTTTATGATAGGTGGAGTAGAAATTGCTTAGTAAAACAATACAATCTTTGGGTGTAATTCTAGATCGAGCATTGAGTAGGTGATCCCAAGTTGCCAAGGTGATTACTACAGTGTTTTTTTTTAAACTGAAGCTTTTTAGACGGCCAAAAGATTCTTTCTCAAGAAAATTGCTGAATGGTTGTCCAAAAGATTCTTTCTCAAGAAAATTTCTGAATGGTTGTCCAAAGTACAGTGATGCCGCTCTTCAATTATTGTAATGCCCTGTATTTAGAATTACCAAAAAATGTTTTATGCTTTTTGCAGGTTGTTCAGAATGCTGCTGCTCACGTTCTGTTAGGGTTGAGGAGATTTGAGCATATCCCTCCTGCTTTGGTTTCTTTGCCCTGGATATCTGTGAATTTTAGGATTCAGTACAAGATTTTATTGTTAGTTTTTAAAGGGATGATTAATAAGATTTCAACAGTTATTGCTTCTAGCACTTACATCAACCTGCCAGAATGTTGAGATCTACCTCCAGTAATATTTTGGATGTTCCTTCTTTTAAATTTATTTAGACGAGTATAGAAATTCAATTTTCTATATTGCTGGGCTGAAGCTTTGGAACTCCCTGCCCTCTTAAGATAAGGGCTTTGAGAAGTATGCCTGAATGTAAGAAAGCTTTAAAAACTGTGCTGTTCCAGAGAGCATTTTCTTATTAGGATGTGAGTTACGGACTGGAACTGTTGCTTCTGATTATTTTTTGTTTTAATAAGAGTTTGTCTTGTATTTGTGGTTTATGTTGAAAATTATGATTTTATTTTGTCATCCACTCAGAATTGTAGATGATGTGGGCTAAAAATTCTATAAACAAACAAATAAAATAAATGTGTTTGGATATTGACCTTGGTTGTGCTTTTAGATTTATAGTTCTAAAATTCTTCTAGGGTTGATCAAACAAAGCTATATTCATCAGTCATTACCTTATTCCCATGGAAGTAGTTCCAGTGGAAAAGAATTTCACCAAGCCCGGCTTATTGCAGTAGTGTAGTTGATAATACAGTAAAGCTTTAGGAATCCATATCCAAGGGGTTCATGTTGATGCCAGTGGGTGTCTCCAGTGATCTCTGAAGAGCTGGAGCTTGCACTGAATCCAGATGCCAGTGAGCCTTTTAAAGCAGTGACCCTTAGTCCATCACCATTGGAATCTCTCCAGTATCCCCAGCTCTGGCGAACACGGAGAGCAGAATGTGCGGCTTGGGAACTGAAGCAGGGACCTTCTGCACTGTGCTGGCCTGGGTGCATAGGATATGTTCGAATTTCCCAGAAAAAGAGGAAACATTTTTAAAAATGTGACTGCTGTATCTGTTTACTTGTGCTGATTTTGCCTGAAAATATAAATTTTGTAGTTATTACATAATTTCCATGCCTGTAGAGTTCCAAAACAATTTTAGGGGAATTGTCCAGGTTAAATTCAGATATACCCCCTGGGGAAGCACTGTGTGATGCTCCACCTCCTCCCATCACACTCGCAGAAAAATGTACTGATCATGGGACCAGGATATTGTGTCAGAGGGAAGGCTCAGGGTTGGTGCGAGCAGCCGGTATGAGTCGTCGGCCCAGTACTGAATAATTTAAAAGGTACCCGGGGTGGGGTGTTGGGGGGGGGGGGTGTGGTTGAGGAAATGAAGTTGTGAGATGCCGGATTGCCTGGGGGGGCAGGGAGACTCAAGCCCACCCCAAATTGGGTGTCTAGCAACACCCTGGCGCATTCTGCCAAGTCCACCTCTGCGGATGGTGCTCTTCACTCCTCAAGAACTGAGACAGATTTATAGACTTCAGAACCACCAGTTGAGTGCTGGGGCTTGCATAAATCTCTGCAAAATTGTGGGCAGCCCTGCTTCTTGCTAGTTCTTTAAAATAAATATTTCTTAAGTGGTACAATTCGCTTCAAAGATGACTGAGTTGTCTCCTATCCAAGAGGAAAAATCAGAGTTGGAAATGCGAGAGATTTTCCTATTCTATTTGTTGTAGATTTTACTTCAGAAACTAGGCAGCAGAGAAGCAGAGCAGGCACACTAATTATCTGAAAACACTGGTGCTCTAAGTAGTTTATCGTTTGGAGATAGTGGTTGCAGACATTGCTACATACTTCAGAGACAAGAGTGATTCATCAGTTTCTGTCACTGATAGGCCTTTCACCTTCTGGGATCACCAAATCCTTGAGTGAACCTCACAAATACTTTTCATTTCCTCACAAACTGTTCTTTTAAACCTGTTCTAAATAAATACAGTATAGTTAATACTTTGAAAAGCTGTTGGTTCCATGTTGAATATTTTTAATGGCCTAGTGGAAACAATACATTTTTTTTCCTCTTAGCCAGAAAATAAAAAAGCAGTTTGATTTTTTTGGTGATCAGTATGAAATTCTGAAGAAAGATTATTCTTAGGGAGTCTAAAGAGTTTGTGCTGAAGTTGAAACAGGCGCCAATCTGTTGGCGCACCGCAGGTGATCTCCCAGTGAATGTTGTTTGAAGCGCCTGTCCCATAGTTTCACAAATGTACTCTGACCAGAGGATGTTTTTCTAACTTCAAAGAGCTTTTTCAGTCTGGCTTGGTGCCTCGGAGACGGAGCGCACAATTCCTTTCGGCTCATGATGTGCTCTAACCATGTGTAATTCTTGGTATGCGATATTTTCTTAAAGCTGCATTGACCTGTGTTCAAATGAAACGTGCTGTTAAGCTTGTAAACATAAACTCATCACACAGGCAGTTTTCAGCTAGCGCTGGGGTGCATTCAATTAGAAAAATATACTGAGATCAAAGGGTTGAAAAATCCCACATTTCTTTAAAATGAAAAAAAAAAGTAGAATCAAGTGACCCTCTATTTGTATTATTTGTATTTTATTTCTTTTTTTGGAATTTCAGCGTTGGGAAGAGTGTTCATAATCACTTTGCTGATAAGCAGCTGAATGCTAGTCTTTCTCAGTAACGCAACCATTGTACAGCAAACTACTCCTCACATTTCAGCAGAAACTAAAGCTTCTACTGCTTCAAAGCTGGTTAAGATGCTTTCCAATGCTGACTTCTGTGCAGGTAGCAGGTAGTTTAGCTTACTTTGTGAAGGCAGAAAAATGTCTGTGAGATTTGCTGATGGTGTCCACATGTGTGTTCTAGTCTTATCCACACTAAGGGGGTCTTTTAGTAAGTCGCGGTAGAGTTTTTAACTCACGGTAGAAATCAGCTGGTGGTAAACGCCGAGACACCCATTATATTCCTATGGGCGTCTCAGCATTTCCTGCCAGTTGATTTCTACCGCGAGCTAAAAATGCCACCGCAGCTTAGTATAAAGACCCTTAAATTTTCAGAGCATGAGGACCTTGGTGGGTTTCATTTTTCAATTTTTTTTCCAGATCCGAACAGGCCATGGGTGCATGCATGTATGTGTCCTGGAAAGCAAGCTCCTTTTTCGGCCTCTTTTACTAAACCACGCTAGCGATTCCCAGCGTGGTAATACCGACAAAGCCCAAAGGAACGGGCTTCATTGGCCTTGCTGCGCGGGAATCGCTAGGGTGCTTTGGTAAAAGAAGTCCAAAATTTATTTCTTGTTAGGACTTATTGTTCTCACTGCCACACTATTATGGAATAACTATGTCTTATTGATGTTTTTTAATTATGGCGTTATTGTGTTTTTAAGGGTTAATGTTCGTTAATGCAGCATCACCTTTTAGTAAATCTGGCCCTATGATTGT
The DNA here is from genome assembly GCF_901765095.1 of Microcaecilia unicolor. Classification (NCBI taxonomy): domain Eukaryota; kingdom Metazoa; phylum Chordata; class Amphibia; order Gymnophiona; family Siphonopidae; genus Microcaecilia; species Microcaecilia unicolor. The sequence continues at coordinate 306,500,147 of NC_044035.1, read as the reverse complement.
AAACTGTGCTTGGCGATTCAATGTTGAACTGGGTGGGTTGGTTAGAAATATGATACATACATGAAAGCATGTTGCAAATATCATGGTATGGGTTAATGTTTTAACTAGGGATGTACATCAGACAACATAACATCTGGTATATATTATAAACTCCTACAGCAAGGGACAAGAATATAAGGGCACTGTTTACTAAGGTGTATTAGTGTGCACTCAGTGCAGTTTAGTAAACAGGGCCCTAAAATTTTAATGGTTGGGAGCAGCAAATTTGAGGGATGTGGAAAACATTTTTGGTTTGTTTTCAGAATTTTTGTTTTGGGGGGGTGACTGATTTTTGTTCAGAAATTAATAGTCCCCCTGATATTCAGTGCTGTTTAACCAGCCAGAATGGCTGCTGACCGGTTAATAGTGCTTAACCGGCTATCTGCTGATTATTCAGAGAGGGATAACCGGCTATCACTCGCTGAATATCCCCAGTTAGCGGCTTGCAGATAGCCTGTTATTTTGCCCGATACAACCAGCTATCCACCTATTTTTAAAGCTGGTTTAGCAGTCTTATTTGGCCGTGTGAAAACATGTGAAGACAATTGGCTAGGTCTAAATATCAACTTAGCTGGTTATCTTTAAACTGGCTAAAAATAAACTGGCTATTCAATGCCGATAGTAAACAAGCTTTAATGTGTATAAATCAACTATATACACATAAATCTGAAGGATTTATGTGCTTAAAGTTTATTTAATGCACACACTTTCAGGCTCATTTTTGAAAGAGATGGACGTCCAAAAAGTGACCTAAATCGGCACTTGGACGTCCTTCACACAGAGACGTCCAAATCGGTATAATCGAAACCCGATTTTGGACGTCTTTGTCAGAAGTCCGTCGCAAGGCCGTCCAAATCTCAAGGGGGCGTATCTGAGGTGGGACTTGGGCGTTCCTAAGACTTGGACGTCTTTGAGCAATAATGGAAAAAAGCAAAGACGTCCATGGGTGAACGTTTTCAACCAGACCTCTTTTTATTACCAATAAGGCATCTGTTACATTTGTGGAGGAAACATTGAGCCTCCAAAACCCACCAGAAACCCTCTGTACCCACATATAGGTGCCCCCCTTCCCTCCTTAGGGGCTATGGTAGTGGTGTACAGTTGGGGAGTAGTGGGTTTTGGAGAACTCAGCACACAAGGTAAGGGAGCTTTGTACCTGGGAGCATTTTATGAAGTCCGCTGCAGTGCCCCCTAGGGTGCCCGATTGCTGTCCTGGCATGTCAGGGAGACCAGTGTACTACAAATGCTGGCTCCTCCACGTCTAAATGGCTTGACTTTGGACATTTTAGACTTGGACGTCTTTGCATTTGAAAATTTTGAAATGAAGATATTAAAGTTTTCTGAGTGGAATAAAGAGTTAATATGCGAGAAAGGTAAACGTGCTCACCATAAACATGAATTTTATATACTAGGAGTATGGTTTTATAGATAATACGGTGGGGTAGTGGTAGCCAGTGCTGCTTTCAGAAGAGGTGTAAATTGTCTTGCCCCTGCGATCAGTTTTATGGCAGTACCATCTAAATGCAAAGCTCCCAAGCTTGCCCTGGGGACCCACAGCATTTTCGAGGAATACACATGAAGTAAATTTTACTTATACTGGGTTCCAAGTGTAAGAAATTTTTTTTCTCATACATACGAGGTTGTGAATATCCAGAAACCCTTACTGTCTGTAGGGGTCTGCAGGACAATGTTTTGCAAGCCCCGCCTTTTGCTTTATCGGCTTCAATACCCAATCTTTGTTTTTAGGCTGAGATCCAAGAGCGGGCCTAAGCTGTGAGGTGATTGTTCTTTCTTGGCATTCTGGTGGCTTGAACAGTGCCTGGGGCTTAATACCCTGCCACTCAACCTTTTTGGGCTTTTCAAATAAGTGCCCTGTTATAAAATTACCCCTTAATCATCTCCCCTACAAGCTATAAGGAATAAAATATATGTAATATTTTCTAGGGATGAACTACTTTGCCTTCTATACTATAGTACAGTTTTCTGGGGATTTATCTTGTTTTCTTTACTAAGGGCCCTGTTTACTAAGTCGCGCTGTAGGTGCGCAAACATTTTAGCACGCACTAATGATAGAGACACCCATAGGAATATAATGGATGTCTCTATCGTTAGCGCTCTAAAAAGTTAACGTGCCTACAGTGCGGCTTGGTAAACAGGGCCTTAAAGTTTTAAGCTATCCTTTGGAACATTTTTGCAGTCCTAGGGTTGTAATTGGCTCTTGTATAGCGATGGCTCAAATCACATCATAACGTTGTCATTTTGATCATCCTAACACACTGGATGCCCCCAAAATACCTCTATTTTTATGCTTATTTTGAGCTAGATATGTTGGAATAGTTTTTAATATATTTGGGCCTCTGGCTGGAGACTCGCAGCTGAGCCTCAGAGACATGACAACAAATGGCAAAAAAAAAAAAAAAAGAAGCCTGTCCCTGATGGAGCCCAGCAAAAGGTGTGTCTTATCAGTGACCACCCTGACATACCCTTACAGGTTCAACAGTTTTTCATGGACTTGTCCTGCATCTGCTGCCATCCCAGCTCCTTGCACTGTTTCAGTGCAAGTTTATTTTCACCTGCTCCACAATTTGGTTGCTTCTTTCCTGCTCAATGTTTAGTTCCATCCACACCCGATTCCTGCTCCATGTTTGGTTCCTGCTTAATTGTTTGGTTCTTGTTCCATGCTTGACTGGTGTTCTATGCCTGGTTCCTGAGCCTGCCTACTTTCTGATCTGCTTTACTCATTCCTTGGGTCTAGCCTGTTCATCTAGATTTGCCCAGGGCAGGCCCTTGCATATGTCTACCTTGAGTATATGCTTAGTTTAGGTAATTTTCCAAAAGCATTTTTCACGTTTGTGTAGAAACAGGCTATTATAACATTGCTTCCGCTATATCGTAAACTTGTGTCTACTGACTGAGCAGAAGCATTCCTGTGGGAAAGGTTGGGAATGGATTAACATTTATTATGCACATACTTATAAAATATGGGTTCAATATTCAAAAACAACCGAGCACCTAATTTTAGGTTCCTAAGTTAGGCTCCTAAATTTGTGCCCTACTTTCAATCAAATTTAAGAGCCTAGGGGCTCATTTTCAAAGCACTTAGACTTACAAAGTTCCATAGGTTTCTATAGTAACTTAGTAAGTCTAAGTGCTTTGAAACTATGCCTCTAAGGGTCCATTGTACTAAACTGCGACAGAATTTTCAGTTTCCACGGTTTAACGCAAGACTTTACTGCATGGTTAGCTGCAAATTTAATTTGGCATTTGCAGTTACATTCCCAGTATTTTCTATTGGAGCTTGTGTGTTAACATTCACCTTAATGCATGGTACCTGCTCCTGGTTACGCTGAAACACTTAACACCTCCTATTTAGGAGGTGGTAAGTGGTTCAGCGTTAATTCCACATTAGTTAGTTAGGGCTAGATTCTATATATGGCACCTGAAAAATCTGCACTGAAAAAAAAATAATTTATAGAATAATCCTAAATTAACACGCAGATGATAGAATATGTTGAGCAACCGCCTGCGTCAGGGATCAAGTGTGCCTTAATAGGAAATGAATGCTGAATGTGATATCCAAATTTTTCCTCATGAAATAGGAAGGTATACCGTCTATGATATGAAGTGGTACCTCGATGCATAGGATTCCTAAAGTAGCTCAGTCCCTTGAGGAAAATTTTGGCTGCCACATTCAGCATTCATTCCATATTAAGGCACACGACCCCTGACACAGTCGCTGTGTGTTGAAACACAGCCCGTGTCGGGTCTATATTGGAATATTGATTTTTTTGAATAAAAGAACTGTGTCCCGTTTCTGAAGACTCTTGGTGCTTTTTATTGTACTTTGGAAGAATAATCCAAATCATAGTTACCTGATGCTAAGGTTCACCTTGGGAGTCAGCACCCAAGAAAAAGGTCTAGGTGTCATTGCAGACAATACGCTGAAATCTTCTGCTCAGTGTGCGGTGACAGCCAAAAATTCAAACAGGATGCTAGGAATTATTAGGAAAGGGATGAAAAATAAGACCAAGAATATTATGCCTCTATCGCTCCATGGAGTGACCTCACCTTGAGTATTGCTTTCAATTCTGGTTGCCATATCTAAAAAAAGATATAGTGTAATTAGAAAACGTTCAAAGAAAAGTGACCAAAATGATAAAGGGGATGGAACTCCTCCCATATGAGGAAAGGCTAAAGAGGTTAGGGCTCTAATAAACTCCCTAATAACCTTGAAGACTTATTTATTTAACTTGGAAAAGAGATAGCTGAGGTGGGATATGATTGAGGTCTACAAAATCCTAAGTGTGTAGAACAGGTGAAAGTGAATCGATTTTTTTCATTCTTTCAGAAAGTACAAAGACAGGGGACCCTCAATGAAATTACATGGAAATACTTTTAAAATAAATAGGAGGAAATATTTTTTTCACGCAAAGAATAGTTAAAGCTCTGGAACTCGTTGCCGGAGGATGTGGTAATAGTGGTTAGCGTATCTGGGTTTAAAAAAGGTTTGGACAAGTTCCTGGAGGAAAAGTCCATAGTCTGTTATTGAGAAGGACATGGGGAAAGCTACTGCTTACCCTGGGATTGGTAGCATGGGATGTTGCTACTAATTGGGTTTCTGCCAGGTACCTGTGACCTAGATTGACCACTGCTGGAAGTAGGATTCTGGGCTAGATGGACCATTGGTCTGACCCTGTTTGGCTATTCTTATGTGTTATTGCTTAAGGTGGTTTAGTAAAAGGGCTCCAAACTAAATCCTTTGAATATCCTGCCCTATATGCATAAATTAAGATGGAAAATTTTTACATGTCATAGAACAGATACAAATATATATACACCTGAATTCCCGGGGTAATTTTTAAAGTGGCAGTACATGCATACTTTTATGCAGAGTTTATAAAATTACCTACTGTTATCCCTGGTTTTATATGTAGAATCTTAACCCTTAATAATTTCTAGAACTCCCATTAGGGCAAACATATTTAAACACTTTTTAGAAATCCACAACATAGAAAGCCATCTCAAGGATGGGGACCGGTCCTTGAAATTTTATTAGATAGAACAAGTGCCCTCAGATACTTTGCATCCCCAGTTTCAAAATATCTGTTTGATTTAAGGACTTAGGGGCCAATGCCAGTGATTAAAAAGTGGTTAGTGCCAGATTTGCACAGAATGCTCAAAGGGCTCGAGTGCGAGTGGTAACGTGTGTACTAAATATTGCCACAAATTGTATAGAAATGCATTTAAATGGATGCTAACGAGGTCCATTAGTATTCTGTCCCAATGTACAGCGAAAGTACTGTAATGCACAGAAGGAAATGATGGCCCATAACGCCAAAAATTTACTGCCAGCTCAGGGGCAGCATAGAAAGTTTTCAGGAGAAGATTTCTTGTCAGTTTTTCACATTGCACTGCAGTTTTTTGTTTTCTGTTGCAAGCGGAAGGAAACTTGTGCAAGTTTGAGTGCTGCTAATGATATATCCAAGCATGTGCGTGAGCCTGAGGAAAACCGAAAGTGAAACTAAATGTTGGCGCTTGGTTTTTCTTCACTTAAATATAAGCATTTCAAAAAATAAAGAGCAAACAGTTTTTGAAAGGTCCGTATTTAAAAGTGCAGAAGTGGGGTGGGTGGGTAGGGTCAGGTGTGTGGTAACGCTTACCCTAATGCAAGGCCTGGAGTCATATGAGTCTAGACACAGGCCGTCAGTGTCATGTCTTTAAAGTTAAGGATTACATGGGTGAGTGGTAGTGGTATGATAACGAACTTTGGGTCGTATGTTCCCTTTGTTTTCTGCTTAACGGCGCTTTTGGTTATTGTTCTCTTATTCTTCTTTTAGGGGACCTTTTACTAAGGTGCGCTGAAAAAATGGCTTGCGGTAGTGTAGACGTGTGTTTTGGGCACGCGCAAAATTATTTATCGGCGCACCTACAAAAAATGCCCTTTTAAAATTTTTGGCCGAAAATGGTCGTGCAGCAAAATGAAAATTGCCCGCGTCCATTTTGGGTCTGAGACCTTACCGCCAGCCATCGACCTAGCCGTAAAGTCTCATGCGGTAACCGGGCGGTATTGACCTACGCGCATCAAATGCCATGTGGTGCGCATCCAATACACGTGTCCGAAAATAAAAATTATTTTTTCGGATGCGTGTATCGGATGTGCGCAAAAAATGAAATTACCACAAGAGCCACGCGGTAGTCAAGTAATAACTCCATTTTGGCATGCATTGGGCATGCGTAGGTGCTTATGGGGCTTAATAAAAGGGCCTCTTACTGCGTTGTATCTAATTATTTCTTACATAATTTTATTGTTTAGGCCGAATACCAAACCATTTAAACTTAAAAGTGCAGAAGAACAGCACCAATGTATGCTTTCACTTCCAGTTTTATCTGGGATGCACACAAAAGCCACTCTTACCGCAAACCCTTTGTGTGCACGTGCCAGACACAGTCCTCCTCTTGCTTTCGGTTTGTTACCACAAATTAACCGCACATATTATTTGCATATCATTTCCTTTGAACATCGCTTAGCTGTTTTACTGCATTGTTGTTGCGCTATGGGGTTTTGCACTGAGGACTTTAGCCCCCAGATTTGAGCACTGCTCTCTTAGTGAGAGAAGCTCCTTTGAAAATGGCATTTTTAATTTGTACAGCTGTCATACAATAATACAGTTGCACATAGCGCTTACAGTGATATTGAAAGCTAGGTGTTTAGTTTTTCAAGATTTCAGATGGCTTGCACATGTGTATCGGTATGCCAGCAGATTCTCTTTCTTTACACTGCGCTGTGGTACGAGATGCAGTGAACATATCGCAAACAGAACTGTTTTCATGGCTTTCAAATGGATTCCACAGGTGGTGGACTTATGGTATGTATTGAGGTCTCTTTCCAGTTACATATACACATTGGACACATTTATTATTACAAATCACATCTTCAAGAAAAACAAAACAAAACAGCCATCCAGACAATTTATTGAAGGCTTTTGAAGATATTATAGGAAAGATTTACAAGTTAGGAAATCTTTCCAGCTTGACAATTAGGACAGCAGATAATTAGTTACTCTCTGTCTTTGTGCTGGCTCTTGTAGCTGTGGTGAGCCAAAAGTACTAGCTGTCTTTTTTAACAAATAATTCACTGTGAGGTTTTTGGACTTGTAAGGACTTTTATTCTGGGGAGGTCCTGAGGACTATCGTCTTCCTGCAGTGTTTGGAAAAGTTGGTCATGAAATAGTGCAGCTTGATGCACTACGGAGAGAGTAAAAGTCTAACTGAACAGCAGTATATTTTAGTTAAAGAATGATTTTCTGAAAATATTTCCTGGCCTGTTAATTCAGGGCCAGATGTACAAAGGACCCTGTTAAATACGGCAGCTGTACAAGAAGTTAACAAGTCGCAAAGAGCAACCGATGCACAAAGGAGATAGCATGCAAATGAGATGCACTGATCCCCTTTCTGCATCGGTTGCTGTTTGCAACTTGAAGCTGTCAAATGCATTTTACACTAGATCACCATTGAGTTTTTTTAGTTGCATGGGGTGGAGGTGCTTGCGAGGGGGTCCACCGGAGTTTAGCGGACCCCCTCTCGAGCCCTCCCATGCAACTTAAAAAAACTCTGTGTTGGTCTAGTGACCCCACCTCCCCTTCCACAAAATCTCTGGTGGATAAGTGGACCCCCTCCCGATACCCCAGGTTCAGAAGAGCCCCTGGTGGTTTAGTGGATCCCTTTTCAAACCCCTATCACTCAAAACAAGTTCATGGTGGTATAGTAACCCCCCTCCCCTCCTATCCATATACCTCAACAGTTGGAGGCAGGAAGGCAGGGGGCAACACCTCTTCCCTCCTGCCTCTGTGCCCGCCTTCTCAGAATGGTGGTACCTAGCTCCTGCACAGTGCATCCTGGGTTTCACTAGGAGGGGCATTTCACCATATAAGGAGTTTTTTTCTTTATATGGTGCTTAGTTCCTCCCAATGCATCCCAGAATGCACCGGGCAGGGGCTGGGCACTGCTATTATAAGAAGGTGGGCAAAGAGGGAGGAGGTGTTGCCCCTGCCTTTCTGTCTCCAACTGTTGAGGTATTTGGATCATGGACTTGATTTGAGGGGGGGGGGGGGCTCGAGAAGGGGTCCACTGGACTACCAGGGATTTTTTGCTTGAGGGCAGGGATTAGGATGTGGAGTCCACTGGACTACCAGGGAAGTTTTTAAAGGTCTTAGTGGGGGTCGGTTGGTTTGGGTGTCTGTGAGTGCCTACGATGGAGAGCAGCCTGGCTTGCACTTTGCAGTGCAAGCAGACTGTTCCCCATAAACACAGGTCCAGGCCTGCCGTAGGCGCTCAGGTCTGTGCATTGCTCTGAATGCTCATTTTAATACTAAGCTTGTTGCAATGCATTTGCATAGTGTAGTCGGTAGCTGCTATGGGGAATGGTAAAAGGGACGCAGAACCCCTTTGTGCATTACATGCTAAATAACATTTGATTTAGACAGGCTACATATATAAAGCAAACGTTCCAAGCACGGAAAGCTTTGTGCATCAGGTCCTCAGTGCACTCCTTCAGAGCAGTGTATCTGTTGCTTAAAACAGCTGTACTAGAGAGAATGTTTATAGGATAAGCCAGATGGCAGCTGCATAAACCAACACTATTAAGAGCCTTCTCTTCATTTAGAATTTTATTTCAATCCAAAGGGGATATGTGCACTGTTCAGTTTTTTTTTAAGCGTTTTCTACTTAGCATTCCTTGCTATTATTGTGGGGAAACTGCTGCACCTATTCTGATAAATGGAAAGGAAAAACACATGGATCGCTGAAGAGTGAACTCAGTGTGCAGATATAATTCTATAGTAAGCGTCATTCCCTCAAAATGTGTACAGCCATAAGCTCATATCATTGGACAAGAGAAAATTGGACCAAAAGATGAAGCAATCAAAGACATAGGGAAGTTAATATTTTGAAGAATCTAGTTGGTATTGTTGTTGTTTATGTTGACTTGCCGTGTAACCAAAATACTTCTAGGCTCAAAAAGGGGCACTCATTTGTCTAAATTATGTAATAACCTACGTGTACTCTTGATGCATTTAATTTGCAAAGTGAAACCGAAATGGTGTTTGTGGAATCAAGTTTGAGCTAGTAAGACACAAGTAAAATGTTTGGTCCATAGGGAGGTTTATCGATGCCTTTTTGTTAAATAAACTTTGTAGAACTTGCCTGGTTCGAGCAGCAGTAAAATTTAGTTTGGCAACCAGTGTTCTTTGAACTTGGAGATGGTTAGCTGCCATATTTGCCAAGTACTTTAGCTGGCTTTTAGTGGGAACCTTTTGTTTCAGCGCAAGTGTGAATCAGTAACTTTGAAGTTTGATGGTGTGGATTGAACTTGGAAAGTAAATTGATCATACCATTCGGGAGAGGAATCCTAAACACTAGGTCTGAGGATGCATAGAAACATTAGCTTGCTCTTCTGCAGCAGTGCTTTGGGGCATAAAAGCTAGCAGCCCCTGCCCTCCAGGCCACCCAGATCCATGATCCTCCATCTCCCTCCCCCAATATGACCTGCCTCCCTTTCCCCAACAATTTAAAAATAAATCCCTGGTATCCAGTGCCCCCCCCCTCCACACAAAGAAACAGGAGTGATGCCAACTCACTCTTGCCTTAGCGTCTCCGTCTTGGAAAATGGCGGCACTTGATCTCGTGCAGTGCATCCTAGGATGCACCGAGTGGGGTCAGCCTACCAAATAAGAGAATTCTATCCTTATTTGGTAGTCTGGACCCATGCCCTGCCCACATACACACCCGCTTTGCAATTACACACTAAAGCACTTAAGTGCTAACTTAATAAAATAGCGCCTAAATACAGTTAGGTGCCTGACTGTTGTTTACCCTCGTAAGCACCTATTTGGTACACTATATAGCTCATTTTCAAAAGTGATCGCTGGCCATTTTCTGACATAAATCGGGAGATGGCCGGCGATCTCGGAAAAGTGGCCAAATCGGTATAATCGAAAGCCGCTTTTTTGGCAACATTGCCGCTTTCCTGTCGCATCGCCGGCCAAAGTTCAAAGGGGCGTGTCGGCGGTGAAGCGAAGGCGGGGCATGGGTGTGGCTACCAGATGGCCGGCTGTAATACATGGGATTGAGGGTCAGCTGGGGATGGAATGAGTGGAATGTTTTGGCTGTAATTATGTGTTGATATTCTCTGTTATGGGAAACAGGCTAGTTGTTTAAGGGATGCCAGCACCTTTGGGAAAGGCACCTTCAACCTGTGCAGGTCTGGGGGAGTTATTCTCTGTTATGGGAAATAGGCTGGTTGTTTAAGGGATGCCAGCTTGTGCAAGTCTGGGAAAGGCACCTTTGTTTCACACTATAAAAGAGGGGGGAGCACGGATATTTTTTAGAAGCTTGCCTGAACGTAGGGACGCCTTGTTCAGTGAAGGGTATTTCCCTGCAATCTCTGAGGAAGAGCTAGTGCTTCCCTGGTGGTCTTCCCAGATGCTGACTGAATTGCGGGTGCTGTAAGTATCTTGGTGTATGTGTTCACATATGTATCACCAATAAAAGCGATATACCGCATATTGTGTCTGGTGGCTTTTGTGTTGTCATAAGCACAGCGCCCCCTAGTGTTACACCGGCTTTCGGTGATAATGGAAAAAAAAACGGCGATAAGCAGTATATCGCCGGGTTTACTTGGTCCTTTTATGTTCACGGCCAAGCCTCAAAAACGTGTCCCAAATGACCAGATGACCACTGGAGGGAATAGGGGATGACCTCCCCATACTCCCCCAGTGGTCACCAACCTACTAAACCATACTAAACAAATAAAACTAAAAACCTTTTTTGCCAGCCTGTATGCCAGTCTCAAATGCCGTACCCACCTCCATGACAGCAGAATGTGTTGTATCCTCCGACAGCCTTTCCCTGGTTGCGATTTGGCTCTCGGGTGAGTGTGACACCTTTTCTGTTAGGTACCCTGCAGAGTCACATCAGCAATGCATTGTGGTGGGTGTAGGGTACTGGGCTCTACTCCCATGGTGCTTTCCCCCCCTGCTAACTGGGTTCAGAGTGTGCCCTGTTTTGTTTCCGGTAGTCCATGAGGTAGTGGCTATTTTTGTAAGCCAGTTTTAGATCCATTTCATGTGTCACCCACGTTAGAGAACGTTATTACCTTGAATGTGGCATTGTACACCATTCTGCCAGCTCTGACCTACTGCTAATCTCAGTACCAGGGAGACTCGTTGCCAGTGGGGCACAGCCTCTGATCTGCAGTTAACTGTGAGTAAACATGCTTATTCAAATAAAGGACTTTTTCAAAGAGATTAGTCTTCAGGTGTCAACTGGTTTTCCAAGGTTATACAACAGCAACAAGTCCTAGAGGCCTGCGTGTATGCAGGTCCCTGGAGCACTTTTAGTGGGTACCGCCGTGCACTCAAGGCAGGCGGACCCAGGCCCATCCCCCCCTACCTGTAACACTTGTGCTGGTAATGGAAGCCCTCCAAAACCCACTGTACCCACATGTAGTTGTCCCCTTCACCCCTAAGAGCTTTGGTAGTGTTGTACATTTGTGGGTAGTGGGTTTTGGGGGGGGGGTTGGGGGGCTCAGCACCCAAAGTAAGGGAGCTATGCATGTGGGAGGTTTTTCTGAAGTCCACCGCACTGACCCCTAGGGTGCCCAGCTGGTGTCCTGGCATGTCAGGGGGACCAGTGCGCTACAAATGCTGGCTCTTCCCATGACCAAATGCCTTGGATTTCGCCGGGTTGGAGATGGCCGGCATTTTTTTCCATTATCGCTGAAAAACAAACCCGGCCATCTCAAACCTGCCGAACTCCAAGGCATTTGGCCGGGCTAAACCGTATTATTGAAAAAAAATATGTCCGGCCATCTTTTTCGATAATACGGTTCTGGCCAGCTGTAGCGCCGCCGCCAACATAGATCACCGGCGATCTATTTGGCCGGCGACGTTCGATTATGCCCCTCCACATAGAATTAGGGGGAAAGAACACACAAAAATTAGCAATACAATAAGGGGGGAAAAGATAGATAAAAGCAGCCAATATGATTCAAAAATAAAACTACAAAATTATTTGTAGAGCATTGGAAGCTTTATCTTTTCTCAACTGAAATTCTTTCACTGTTTGGGGTGACTCCTTATGTATTTCTCCTCAAGTGTATAGCTCAAGGAGTCTTAATAGTACTGGAAAAAACAGGATTCTTTGGCAGTACTACTGTACTTTATATTGGCTCAGCATGAAAATGATTCAGAGGGGATGTTGTGATGAAGCGTAGAGGTCACACTACCTGCAGAGAATCCATGCACTTCCTCTTTAACGAGCGCTTGATCTTGAATACACAAATACAGGCAATATGCATTCATTATTTCTATATCCACTTACCTGTATGAACATTTGAGAGTTCTAGGGATTTAGATTCAGAATGGGAGTGAGCAAAGATATCTCAGCTGGGATTAGAATAAGCATGCCAGTGCCCTTCTGCCTCCCCCAAGATGACGTCTCTTTGAGTGACTGGTAAAATTGCTATTTCTATTGACCAAGCTATTTCTACAGACCAGTGCTTCCCAGACCTGTCCCCACAGATAGAATATCTACAATGAGAGAAATTTGCATGCATCAGAGATGACTATATGCAAATTTATTTCATGGATATTCATTATGGATATTCTGAAAAACTGACTGGCTGGGGGGGGGGGGGGGGGGGGTCACCAGGACAGGGTTGGGAAGCCCTTCTAAAGTCACTTAGTAATCATTTATTTTTCCTGATATCTAAGCTACTCTTGGAATGCTTAACGTAGTCATTTTGTAAAGTAATATATGCTCTGGAAGATCTTGGCAGGCTGTATAAGCCTGAGGGTCAGAGGAAAATACCTTGCAATACTAAAACATCTGGCAGAGTGGAATCTATCAAAATGCAGATATATACCGTGGAATTCAGCCTTCTTGCTAGGCATGATGTCACTTTTTTCCCCTTATCTGTCTCACTCAAACTGGTTGCTGCTTTGTGATTATCCATGAGCTGTTTACTATTAGAGAGGAAGGATGGAGAACAGGACAGCTGCATTCTGCCTAAGAATTTCATTTTTATCCTAAGGGATGAAAAATTCCACATCTGTGGATCTCTTTATTCTTCAGCTGTAGCAAGGTGAGCTGAGAAAGTGGTGCTTTGCAAGTGTATTGTTGGTTTCATTTGTGAACAGATGTGCAAGATGTTCCTGTGAAAGGCAATAGGTTGCAGAAGTTGACCAGAGAAAATATCATTGTGCGGGAAAACACAACAGTTAATTCAGGTTTGTATGTTTTGTCCACAACTTTTGCCTTCAATAGCAGATGGGATAAATAGCTCTTGGCCACCTAGTGGCTCTGGGTTTGTACACGCCTCTCCATCTTTTGCTCTCATTTCCCTCCTTTACCCCGGAGTGGGAAATTTGATTCTGTTCTGTACATGCTAGGATGCTAAATTTCCACAATAACTCCACATATAGCACACAGGTCATGGCATCTTTGTTTTCCAAGGCTTTTCTTAATGCTTGAAAACCTTTCACATTGAAGAAGTGATTATCATCTTGTCTTTGCTGGTGTTTCTAGCCTGTAGGTTGCTTAGATTTTGCCAGATCTTTGTTTGCCAAGTGGAAATATGTTCTCATTGCTTTCTTCTTCTTGTACTGACTGCAAAAAATTAAGTGTTTGGATGAAAAGGATCGTTTGTTGCTTAAAAATATAACAAAGTGAAAGTTCATCCAATATGTGATTGTTTATGCATTAACTTCAAAATCCAGTCCAAGTTTAACAAATGAGGTTAGGCATCCTTTTTTTTTTTTTTCCAACCGTAAATTTTCCTTCAACTCTTTTTTTTTTTTTTTTTTATTATTTTTTTTGAGGGGGGGAGGGGGGGATCTAGTTAAAGCAGAACTGAACTCTACTGAGCTATGGTACCATGAGCCTTCAGTTGTGGCTATCCGAAGATTTGTTCGCCCTATTTTTATATGTGCTTCCCTACTCAGCCCAGCCATCTCAGCAATGGCTCTTTCAAAACCCTGCATAAATGGACTGTAAATCCTGATCACTAGTTATTGCTGGAGAATCTTTCCCTCCACCCCTGCCCTCCTCATTCCACACTACCCTGTGAAATCTGCTTCTCCAGCGTCCCTAGCTCTGGTCATCCAAGGGAATGCTTCATAATCGAAGTCGAGTCCTCTGTATAGCAATACACAGCGCTGAGGTTTATATCTCAAAGAAGAGGCGTGAAACTGCAGTTTTGCAGGGGTACAGACTGACCAGGTTTTCAGGCTAATGAATATTCATGAAAGATATATTTGCATATACTGCTTCCATTGTATGCGGATATCTCTCATTAGGGATATTCTAAAAACTGGACTGATGTGCAGTTCTCCAGCATTGCAGTTTGTACCCCAGGGGTGTGCTAGTAAATGGGCTCTCTCTGGGCATAGCTAGCCCTGTAAGTTGGAGGGGAGGGGGGCCAGGGGTGGACTGTGGGGGGCAACGTATGCCTCTCTCTCCTCCCCCCTCATGCAGGCACGCTAGGCATACCTTTGCTGGCAGGGATGCCTATCCCCCACCAGCCAATAAATGGACTGCCACCACACCCTGCTGCTTGTTTCCGGCTCTGAACAGCATGCTGGGACTTCTCTTGCATGCACGAGAAGTCCCAGCCTGCTGCTCAGAGCTGGAAACAAGCAGCAGCAGCCTATTTACTTGGCTGGTGGGGCTCAGTATCCCCACCAACAAAGTAAAAGAGAATTGAGGAGGGGGCCCAAGCCCACATTTTGGGAGCCAGTTGTTAAAGTAGACATGGGGGGGCGCCTACTTTAACAACCAGTTCCCCAAATTCTTAAAAACTTAACAAACGGCTCTCGCGAGCCCATGAGAACCCGCTTCAGCACACCACAGGAAACCCCTGTCCTATGGACTTTATTAGGAAACAGTTTACAAAGTTGATTGGGTTTTTGCAGTGGTTGGGAACTTTTGGCGCTAGGTAGCTTAATGATGTGGTTGAGTGAAAGGGAGGAGGGAGGCCCCAAACTTTGTTTTAGATCTAGTGTCTGGTGCCTTTTTATTTTTATTTATTTATTACATTCTTTTCCAACTTTGAAAGGTAATGTAGTGCACTTAAGAACTAAGGGTTGGAAAATTGTCATTCAGCATGCTAGATCTAAAGCCATTTCCTCTCATTTAACTACATCCCTCTCCTCCCCCCTCCCCACGCACTCCCAGTGAAATTTGAGATAAATAAGTGGTACCATCCAAAGAGACTAGGCCTCTTTTAGCATCATCCGTGGTACTTCATATCATTGTGTCTGCCAAAGTTTGCCAAATTTGCATTGGTGTTTTTAGTTCCCTTAAATCTTCCTATCCATTTAGAAACTTTTCTGCTTCATAGGGGTTGTTTCTTTCTTTAAAGGATGTGTGGATTTTGTATTTCACTTGTAATGCTGCCTGCATTGTCACAAGCTTAGCATCAACATGAATCATTTTTACCTCCGTTATTTCATTGTTTTAATGGCAAGGCTCCAAAGCTGTAAAGTTATTTCTTTGTTTATAGTTTTGTGTGCAATAAAAAGCTGAGGCTTAATAAAATTCCAAGTGCTTTCCCAAGGTTGGTGAAGTACAATAGGTCTTCATATTTGTAACCTTGCATGAATGATGTTTAGGATCATTTTACTTTGAACTGTAAGTAAAATTGGGCTTCAGTAGAGTTGACTTTCATTGCTAAACTGGCGCCTACATAGGTTTTTTTTCCATTCCAAAACGTTTCCTTACTAACCTGCCATTCTGTATAAGTAAATGCAAAAATGTTGTTGGTTTTTCCTTATCCATATGGTTTTCCTTTTTTGAAGCAGCTGTGAACCCTTGAACTGAGCTGAGGAGTTCCATAGATCTGCTAAGAGAGTTTAAAGTAGTTATGTTCAATGTTTTTGAAGCATCTCTGACACTTTTCTTGGCTGTTTTAATCATATTTTTTTTTCTGTTCTTTCTTATATTTTCAGACTCTTTTTACCTCCAATTTTTTAAAACCCTGTCCTTTGAGTCCATTCTTCATGTGTTGTTGCTACGTTACATGTGTAGGTGTTTCCTTAATTTGATTGTTTCTTTCTAAAAGCTATAAAAGTGCTTTAACTCCAAACACTGTTCCACCCATATATTGATGCAATGGATGTTACCATCAGTGTTCTCCCCAGGACTTTCTTTTTCTCTTTTCATTTATTCCATAGCATGCACTAACGGGCAACAGCATCACAGAACTTTCATTCTGAGTCACAAATAATTAACAATCAACGATATCCAGGACTTAGTCATTCTATTACCTCGGCCCTTAAATCCAATATTCCAACTGTAACCATGATATTTCTTTTGAATGGGTGCACCCCTGGATGATTTTACTGCCCACCCGGCTAAAACAGAAAATTTTGTAATACTGTGCAGTACTCCCCTGCCCCCACCCGGCTGGCAAAAACTTCTAGGAAAAACACTGATCATTAGTAGGATATTGGAGAACTGTTTTGGTTGGAAACAGCTTTGTCTTTTCAAATCTTTATTATCAATAGAAATCAAACAAAATAAAACATGGAAAAGAAAATAAATTCTGCCTTGAATCCAGATTTGAGCAGGAACTTGTTAGCTGGCAAAGGGAGACAATCTTTCTGAAAGGAGCACTCTTGAGAACTCTGGGAGCTGGTGACAACCATCTGATTGCATTTGAATTTTAGACCTGATTACTCCCCCTTTCCAAATCAAGCTCAAGGCAAGTTACGTACCGGTACGGCAGTATTTCCCTGCCCCAGAGGACTTGCAGTTGAAGTTTTGTTCTTGAGTTAATAGAGGATAAAATGGTTTGCTCAAGGTCACCAAGACCATCAGTAGGCAAATTGGGATTTGAACCCTGATTTCCTTGATTTTCATCATGTTGCTATGACTGCTGTCTACAGTGATGTGCTCATTAAATAGAATGCTTTTATGGGATGAGACTAAACCTTTAACCATGCTTAATGTATGATGGAGGCAAAAGTGGTAGAATTGGTGGGATTGGCCCAGTGGTGTGAACTGTTAAGAGTTGGAGTGGACACTGCTGGAGATCGTTCATTATGCCAGGGGTAAAATATGTTTATGATGCAGAGATAGTCAGATGCCTCAGCTGCTGTTTTGTTGAATCTAAGGGTGAAAGCACTGGGTTTGGTGAAAAGCCTGAACTGTCAGCCATCAAACAATGGAACAATCTTTCTCAAAGTAAAGCAATCTCCTGGGAATCACCCAGCCTCTGGTGTGGACATCAAGCTGCTTCATTTTTTATTGAGCTTTACTGTTCCCCCCTCCCCCCCCCCACCACACACACACACACACACACACACACACACACACACACACTGGAAGTCTTAATTGTTACAGCCTCTTGGATAAAGCAGAAATGTGTATGATTGTGCTATGTGTGGAATTAGCTTATGGAAATCATGGCTCTGCATGCATATGTGTGACGCCTGCATGAGGTTTATGATAATTATGTACACAGCGCTTTTGGCTTAGATTAGAACAGTGGTAGTGGGTAAACAGGATGAGTTTTCAAGAACTTAAATATCTGTTCCAGAGCAAGATAAAAATTGTGAGTCAAAAGAAGGGAATTTAGTAAGGACAGTGGCAGCAGGGAGGAAACAGGGACTCATCCTGAGGGTCTGAGCCTTTGTGGGTAAACGAGAGGTAAGAAAGTGAATTGGGAAAAGGGAGAGAAAAAAGTCTGCAGAATAATTCAAGGAGAAGAAGTGGGGAAGGGCTGGAAGAAGGAAAAATGTTGGGGAAAGGATTAGTAAGGATTTTGTGAAGGTCATATTAAAAAGGAAGCTGTTAGGATGGCATGGAAGATTGTGGTAAGAAGCAAGGTAAATAGATTAGTTGTGGGCTGGATAGAAGCAAGAGAAATTAGCAAGAATAAAGCATTCAGGAAATATAGGGGAAGAAGGAGAGAGCGCAATATGGAATGATCAAATAAGAAGTGAATGTGTAAAGACAAAATGGAGAAGAGAAATGCTCAGACAGAACTAGAAAGGAAGACATTTAAAATATAAGCATGGAGGATCCCTGTAGACTATTTCCATTGAAGTAAGATATCATTAACACACACACAAAAAGAGCATAAGGGAGGGGAGGGGGTAACCTGTACAGAGCAGCAGGTACCACCTAAACAACAAGGGGGGAGGGTAGCCTGCATGAAGTGGCATGTTCAACCCTGGCTACCTTTCTGGGCAGACTGGAAGGACCGTGTTCGACTTTATCTGCCATCATTTACTATGTTACTATGATATCTTCTATTCAGTCTTAATGGCAAGAAGATGGAAACCAAGCAGTTGGTGCTTTAGGTCAGAATAGCCGTGAAATAATCTTTTCTACTTCAAAGAAGAGAGGAGGAAGGGGATATCCTGCATGGAACAGCGATTATAATCCTAACCTCACTGGGCAGCCATTTGAGTTTTCATCTGCCATTATCTACTATGTTACCATTTAGATTTAAAAAAAAAAGAAAGAGAGAAAATCTGTTTGATGATCAGAAAACTCAAAAGTAGATTTTTTTTATTTGCTTCAGTTCTGCTTTAGTTCTTTGTTTTGGGGAGTTTTGAGTGTTTGGTTGTATTTTTTTTTTCCCATTCAACTTTCAATGGAAGAAAGCAAAGGGGATCAGGTCCAACTGGAAGACTGCTAATGAATATCATTTTCCCTCCTCCTCCTTTCATATGTTTAATACTTAGTAACAGAACATATTGGGGTCCTTTTACTAAGGCACGCTAATGGATTTAGGGCTCGCTAAATGATGACACCCATAGGAATACAATGGGCATCTTAGCATTTAGCATACACTAAATCCGTTAGCGCACCTTGGTAAAAGGACCCCAGATTCAAAGTAGAGAGAGTGTCATTTTTAAGAATGGGTGACCAGACTTTCCCCCTCAAGAGTTTTATTACCTTATAATCCTCCATCTTTCAGTGGAGCAAATATACATAAATTACTGTATTGCATCATAATTTCAAGGGTTATGGCTAATAAAACTGTGTGAAAAAGTTGCCATACCTTCTTGTGTACATTATTCCATTTCATTTTCAAAAAGTGCAATATTTCATGTCTACATAGGGAAGAATGTGAGTATGTGGGCGTTCAGTTTATTCAGAGTGAGCTAGGACAACCATCACCACCCTTTCCAATGAAAACACTAACTGGTCAGAAGAAAAATGCTGCCATAATGTAATTTCTGAAATTAGATACACGTTATTTTAAATCTTATTTAAATGTAATACTTTTGTAGTCCACTAATCCAAAACTTTTTGTCCAAAGTGGGTGAAAAATATAAACATAATTGTAACACATAGAAAACACAAAATTGAGAAAATAAGCATGGAGGGAGGAATTCTGTATAGGCCATTCAAAGTTGGACACGTAATTTTGGGCATGGATCACAGACACGTAGGTAAAGTAATTGGCTAAATTGATGATCATAATTATCCTTAACAAGTGCTAATTGGCATTTCTCTTCAACATAGCATACAAAAACAATCCTTGATGAATCATACTACTCAGTACATCACCCAAACGCTCTAAAACACTTCGACACGACCTTACCCATTACCTTCTAATTAATTCCTCTCTTACTTCCAATTTATTACCGACTGTATATAATACTATGTAATGATCATACCAAATTAACACCCTGTAAGCCACATTGAGCCTGCAAAAAGGTGGGATAATATGGGGTACAAATGCAATAAATAAATAAATAAATAAATAAAATTAATTACTGGTTGTGCGCTTATCTGCTTTGCATCCCTATTCTATAACCTGTGCGCATAATTCATCTCGAGCTCAACTCCAAAGGGGCATAGCCAAGGAAGGGGCATAAGTGGGTCATGTGCGTTCCCAGGATTTAGGCGTGGCATTATAGAATAGTTGTTTTTCTGCGTCTAATTGATAGTAGTTAGGCGCAAGCATTTCGATCAGTAAAAATGGTGTAAGCTAGTATTCTATAAAGACAGTTCTGCATGGAGCTGCCTTTATAGAATCCTTGCTTAGTGTGCATCATCCTGGCATCTAACTTTGGGCGACCTGTACAGAATTCCTCCTGGAATGCCTAATCTAATGAAAGCAAATACATAACATAGTAACATAGTAGATGACGGCAGAAAAAGACCTGCACGGTCCATCCAGTCTGCCCAACAAGATAAACTCATATGTTGAAGCTTAACCTTTTACAATACATCAATGAATCCTCTTAACAAGCAGATATCTACTTGTAAAGAGTTCTATAAATAGGGGCCAGCAACAGAAGAAGTTTGATTGTACTTAGCTGTTCAGTGAGTCTGGTATCCTGCGAATATTATTTATTTATTTATTGCACTTGTATCCCACATTTTCCCACCTATTTGCAGGCTCAATGTCGCTTACAAAGTCTTGTTATGGCATCGCTATTCCAGGGTAAAAGATACAATTGGTGTAACAAAAACATCAAGGATGACAGGAAAGATCTATGCAAACAGTTATAGAAGTATGACTTTCAGAGTAAGGGTGGAGCGGTGAAGTGTTATCATTAAGCTATGGGTTCTCGTGGTAGGCCTTGTTGAAGAGAGAGATTTTTAGAGATTTGCGGAAATTGGTTATTTCTTTGATTGTTTTCACATTAGTTGGTAGTGCATTCCACAGCTGCGTGCTAATGTAGAAAAAGCTGGTGTCGTGTGTTAGTTTGTATTTTAGTCCTTTACAGCTGGGGAAGTGCAAATTAAGAAATATGCGAGCTGATCTTTTAGCATTTCTGGGAGGTAAGTCCACGAGGTTTAGCATGTAAGTCGGGGCATCTCCGTGAATGATTTTATGAACAATCGTGCAGATCTTGAACGCGATGCGTTCTTTAAGTGGGAGCCAGTGAAGTTTCTCTTTTAGGGGTTTTGTACTTTCATATTTTGTTTTTCCAAATATGAGTCTGGCTGCGGTACTCTGGGCTGTTTGAAGTTTCTTGATAATCTGTTCTTTGCAGCCAGCATAGAGTGCGTTGCAATAGTCCAAGTGACTTAGCACCATTGACTGTACCAGGTTACGAAAGATGGATCTCGGGAAGAAGGGTTTTGTTGTATTTGCAGAAAATAAGGCTCAACAAGGGACCACAAGCGATTGCATATAAGAAGGAGCATCACTGTGCCAAACATGGAAAAACAGTGTTGACTATGTTAAACTTGACACCCCAAGGACGTGCAGTCAGTGCAGTTGTAGTGACTTCAAATTGGTACGTACTAATAGTTTTCCAAGTTTATTTAAAATTTGATATACCACCCATATAGCAATCTGGGCTGTTAACAATAAAACAGTAATCGGGAATGTATTTCATAAAAGGGGCAGAAAGGAAAAGCAGACACACATGGTAAAAATAAAAAAAAAATTATTCAACACAGATATATAAAATCAGCATCTAACTTTCATCTAACTGCCCAACATGGCATGTTTCGCCCTCTCAAGGGCTGCATCAGGGGCTTAACTTAAAACCAGTAGAACCAGTCCAATGATTTCTCTGTCTGGTTTCAGAATAAGCTTCATCAGGAGACAAACCGGTAACCTATCTTGCTTAGAGAGATATATCGAAAGTTACATGGAATTAAAACTGCATGGTGTTATGTGTCAACGGCCTACCTGGATTCTCTTTCTGTGGTTTGTTAATTGAAAGGAATGAAATCAAAATGGTGCTTGACTTTTAAAGAGACGCCTACAGGATCTACCATTCAAAATCGTATAACCAAGAGTCAGCATTAAAGGGACTATTTGACTCATAGGGCCAGTTATATAGATGCCCAACCTGTTTATCTAAAGTACTCATAGAAAAACTTTCCATTTGATTTTGTTATTTAAACCATTAGGAATGGCTTCCCTTAATCTATAAATCCATCTTTGTTCTGACTGGATCAATGTCCGGTTTCTGTCTCCCCCCTCTGGGGGATCGTGTAACCTGGTCTATGACTATACATTGATAATCTTCAAATTTGTGTTGAATCACCATACTGTGTGCTACTATTGGTGCTTTTAATTTATTGTGTATAATGTTGTGTTTATTCTCACTGAGGCGTTGTATTAGTGCCGGAGTGGTTTTGCCCACGTACATTTTCTTGCGCTTACAAATCAAAAAATGTTTGTTATCTATGGGATTAGTAAAGATATCTGTAGTTAGCATTGAAGGACAGTATACGCAGGACCCACATCTTTTATGCCCTGTAGTTTCAACCTGCTGCATAGAAGAACATTGGTTATGGAACATTTCTCTAAAGTTTTTCCCTTGAGTGTAGGCAATTCTTAAATGGTGATCTTGAAAGACGGGTTGCACTTGTATAATTCTCCAGTGATGTTTGATGATAGGAATAGCTTGTGATATCCCTTGGGTGCATTTCATCACACGGGTTTGAATTTGGGGGTCCTCTAATCTGGTTTTTGTATGATGGAGAAGAGTGTCTCGATGATTGTATTTCGCTTGGGCATAAGCTGGTTTCAATGTATTTTCAGGACACACCATGGAGCGATACAAAGGCATTATAGTATTTTTGGTCTTATTCACTATCACTTTCCTAATATTCCTAGCATCCTGTTTGCTTTTTTGGCCGCCGCCGCCACCACACACTGAGCAGAAGATTTCAGCGTATTATCTACAACATGACCCAGATATTTTTCTTCAGTGCTGACCCCCAAGGTGGACCCTTGCATCAGGTAACTATGGCTCTGCTGTTCAACCCCTACTGACAACGCTATTGCTGGTCACTTGAGCAACTGTCATTTTAGCCTGTGACAAGTGTGCGTCACTTGAGCAACCATGTCATTTAAGCGTACATCATTTGAGCATGGCATGCATGGCATCCTCTGCTCTTGCCCTGGTTGAATCCAGGTGGAGTGACAGCTCTGACCTCTAGTGAACGGAGGATCAGGGTGCGGTTTCTGGTAGTGCCCTAGGGGTTGGTGGGGAGGCTTGGCTTCAAGGGGGGTGGGGTCTTGAGTCAGGGTGAAATTGGCGGGGGGAGCCTGATAAGCAGAGGTCGGGGGCTTGTTATGTCAGGGCTATGGCCACAGTAAGTGCAGCCATGCTATCAGTAGTTGTGGCAGCTAGCGTGTAGCGCTATCCTGTGTGCTAGTTGCCAGTGTCGGCCACACCCTATCACGATCCATGTCCTGCCTGGATCCTACCCCCACCCATGGTAAACAGCTCAGGATTTTTACCACGCTGGCTGGTTTTAATGTGCTGTAGCATTTAGTGCAGGTCTGTGTGAACGGATACCACACTCTAACACCCATGCTAACTACTTAGCGTGTGTCAGTAAACGTTCGCTTTAGTGAGAAGTAGTACTCGGTGTTGAAGAATACTTCTCCCCGAGAGATGTGCATATCTAGCAAACAGAATCTTTTATTAAGGTTTGCTTTTGTGAGACATAGCACCATATTTTTCTGTATAGGAAGATTGCATAGTTCCTCTCTCACTCTCATGGACTCCTGGTGCAGTCGTTAGTGACGAAACAGGCCCGTGTTGAATCTATATGCACTGTACCATCCAAGATTTATGCGATTTATCATCATAAAGGTTGTCTCTATGCTGGATCACCCTTGTTTGTTCAATTTGGTCATTCCCACTCTGTTTTGATTTTTTTGAAGATAGCTTGTACTATCGAGTACACTTAAACAATACATTTTTTTTTTTAAACAAACATCAAAATCTGGAAACACAATGGAAATGTTTTGCCTCCTCTGAATTGTTGTGTGAACATTGTCACCTTGTCTATTTTCCTAGTTTTTGAGTCATGCATATGCGGGATCTAAGTATCCCTTGTCAAAAGGTGTGATTTAGGAATATTAAAAACATTAAATGGTTCCTTGTGTTTAATGTGGTAGGGGCTGTATGTCTTCTGCTAGCAGCATTTATAAAACTTATTATTATCTTTTTAGCTAATAAATAGGAGACGTTGCAATCTTTACATTTATATATAGCAGCAATTAAGCTTTTAAATTTATAAAACACCAATTAGAGTAATCTGGCATTCTAGAATAAAGTCGTTTCTCTAAAAGCATTCACAAACTATGAATGCTGTTGTCCAGATGTCAAGAAAAATATTTTCCACTGACTTTTAATAAAGACTTTAATTATGAAGGATTGTATCTTTAATTTTCTTCTCCTAAACTGCTTGTGGCAGGAAGCCCAGACACATTCTTGAAGCCTTTGACAACAGTGCACATTAGCGCTAGCCTGTAGAGCTAGTAGTATTTGATGTTGTCTGAGTTAATTAACTTGTATATCTATGGGCATATGTTTTGAAAAGGAAGAAGTAGGATGGCTAATAGTGTTATATACTGTAGCTTGACGCTTGAGGACTTTTGCCAAAGAGAGGGGTAGGGCTAAGCATTTTCCTAGCGTCTTTCCTCATTTTGAATAGCTGTACAATATTTTTGTACTGTTTTTTTTTTTTCCATTTTAAATTGTTTTATTTTCTTTGTCGAGGTTCCTAGAGTGAAAGCATAGACTTTAAACAAACCTCTTGATGCTTTGTGGAATGCAAAGTTTAAACAGAACATCCAAGTTTTGACTTCCTCTCTGCAAAATTTATAGAAAACAAAAACTTTTTATTTCCTCTCTCTCTCTTTTTGTGTGTGTGCATTTTGTGATCACGTTCCACTTTTTATAAAGTCAATGTTCAGATTTATTGCCTCGTTGCTTTTCATAGCCTGATTTAATACAACTTCCCTGTATCTAGACTACAATAGCAAATTCTGAAACAAGTATACCTTGAGAGAGCTGTAATGTTTCTTTGTGACACTGGTTAGCAGTTTTCTTGCCAAGAAGTATTTAGTAAGATTTATTAGGCAGTCCACTGTCCTCCTCATGTAACCAGGAGTTTGACCTTAAGTAAAACAAGCATTAAAAAAGCTCTACACACATAAGTAGGGGCAATGTGGTGATCCTCCAGGCTACATAATGAATTATACATACTCTTTCACTGATTGGGTTCTAGTTTTATTTAATAGGTGAATGATATGGGTTGGTTTTGTAATGCAGAAAGAAGCTTAAAGGACAATCTGATAGGTGCATCAATAAAAGCGCAAATAGTACTTGTGTGGTGATTGGCACCAGTAATTGGCAGTTAAGCACATAATCTCTAGGCACTCTTATATAACCTGTGCACTTAATCCCTTATCCTCGATTATATAAACAGAGACTAAAGTTGTGCATGCAAATCAGCTCATGTAACCGATTGCGCACACATCTTTTATTGCTTAACAAGCCAGTCAGTGCCAGTAATTATAATGACCCACACATAAATCCGTAGAAGAATTGACGCTACCTAGCTGGCTAGGCACCCGATTGGCGGCTGGCAAAACACCCGGGCAAGGCTAGACTGAAGACAGGGCTGGAGCTTGGAGATAGAACAGAGTTGGAGGACAGGGCTGGAGCAAGGCAGGAAGCAGGGCAGAAACAAGGCTGGAACACAGAGCAGGAGTGGGGCTAGTACAAGACACAGGCAGGAACAGGAGACAAACCAGGACAAGGCTGCAACACACACTACACAAATCAAGGAGGCACTGGCAGGAGAGTCAGGAACTTCCTTAATGCTATCAGCCAAGCAGTGATGACATCAGCCCGTGCCCTCTTTCAGGAGCTATAAAGTAAGTGCTGGGGTTCTAGGAATTAAACAGATCCTTCTTGGCATGGAATGCTGCTGGAGACCACGGGGAACAGGTGAGGGACGCGATAGCCCTAAGTTCTGTTCTATGAAGTTTGAATACCCTTTATAGAATATCGCTCAGTGTGTAAAATTTTCAGTGCTGATTTTAGGTGCCACTTATAGAATTAACCCCTTAGCGTGCAACTCAATGGGGAGTGTTAAGGTGGGTGGAGCATGGGCCATGGCATGGGTGTTTCACCTAACAACGCATACAAACTTATGTGGCATATGGTTTATTAAAATTTTGCTAGACTGCCTCATTTGCCAAGACAAGTTGAGGCAGTTACTAAGATAATGGAGGAAAAGGGAGAAAAGGAAGGACAATTTAATAGGAGACAGCTCCAGGCACTCAAAGAGGAAAGCAAAAAAGGGGCACAAGCATATAAAATAAAAAACTTTGAGTCCAATTGCAGGATCCAAGGCCTAAGATAATCAGATGAAAGCTTTATCTTAAAAAAAAAGGTTTTCAAAATTGGCTTTGAAAACCTTCAATGAGGATTTGGTATGCAAAGAAAGGGGTTAATTGTTCCAAAGGAAGGGGGCCTGAAAAAGAAAGCATTGTTTGTGGTCCATTAGCTAGGGAGGGGCCTGGAAGTATGGGGGAATTTCCAGGCCCCTGGGTAGAAACACATTATGCTAGTATTGTACAAAGCAGGGGATCTTATCCCAGTCCTCGGACACACCATTCAGTCTGGTTTTAGGGTACCCACCATGAATATGCATGAGATAATTTGTATGCATTGCCTCCATTGTATGCAGATGTATCTTATACATACTCAATGTGGGTATCCTGAAAACCTGACTGGCTAGGGTGTAGTGAGGACTATAAAGAAATCTGTGCACCAAGGTTCCTTTGTAGACTAGGCTCTTAACAAGCGCCCTGTTACAGAAATGTCCTCTGTGGGGGCAATTCTATAACTGGGTGGCTATAGATAGATGTCTATAGATGCCTACTTTACTTTGTAGAATACTAGTGTAACAGGGAAAATATGCATCTAGAATTTAGTCACAAGCATTTAGCTCAGCCTTAGGGCTGCTGTGAGTTCACATGGCTGCCATTGATGCACCCATTAAAAGCAATTCTATAAGCTGGCACCTAAATTTAGACACCAGCAGTCTGCCTAGCACTTATATGTATGGTTGGTGCCAATCATTGGCAGTTACATGTGGAAATGCCAGGCACTATTCTATAAACAGTGCCCTGGATTATGTATATGGCAACTTAATTGTTTAACAAGCCAATCAGCTCTGATATTGGCCACTAATAAGCAATTATAGGCACTAATTGGAACTAATTAAAATGTATGTGTGCAATTTCTAAGTGTATTCTGTAAAGTGGTGCACATAAATTCCAATGTGCACATCTGAAGAGGGGGTGTGGCCATGGGATGGGCATGGGTGGGTCATGGGCATTCGTAAAAATTACGTGCACTGTTTATAGAATATGCCTGATCTGCTCCTAAGTTAGGCTCGGGCATTTACACCAGGTTTTAGTTGGCGTAAATGGTCGCGCTTAAATTATAGTTGTGGGAACGGGCTCTACATATATTCTATAAACTGTGCCTAACTTTAGTGAGCTTTATAGAGTAATGCTGAGCACTTGGTTTTGAAGAGAAGCATTGGTTTGTAGCCTTGGCGGAGGATTGTTATCATAAGAACTAGGGTAGAAACGTGGGTGATAAAATAAAGAGAAAATCTGTGTATGTCTGTGATAAAGGTCTCATGGCAAAAAGTAACTCCTCCTTAAAGTTTACAGTTCTTTTTTCTCATCCACCTTGAAATCTATGAGTACTTCATGTCATATTGATTCCATACAGAAAAAGAGGTATTGGCCTCCATTTTGAATATTCACCTTTAGTGTTTCTTACCGCTAAGATTTCAAGATGAAAAATAACTTAGGTGCCTTTTACAAAGATGTGGTAGAAAGTGGCCTTAGCATGCCCATATTTGTGTCTATCCTCCACGCTAAGGCCATCTGATTTTTCTATTCTTTGTATTGATGACCATGTGTTAATGTTGCTGTTAGTGTGCAGCCATTTTTAAAAGTTGCTACTTGAGCGCTTACCATCACCCATTTTGTAGGCAGTAAGAGATCATGCTGTATTCCTACGCTAACCAGTTAGTGTGTGGTAATGTAGCTGCACTAATTGGTTAGTGCAAAAACACCTTTCTGCCCCTTAAAAAAAAAAGTTAAATATTTTTAGAACATTGTTAGCGTGTACATCTTTCAGAGTTACTGCAGAATGCCTGGGTAGGTCCCATGGTATTCCATTTTAAGCTGTGTTAGGCGAGTGTTAGTGCCTAATGATGTTTCATAAAAGGGCCCTTAAGCCTTATAAGTTTTGTTAGCTAGGGGTGTGTAATTATTTGAAATGACATGGTAAATGCCAGCGACATTTCTCTCAAGTCATTTCATGAAAATTTATTTGTGTTGTCGGTAATGTGCTCTGTTTGAGCAATAGGGCACGCTACTGATGCTGCTGCCTTAAAACAGAAAAAAAAAGAAAAGCCATAAATAAAACAAAAAAAAACCATTCTGTAAAACGCAGCACAATGAACATTTTAGCTATGTTGGAGTACACCGTGTAATTTGAACTCGGTGTGTTGTTTTCTGTAGGTTTTAGACGTTTCTGATAAGGGACATGAGGTGACTTAACAACATGAAAGCGCACGGAGTGAGGTCTTAAAATTCACATATTGGTTGTTTGCATCTGGTCCATTATGTTTTGTTTTAAAGTTGCGTCACTCTTCAAGGATCATCAGTATAAAGAGAATGTTTTCCTCTGATGTCCTAGGGGGTGGTCAGTTGTACAATAGGGGGCATTGTTATATGTTTTGAATATTTAGATCCCCATGTACAGTAACAAGCACAGCCTTACCAGGAAGAGCATAAGAGTTCTGCTCTCGCTGATGAGAAAAGACACCACAAGAATTTTACAGTAATGTACTGTATCTCCTGCTCCATTGTGTGCGTATTCCAGTTTAAAATCAGATTGATGGATAACCTTAAGCAAAGGCACATTGTTTATACAGTACCTCTTACTGGATGAGAAAGTACAGATCATTTGCATGGAATTCGGCTGCAAGCTAAGCCAGAATTAACTGACCTCTGACTGTTGTAACTGCTATGGATTGAGAGTCCTAATGATATTCAAGCCATTGTTGCAAATTGGTATAATGATAAGCACTTGTGATCACTTTGTATTTTTATGTGTGATACAGTGTCTGTCTGAGAAGTGGGTCTTGTTTCTTGTGTAAGTGTTTTCGTAGGCTGAATAAAGAAATTGAGTAACTTCAGGATAACATATAAGGTCCTTAACCCCAGATTCTATATAGTGTGACTAAAGTTGTGCATGCAAATACAGTTGTAATTAGTTAACACACCAGTCAGGTGCTGATAATTGCCACTTCAGCGATTAGTGTCACTAATGCCCTAAATTCTAAGTCGCATAGTTGAAAATGGGGTGTGGCCCTGGGCATGTCATGGGCATTTCCTAATGTCCTGTGCACATTGTTAGAATATACCTGATCCGCATGTAATTTAGGTGTCTGCATTTACACTAAGTTTTACTTGGCGTAACTAGCACCGACTAAATTTAGTCGTGTGGATGGACGTTGGTCGTGTTCTATAAAACTGCGCAGAACTTTAGGCATATTATATAAAATTTAGGCTTAACTTTACAGAATATGCCTAGGCGTTTTTTTGCATGCGGAATTTTCAGGGCGCCATATATAGAATCTAGCTCTAAATGTCTAACATAGGCACTCGGGAGTTTCTTCCCCCCTCCCCCCAAACTTCCAGTAGTGCAGAATGCCTATGAGGATCATATAATCTCGTACATAGGTCTCTTTTGTTTCTGCTCTGAGCCAAAGAAGTACGAGCAAGTGGCTCAATGGTGCTGCTGTGGGACTTGGGCTCAGTCTTTGTTGTTATATGAGCAACTTAAGTATAGCAATAATGACCAGAACCAGACTACACTTGGCGTACAAGCACTGCTACTTCTGATAGAATTTGCTGCTAGAGGCCTTCTCAACAGATCTATTTGATTCAGGATACATTTTATGTTCACAGACACTTGAGATGAGCAGGAACAACACCTCATAGACATTCCCAAACAAGTGAAAGCTAAAGCTGCAGGAGTTGCCCCTCCAGTATTAGAGATCACTATGGAGTACACCCTGCAAAACTTACATGGGCCAGGGAGTCTGATGACAAAAGTACTTCCCCAGGCCCATCTTGGCCATGTCAGCATAACCAGGGGACATACAGAAGAAAATATGTGGGGTGTGGTGCTTGCTGAGATTAGATCCGCAAAGCAGAAATAGTAGAGTCAGTGGTTACTAGACTGGAGGAACATTTCCATTCGTGTTGACACTGTTGAAAGAAAACTACTGTGAAGAGGGTATACAGAAAATGTAATGCCAGAAGCAGAATGCAAAGCCAGATAGAAGAGCTTCAAGATAAACTAGAAGATCAAGAGAACAGAAGTAGATGAGCAAACTTGAAGATCATTGGAGTACGTAGGGGAGGGGTTTGATCCACTTACTTCCAGTATGTTCTTAAACTGTTAGTGTCCTGTTTTTCCTGAATCAACTGCCAATTCTCCTTTTGAAATAAATAAGGCACACCGGAACTGATCCGAATCTCTCTCCCAGGGCACCGTGGTGAAGCTGCTTAGATATCAAGAGACAGATAAGGTGTGTTGAGGAAGATGGTACAAATTAAATCATGCAACTATGAGGTGTGGACATAAGAATCTTCCCTGATCTAAGTAATGAAACTCCGGAGATGGAAGGAACATGTGCCATACAGAAAAGAATTACAAGGTTAAGGGTCTGAAAGTACGAATATGTTTCCTGCTAAGCTGGTGCTGTGAATGGCTGGCATAAATTTTGTCTGCACCAAAGGAAGATAAAGCCTTTAATCAGAAAGCTTTCACAAAAGAAAACATTGTAAAGTTCTACCAGACTGCCCCTCTAGTGGGTGATATAAAACAGTTTTAAGACATTGGACTGTTACAGAGCTCCCGCAGCCAAGAGGAGCCCACACTGTCTCTGATGACTCCATTTTCACAGAACTACTTCCTCCTTTAGGCAGAACACCCCATGGTTGGTCAAAGCAGCTCTGCTTCAGAATCTGGTGAGGAGGCAGAACAAGGAGGCCAGGAAGAGCTTGTGGGTCGGGGTCCTTAGACTGAAATAAGAGATCAAAGGGACAAACAGAAGAGGCGAAAAGTTTGCATTCAGTTCTGGACAAATGGGGATTGGTTGACATTTGGAGTGGCCATGATCCAGGTTACAAAGACTATACATTTTACTCTGGCTTCTCTAAATCCCTGCGGACGTTTCCGTCATAATTATATTTCCCTAGTAGATTCCGTATGGAAACAATTGGATGGTTGGCGTAATTTGATGCTGACTTGGTGGGGCAGAGTTGCGGTGGTGAAGATGATGATCCTATGCAGATTTCTTTTTCTTGTTATCCAATTACCTATTAAGATATCTCAGAACTATTTTAAAACAATGCATAAGATCTTAAAAGAATTTATATGGCAAGGGAAAAGACAAAAAATCTCCCTGCAACGACTTAGGCTCTCTTGTGAACAAGGAGGTGGTGAGAGGAAGGTAGGATTCCAAAATTTAAAAAGCTGAAGTTATTAATGCTATTATAAAGCTGAAGTTCTTAATGCTATAAAGGATCATCATGAGCAAATGAAAGAAAAAAAAAACATTGGGTCCATTTAGAACTGGCACTGCTGGCCCCTTTCTCCATTTTTTTAATGTTTAAAAATGAAGCTAGAAGACTGGAAGGGTCAATGGGACAACATAAGGCATCAACCTTTTTTAGACACCCTATATAAAGTTTGGGGCAATATAAGGGCCCAGTATGGGCTCTCTGGCACTCTTTTTCCAGGCAGTGCACTAAGAGATCATGATCCCGTCTCCATGCAATATATGAAACCACTGGTGAAGAGATTGAGAGAGTAGGTCTTCCATAGGTGCACATTTAAATATAGAAGGGGTGGCTTTATCCTACTACTTGTTACAAGATCTTACAGATCACAAGATTCCCCTCTTTCAGGGGTCCTTTTACTAAGTTGCGCTGAAAAAATGGCCTGCAGTAGTGTAGACACGTGTCTTGGGCGCGCGCAGAATCATTTTTCAACGCACCTGCAAAAAATGTGTTTTTTTTAAATTTTGGTCGAAAATGGACGTACGGCAAAATAAAAATTTGCCGTGCATCCATTTTGGATCTGAGACCTTACCACCAGCCATTGACCTAGCGGTGAAGTCTCACATGGTAACCGGCGGTAATGACCTACGCGCGCCAAATGCCACATGGCGTGCGTAGCTAAGGTGCACCAGAAAATAAAAAATATTTTGGGGGCGCGCATAGTGGCTGTGTGCCAAAAATGAAATTACCGCAAGGGCCACACGGTAGCCTGTGGTAACTCCATTTTGGCACGCATTGGGCGCACGTAGACGCTTACGCGGCATAGTAAAAGAGCCCCTCAATATTTTCAAATAATAGATTTCCTACATCAACCTGATGCTAAAGTGAACTTATTTAGAAAATCCACACAACTAGAACAGACTCTATTCGAAGTACCATTGGATAAAAAGTTTATAAAATGATCCCTTTACTGCACAGAAAAATACTTTACCACGCAGAAAGCACAATTGCAAATAGCGCAGATGCACTTCCTCCTATTTAGGGTGTGTAAATGACCACCAGGTAACTGCAATGTGCAGTCCATGCCCATTCTCTGTCTATTATGCATTTCCCCCCGGATTCTGTATAGCGCGCCTAGAGATCTGCGCCAGAATCCAAGCATAGCCTGTATCAACATGCGTAACTTAAGTGGCTTAACAAGCCAATTAGCATTGATAACAGCAGTCAACAAGCAATAATGAGCACTAATTGGCAATAATTTAAATCCTGTAATGCAGTGCACCTAGCTTCTAACATGCGCAGCCAAAAAGGGACATGGTTATGGGCAGGGAAATGAGTATTTCGTGAGCATTCCAAAATTTACGCACGTATTTATAGAATATGGCCCAGTGCGCCTAAATCTACGTGCCAGGATTTATGCCATGTTTTCACTGGTATAAATGGATGTGCACAGTTTTAGGCGCTGGGATATCATCTAAGCGAATTCTATATACTGCGCCTAAATCTAAGCGCCACTTATAGAATACGCTTAGAAGAAAATGTTTTCAGCAGGGATTTTTTTTAGGTGCCATATATGGAATCCCTCCCCCTTTATTCCTCATAATAGGCAATGCAGTGAACGTGTGAATTAGCGCCGGTCCCTTTGTGGTGCATATTTTTGAAACTCTGCCAATTCAGATATTCCTGATACAGAGTCGTCATTTTAACGTATGTATAACATTAGTAGTCTCTGTTGGTTTTTTTTTGTTTGTTTTCCCGTCTGTTTTTATATGTTTAGCCTTTCCACATTAGGAACATGTGGAAACAGCACCTGTGGTTTCAGCACTTTGCCAGTACTCATCTGTTTCCACATTGTGTTCTTATGTAAATAGCATGTACTGGGTCAGATTGCGGTGTGTTCTTCACCAACCCTGGTTTTCCTTTCGCCAAGCATAAACCACTCCGACCCCCAAATGGCTTGGCATGTGAATGCAGAGGACTCAGCATGCCTTCATTTCAGAGCTTTTCAGCTTTTCTGCAATTTACTGTAGCCAGCAGCCCTTCAGTTCTCCTTACATTGTATTTGCCTCTGCGATACCTCTGCCTGAACTTCTGTTTTTGGATTTTTAAGATTGAGTAAGTTAATGTTAAGTAAAAGGTCTTGAAGTCTTCCTGCTGTAATTGTTTACACTTTTTTAAAAAATATTGGCTTAAATATTTGTAGATTGCCTTGTTGTTCGGCATTTGAAGAAGAGAGGCTGGAAGCAGAAGGAAGGAATATCCTGCCAGCCATGGGACAGGGAAGCTTTGTGTGATTATTGAGAAGTTGAAGGCCTTTCTTGGGACTTTGAATAGAGCATTTCAAAGCATTGCCTTGTGCCCTGACAATGACAATGTTATGCAACCAGAATCTTCAGCTTTTACGTCATGTGAAAGATTTTGACAAAGTGCTTTTCTGATGGGGAAACTCTGCATCTAAACAAAACTGTTTAAACTGATCCTGGTCTCCGGCCATTTCCTTCAAACTTGTCTGTGGGGTTAATATCCCCATGTTTATAGACTGTTGGAGCCACTAATCTAAATAGTTACAGAGGGATCTGTGTTTATAGTGACATTAGCTAGTGTCCCAAAGAAACAAATATTAAAATTCTTAATGAAATAGCAAAAGTGCAGACAAGTCAGATTGGATTCCCCTCAAAGCACCAAACCTTCCTTTTTGCTGCTTCCTTTCCATCTTACTTCACACAGTTCGACCACACTAAAGCTCTGTTTAATAGATTGTACTTTCCAGCTTGGTAGAGCTTCTCCACATTCCATTCTTTGATGGTGATTTCTCCTGTTTCCTTTCTTCCTATCATTTTCAACTTTGTGACTTTTTCACTCTGGGGACTCATTAGAACACTTGTCACTACAGCCCTTAGTCCCCAAGGCTGTAGCATGGTCCTTGTAGACCTGGCTGACAACGGAGCCAGTATGTCTTTCCTTGATCTCCCCCGTCATTATCTTGTTTTCGTGTTTTTGTAGCAGTTGAGTGACCTCCTGCCAGCCTCCTCACTTTATCCAAGCTTGGGACCAGCAACTAACCTCACTCAAGGAGTTTGGCTAGCAAGTGGATTTCTCAATATTCTAGAAGCTTAAAATCTTAACATGGTGTGAAGCTGTAGCAAACCAGCTACTTTGTAAACTATAGCCAAACAGAAGTATTTTATGCATACTTAACCATTTCTTTATTCTCTTGCTAAGTACGCTTTGTCTTCCCGTTTAATTACATTACCCTCATTCTGCATGTATTGGGTTTGTAGTGTTAGAAAGACAAATGTAGACATAAGCACCAACCCAGCAGCAAGAAATGCTGCAACTGTAAAGTGCAATACATACATAGTGTGAAGGATTAGCCTAATGGTTAGAAAAAGGCAAGGTTCAAATCTCACTGCAGCTCCTTGAGACCTTGGGCAAGTCGCTCAACCCTCCATTACCCCGGGTGCAGACATAGATTGTGAGTCCTCCAGGAACAGGAAGTACCTAGTGCACCTGAATGTACCTCACTGGAAAGATGCAAGCCGAGTCCAAATATATTAAAAAAAAAACAAAAAACTGTTCTAGTTAGTTTATGTTTATTAAAGATTTTCTATGCCACTCTTTCTGATGAGCAGGTCAGAGCGATTTACAATGTTAAAAATGTAAAGAATAGTAAGGAACACCAACTTCCAATGGGATAGAACCAATCTTATAAATGTAAAGAAAAGGAAATCAGTGAAAGTAATTACTATAGAGACAATCACAGAACTCAGAATCACATCTAGTCCCTGGCTACTGGATTCCAGATGCCTGTTGAAAAGTAATGTTTTTAGTCCACTCTTGAATTTAGTAAAGGATTGTTCAGTATGCAAATGTAAGGTTAAATTGTTCCATAATTTAGGAACTAGGAAAAAAGAATTCAGGATGCCTAATTGACTCAAAGGTTGCATGACAAGGAGGAGGGTGGACGAAATGATGGTCAATAACAAATTGTAAGGTTCACCCAGGATCATAGGAAATAGTTACTGCTGAAAGATAGGAAGGTAGACCTGTATAAAGTGCCTTGTAAGTCAGAGAAAGAATCTTAAATTGAATCCTAAATGATACAGGAAGCCAATGGATCTCAATGAGTGAATACTGTTGTAATACAGTCATATCTTCATGCAGAACAGAGAAATTGAGCTTGCTATATTATTTATTTATACTTGTATCCCACAATTATCCAAAAATGAGTTTCGGTTCAATGTGGCTTACATTTAACAGTTGCTAGAGATTACATTGATTCAATTACATTTACAAGATACTGAGCAAATGTTTATAGATACTCAAAAAAAAATTAATGGTGCATGGTTTTAAAAGTCAGGGTTGCTCAGGTTGACAAGCCTCTCCATTGGTGTAGGCTTCTGAAATACAGTTCTGCACTTTCAAGGAGAAAATAAAAATTGAATAAAGTATTTCTCTGTAGCTGAGTGTCTTTTCCCATGCAGCATGACACACCAGAGTATTTTCTGAATTCCTACATTTACTACTACTAAACAGAGCTATAATTAGTGTGAGGTAAGCAGGGCAGCAGCCCAGGTTGCAAAGCTACTTGGGGAGGGGGGGGGGAGGGACTTGAGGTCACAGTTGGAGGATGTGATTGTGTCCCATCTGCTTAAGGCTTATTAAAGTCCTGTTCTTAAGCATTTATTTTATGCTGTCCATAAACACAGAAGAGAAAGCTCCTGGACAGTAGCGCTTGCAATCTAGTTGAGGATAATGAGGAACAAACATGGCTCGTGTAGTGCAGTCAGAGTTTTAGGCCAGCATTTCTCGCTCTCTCTCTTTTTAGGGTCAGAATCTCTGACGCTATCTTGAAAGCTGCCTGATGATGAGAAAGAGTTCCTTTGCTGTCACAAAATCCTGATGTATAATAAAAACAAAAGTTAATTTCCCAGTACATTTCTTTTTCTTTTCACGTACAATATTTAGTTTCATACATTTGGGTCAGGGGAGCAGCTTATCAATCAGGTTGAAGTCAGAGTAACTTCATAAATCAAGTGTCTCCAGTAAGGTCCAGGAGCAGTGGTGAAGCCTGTGCTGCCAAAGCACTTTATTTAAAAGAATGTGTTCCCATTCGTTGCATATGGGAAATG
The DNA here is from genome assembly GCF_901765095.1 of Microcaecilia unicolor. NCBI lineage: Eukaryota > Metazoa > Chordata > Amphibia > Gymnophiona > Siphonopidae > Microcaecilia > Microcaecilia unicolor. The sequence goes on along the minus strand of NC_044035.1, from coordinate 306,463,577 downwards.
TTCATTGTACAGGGGTCCATGTTGCATCTATTGGTAAAACCAGTTTGACCCTGCCAGGGCTGGCCTTGAACTGGGGTGTTCTGGGGTTAGACAGTTGCAGTGGAGTAGCTATGGATAGGCCTGGGTGGGCACAGGCCCACCCATTCTTAATTCAGGCCCACCTTGAATGGCCCACCAAAAAAAGTTCAGTGGCAACTACCTGCAGTCCTCTCCTCCAAAACCCCTAGATCCGGCATTCCCCTCCTGTGACCCAGCAGCTCCCCCTCTCTCTCTGAGGTACCTCATCATCTTTGCCGGTGCCACCATCAGCTCTGCAGGCTTCCTTCACTGATGTCACTTCCTATTTCTTGGACATGGCAGAGGGAAGTCTGTGAGGCCAGCGCAGGCAACAGTAGTGCTTCGCTCCTAGGCTGGCAAAGATACTGAGGTAGCTTGGGAGAGGGGGCTCATCCTGGATCCGGGGTTGGAGAAGAGGGAGAGAGATGCAGGACTAAAGGGGGAGGAAGTTTTGGAAAGGCCCACCCATCCTAAATCTGGGCTCACCCAAGATGATAGGTGTGGTTACGCCACTGGACAGTCGTCCTCAAAAGGGGAATTTCAGGGCTCTTTTTGTTCTCAGCAGCTCAGTGACTGTTAAGAATCACTGAACTTACCCGGCATCTGCAGGTCTGCCTAGCCCTGTGCTGTTGCAGCAGAAGGTATATTTTAGGTACCCAAAAGACTGCTTAGGCCCAAGCTACCACACTTTAGAATCTCTTTCTGGTATTTGACTGTAAGCTTATCTGCTTGTTCCTGCATGAGAATGCTTGGACTTGCTAATTGTTTGTTTAGCCCTGTTATCTCCAGACAAGCTCTTGGGCCAGAGCTGAGCTAAGGCAATTCAGAACTGTCCTGGCTCCATGCCCTGAGGGAGTCTTTATTACTGTATGTTTACAATCCCTGTGGTGAATGAACCCTTATGCCTGTTATATGTGAATTCTGAGCTTCAATAAATTCTGGCTTCAATCTGAAAGTAACTATGATTTAAACTAAATCCTGCTTGGAGCCTGGCAAACACTGACAAACCAATCACAATACAGTTGTAGGGTATCAGTCTTCTATTTGGGGGTGGTAGTTTCAGGTGTGTCTGTCACATAACAGCGCTGTGTAGTCTAGTAGCACTATAGAAATGATAAGTGATAGTAGTAGTAGGTACATAACACGTTTTCTGTTCCGGGAAAAATTAAAAAGCCCTGGAACTGTGTGCAGCAAAATTAGGACAAGTTTTAACATTTTTTAAATTCTTGTCATTTGTCCTTTAACTTTCCTCTCACAAGTCTTCCACTTTCAGGTTACAAAGGCGATTCTGAAAATGCTGGGTTATGTGCATTCATTAGCACATGTTTGGCTCATTAGTGAGGCTTAAAAAATAAACTAGCTTGCGCCAAATCAATTTAACGTGCATTAACTTACGAATAAATGCACAGAGGGTATATTTTTTAAATCCATTTTGCACCCATATCATGTTCAATGGGTCGGCTGCTGATATTCAGTGGCATTTAACCAGGCAGTACTGCTGGATATTGGCACTAACTGGCCATTTTGAAATTGAGCAGGAAAGGGTTGCTCTGAAGGCAGAGTCAGGAAGAAGCTGGCAGCTATGCGGGTGCTGGCATTATTCAGTGTCAGCACCCGCATAGCTAAGCAACCAAATAAGACCACACAAAAAGTTGTCCTAACTTTTGGTGCTTAACTATGTGGGTGCTGGCATTGAATGTCGTCTGGCACCCATATAACTTGAAGGTTGCCGATTGGGTGACCCACCTAATTCATTCCAATCCCCCTTCCCACCCACCCCCCCCCCCCCCCTCCAAACAGCAGGAAAGCCCCAACTAGAACTCCCTATCAGCCTCCCCGGGCCTACCCTTAGCAGTCATATAGGGGCATTTTTGGAAGACCATTTTATAATGTCCATCTCACAGCACATTTCGAACAGGAAAGACATCTAGATTACCTGTTCGAAAATATGAGAGAGAGATGTCCTTACGCTAGAGACGTCCATCCTCAACAATCATTTTACAAACTGAAACATTTAAATTAGAAATTTTGGGGGGGGGGGGGGGATTGAGAGGAACAGGGCACAGGGATGTCTGTCTGGCAGCACTCTTATTAAAATGGCCACACAGACAGACATCCTTGCAGAACAGAGGAGTAGCCTAGTGGTTATTGCTGTAGACTGTAAACCAAGGGACACAGGTTGAAATCCCACTGTAACACTCTGTGGATTTTTTTTTTTTTTTTTATGTGATCCCTCCAGGAACAGATCTAGATTGAAAATGTCCTTCTTTTTAGACATGGATGTTTCTTCCCTTTTGAAAATCAGTTGGATGTCCTACTTTTGGGCCCGCCCTAGTTCCACCCAAACATGCCCACAACACATCCCCTTGCTATTTGGAAGAACTGCAGTGAGAAATGTCCAAATTCTGACTTTCCAAAATTGGGACGTGGACATTTTTTAAGGCATGTCGAGGTGTACATCTGCTTTGAAATGAGCACTATCGGGGTACCATGTGCAGGAGCTGCCATGAACACTGTTCCCTCTAAGCTGAGTGGGAGTCCTCCAGCTGCATTGCTGCCAGAGTGGGAGTGCTCCTTCAATATTGTGTTTTCAAATACTAGGCACAGGCAGGTTCCATGGACTCCTGCAGAGCTTTCCAAAAATACTAGGACTAGGGGGCATGCGATGAAGCTACAAAGTAGTAAATTTAAAACGAAAAGGAGAACATTTTTCTTCACTCAACGTGTAATTAAACTCTGGAATTTGTTGCCAGAGAATGTGGTAAAGGCAGTTAGCTTAGCAGAGCTTAAAAAAGGTTTGGACGGCTTCCTAAAGGAAAAGTCCATAGACCGTTATTAAATTGGACTTTGGGAAAATCCATTATTTCTGGGATAAGCAGTATAAAATATTTTGTACTTTTTTGGTATCTTGCCAGGTATTTGTGACCTGGATTGGCCACTGTTGGAAACAGGATGCTGGGCTTGATGGACCTTTGGTCTATCTTAGTATGGCAATACTTATGTACCTGTTCCTCACTATTGAAAATGTGATAGTGAAACAGCGCCCCCCACTGTCAGGACTGTAGGTGGAGAACTCCAGCTTAGAGGGAACATTGGCCTCGACCTCTAGCAGTAGCCCTCTTTTACTTTGGGACCCCTTGGGATTCTATGGATACTAAAAGTAGACCCAGGGAAGTACTCAGGGAGTGGTGGGGTCCCTGTTTGGGGGTCAGGAGGGGGGATGATTGATCCTCATGCAGGTCCCAGTCAGTATTCAGCTGAGACCTGCATAAGTATGTTATGCAAGTCCTGGCTGAATAGCGACCTGGATCCTATAATTTCTGACAGGAATTTCTTGGCTTGTGAGACCTGGATATTCAATGCTGGTGCCCAGATACAGCTCGGTATTGAATATTGGGGCCTAATTCTGCCTGCAGTGTTCAGCGCTGCCAGCTGAATATTGATTGGTTAGTCTGTTCAGAAATATTGCTGATGGTTGTCAAGAAGTACATTTACTACTACTACTATTTAGGCATTTCTATAGCACTACAAGGCGTACGCAGCACTGCACAAACATAGAAGAAAGACAGTCCCTGCTCAAAGAGCTTACAATCTAATACATTTACCTGTATATAAGCAGTGCGTGCAGTGGGTTGACGAGACCACACGAATCTTTTTAAACAGTCTTTCTCAAGACTACCACGTCATAGTTTGAAGAATCATCCTCATCACCATCGAGACATAATCTGTGCAAGAGACTGCTTGTGACATCTTCAAGGCGTTTTAAACATCACTCTTCTGCAGTACCTTGCACAGCAGACTCCTGATGCAGGCCTGACGGCCCGAAACACAACGTTGTGTCGAGTCTTCAAACCTCCAATAAATCTTTGTTCTGAAGAACATCTTCCAGTTTCTGGTATCCTTGGTCGCTCTCCCACTTTTTTGTGTACGATAGTAGTAGTTCTGCAGGATTGGAGAAGTATACTTATGATCCTTCTGTACAAAAGTGGTAATAGAGAAGTGGTTGGAAAGTACAGGCCTGTTAACTTTACCTGATTACAGATGTGCCTCTTCCTGGGTCCATTTGAAGAAACACATCTGTCATCAGCGTTGGTGAAGTTTGTAGTTTTACCCCAGCTGGTTTCATTGCCTCTGACGCAGCCTGTACTTCTGGCAAAACATAGCCGTGTCAGGCACTTGTTTGTAAGTCCTGGGAGCTTTGGACAACCAATAAAAGACTGCTTTTCTTCACGAGAGCCAGAAGGATACAGGCTGCATAGAAAGAGGCATACCCAACAGGAAAAAACAGGAAGTAATGCTTTGTATAGATTATTGGTGAGGTCTCACTTCAAGTAGCGTGTTTCAGTTCTGGAGGCTGTTATCTCAAAAGGAGATAAGCAATCAAAATAGGGTGAGTTTACACAAGACAAATGAGATTTGAGGACCTGAATTTGAATACCCTAGAGGAGAGGAGAGCCAGGGCAGAATAGGTGCTCACATTTACACACGTTACAAGTTAAGTATATTGACATATACTTGAATGTGCACAAGCTTATATTTGAAAAGGGGGTGGGGCATATACAGGGATGGAGTATGGGCAGGACTTAGGCAGGGCTCCCACTTATAAACATGACTTACAGTATTCTGTAAGTTATGCACGTCTGTGCGGCATTTAGGTGCCCACACTTATGCCAGCTCTATAACTGTTGTAAATGTGGGCCCCTAGATGTTAGGCATGCTGATACCGGGTTAAGCTAGTATTCTATAACAGAGCCCTAGGTTCTGATATAGAAGGTATGCCTAAATGGAGGCACCCACTTATAGAACTGCTCCCATAATGTACAAATTAGCACGTGCTGTTAAACAGGGGCGGACTGAGAGTGGTCTGGGCCCCTGGGCAATGAGGACTATTAGACCCCCCCAGCCCTGCTGCTGCCCCCAGTACTGCTGCCTTCCTCTCCCTCTCCCCGTGCCACTGACCTTGAATCGGCAATCTGCCGCTGACACTGGAACTTCCTTCTGCCGTGGTCTGTGCTTGTAGAAGAAGGAAGTGACATCAGAAGGGGTGGGATGCGGCAGAGGAAAGTTCCGGCATCAGCAGCGAAGGGGGGTTTTGGGGACAGGAGTGCAGGGGGGGGGGGAGAAGAAGGGGGCGTCCACCTCTGTATTCCAGAGGAGAGAGAAATACGTTGCACATTGGATGCATGGGAGGGAAGCACTGCCCCCCCCCCCCCCACAGCACTGGGCCCTCAGGCACTGCCTAGTTGCCCGTATGGTCAGTCTCAAGGCCATAGTAACACTTACTGTGGTGGCTTGACGCTGCATATAATTCATATGTTAAATGCAGAGTGTGGAAAGGAATTGTGCCTGGCAGATAAGACTAAATTCTAGAAATGACACCCAAATTTGGACGCTTAAAAATGAGCGCTAAGTGCTGTTTTATAAATGGCACTCAAAGTTGTTGCCATTTATAGAATAGTGCTTAGCGCCGGGATCTGTGCCCAGTTTTAGGCGTGAGGATTTCTACCAACTGAAATCTGGTATAAATCCTTGTGCCTAAATTAGGCGCAGAGCTACGTTATTCTGTAACACTGCGTGCAGATTCTAGGAACACCTCTGACCTGCTTGTGCCCCTCCCATGACCACATCCCCTTTTTGGATCCGTGCATAAAAATCTGCACATGCATCTTTACACAATACCAACTACAAAGATGCATGCATAAATTCAAATTGGTCTCAATGAGTGCCAATAATTGATTGTTACTGCCCAACTATTGGTGCTAATTGGCTTGTTCAATTAAATTGCGTGTGCAAATTGGGCACACACCCAAATGTGCACATGCAATTTTGAGTGCCATATGTAGAATTAGGGGGATAATTCAAAGTAACTTAACCACATATTAGGTGTTACCACAGCAAATAATACAGATACACTTAGCACCACCTCATTGGGTGGCATTAACTGTACCCACATTATCCGCAATGCACTTAACATTTGGTAAATGTTTTCTCCTCTGCATTACCTGCATGGGCAGATGCTGGCCACACCCCCATCAGTTATGAAAACAGGCTTTGCGTTTACCATACATTAGTTTTTGCAAGTATTGCATGGTATATGCACGTTTTTACTGCACTTTGGTAAAAGGGCCCTAGATTTTTAAACACCTGAAATATATTAAAGTGTACAATAAACAAAAGTTTTTCCAGTGGAAAAGAAGCCGTAGGATTAAGGGCACTCATACAAAGTTTCAGAAGGGATAAACTCAAGGGACAACACTTGGAAACATTTTTTTATGGAAAGAGTTGTGGATATCTGAAAAGCCTTCCCAGAGCAAATGATGGAGACACAAATGATAAAAGAATTGGAAAGATATAGAGTAAACACAGCCTGCGGAAATGAAGCACTGGAATAATCTGTGGTACCTTTTCTTCATGGGTGCAACCTGCATAGATTGGCTGAAACAGAAGGTATAGGATAACCTGCATTGACCCACAGCAGCAACCCTATACTGAAGGTAGGGGATAACCACATGGAGAAGCAGCTGAAGTTTTAAACACCCTGCTGGCAGACTGGGTAGGCCATTTTTTGTCTTTTCTTTGCTGTCATTGACTGTTACTGTGTGTTCTGAGAGCAACTAAGCCCAAAAAAAAAGTAGTCTTGGTGATTTTAAGGTGGGTAATTATCTAACTGCCTCCATTGGTGCAGTCTGTTGGTACTTGTTACAAACAGATTTTGACTTAAACAGCATTCTGCACAGTTCCACGTCTTCCTGATTAAACACTAGTTTACTTAATCTCTCCCTGCTAATTTTGGTACATAGATCGTAGAAGCCTGCCCAACACATTTCCCAACTGCTGCTGCCATTAAAGCCCACTCCAGCCTCGATCCTGCTGTGTTGTTGCCATTTATGGGACCCAGACTGAGGAAGTTTGCCCAGCATTGGTTTTATGTCCCAATCTCTGGAGCTGCAGTCAAAGCTCACTCCAGCTATGAGGTCTCTTAAATTTATTTTAATTGGATTCCCATCCTTTTTTCTTTATAGGGATCCTCTGTGTTTATTCCACACATTCTTGAATTCCATCCCATTTTTATCTTCACACCCTCCCCCAGGAGGGCATTCCAGGCATCCACCACCCTTTCATAAGTATTTCCTGATGTTGCTCTGAATTCTACCACCTACAATCCCAAACATTAGTTAGCATATTAATATATTGTAAGAATTTAACCATCTGTATCATACCCCCCCCCCCCCCCCCCCACAATCCCTCCTTTCCTCTAAGGTATACATATTCAGGTCTTCAAGTTTCTTAAACCCTTTTGGCAAAAGCCCCATATCATTTTTCTCGCAAACCTCCTCAAGTCTTTTGATGTCCTTAGCAAGATGCAACCTCCAAAACTGAACACAATACTCCAATGGGTGCCTCACCAACAACTTGTACAGGGGTATCGCCACCTCGTTTCTCCTTTCTGTGCAGCCTAGCATCCTTCTGGCCATGGCCACTGCATTTTCACATTGTTTTGTTGCCTTAGATCCTTCAACACTACGTTCAAATTCAAATTTATTTGATATACTTCCCTTTAGTCAAGCTTTCAAGGCAGTTTACATAGTAAATAAAAAAAATGTAGTTGTGTAGTAAATGGCAAAATTCATAGTAATAGCAGGAATAAGAAGTAATGTAAATATTACAATTCAATAGATAAAAAGAAGCAGGAAGAATAGGAGCTGTGTTTTGCTGGTCCAAAGCACCAGCAGCTGCTCAATATGTAACAGCTAAGGGAGGAGGAAACCCTTTGTGTCAAAAGCTTTTTGAAAGAGATACGTTTTGAGAGAGATTTTGAATTGTTGATGGGAGGATTATCATACAGAGATAGGATGGAAGAGTGCTTCCGTAAGGTAGGACCAGTAATATTAAACATAGTTTCTGTAAGTATCCAAGAAAACGTGGCGAAAGGAGGAAATCACCAAGAAGTTCTTTTGTAAAGAACAAAGGCTTTGGGTACTGGAGTAAGGCATTAGATAACGGGAAAGAAAATGTGTTGGTCAAAATGATGGATTTTATGTATTAATGTTAGGATCTTATGAATGATATGGAATTCAATTGGCAACCAGTGGTCTGCCTTCAACAATGGGGTAAAATAGTCAAATTTACTTTCTCCAGTGATGATAGTATCAACCCAAAGTCCCTCTCCTAGTCTGCACTTATCAGGCTAGTGTTCAAAGTGAAATTATGTTTGTATTTAATCGAATCTTGGATCATGCAGCATCGGATCAAGCTCAGTAAGGATAAGACACAGTTTCTATGGCTGGGTCCTTTGGACCACCCATTTTGGTTTAAAATTGTAACTATGGGGTCTGATTGTCCAGACTATTAGGAGTAGTACTTGACAGTACACTAAGGGCCCTGTTTACTAAGCTGCGGTGTGTGTGCACTAGCGATTTTAGCGTGCACTAACATTAGAGACTTCCATATATTCTTATGGGTGTCTCTAGTGTTGGCATATGCGAATTTTTAGCGCGTGCTGAAAACCTGCACCTTAGTAAACAGTTCTTTTAGTATGAAGCAGCAAACTAACTTAGTGGTTAAGAAACCTTTTTATCAGCTTAAAAAACTTTGTTGTATTAAAAATTGTTTTTAGACTTATTGTTCAGACATTAGTCTTGTCTATTTTTGATTATTGCAACTTAATGTATATTGGCTGTACTAAATCTTTAAGAGACCTGCAGGAAGTCCAGAATATGGCCATTTTTTCTTTGAATAAATTTGAACCTCTGTCTTCCTGTTTTTGGAATTACACTGGCTTCCGATGGAGGCCTGAATTTATTTTAAGTTGGAAACTACAGTTTTTAGGATGCTGCAAGGTGAGGTTCCGTTTTATTTAACTGCTTTGATGAATTAATTCTTAGGGTGAAATCGGATTAGTTGCAAGGTCAATGTTTGTTGTCCTTTCTGGCAGTCAGGAAGGTCAGATATACTAAATTTTTGTCATCCTCACTTTCTTATCAGGCTCCAACATTCTGGAACTCATTGCTGTTGGAGCTTCGGATAAGAACTGATTTTATTATTTTTCTGAGGTTGCTTAAGACATTTTTGTTTAGAAAATATGTAGTAGGATCTATTAATTGAGTTATTGTGCTAGTTATTTTATGTTAAGTGGTCGGTTTATTGAATTATATTTCTGAACGTTGTGTTCACTTCCTTACTCTGTAACCTGCAGTGAACTGTATTGGTATTTGTAGGCTGTAAGTTCTGTATAAAATAAATACTTTCACATTGGGTTCCAACAAAAAAAAGGAAAACCAAACAACCCCACAAGAAATCAGGTAAGCCAAAATGAGGAGTGGGAATGACCAGTGTGATAGTCCAGGTAGGTTAAAAGCACAAGTCTTTAATAAGCGTATATGTAGTCATTTGCTTAAAAACATTGCATCAGTTCAATAAAAGTTGACTTTGTATCGACGGCATTCATTTTTATTGATATGCAGATTTTTTACTTTTTGGGTCTCATCTGTATTTGTCTGGGATGTCCTACATACGTCTCAGGATATGTAGACATTGTACTTATTTTTATTGTTATTGATACATACTGATTTTTATCCATATGTAGATTCCCCCTCTCTCTTTGCGTCCCATCTATACTTCTCTGTGATGTCATACACACTTTTCAGAATATGTTTTCTCACTCATTGCTGAAGTTCTTGTAGTTACATCTATTCTGTTTTTCAGAGCATGCTTTATTGTTCTTTTAATCTAATCTAATCTAGTCTAGCATTTATTAACTGCTAATTCCTCTATGGGTCCAAAGCAGTGTACAAATACACATCATAATACATTCAAAATACAAGTTACCAAGATGATCTTTCTGTATTCAAACAAAAAATAACATCAAAAGGTACTTTACCTTGTTCTCTCTTTTTAATATTTTTTATGTAGTACATGGTTTTATATTATTCAGATTGGGGTCCTTTTACCAAGCTGTGGGAAAAAGGGCCCTGCGATAGTGATAGGGGCCATTTTTCCCGCATGCTAGGGCCCTTTTTTACCGCAGTGGGTAAAAAAGCCCCAGCACACATGGCCGTTCCGGAGGTTTTCTTTTTCCCCTGGAAAATGCATGTGCTTGGGGCTGGACTACCACCGGCGACCATGTTTGGCCGGTGATAGCCCCAGAAGAGCGAGTGGTAAGCTCACGTTGGGCTTACTGCTGCTCTGTAAAAGGGCCCCTTTGTACATTATTTATTATGTATTTGATTATTTATGTTCAGAAGGACTCCTGATGAAGGCATAGGCCAAAACATGGACTGTGTTGAGTCTGTCTTCAAGCAAATGTCAGCTTTTATTGTGCTGATGTAATGATTTTAAGGAAGTGACTACTTATACTCTTATTAAAGACTTTTTTTTTGTTACATTTGTACCCCGCGCTTTCCCACTCATGGCAGGCTCAATGCGGCTTACATATACAGGTACTTATTTGTACCTGGGGCAATGGAGGATTAAGTGACTTGCCCAGAGGAGCTGCCTGTGCCTGAAGTGGGAATCGAACTCAGTTCCCCAGGACCAGCGTCCACCACCCTAACCACTAGGCCACTCCTCCACTTGTGCTTTTAACCTACCTGGACTATCACGCTGCTCATTACCACTCCTCACGTTGGCATACTTTCAGATTGAAAATTACCAAAGTATTAAGTGGTGGAATTCCTTTCTGAAATACATTAGATCCCAGCATGATTACTTAAGTGTTTGCAAGTTTTTGAAATCTTTACTTTAAAAAAAAAATTCTTTTCAGTTCACAAAATTGTTATTTATCCAGTCGTATAAAACAGTATCTGTCAACAAGACAGAAAATAATGAATACAGAAATGTATATAACAGCAAACAGTGGTCCGGGGAGTGGTATTACAAGCAATGAAAATGTTCACAGCAAATGAAAGATTATACTCAAATAAAACAATGAAAATGATATAATGCCAGTGATAACACAATGGTGTGAAAATAAAATAGGGTAACTGGGCACTGAAAAACACCAGACAAATTCTTCTTCTACATTTCTTCAGCAACAATGGTGTCTGATTCAAATCTATTCACTCAACAGGTTTTTCTTATTAGGCTACGAAGATATGGAACTCAATACCTAGAGACGTCAGACAGATAACTGAATACCTAAGATTCCACAAAATGTTAAAAGCCCACTTAACTAAGATTTTCCTACTAGATAAAGGGTAACTACAGACCTTATGCATAAAACCAGATAGTGAATAGGACACATATATTCCCGATGTAAATTTACCCTCAAGAGAACAAGACTCCTACCAATAAGACAGTTTTACCTATGTAAATGTCCCACAGCAAACTTCTTATTGCCCCTTGCAAATCTGTTAACATCAATTCTGCTGCTAGCCTATCATTCCTTCACAAGCCTGTTACTGTTCAATAGTTTCACTATAAACTTGTTATTGTTTAATATATTCATGCTATCATTCCACTGTAAGCCACATAGAACCAAAGTTCGTTTGGATAATGTGGAATATAAGCATCAATAACTGAAAATGAAGTTGTACTATTGACTGTATATAGTTAATGCTGAGAAGTTGTCCCATATGTTTCTGCATCATCCAAGCTCAAGTAAACCCTCTGGTACAGAACTGCAACTTCTAGCCCGTACTGACTATTGGATGAAAGGAGAGTACTGAGTAAGTGGATTACTGTGCCAACCGGCTTCCTAGCTCCTGCTGGTCCCAACCCTGACCTCTGTAACATCTGTAAAATTTACTTCAAGTAACCTGCCCTGTTACTCGCCAAGCAAAGGTTAGATTGTTTTGTGAAGAGTACATGCTGCCTTTTGTGACATCGTAACCAGTGGGCCAAGGTAATATGTGACTAGCTTACTGACCATGAGTGCTTCTCTTGGCTCAAGAAAACAGGAGGAGGAAGGGCTTGAAAGATTAAAATAATAAGCTACATAAGTCACTTTTGTAATTGAAAGGATGAGTATGACTTCTTTTGATACATAAACTGCATTTTTGTTTTCAGCTGGTGGTTCCCATACTCTTCTATCTAGAAATTGTTCTAGTAATGGAGATAGGTATTGGGGAGCTGGAAAGGAATATTTTAAAACTTTTATTGTTATTGTAGATGGTTCACTTTGTTTTTGTGAAGCTGTGGAAGTATAACTGTTTGTGTGGGACCAACTTTCATCATGGTATCCTCAAGTTTTGGCTTTAGAGGGATAGGGCATTCTCTGACTCATTGGCTTTGCTTTGACTATTCAGACATCACAGATTCCTTTATATCCTTTTCATTTTCTTTTTTATGCTAATTATTAATGGAAAGGCTTAACTTGACCTTCCTTCCTGGGAGAGGCTGGTTGTTTCTACAGGTTTGGCAGAACAGAACAAGGGGTTGTCTTTAGTGTCTGAAATGAGTACTTAAAGCACAATTTCAGTGCAACTAATCAAGAAAATTGGCTAGCCTGAGCTGCTCAGCAGCAGGTGTCTAACTGTATCTTACAAAGCTTGGGATGGGATACACGAACCACATGAAAGGACAGCATTTACAGTACATACACCTTACTAGATTAAAGAGAGGAGCAGTAAAGATACGGGCAGTGAATTTTAGTGACTTGCTCGAGGTCACTGTCAATGCTGGGTTTAAACTAAACCTTCAGGTAGCAAGGAAAGTCCATCTTTGAGATACAGTATCATGTGATGGAAGGTAAAATAGCTGGTCATTAGGACACACTGCAAATGTAAATGTGAGGGGATGGAAAGAAATGCATAAGGAGCCATTTTCATACTACCCACAGAACTGCAGGTAATTTTTACCCAAATTTTGCACTGATTTTCAAAACAAAAGCACACATATACTTTTTCCTTTGGCAATTTTCAAAGGAGACACTTTTATCCCCTTTTCTGTGGACGCTTTTCAGACCAAAATAATGCATGTACTGAAAATACAAAGGTAGGCATGTTTCAATTTTTTCCCCAGAAACCCTTTTATTTAGCGTGGGTAAAAGTACACATGATAACACCTGGGCTTTTTTACCTGCCAACAGGGAGATTAATTTTCAAATGCCCCATTTCCTTGGGGGAAAAAAGTCTTTTGCTCATGCAGGAACAACAATCTTATGATGAATGGAACAGACATGTAAAAACTTTGCCAGAAGTTAGAAGAATTCAAGGAATAAGATTATGAGCTAAACAACTGACACCCAGATGCTCAAAACTCCGGCGCTGTTCCGAGTTACTGAATATGGAGCCAAAGTAATATCTTCCTGAAACTCTAAACAGTGGTGGGAAGGAAGATCAAAGAAAAAGCTACAAAAGTTGCATCATGTCTTTACTTTCAGGATTCTGTCAGGTACTAAGCCAGTTACTTCCTCCCTGAAGTAAAAAGGAAGGAGGTGTTGAAATAATGAGAGGAAATGGGCCATCAATAAAGATGTTGAAAGCTTGAATATGAGACCCAAGGAAGGGAGGTGGGTAGTGCTGATGTTTTGTGGTAGGCCATTGTGCTAAAGACAGTAGAATGCCTGTAACAATGTCGTAATCAACAAAATATTAGGAACCTCCTGCAGGGAAGATTTGATTTCATTCTGTGTCTTGGGTTCTAATGGAGCAAATGGACAGGTGTAATGTGGGTTCAGAAGCAGTGCATAATGCCCATTTTCAAATTAAAGTAAAATTTATTTTATTTATGTATATGCACATGTGTTCCACTTCCCTGCATATAAATAACCACCTGTTCAAAATTGCATTAAAATGGAAGCATTAAATTACAACCATATATGAGCATATAAATAAATCAAATAACAAAACAACCTGGGAAAATGAAATGATATGTAGGCTAAAAATATGCCAGAGGATTGAACCCAGAGTATTGTTCTACTCCTTGTAGTGCTAGAACTATGCTTTAAGAAAATTTATGGTTGTCATTCTTTTCATTTCCAGCTTTTGTTACACAGGCTTTGATAGTTGCCATCCAATAGAAATCGTCTTAACATGAACTAGAAATAGCAAATGGGAAAACAATCCCAGGATGGTTAATCTGATATAAGTAACTTTAATCCTTCAAACCTTTTTTTTTTCCTGCAGGATAAACAAAAAATGCAGTTTTGCTTCATTGGTTGCCTATGTAAATAGATGAAAAAGGTTGATTGCAACTTTGTATTTATTATAAAATACTTAATATGATGTTCGTTTTGTTTTTTTGGGGGTTTTTTTTTAAAGGAGGATCATATGATATGTAGTCACAATCTTGGCCATGAGGTTAAACAATTCAAGTTCCTATGCAGATTTTTTGTTCTGACAAAATTCATTGAAAAAGCATGTCCCTCCTCCCCCCCCCCCCCCCCCCCACCACACACCCTTCCAGGAACCAAAACACTTGATCTATTTAAGAAAACATTACTGTGTTGTGTGATTACTTAGAATGAAAAAACAAAACAAAAAAACGACTGGCTGGTAGATCATTGGCATATTGAAGATAGGGGTGTTATGGGGGGGAGGGAAGATGACTGGACTTGAAAGCCTCTCTTTGAATAGTTGTTTGAAGCAGGAGGAGCCCCTGCCCCTGTGATCTTCAGCTGCCTTTCTGCTATCCTTGTCCTCCGGCCTTTGATGTTTTTGCAGACCTGTGGTTAATTAGCTCAGTCCATTGAATGCAGAATGCACAAATTCATGGGTCACCACACTTGGGAAGTTTAGATCTGCTTAAAAATAGTCATTGGCACCCAGTCTGCCCTTTGAAGACAGCAGAGGTTTCTGTATGAACTGACAAAACAGATTTATTTATTTTTATTTAAAATCAGTTTTATATCGCTTTAGTGGGCAGTTACTGTTCAAAGTGGGGAACAATACAGGCAAGCAAAGTTGGTACAAAACATTAACATAAAAACAAAGAATTCAAGACCACCAAACAAATTACATCTAAAGCTTTCCTTGTTTTGGGTTTGGCACAGCAAAACTTACTGTAGATTGCCATCTTTTTGCATTTCTGTCACAAAACAAGACAATATAGAATACTTCAGTTGTATAGTATAACCTGTTTCAAAATAAATGTTAGAGAAATTAAAGACTCTGCATGGATAACTTTATTCAAAAATAGGTTCTCTAGCAAGCAAGGAGAAACAGCGGCCAACAAATTGGAATACCTTGTGACAACATCACAGAGAGAGAGAGCAGAAAGGAATAGGCAAAGAAGCCAGGATAGTTATAGCAGCACACAGGGTCCCAGGGACAAAGAGAAAAACATGCATCTGTGGAAAAGGAAAGGACATCCTTGGAGCTCCAGCTAGGCTGGTCTCACATAAGTTATAAAAGGAGTAAAGTGGCCCCCATTTATCACACTCTTGGCAGGAATCCTGCTCAGCCAGATTATAGTAGACCTTATAGTGTCTCCTAGAAAAATAATCCATCTTCTCATCAGGGTGGACAATACTGCTCATCAGCTGTACTGTTGTAGCCTATTTCAACAAAAGCTGTAGCAGCCTAGCTTGTCAAAATGCTCTCCTGTGTATGGGCTCCCAAAGAGATACTAGCAGATCAGGGGACAAATTTCATGCCTCATCTGTTCTGTGAGCTGTCTCAGATGTTAGGGATCCAGCCTCACTCTGGACTTCCATTTATCATTAATAGACCGATGGATTAATTTAGAAATTCAATCAACTTTTGCAGTTGTTACACAGATATTTCAAAAGTTAAGAGAAAGTTAAGAGAAGCAGACATATCATATGAATCTCTTGAAATCTTGAAATGATAGGAAGCGCATGCTAA
This sequence comes from Microcaecilia unicolor, assembly GCF_901765095.1. Classification (NCBI taxonomy): domain Eukaryota; kingdom Metazoa; phylum Chordata; class Amphibia; order Gymnophiona; family Siphonopidae; genus Microcaecilia; species Microcaecilia unicolor. The sequence continues at coordinate 306,447,774 of NC_044035.1, read as the reverse complement.
TTAATCTGAAGGCCAACACAATGGGGCTTGCCTTACTGTCCTCCAGAACTAGGGCAGAAACCCCACTGGATATGGGGGAGAAGCTCAAGAAAACCTAAAAGCTATAGGTTCCCAAGCTTGTCCAAAGATTCCCAGATGTCTTCACTCTATGATCAAGTTGAACCTAATTAATAGGATGCCACATAAAGACAATGTTGGAATTGAAAGTTCAGCAATCGAATGATCAAAAGCTTGAGGGAGGCCATCAGATTTTAGTCAACATTCCTGAAGAGTATGGTCAAATTCACTAATATCCATCTTCGAGTAAGCTAGGTTTATGTGTTTACTCCATTGATGTTTGAAAAGCCAATGCCATCAAATGTGCTGCATTAATTTTGAATTGTTTGGGGCAACCCAGTGTATCCATGCCTAGGACCTTAAAGTATATAGGTCTTGCTATAAAAGACTGTCTTCATTACAGCCTTGGGGTTGTATCAGTTTAAGGTTTGTCTTTTGGCTTTCATGGAGATACGGCTGACATTAGATAAATGAATGAAAGACATAAAATATATTTACTTAGCCTTGAGACCTTGCATGGCTGCATATTTGGACAATGTGCTTATCCATAGCACTGGTTGGCTGTCTCACTTGGAGAACCTGATAGACCTACCTTCCTTAGGGGTCCTTTTACAAAGGCATGCTGAAAAATGGCTTGTGGTAGTGTAGGCACGGGTTTTGGGCACGTGATGATTCATTTTGTAGCGCACCTGTGAAAAAGGCCTTTTTAAAATTTTTGCCGAAAATGGACGTGCGGCAAAATGAAAATTGATGCGCATCCATTTTGGGTCTGAGACCTTACCACCAGCCATTGACCTAGCGGTAAAGACTCATGCAGTAACTGGGCGGTAATGACCTTTGTGCGCCAAATGCCACTTGGCGCGCGTCTGTTACGTGGGTCTGAAAAAAATATATTGTCAGACATGCGTATCGGACACACACCAAAAATGAAATTACCGCAAAAGCCACGTGGTAGGCGTTAACTCCATTTTGGTACACGTTGGGCGCTCGTAGACACACAGCTTAGTAAAAGGACCCCCTAGTGAAGACAGCACAACTATCAGCAATCCTCTAAATGTGAATTAGCAGGCACAGAGTTCAAACATCTCGATTGTACAGTAGACAGTGGCAAAAGAAATCAATTATAATAAAGGTGAAACAATAATAAGCTGGTCCAGAGGTTTTCAACCCAGTCCTCAGGGCACACCCAGCTAGTCAGGGTTTTCAGGATATCCCCATTGAATTTAATGAGGATACCTGAGCATCTACTTTCCTGAAAGAACATTTATCTATAGTAGAAAAGGAGTCTTTAATGCCCTCTTCAAGCTCTTTGAGCTGAACTTTCACCCCTATGTCCTATGAGATGGGAGGATTGACTATCACCAGATGTGGAAGAGTGTGAGGAGATGTGCATACTTAACAGAGAGAACAAATGGAACAAGAAGGCTATCCAGGTTAGGTACAATGACAAGAAAGGCCTTGGAGACAAGAGTCAAACAGAAGAATAAAGCTGCAGCAAGAAAAAAAAAACCCATCTTAGGTAGAGTAGAGGACAGCCCTATAGAGGAATTCAGAGGAGGTAGAGGGTTGGAATTTCACCCAGGTTGGTGTCACTCAGTCTTGGGTAGAATAGGGGTGGAGAGAAGTGTAAGTAGTTGACTAAGCAGAAGCTACTGAGGAATGTAATGTCTGGAATGAATCCAGAGTGAAAACCCTACAATATGATCTGGGAGAAACAACACGTTCAGGAGGGAGCAGTGCATGGTGGTTAGAGTAATGTGCTAAGAGGAAAGTTGGGATTTAAATTCTTCCTCTCTCACTGGAAATTCCTTTATGACCTTGAACAAGTTACTATGCCATTGCCACAGGTTTTACTAAGATGGCAAGCCCTCTCTGGGTTAGGGGTTTACCTGAGTTGCCTTAAGTACCAGTTTGAAAAAAATAAGTGAATCCAAATCCAAGATGAATGACTGGCCATAAAGGACATTCATGAAGGCTATCAAACCTTACCTTTCGCATATGATTTAAATTATTATTACAGTAAGATTTTTGAGGGGGGGGGGCTAGAAGGCAACATATTTTGTTGTTCTTCCTCTGGTATAATAACACAGCTAGTATGAAGGTTTGTCAATAACTGGAGACCTGGATAGAGTCTACACTCAGTCTCCTGGTGCCTTGCTTCTGATACTGTCGGGACCTTGGACTCACGTTACCGGTGGCGTATTTGCTTGGGTCGGCCGAGCCCCAGTCTTTCCACTAGCTGTGTTGTTCACCACCATGGTGTCTGTCTTATTTGGCACCTCTGCTGTCCCCTTATCTGTTGACAGTGAAGTCTGATCTCTCCATTGCTTGCACTGTTCATCACCATTGCTGATATTCCTTTCAGTTGGTGGGGCCTGGTCTCCCTACTGGTAGCACTATTGAATGCCACCAGGTCATGGGTTACTGGGGCTTGAGTCCCCGACAGTCATGTCCTTTGATGCTGGGCAGCAGATAACACATACAGTAGCACTGCACTCTATGAAGATACTTTTATAAGAAGGTGCCCATTTTTAGAGCCTATTCTATTAAAAATAGACACCTACATTTCTTTGTAGAATGTTAGCATAACCAGTCCAATTTATGTTTTTACACCATCATTCAGCTGGATTATTGTCATTTACATATGTAACTTGGGTCTCATGGCCCACTAGCTCAGTTCAGTTCCACTCAGTCCTACCACAAGCTAAATTTTACCAGCTGTATCAGGGGACCACACACAGCACATTCACAGTTCCAGTTCACCTTCAGTCAAACTTGGGAGTGGGTCAGCAGTCCAGAATAGAGATCTGGGTATTGGGAGCTTGTGACATTCTATGTTATCACCTTGTTCAGTCCAGAGAGCAAGCGTCCCCGCGCTCACCTCCAAGAACCACATAGCACTCAGTTTAAAAATGCAACTCACCTTTTACTGTAACTCCTGTGACAGGCAATCAATAACATATCCTTCAGAAGTCAGCCAATTTGTAATAGCTTCAACTCCAAACCACTTTCCAATTATTCAGTTATCCCTTCAAGAGGAATCCCTGCACCTTTCTCCCTTTGTGATATATTTACAGCAGTATCTTCTGTCTCTTCTTGCTTACATTTGTATACCGCCTCCTTTTATTATTCATCCTGTTGGGCCAGTGTTAATCCAAGTCTGCGCTTGTTACTCCGGATATCAATCCCACTCTTTCAGGCACAGACCCTTTAGGCTGTCCTTCTTCCAGTGATGCACCTCACAAGGCTGCACCCTGGCCTTGAACAGGCTTCCCCTGCTCTGACTCCAGCTTACAGGCTGGATTCCCCCCCCTCCCCCCCCCGTATCCACCTGAAGTGCCAAATTCCCTTCCAGCTGCCACTTACAGGGACAGCAAGGACTCTTTTTTTTCTCAACCTGAGTTTAAACTGCATTCCAGTTTCCCCCTCTGCTCCCAAGGGTCCTGGTGGGAGGGGGGGGGGGGGGTACAGGCAACCAAAGACCTGGTACTCCCCTCAGTAGTCCTTTTTATCAACTATCACTCCTCCCATAATGTCACTCAAACCCAAAGAACATATTTTCTCTGCATCTTATTCCAATACCACTCCCCTCAGGCTGGTCTTCGTCTCACCCAGGGACCTCCCAGCTCTCCCCCCAGTGACTCCAGAGAGCTGACACCAAACACTAGTAATCCCCATATAATGGAGGTTTACACACACACATATGTGTTTACCAGTGCCATAGCCATGGGGGACCTGGGCACCTCATAATTTGGGTTGAGACTGAGACAATATTCACTACCTGCCCTGCTTCCCCCTCCCTTGTGCGCATTCTCAGTTTTAATTAAATTGAGCTTGCACAAGCTTCTCGCATTCTCAGTTTCACTAAAACTGAACATGCATGCCGGGGCGGGATAGCAGGGCAGGCAGCGCAGCACTGAATATCGTCTCAGGAAGGTTTCGGCTGGTGGAGCTTGGGGACCCCCAGCAACCCAGTTTTGTGAGGTTGTGGTGGGGCCAGAAAGTGGCAGGGAGCTCAGCCCCCCCCCCCCCCCCCCCCCAAATCAAGGTCTGGCTATTCCTCTGATGGTCACATACAATGGCTAGAAAATATTATTTGCTATACCTTTAATAATTGCATCAAAGCAGTTTGCAATAAAAATATAAAATTCTAAAGAGAAAAGGAGCAACTGCCAGGAAATAGAACTCCTTTGTCAACAAGGTCATCTGCACAGTCTAAGAATTAGAATTGAAAGCCAGTTCAAATAAGCTTTGAGGGCTTTCTTAAATTTGCTATGGTTCGGTTCAGTATGCAGAGGATATGGAAGGGAGTTCCAGAGACAGGGAACGAGATAAAAGAAGGCAGATGGGTGAGTAGAATCAAGCCAAGCATGAGAAAGTTGTTTTGTTTTTTAAATATATAAGAGGATAAAGTGGGCTTGAAGAAACACCAGCAAACAGATGTGAATCCTTCCATCATTCAGAATAAAGTGAAATAGTGTATAACATCATATAGGAATATATAGGTGTCTCTAGCGTTTAGCACGTGCTCAAAATGCTAGGGCGCCTTAGTAAACAGGGCCCTTAAGATTGCTTAAATGTTGAGCAATCTGAAATTTTATTTTTCTTCTGGTTTGCCCAACATACCACACAGATCACATGGCCCCCTCCCACCGTGAGGTTTGGCTACGCCCCAGCATCATACTAAAGCTTAACGTGCTAAATGCGTCATGTCCTCTTTTATATCTGTGGGCCACATGGCACTTAGCGCACAGTAATGTCCCTTAGTGCGGGCTAAGTTTTTGTAAAGGAGCCCCTATGTGAATGGTGCTGGGACAGAACATGAACAGAGCTAAGACAGTCCCAGACCTTAAATCCATATCCAGATGACGTGTGTGGCTAACTCGGGACAGATAAAATGCTAAGTTATTCAGATAAGTTATTTGGGTAGCGGACTGAATGTTGTCACTATGGGGGTAATTGTGTAGAGGTCACCTAAAGACAGGTACCTAAAGTGTGTGCCCTAAGCAGCAGCAATTACACACATACCTTTAAGAACATAGGAATAGCCATACTGGGTCAGACCAATGGTCCATCCAGCCTAGAATCCTGCTTCCAAAAGTGGCCAATTGAGGTCACAAGTACCTTTCAGAAACCCAATTAATCTGAGAAAAATCAAGGGAAAAGAATATCACTCCTAAATGAAGTTAGAAGCAGTGGCGTAGGAAGGGGGGGATGCGGTCCGCCCCAGGTGCACGCCGCTGGGGGGTGTCGGCTCCGCGCTGGTGCACTGCCCTCTCTGCCCTGGAACAGGTTACTTCCTGTTCCGGGACAGAGAGAGAGCAGTGAATCAGCGCGGAGCCGACACACCCCAGCAACGTGCAGTCGGGGTGGATCGGCCCTCCCGCCCGTCCCTCGCCGCAGGTATGCGCTCCGGGGGGGGGGAGGTCCAGCGGGAGTAGGGTGTGCCGTGCTGCACCCGGGGGGGGGGGGGGGGTGCGCAGCGGCGACTCGCCCCGGGTGTCAGCTCCCCTCGCTACGGCTCTGGTTAGAAGGATAAAGAGGAGTATCCAAAGCAAGCTTATCTTCAGCGCTGTGCCTGTCCGGTGTCAGTTAAGTACTGGAATTGCTGATTTTTTGATTAAAAAAAAATTTACAAGATCTATCTCAGCATAGGAGTCAGATGATTAGTATGTATAAAGTGCTGTAGATCTGGAATAACTTTGTGTTATAGGAGATAGCATAGCCGACTCAATTGCTCTGTGATGCCTCCAAGTTGTATTTATTCTAGGAAGTTTTGTTGGGTAGCTTTGTTTGCACAGTTCTATATGCTTTTGACCACTTTTGCTTGGTTTGCACACTCCTCTTTATCTTTCTAAGAAAGCCAATTAGTAGCAGTGTTCCATGCTACCAATTCCAAGGCAAGCAGTGGCTTCCCCCAGGTCCATCTCATAAATACATAAGTATTGCCATACTGGGACAGACCAAAGGTCCATCAAGCCCAGTATCCTGTTTCCAACAGTGGCCAATCTAGGTCACAACTACCTGGCAAGATCCCAAAAAAGTACAAAACATTTTATGCTGCTTATTCCAGAATTAAGCAGTGGATTTTCCCCAAGTCCATTTTAATAATGGTCTATGAACTTTTCCTTTAAGAAGCTGGCCAAACCTTTTTTAAACCCCGCTAAGCTAACGGCCTTTACCATATTCTCTGGCAGTGAATTCCAGAGTTTAATTACACGTCGAGCGAAGACAAATTTTCTCTGATTACGCTGACTGCTTTTACTACATCCTCCAGCAACGAGTTCCAAACTATTCTTTGAGTGAAAAAAATATTTCCTCCTATTTGTTTTAAAAGTATTTCCATGTAATTTCATTGAGGGTCCGCTAGTCTTTGTACTTATTGAATAAGTGAAAATCGGAAAATCGATTCACCTCTACGTCGATCATATCCCCTCTCACTCTTTAGTTGCGAATACGTATGCTAGCTCCATGGCAAGCATAAATGTTTACACTTAAATGTGGCATTTACGTGCGTAGCTGACAGTATTCCTAAAGCCTAGCACATAAGTGTGTGGCATGCCCCTGCCTTCCATATCCATGTCCCCCTTGCAGTTACATGCTAAAGAATTTAGGCGCTAACTTTTGTATAATAGTGCCAAAGTGCTGTTATTTGTGTAACTGAAAATTTGCCAGTTTTTAACTCCAATAATTGCTGATCATTGGTTGTTAGTGTCAATTTGTACCAAATTAGGCAATTAACTTGCGCTTGTAACTAGCATTTTTCTATAAATTGTGTGCACAATTTTGCACACTGAGGGGTCCTTTTACAAAGCTATGGCAGAAATTAGTCTGCTCTTATACAGGTCTTTCCCACATGCTAAGGCCATTTCTACAGCAGCTGAAAAAGGGCTTATTTTCTCATTTGTAGACAAAAAGGAAGTGGAACTGTGGAGCTGAGAGAGGGGCAGGTGGGACAAGGGCAGGACCAACAGGAGAGCAGGGGCTGGATTAAGGGGGCTGTTCCCTGTTCTGTTCCCTGGAGATGAGGAGTTAAAGCACAAAACCTCTGTTGCTCTGCAGTTTGATACAAAGTGGTGGAATTGCATTCCGGGCCTTTCCCCCAGAAAAGAAATTAAGTACTGGATATACCTATAATATGGGCCCCATGTTATAGCTTTGCTTTAAAGAAAAAATCGAGTATAGCCTAAAGGCCGTGCACTAGTATTTCTATTAGTGCATGGCTATTAACTAAAATTAACACATCGGCCCTTACCACCACCTATTTTGTTAGCGGTAAGGGCTCATGTGCTAATCCATTAGCACATGGCAGTGGTGATGCGCTGATTAGTGCAGAAACGCCCACTCTCCGCCCCCAGAAATGCCTCTTCGGCCAAATAAAAACATGTTTTATAGCACGTGAGTAAGACGCTCACATTTGAAACTTATTGCGGGATTCCCAGTGGTAAGCCCTTTTAAGCTGCGGTAAGCACACATTAGTTCTTACCGCAGCTTCTTTGAATATCATTTTTAGAGGATGGTGAAAGTAAGACACTTGGGTTCAGGTCTACCTCTTCTTTTGTAGCGTGGAGGGGCATTTTCAATATGACATCTAAGTTTGACTTTGGACGTTTTGCACAAAACATCCAAAATCCAAATAAGAAAGAAGGTCATTTTCGAAAAAGAAAAACATAACTTTTTTTTCAAAAATACTATTTCGAACAAGGTTTTGAACGTTTTTATTTTTTGGTCCATTTTCAAAAAAAAAAAAAATCTCACATAAGTCAAAACATAGAGATTCATACCATTGGGATGTAGGAAGAGCCAGCATCTTTTAGTAGACTGGCTCCCTAGACATCCCAGGAGAGCAATGGGCACCCTAGAGGACACGTCTGTGCATTTCATAAAAATTCTCCCAGGTGCCCATCTCACCTTTCCTTCCTTATCTTGTCCCCTGAGCCCTCCAAAATTTACCCAAAGCACACTGTCCCCCACTGTCCCCCACTATAAAAGCCCTTATGGATGAAGGGGGCACCTCTATGTGGATACAGTAGTGTTTAGGTGACTTGAGGAAGTGTCACAGTTTCCACCACAAGTGTGATAGGTAGAGGGAGATAGGGACCTGAGGCCACCTACTCCATAGTGCACTGCACTGACCACTACACTACTCTAGTGGTCTGCATGCTGCTGTAATACTACTACTACTACTACTATTTAGCATTTCTATAGCGCTACAAAGCATACGCAGCGCTTTAACATCTGAGGCTCTCATAGAGGCTGGTAAGTCATATTTTTATTCACATTTTTGGGGAGTGGGAGGGGGGTCGGTGGCCACTGAGAGAGGTATTGAGGGGTCACCCCTGATTCCCTCCAGGGGTCATCTGGTCATTTAAGGTACCTTTTTCTGCCTTATTCATTCTGAAAACAGTTCTAGACCAAAACATCTTAGTTTTAATCCTGGTCGTTTGTTCCATTATAGCTGTAAAACATCCAAGTGTTAGGCGATTTCGGTCTGAACAAATACATGGTATGAATGAATACAAAGTGATATTGTAGTAGAACGAAGTAGATTTAAGGTGGTTACATGTCTAGTTGTTCAAGTCTTGATTGGTGAGAGTAAGGGGGAAAGAAGTGCAATATAAATTTTCTTGAGTACTTTTTATTTGATAATGTAGTTGAATTTTGCTTCTGTAACAAATGCTATACTAGTTTATTTTTTTAAAGCGAAGCATTAACATGGGGCTCTTATAAGTATATCGAGTGTTATTAGGAAGGGTATGGAGTCCAGGTGTGCGGATGTTATAATGCCGTTGTATCGCTCCATGGTGCGACCGCACCTGGAATATTGTGTTCAGTACTGGTCTCCGTATCTCAAAAAAGATATAGTAGAATTGGAAAAGGTACAGCGAAGGGCGACGAAAATGATAGTGGGGATGGGACGACTTTCCTATGAAGAGAGGCTGAGAAGGCTAGGGCTTTTCAGCTTGGAGAAGAGACGGCTGAGGGGAGATATGATAGAAGTGTATAAAATAATGAGTGGAATGGATCGGGTGGATGTGAAGCGACTGTTCACGCTATCCAAAATACTAGGACTAGAGGGCATGAGTTGAAGCTACAGTGTGGTAAATTTAAAACGAATCGGAGAAAATTTTTCTTCACCCAACGTGTAATTAGACTCTGGAATTCATTGCCGGAGAACGTGGTACGGGCGGTTAGCTTGACGGAGTTTAAAAAGGGGTTAGATAGATTCCTAAAGGACAAGTCCATAGACCGCTATTAAATGGACTGGAAAAATTCCTCATTTTTAAGTATAACTTGTCTGGAATGTTTTTACGTTTGGGGAGCGTGCCAGGTGCCCTTGACCTGGATTGGCCACTGTCGGTGACAGGATGCTGGGCTAGATGGACCTTTGGTCTTTCCCAGTATGGCACTACTTATGTACTTATGTACTTATGTACTTAATTTCAGGGGGAAAGGCCTGGAATGCAGTTCCACCGCTTCATATCAAACTGCAGAGCAGCAGAGGTTTTGTGCAGAACAGGGAACAGCCCCCTTAATCCAGCCCTTGCTCTCCTGTTGGTTCTGCCCATGTCCCACCTGCCCCGTCTCTGAGCTCCACAGTTCCACTTCCTTTTTGTCTACAATAGAACATACAGATACACTGTTGAGCAGCAACGCTTGACCTGATCATTGGGACTCACCTAGCCAGTCTGTTTTTCAGGATATCCATCATGAATTTGTTTGAGAGATATTTGTATATTCACGATGATTATCCTGAAAACCAAACTGACCTAGGAAACGGGTACTCATGTTACTGGACTGTGAAGTACAGTCATTTTAGATTTTAAATTGATTTAGATGAAACGTTTTCCCGCATAGTTCCCTGAGATGGCAGAAAAAAATGCAACCATAACTGTCTATCTCACTCATTGTATCTGGGAAACTGGAGCTGCAGAGCATAAAACAGTCGAGAACATCAGAAGAGGCGCCTTGAGAATGGACACTAGACAATAACATTTCTAGCATTTCTCCAGACTGTACTTAAGAGTGGTCAGGTACTGTGCCTAGTTAAATATTTGCTTAGATATACTTTTTTTTTCCAGTGCATTGCAGACATTCCTGATGAAAACTGTTAACTGTTGCATTTTACAGGCGTTTAGTTGGTGCCTGCCACTTTATTCATTCTGAGTGTAACTGGTTTAGTCCCCACTTGGAAATACTTTAGAGAAACTCGAGTGCGATCCTACAAAGAGGGTCCTTGTTTACACAGAAATAGTTCAGCTTTCATGTTTCTAGCTGAGAGGCCTGCTCTTTTCCCCCATTCGGAACTTGTTTCCTGTATGCTATGCAGAAACTGTGATCTTGCCACAGAGTGGAACTCTTTAGCTTGTCTTCATTTTCTCTTTTTCTTTAGTTTTTTTTTTTTCCTTTTTACGTATTCTCCTGGAAAGCAACGGTATACCTCAAACACCTGCCAGATTTGCATGGCAGTCTTAGTTGACCCGTAGACCCAGTTCACAGTTGACATATGAACTACGGAGAAGCGATCCTAGCATTTTGATAGTAAGCCAGAGTCTGATACAGAAATAGGCAGTGGGATGGGATCCAATAATTTTTGGCCCTGGATCAATGAAAGCTGTCATGGGGCCAGTAGATCGTCGGTATGTGGACTTAGTTCTATAGATCATTTTCAGGCTGCTGTCACCCCAGCTCCACGACCAGAACATTATTATCAATGTGTCATCAAGTCTGCCAGGAAACTTTATTACTTTTCCCCGCTTTGATTTATATTTATTCTCTTCTGAAATTTCATACAGAGTCCTTTTGAATAATAAATTGCAGAATTGTTTCTTTTATGTTAAAATAGGCTTAACTGTTTTTTCCTCACCATTCTAGGGCAAGTTCCCCCTTCCCCATTTTTGCTTGATACAGTATTTCCATGACTAAGTATCGTAAATATGAAAACATTTTCCCTTACCTTTACTCCCCCTCATCCCTCCCAGAACCACCTTTGGCCTACAGAACTATTTTTCCAGCTGATCTAGTTTTCCTATCTGTATCTAAATCCAGCCCATGAAAGAAATTTTCCTATTTTTTTAAATACATTACAGTGGCAAATGCAGTAAGGGCTGGTGCAGTTTCCTGGCCTCACCAGCCACAGAAGACAGTGGTAGTGTGACTTGTTAATAACCTCATTAATCTCCAGTGGGGCCATCCCTCTATTACCAGCTTCTCAGTAATTTGAAATGACCTATGTGGCCCTTCACTTAGATGTAGGGGCATCTGGGTAATTTCCAAAGCCACTTCCACAAGAAAAAGAGTGTTTTATCAGGGGAAAAACGCTTTTAGAAAATTTTGTTGCCCTCTATTTAGGTACAAGCATACACATATTTCCATGTCACAATTATTTAATTCATTGCAAAGGGTGAGGAGCATTCAAAGTGAATGTAGGTGTATACTGTGGAAACCCTGCAAAGTCTGTAGAGTGTTAAATATGTGTGTATGTGCTTTTAATTAAAGCACACAGTTCCTACTGTACCTTAATTTAAGATTGATTTGAAGGCTCCACCGATTTCATGGCTTAAAATCCTTTCAGACAGCAACGCGTTCTATTAAGATATTGGATAACTGCCTTCCTGAGTGGTTCACGGTTACCTATAAGCAGTCTAAAATGCCACAACCAGAGTGGAGCTTTGCAATGTTGTGGTTAGAAATAAGGGTCAACAGGTAAGTCATAGGTGATTCTTTTTTATTGGATTAGCTCGATATATCTGGACTAGGTTTTGAGATCTGTATGGGGCAGCAGGGAGCTTTAGATCAGTTGTCACCATTTTGAATTTTGATGTTGGCAGGGGAGTACTGATTGAATTTGGCTCCTGCCTGATAGAGCTGAGGCTGCACGGAGGAGAGAATGAAGAAGTTGGAGGCCTGGGGGACTTTTTTGGAGGGGAAGGCAGTTAGAGGTGCAACTTGTGTTTGGAGTTAGAGCTATGATGATATTTTCTATGGGGATATAATGGGTTATTCCAAGGTTGGAGCTTTAACTAGGAGCTGAGGAACGTATGCATGTTAGCACCATGACCACAGAAATTAAATTGTGGTATTCACTAGAGTTTAGTGAATGCCATGGTAATTAACACATGCAAAACCAATTTTAACGTGGTTTAATAAATAGACCTATGTATTTATTAGAATTTCAGACACAAACAGGTCATGTTTCTATGTTTCCAATTCTCATATAAGCTGGGGCCTAGAAGTACGTGCTACTTAGGTGTGTCAGGTGCCATTGATTGTCAATTAGGTGTCTTTGTGCACTAGTGCCTAAGTGCCATAGTGCATACCTGTGGGGGGGGGGGGGGGGGGAGAGGGGAACTGCATGTGGGCAGGCCATGGGCATGTGTTCCATTACATGCATAGTTTATAGAACACTGTAAATTATGTGCATCACTTGATTCACTTTGGCATGCCAGTTTACACCTGTCATTGCTGTGGCACAAGAGGGCATGCCTAAATATGGGCACACCAATGCCAACATATGCTAGTATTTTATAATGGAATCTTGGTGCCAAGATCTATTATAGAATTGGTGTTAATTGCCTGGCATTGGAGTGTCTAAACTGAGGCACCGATTTATAGAATTGCCTCAAAAATGTTACTGTTCAGAAAAGGAAATCTTGAACCCAGGGGTGGGCTGACAGTGATCTGGGCCCTTGGGCAATAAGGGTCATAGGCCCCTAATCACCTATCAAAAGTGATTAAATTAGATGGAAACTAGGGAAGAGTGGTCCCCCAGGGACTGCCCTATTGTTCTAATGGTCAGTCCGCCCCTACTTGAAGCCAAGCGAGAGTTTCCTTTTGAGCCCAGTACATTTATAAGAGCTTTCCCATATTAAACATCCTCCCTCCCCCAAAGGGATCCAATCAAAACTCCCTTAATATCTGCTGGGGGTCTTCCTGGTGGCTAGGGAGTAGGTTGGAACAATTCCTAGTCACTTTTACCCTAGTGGTAGCCAGGTTTAAAGGGGGTAGAAATGGAATGGGACTTGATATATTGCCTTTCTGTGTTTTTTGCAACTGCATTCAAAGTAGTTTACATACAGGGGCATTTTCGAAAGAGAAGGACGCCCATCTTTCGACAGAAATCGGAAGATGGGTGTCCTCTCAGGGTCGTCCAAATTGGCATAATCAAAAGCCGATTTTGGGCGTCCTCAACTGCAGTCCGGTTCACCGGGGCGTGTCGGAGGCAGGACTCAGACGTGCTTAAGAGATGGGCGTCCTCGGCCAATAATGGAAAAAAGAAGGGTGTCCCTGATGAGCTTTTGGTCGACTTTACTTGATCCATTTTTTTTCACTACCAAGCCTCAAAAAGGTGCCCAAACTGACCAGATGACCACAGGAGGGAATCGGGGATGACCACCAGATGGAATCGGGGATGACCTCCCCTTACTCCCCTAGTGGTCACCAACCCCCTCCCACCCTAAAAAACTGAACATTTTTTTTTCCAGCCTCAAATGTCGTACCCATCTCCATGACAGCAGTATGCAGGTCCCTGGAGCAGTTTTAGTGGGTGCAGTGCACTTCAGGCAGGTGGACCCAGGCCTATCCCCCCCCCCCCCCACCTGTTAAACTTGTGCTGGTAAATGTGAGCCCTTCAAAACCCACCCGAAACCCACTGTACCCACATGTAGGTGCCCCCTTCACCCCTTAGGGCTATGGTAGTGGTGTACAGTTGTGGGGAGTGGGTTTTGGGGGGGGGGTTGGGGGCTCAGCACCGAAGGTAAGGGAGCTTTATACCTGTGAGCAATTTGTGAAGTCCACTGCAGTGCCCCCTAGGGTGCCCGGTTGGTGTCCTGGCATGTGTCCAGTGCACTACGAATGCTGGCTCCTCCCACGACCAAATGCCTTGGATTTGATCGTTTTTGAGATAGGCGTCCTCGGTTTCCATTATGGCCGAAAACTGGGGACAACCATCTCTAAGGTCGACCATCTCTACACTTAGGTCGACCATCTCTCTAAGGTCGACCTAAATGTTGAGATTTGGGTGTCCCTGACCGTATTATCAAAATGAAAGATGGACGCCTATCTTGTTTCGATAATAGCGGTTTCCCCACCCCTTTCCTGGGACGTCGTTAGAGATGGGCGCCCTTAGAGATGGTCATCCCTGTTCGATTATGCCCCTCATAGTATATACAGGTACTTATTTGTACCTGGGGCAATGGAGGGTTAAGTGACTTGCCCAGAGTCACAAGGAGCTACAGTGGGACTCAAACTCAGTTCTCCAGGATCAAAGGCCGCTGCACTAACCTCTAGGTTCCACCCAAAGTCCTTAGTTGTAGTCTCATGGTACTACCACTAGGGGTCAAGCTGCCAAATAAGATACATTTTGCTTGTTCTATGCTACTGATGGTGATGCTGACTTTTGAATCAAGATTCAACTCCATGGCAGTCACTGCAAAGAAATCATAAAGAGGGACTTCTTCATGGAAGTTGGGAAAGGTTCGAGATGTCTTAACTGAAATGGAAATGATTGAATATAAGATACAGAGAGAGACTGCAATCTGTTGCATCCAGCATTCTTTGCTACCTTTGAACTTTTCAGAAAAATGCATTTTATAGGTATTGTTCCTAGAACCCTTAGAACTAAATGTTGCCTCCAATGTAATTGTGTTTTCCTAATGTTTTAATTTGTTTATCATTTTCCTTCAGTCTTTTTACATTATATTTGGTTCACTGTATTTCATTGCTGCAGCTTTTAACTGTGGTGAACTGTCAGCACCTTGACTTGCTCACAGGAAGTACTCATTTACGGAGTACTGTGGCATCTCTCTGGTTCATTAATGCAGTTGAATTTTCCAGAACCGGAGTAGTAGCAGTAGAATAATAGTGAGTCAGCTGGGATATATTTCAAGAGCATCCCCTTCCTGTCCTGTGATCAAAGGCCAAAAAATCATTTTTTTTGAAGCGTGATATTCTGTTTTTGTCAGTGGCTCTGGCCCCCCAAGCAAAAACAAAATCAAAGCAAAAGGTAAATAGAAGGGAAGCTCTGCTTTTCAGGGAATGGGCAGACAACTGTTTATGAAATCTGCTGCGCCCTTAGTGGGGTTCTTTGAGGTAATACAGTGCAAACAGTGCGTCTTTGATCAGTCAAGTGGCCCTTGTGCTAGGGTTCCAAGCCAAGCCCTTTCAATTTCATCATCTGCACTTTGTCACTGCTCCTGTGCTGATTAGAAACACAGATGCCAACGTCTAAAAAAAAACAGGAAAACAAGGTAGAATATGTAGAGGGCTGGGAAGGAACGAAAGGGGTAGGTGGGTGTCCAAACACAGAACAGGGAAAATATATAAACTGCAGCAGTATGCACTTTGTACGGTGAACTAATGAGGAGGATCAGAAATTCACTGGCCCATCCACTGTTTGGGATCAACCTTTTCCTGTGTTCAGCTGTCAAAATGTTTCATAAGGGATTCTTCCTTGGTGTTTCAGTATATGTGCCCTTGTGTATTCTCTTAGGTTGCTTTCTTCCTGTGAAATGTATAGTGTGCACCAGCTCCTTGAAAGAATGATCATAAACGGTACTGTTGGGGAAGCAGGGTGTGGAAGGGTATAACTCCAAATTTGGATCAGTAAAAATAGCCCAGTATTTTACAGAGGGAGAGGGTAGCATCATGCTAGCGCAAAGAGTAGTAGACGGCTAAATCCACCCATTGTGATTTTTATAGTGACAATATTTGTCTGGAACGTATTGGATTGAAATAGAGTCCAGGATACGTAGAGGAAGATTCCAGTTAGTGTCAGATAAATCTGAAATTTCGGTAGTAATAAAATGTTACGAATACAGATGTGGAAGCATTCTCATACCTTCTGGAAGGCAAAATAATAACATATCCCAGATTTGACTTCATAGCATTACTTTTTGGGCACTAATTTTTGGAAGTCTATTTATTTTGGAAGAAGAAAATCAACCAAATGGAGGTTCTCTGTCTCTATTTTATCTGGTGATTGTTTACTACTACTACTACTACTATTTAGCATTTCTATAGCGCTACAAGGCATACGCAGCGCTGCACAAACATAGAAGAAAGACAGTCCCTGCTCAAAGAGCTTACAATCTAATAGACAAAAAATAAATAAAGTAAGCAAATCAAATCAATTAATGTGAACGGGAAGGAAGAGAGGAAGGTAGGTGGAGGCGAGTGGTTACAAGTGGTTATGAGTCAAAAGCAATGTTAAAGAGGTGGGCTTTCAGTCTAGATTTAAAGGTGGCCAAGGATGGGGCAAGACGTAGGGGCTCAGGAAGTTTATTCCAGGCGTAGGGTGCAGCGAGACAGAAGGCGCGAAGTCTGGAGTTGGCAGTAGTGGAGAAGGGAACAGATAAGAAGGATTTATCCATGGAGCGGAGTGCACGGGCAGGGGTTCTTGTGCTTCCAGCTTGTATAGTACCATCTTAACCTCAAGAAAGCACTTAGGCCGACATATGCTAATTATTCAGCAATTTGTTTTGGAGAGTGACGTACAGGTTTGATATATGTGATCTGTATTTTGTAATTTCTGTGACAGATCTGATGAGAACACTGTTTTATTCCTTTTTATTTCTGTTGAATTTATGTCTTTTTGACAAATCCTTTATTGTTTTTTTTTTAATTATTGTATCGTAAGTTGAGTTTCTTTTTTTTTAATTTTTTAATCCACAGTGCCTGCCTCACGAAGAATACCCGCTTAGCTATCTACAGCAGGGTTATCAATAGAAATAAAATAAAACATAGAAAAGAAAATAAGATGATACCTTTTTTATTGGACTAACTTAATATATTTTTTGATTAGCTTTCGAAGGTAACCAGCAGGGTTAAAACTAGCTGCACACAATTTGCCCTCTGATAGTTCCTGCAAGAATACATATTTCCAAAGAGCTGAAAGTCCCAGCAATTCAATCAGTAGAAAATATGTTTTGCTGAACAACTTTGCTAGTGCTGTGGCTTCCCTCCTGGGCAGGAAAGCAATCCAGTTACCATAAATCCTTAAGAGGGGAGTCATTTGGGTATAAATGAAAACAAAAGCTGGTTTATGCAGACCCACTTTAGTCACAGGATCTGGCTTCATTTTTGAAAAAGGGAGTTGGAGCTCCGGCCTGCCTGCTGGTTTAAATGGGATGCCAGGGCCCTTTCATCTTTTGCCTGGTCTTATCACGCTTATGGAGGAATGCAATCTGTTTTAAAATTTTTGTCTGCAACTAAATTGTAGCAAGCCCAGGTCATTAGGTTATCTTCCTTTGAACCAGCTTTCTTTGGCTTGCTATAACGTAAATTGTAAGTGAATCTGTTGTGTGGGTTCAATGGCACCGAGCCCTGTGTTTGGTCACGACGTTTGAGGTCATCACAGGATAATTTTCTGGCAATTCCTGCGCTTAAACTCATTTGGCTAGGTTAAAGAACAAAGCTTTTTTGGCTGTGGCTGAACACATTACCCAAGGACCTGTTAGACTTTAAGAAATGTGTAAGACCTGTTTATTCAGTGGCTTGATACTGTAATATTTTAATTCACGTGGAGGTGACTTTTCAAAGCACAAGAAGTTTATTTGTTTGTTGTTTTATGTATTTATGGCATTTATATCCCACATTACCCCAAGTAACCTGTGGAGCTTTGTAAGTCTATGTGCTTTGAAAATGAGCTCCTGTATCTGGTTTATCACGATTAATAATTTTATTGTATTTTAGATTTGGTCTACATTTTATAAACTAAGGGCCAGATTCTATATAAGGCGCCTAAAATATCTGCATGGTAAACATTTCCGCCTAAGCGTTTTGTATAAGCAGCGCCTAGATTTAGTCGTGGTTTTATAGAATATGCTTAGTTGAAACTCCAGAGCCTAAAAGTACGTGCCTCCATTTACACCAACGAAAACGTGGCATAAATCCTGGCACGCACATTTACAGGCACTGGGCCATATTCTATAACTACGCACGTAAACTTTGAAACACCAATTTCTCCACCCATAGCCATGCCCGTTTTGAACTGCATGCATTAGAATTTAGGCGCAGTTCATTACAGAATATGCATAGTAAGTTGTGCAGGTAAATTCTAATTTACCAATTAGTGTTTATTATTGCTTGTTAAGTGCTGTTATCAATGCTGATTAGCCTGTTAAGCCAATTAAGTTATACACGTTGTTATAGAATACACCTGGATTTTGGCAGGGATCTCTAAGCATGCTATATAGAATCTTGTACATAAATAGCTCTTGTAAAATTAGATTAAACCAGCTGGTAAAGCCAGTGCATACTTGTACAGTAGGTATGCTCCGGAGAGGAGGTAGTGCAGAGCGTGGGTGGAGTTGCCTTCAGTCTAGTTATGATTTCTGCATGATTATTGTTAGTATTTTATAAAGACTCTTGGAGGGGTATTTTCAAAAGAACGTCTGAATCAGAATTGGGACAATGCTGCTCATAGTGTCCAAAAAAAATCATCCATCTCACAGTCATTTTTCAACAGGAAAAACGTCAGGTGTAAATCCTGGAGCGTAGATTAGGTGCAGGTCCTCCAAATTTCATAATACTGAATGCATCTCTAGTGAATATCACTGACCCTCCCTCACACCGCATGCCCCTCTCATAGCCACGTGGCCTCTTTAGTTGCGTGCTATAGGGTTTATGTGCGCATTTTTATAGAATAGCACTTTGCAAGATGTGCGCCTAAATCAAAATGTTTGCCAATTAACGCCAATAATTGATTGCTAGCACCCAGTTATTAGCACTAATTGTCTTGTCAACTAATTAAATTGGGCATGCATCCAAATTTGCATGTGCGGTTTTGAGTGCCAAATATAGAAACTGGCCTAAACATCTATCGTGGTGCAGGCTCACCCATCCCGCAGTTATTTCAGCAGTTTCATAAAAAATATAACTGCCATACTTGGTCAGACCAAAAATTCATCAAACCTATTATCTTTTTTCCATTAGTGGACAATCCAGGTCACACATGGCAGGATCTCAAAAAGGAGCAAGATTCCAATCTACTTACCCCCGAGGGATAAGCAGTGGCTTTCCCAAGTCTACTTTAATAAGAGGTTTCCTCCAGTAACCTGTCTAAACCTTCTTTAAAAATTACATTAACTATATTTTACCACTTTCTTTAGCAACACATTCCAGAGCTCATACATTGAGTGAAAAGCATTGTCTCCAATTTGTTTGAATGTACGACTTATAGTAGTAACTTGATGGTATGTTTCCTAGTCTTTGTGCTTTTTGAAAGAGTAAGCAACGAATCTGCATTTACCTTTCCACTTCACTTATGATTTTGTAGGCCTCCTGTCATATCTTTTTTCAGCCTTTTCCTCTCCAAGCTGAACAGCTCTAATCTCTTTAGCCTTTCTTCATAGGGGAATTGTTCCATTATTACTACTACTACTTATCATTTCTGTAGCATTGCTAAACATTCCATCTCATTTATCATTTTGGTCTCCCTTCTCTGTACCTTTTTTGTTTTTGTTATATCACTTTTTTTGAGACCAGAATTGCACATTAAGTTTTATCTGCCATCTAGACGCCCAGTTTTGTTGTCTTGCAAAGTCCTCCTGCAAATGTTTTACAGTTACACAACTTGGGGGCTATTTTACTATGTCGCATAGGCGCATCCACGCATCCTATGCATGTCGGTTTTGAACTACCACCCGGCTATCGCGTGGCCCGGGCAGTAATTTCATTTTTTAATGTGCATTTGCTATGAGTGCTGGAAATTTTCCGGCGTGCGGCGCTAACCAGGTGGTAATCGGCATTGTATGCGTGCTGATGATTACTAGTCGGTTAACATGTGAGACCTTATCGCTAGGTCAATGGGTGGCAGTAAGGTCTTAGGCCCAAAATGGATTCGTATCAATTTTCATTTAGCTGCACGTCCATTTTTGACCCCCCCCCCACAAAGGCCTTTTTTGCAGGTGCGCTGAAAAATGGACCTGCGCGTGTCCCATACGTATGTCTACACCAGCGTAGGCCATGTTTTGACGCACCTTAGTAAAAGGACCCCCTGGTATTTAAAGTGGTCTAAAATAATCAAAATAGCACAAATGAAATTAATAATAAAAACAAATCATGATAGTATATGTGGCCGTCTTTGAGAAAAGGTGAGTAAAGTAGTGGATCCAAAATGTTGGGAATGGCTGTTTTTTTTTTTTTAATGTCATAGGTTGAAGTTCTGTAACTTTTTTTTTTCCCCCCATAAAGGGATGGGATTTACATGGTTGTGTTACAAATTGTTTGCTCTAGCAAATTCATTAAAACCTCATTTTGTGTTTCTGGTGACTTAGTCGATTTTTTTCCAGAGATGGTCACATATTTGACTGGGGTACATCATATGAGTAGAGTAACAGTTAACAATTTTACTTTGGATGATTGCTTAGTGATGAAATTTAGAGCTAATTTTTGAGATGTAGTTTTTATTGGCTGTGTAGAATTCTGGGAAGGTCATTCACTTGGGTCTGAAACTGGTATAGCAAGAAGGTATCAGTAGAACTTATTGGGCATATTTATTGTTTCAACATGCAGTTTGGACTTGCTAGCTGCTCTTTAGCTGTGTGCATTTCCTGGTAGGAGAAACCTGCCCCACAACATACCAGTTTCTTTATGGTTCTAAAAAAACTTGCTTCTAAATAAAACATTGCCTTACATCAACAGTTCCAGTAGACATTCTGTTTTGAGGGGGCAGGCACTGTTCTAAAGTGGCTTGTGTCCAGCTGTTTCACATTGTCGTCTTCTTTCCTCCCACCCTACTGCAGAAATTAACAGATTTGTTGGGAGCCAGAAACTGAGATACAACTGAAGCCTTTAAGACTTTAAGGGCTGAAAAAAGTTGAAGAGATGTTCACTGATTATATATCTAGTAGATAAAAATAAAAAGAAATTTGAGGAATGTTAATTGCTGATAGACTGTCTTTTGACGTCGGAAAGGAGTTGTGAGCTATGGATTGAAGGCCTCTCATTTACAAGTCTATTGGCTATTTATTTTTCCACGTTGACTTTATCTTTATTTATCTTTTAAATAATGTTTTTTATTTTCTAGTATCTCACAATACTCTGCCAATCAACTGCAGCTAGTTTGGAATGGGCTTTGCCAACATGTCATACATTTTGCCCAGTGAACATACTTCAATATGATAGTAAATAATAGCTAAATTACTAATGTGTGCTTCCAAATTAGCATGCACTATAACACTGTTGGGGTAGGTTGAAGAAAGAGTGCCCAAATGTAGGAGCCAGGATGATGTGTGCTATTTGTGAATTTTTTAATGGCAGTTCAGCATGGAATTGCCGTTATAGAATACTAGAGTAGGGCCACAATTTTGTGCCTAACTTTAGGCGTGATCACTTACGTCATGGCAAAGGCTGGTGTAAATGCTTGTACCTAACTACTACTAGTATTCTATAACCTGCACACCTAACTCCTAGGCATGACTATGACCCATCCATGCCCCTCCCATATCCGCCCCTCCCCCAGAAATTGCTCGTGATGGAATTGGCTTGTACAACTTCTAGAATAGCAATTAAGGGCAGTTACGTATGGAAATGCTAATTGATGCCAATTAGTGCCAAGTTAATCTGATAATTGGCTGGTGACTCCAATTAACAGCCAATTATTAAGCTGCACATACAGGTTGGTGTGCTTCATGGTTTGGGTTGAGAAGCACTGCTTGAGACTTCCACTGTTGATCTATGCCCAGTAGTGGCAGGTGTCAGCATTCGTTGTCTAGGTATGGTCTCAGGTCCAGTTCACAGAGGCAGTGGGTTCGTAGAGGCAGTGGGTTCCCAAAGAATACACAATCCACAAGGGTTTGGATATATATATATAGAAAGTATATTGTATTTACATATATAGGCTCACAGCACTTAGTACAAGTAAATATTACAATGCTGTATCTGTGTGTGTGGATTTAGATGGGAATCAATGAGAGAAAGGTAAGAATTGGGGGGTGCAGAGAAAGAGAGAAGCCTTGAGGTAGGGCTGAAGGTGTGTATGTGCAGAGAAAGAGAAAGAGCCTAAGAAAGCAGAGCCATGTGCTCTGAGTAGAGCTGAAGGAGAAAGGGGGGACCAGTGCCAGGGGCTCTGGTGGCTGAAGATGTGTGTGTGTAGAGAAAGAAAGAAAGAAGAGCTGCCCACCCAGAGAGCCATGTGCTCTGCTCTCTCTATATATCTAACAGGAACAGAGAGGGATCAAACAACTTCCTTTCTTCCCAGCCTTTGTTTGTCAGCTCTTTCTTTTACAAACTCCAATTTACTTTCCTGATGCAAGGACGTTGACCATTTTCACAGGTTCTACTCTTTGAAGTCCCCAGCTTTGGAGCCTATCTGCTTGGCTTTCTTTGTTCTTAGAGAGCCCTGCTCCCAGATAGGACATAGGTATGCTAATCAGGGGTAATTTGAGAAACAAAAGGGCTACCAGGCAGCTGGGCAGCATTTGGTCCATTTGCCATCCTCAGAGCTTCCTGAGGGAGAGGGGAGTTATCAGGAGTTGGTTTCATCAATCCTGACATCCAGCAATCCTGACAGCAGTCAGCATGAGTCCTTTGAGTCAGTGAACATTCACAGGCCCCCATCCCCTCATAAGTAGCCTTCATGTTAAGACTGGAATTGCATGCAGAATATTGGGATCTGTGGGTGCACACTGCTGCCTTCCTGCTTTAGATGAATGGGTAGTGGAGGAAGTGGAGTGGAGATCTAACTTTTCATCATCTTGAATCACTGAATCACCTGAATTTTCAGTTATTAAAATGGGGTCATAGTGGTTAAAAGTTTGAGAAGCACTGATAAAAAAAAATTTGTCAGTCTTATCTGTTCAGCTTTCCAACATTACCATAGACCAGGAAACAATACTGTAACTTTTAAACAACAAACTTGGTACCATCCCTACAGTCCTGCAATTTTTTGAACTCCATTGATTAAACAAACACAAGATGTAAGAGTAAGGTTGTAATTGGTCTGTTCTGTAGACAGCAACAAATACAACTATTTAATGCCTACCAAAAATATGGAAAAAGCCATTAATTGAGAAAGGAAGACAAGTTGCAAAACACACTACTTCCAAACTTGATTGCACTATGCAGAATGTTGTAAGGCAAACCGTGCACATTTCCCCCCCTATGCCCATCAGAAAAACTCTGAGGCTGGCATTGTTCAAATGCTGAAACAGCAGCAGTGTTGGAACCGTGCTGACCTTCCCTTTTTTATTTCTAAGGACATGAGCATTGCATGTCAGTGTACACATTAAGGCCCTCTTATGTATGCTAGAAGTAGCATGGTATGCAGTAAAGCCTTGTTCTGTGTGTTAAAGACATTAAGATTAATGGGGTCGATATTCAGACCGTGGGAGTTAGCTTGCAATATAACTGGCTAACCGCTAACTGCGAATTTTCAGCAGGTCATGGCCGGACATGTCCCGCTGAGAATTCACAGATAGCCGGTTAAGCACTATTTAACCGTCCAGATGTCATTCCTGACCAGTTAAATGGTTTTGCATATCGGGGGGGGGGGGGGGGGTGCATGTGTCCGACACACTTTCATTGGAGAAATGCCATCCATGGTTTAATGTCTTTGGGGCTTGGAATGCAATATTAACCCAAAATGTAAAAAAAAAAAAAAATTCTGGTCCTTGTCACCTAAAACATGTAGAGCAATCCTCACTTGTGACTTTAAGTTTCTTCTCCTGATATTTTTGTTTTTAAATATAGTATGACTTGACCATTGTTAGGCTTTTTTTTTTTTTTGGGGGGGGGGGTGTAGCTATTAAGGAACAGGAGGGTGTAGGGATGGGGGGGGAAGGGTTTAAGTATTTTGGGAGGCTATAAGAGTTTGTTACTCTATGTGGGGAAGTTGGAATAGGTTGGGGAGGGGGGAAAGTAAGGGTTTCTTTTGCTTTTGTTAAAAATGAAATCTAATGATGTACAGGATCACTACTTGTTAACTAGACATATGCATCTTTAATGGGTTTTGCTGTTTTCTGTTTCATTCAATAAAAATATTTAAACATAAAATTCATATGTCCATACATGTGACTGAAGGAACCTCATTGTGTCCTTTTGTGTCTCCAGTTTATGACAGTTTTTTGGCGCTTTTATTTATTTATTTATTTTGTTGTGGAAGCCATCTCCCCTCCCTTTTGTGGCTTTACTGAAATGGTCTGTCTGTATTTTGTTGGTTCCTTTTTGTAGTGTATCCGCTGCTTATTAAAAATTATATTTTAAACCGGTTTGATATCCAAAATTGAAAGGTGGTTTACCAAATTTCAATAAATAAAATCAATAAGGGTTTGGCATATGAAAAGTTATTCTTCAAACATAGAGTTTAGATTTTTTTTTAAAATTTTGGATACTTTATTTATAACATCAGAACAGAACGCACCAATGCAGAATAGAAGAATACATAAAACAGCTTTTTTTTAAAGTGTGTCCTGCTTTGTCTCTTCTATAATTATGAGGGTTACTTTACAAAGGTGTGCTTTATGTGTAAAACTTAATTTTATAAAATTGTGCAGCTGTATACACATGTAAAAAGTTCATGCACTCAAGAATTGTGGAGACCATGTATGTAGGCTTTCCAGAGGGCATAGCTTGGGTGTAAACATTAACATTATCATTGCATGATTGATTAAATGGTAAGAAGCATGGGCTGTGGAAGTGCCTGTGTTTGTTGCCCAGTCACAGTATCTATTTGGAGCTGCAAGTGACCTGACAGTCATATCTAGACCATCTTGTGTTTCAGCTGGACAGTGACTTGGTTTTTGGGAGTGGTGAGCTCATCAAAAGGGCTCATACTGGTCTTGGAGTCCAGTGTCATCAACCTTTATGCCCTAACCCCTGAATTCTATATATGGTGCTCAAAATTGCACATGGAAAATTGAGCATGTGCCCGATTTGCACATGCAATTAATTGAATAATGAGCCAATTAGTGCTGATAATTGGGTGCTAATAATTATCAAAGCCAGTTGACAACAATTAGAATTTACGTGTGCATATTGCTAGGTGTATTCTACAAAGATGCGCATGTAAATTCTAGTGTGCGCATCTGAAAGGGGGACGTAGCCATGGAAGGGGCATAGGCGGGTCATGGAATTTGTGTGCACTGTTACAGAATGTGCCTGATCCATGCCTAATTTAGGTGCAGGAATTTACACCACTTTTCAGTTGGTGTAAATTCTTGCACCTAACTTTTAGGCGTGGATCTCGGCGCTATTCTATAAATGGCGCTCAACTTGGAGTGCTGTTTACAGAATAGCGCTTACCTTGGATTCTATATAGCATGTCTAGAGTTCCACATGTAAATCTAGGCCTATTCTATAACTATGCTCATAGATTAATTGTTTTAACAAGCTGTTAAGCATTGTTAACAGCTCTTAACAAGCAAAAATGAGCACTAATTGGCAAAAATAAGAATTTACGCTCGTACATTGCTAAGAGCATTCTGTAATGTACTACGCCTGAATTCTAACATGCACGGGCAAAAAGGGGTGTGCTTACGGGCATGGAAATGCGTGTTTCATGGGCATTCTGAATTCTATGTGCGTTGTTATAAAATATGAGCCAGTGCGCAGGAATTTACATCAGCTTTTCGTTGGTATAAATGGATGTGCAAAGATTTAGTCCCGTAAACTATGCCTAAGAATATTCTAAATACTGCATGTAGATTTATGCATGATATTTAGAATACGTTTAGGCGTTAATTTTAGGCGCTACATATAGAATTCGGCCCTTAGTGCTTACATTTTTTGGCACCAGTTTTTTGCCGCCATATATAGAATTTGTCCTTGTCTTAAGGTGTGTTATACGTCCTTATGATAAAAGATCGAACGTGCCGCTGATGCAAGCAGTTTGTTGCCGGAACATGTTGGGCTCTTTCGAACACATGATAGGACCATACAGAAACTTTTTTTCTTTTTTTTTACCGAAGGCTGCTTTTAATAAACTTCAATTGACTTTTCAGTCACTGGCTGTTTCTTTTGGCTGTTTTTTTGCCTAATTTGGGCACCTAAATTTACGCTTGATCCTGAGATGCATTAGCATCTTAATTGGCTATCTAACCATTAATGAGCAATAATTGGACACTAGCAACCAGTTATTGATGTTAATTGGCATGAATTTGGATTTATTCTGTAATGCATGACACCCAAATCCCATTGCATGCAGCTCAAAAAGAGGTGAGACCATAGGAGGGGCATGGGCATGTCTGGGGTGTTCCAAAATTTGCGCATCTTGTTACAGCTTACTGGGTCTCCACGCACCAATTGGAAGCCAGAAATTACCCCAGGTTTCAGCAAGCATAAGTCTGCCACCCAAAGCTGAGGCACGAGAATCGCGTTAAGCATGATTCTATAAAGAATGCACACCCTTTATAGAATTAGAGCTGATTACTTCTAGTGTCTATTTTTAAGTTCCATCTATAGAATCGCCCCAAGTGTGCAGCAGGGGCATATCTGCGTGGGGCCACGGGGGCCTGGGCCCCTGTAGATTTGGCCCTGGACCCCCCTACTGACGACCCTCTCCACCCCCCTCCCACCGCCAACCCGCCGTCGCCTATCTTTGCTGGCGGGGGACCCCAACCCCCGTCAGCCGAGGTCCTCTCTTCCGTTGCAGCAAAGCTTCCTGTTCTGAGTCTGACGTCCTGCACATATAACATGCAGGACGTCAGACTCAGAATTTGAAACTGAAGGAAGCTTTACTGCAACGGAAGAGAGGACCTCGGCTGGCGGGGGTTGGGGTCACCTGCCAGCTTTGCAATGGAAGGACCTCGGCTGGTGGGGGTTGGGGTCCCCCGCCAGCTTTGCAACGGATGGACCTCGGCTGGTGGGGGTTGGGGTCCCCCGCCAGCAAAGGTAGGCGGCGGCGGGAGGGGGGTGGAGAGGGTCGTCAGCGGGGGGGGGGGGGGGGTTCAGCAATGGCAGGGGGACTTGGAGGCGCCAGGTGGGGGGCTAAAATGTGCCCCCTCACTCTGGCTCTGGCCCCCCTCTCCCGCCGAAGTCCAGATACGCCTCTGGTGTGCACTTAACGTTATTGAATAGTAGTGGCAGTTGGTGCATAAGTGCTGGGTTCTGTTCTAGAACATTCACACCAAAGTCACTTAGGGGCCCTATTACTAAAGCATAGAGGGGTCCTTTTACTAAGCTGCAGTTTAAAAGGCCCTGTCTTAGTGGCAGGGGCCATTTTTGCTGCGCGCTATGGCCCTTTTACCACAGTTGGTAAAAAAGGCTGAAAATAGCCATGGCCACGCAGTAAGATTGCGCTTACCGTGTGGCCATGTGAGGGAAAGCACTTACGCCACCCATTGAGGTAGCGGTAAGGGCTCCCACACTAACCCGGTGGTAACTGCCACGCAAAAAAATCAAGCCCTGTGTTCCCCAGCATGGGAAATGGTGAACACTGGGGCTGAAACTATCACCGGCGCCCGTGTTGGGCCGGTGGTAGCACCGCTGCTTTGTAAAAGGGCCCCAGAATGCGCTAAGTGTTGGGCATCCTATTTTTTTATACCTATGAGCCATGTGGCACTGGCAGACGCTAATATCCTCGAAGGATAGATGGTCTTCAGTGTTTTTGGGAGGGGTGAGAGCTTTTTGGAAGGGGGAACACTCGTAGGAGAGGGGAGGGTATCTGTAGGAAGAGGGTTCTTACAAGGAAGAAGGGGCTATCTGCCTTTCCCAAAATCTGTTGCTCCAGTGTCCGTTGCTGTGAGGACGTACTGTAATCCTGTATTTGTACTCAGAAATCATGCCCGTGCAAATTGGCAGGTGTATATATGCACAGTTGCTTTTCCTGGAATAATTTTCAAAGTGAGGGTGTGTGCATACTTTTACTTACAAATTCTGCAAAGTTTGCAGTGTTAAATTCCATGCATTCTGTTCACCAGTGCAATGAATTATAAAACTACCCTGAATCTGTACAGTAGTGATCTTTAGTGGCAGAGTTCCTCTGTATTTGAAATTTGATCTTTGTACACAGGTCTCCTATTACAGCAGCTGCAAAGCAACAGTAACCAGGAGAAAGGAGTGAAAAGATTAGGCCGATCAGGAGGAAGTTCTCAGTTTCCGAACAGTTCTAATTGTAATAGTTATAACTGTTCTGTGTATTAAGGCACAGGAAACAAGTACCAGGAAAGGGGAGAGGGAAGGGGTTTGGGATTAAGTTCATACCTTTTTCAGTTGTAGCTCAAGGTGAGTTACTTTCAGGCACAGTTGATATTTTCCTGTCCCTGGAGAGTTTACAATCTTTCTTTACTTTACATTAGCCTCCTTATTTTCTAACTGCTGTTACTCTACCTTATCTATGTGTTCCTTCTTTGCTGACACCCTTTGCTGTCTATTAAAATATTTTATTGTGTACTGTGTTGATATTGTAATGTGGGTTACTGCAATCAAGCACCTTTGGTTTCTGTGAACCAATATGAGAGAATGCAAGCACAGTTTTCTAAGATAAGTGGAGAGGTGTGGTAGCCGTGTTAGTCCACTCTTAAGGTTATCAATAGAAATCAAACATAGAAAAGAAAATAAGATGATACCTTTTTATTGGACATAATAAAACATAGAAAAGAAAATAAGATGATACCTTTTTATTGGACATAACTTAATACATTTCTTGATTAGCTTTCGAAGGTTGCCCTTCTTCGTCAGATCGGAAATAAGCAAATGTGGTAGCAGATAGTATATATAAGTGAAGCATCCAAGCATTACTTTGACAGTCTGACAGGGTGGGAGGGTGGGGTGGGTAGGAGGTATGCATGGCGACATCAAAGCATTTCATTGATATTCTAACAGGATGGGTGTGGGTAGGTGAGAGGAGGGTGATCAACAGAGAAAGTGGAAGCCGGTAGAACGAGAGGGCATGAAATGAGATTGAAGGGGGCAGACTCAAGAAGAATGTCAGGAAGTATTTTTTCACGGAGAGGGTGGTGGATGCTTGGAATGCCCTCCCGGGGGAGGTGGTGGAGATGAAAACGGTAACGGAATTCAAACATGTGTGGGATAAACATAAAGGAATCCTGTGCAGAAGAAAGGGATCCTCAGGAGCTTAGCCTAGAATGGGTGGCAGAGCTGGTGGTTGGGAAGCGGGGATAGTGCTGGGCAGACTTATACGGTCTGTGCCAGAGCCGGTGGTGGGTGGCAGGGATAGTGCTGGGCAGACTTATACGGTCTGTGCCAGAGCTGGTGGTTGGGAGGCGGGGTTGATGGTTGGGAGGCGGGGATAGTGCTGGGCAGACTTATACGGTCTGTGCCAGAGCCGGTGGTGGGTGGCAGGGATAGTGCTGGGCAGACTTATAAGGTTTGTGCCAGAGCTGGTGGTTGGGAGGCGGGGTTGGTGGTTGGGAGGCGGGGATAGGGCTGGCCAGACTTATACGGTCTGTGCACTGAAGAGGACAGTACAAATAAAAAAAAGTAGCACATATGAATTTATCTTCTTGGGCAGACTGGATGGACCGTGCAGGTCTTTTTCTGCCGTCATCTACTATGTTACTATATTTAAGCTATTTATGCAACTGAAGATATGAAGTTTTTTAAAATATATAAATTGAATAAAACTGGCCTGATGACTATAAGAGCAATGGCGTAGCCAGACCCAGCATTTTGGATGGACCCAGAGCTAACTTAGATGGACCCTTCCATGGCACGCCCCCACCCCCTGAGATATTAAAAAAAATTATAGAGGTTTTCAGCTACCCCACATCAACATCTCTCCTCCTCCGTGGCATCCCGGCATCTGCCTGCACGTCACTGAACCCCATCCCTCCCTGGTGTACCTTACGAGACCTGGCCAATGGAAGCCTGCAAGTCTGGTGCAGGCAACAATAATTGAAGCACTGGAGGAACCAGGGACACCTGTAAGGTACACCAGGGAGGGACAGAGTTCAGCGACGGGCAGGCAGATGCTGGGATGCCGTGGAGGAGGAGAGATGTTGATGTAGGGTGCCGCCGCTGGATGGGCCTGAGCCAAGAATGGGTGGGCCTGTGCCCACCCGTAGATACACCGCTGGATAAGAGGCATGAAAAAAGAGAGTCGGGATACAACCAAGAGTTGGACTCCTTTCACCTTCTGATGGTCTTTTAAAAATATTACTGTTATAGTGATTCTGAGAGGACTTTTTGAGTAGATATTGGAATATAACATACTATGCTATACCTTGTATTGTTATTTGAATATTTTTACTGTTACTGTCTATTGCCTATGTTTGACTTATTCGTGCTGTACACCGCCTTGAGTTAATTTCTTCAAAATAAGCAGTAAATAAATCCAAATAAGTAAATAAACCTGTTTGTATCCAACACAATTCCTTGTCCAAGATTGTTAGGATTACAGTATATAGATAAAAATCAAACAAAAAAAAAAGAACACAAGGTGATACCTTGAACTAACTTAATATATTTTTGACTGGCTTTCACAGGTTAACACCTGCTTCCTCAGGCCGGGACAGTATCCGCAGCTACGTTAGAATTACAGTACAACTTTATTCATGATGGTCAATCAGAATTAGAGATGTGTTATGCTGAATTAGTGCACATGTGTGCATATAGTAGGTTTGAAAATATCTTTTTCTAAGAATAAAAGTTTGTGCTTTATGAAAGTGAAGATCCGGGATAGGGCATCTATCCTGACGTGCTCGCTTTGACATAGGTCGGTGTACACATGCTCAATTGCTGTTTATTACCACATAAAAAATGGTAAAGGTGTGCATGGGAACGTTTTCTGTTCAGTAGGTGGTCCCTGTACGTGAGAAAATGGAGTTTCCCTTTCTCCTACAAAGGCATCATGCTGTGAGGGGGAGTTCTCTGTGTGTAGAATACATATTATTCTTGAATCATCTGAGCCAACAAATGACTTAGATTTTCGGTGGGGGGGGTGGGGGGGTCCCTGGAGTCTTTTCGTATCCAGCTTTTTCTTCCTGAAGCTCTTTCGTGCTGTAGTGTGTGCCTTTTATCCATTTGTTTGCTCTCTCTGGATTCTACGCCGCTTGCTTTCCGGGCTGCGAGAATTTTTAGAAGATGTTCGCTTTGAGAGTTATGTGGGCATTAAAAGTTCCCTTTGATACTTTGTGGCATCAACATCTGTTAGCTTTTAGAGAACAGAGAGCCAGACAAAGGATTGATGGGGGGAGGAGGAGGAAAGGAAAAAAAAAGATATTAAATCCTGGAGTACAGAGTCTCAGTCTCAGAATGAACCAAAAAAAAAAAAGTCTGCTTTGGTTTTTCACTTTGATGTGGTAGCACAGCCCTGCCTGGCATTCCTTTTAAGGAAATGTGCATGACAGACTGACTGGTCCTTGTGTTCCAGTGCGCTCTGCTTTCGTGCTGATTTAGAACAGAATTCTCTTTCTTTAGCAGAAACAGTTACATTGTACCCTGCACTGTTATGATTGTTGCTACAGCAACATTTACAGGCAGCTTTCCCTAACCCCCCCCCCCCCCCTTTTTTTTTTCAATCTTGGTGGTTGTCAGATCTGAGAAATTAATTCTGATTCTTAAGAGACTAGAGGCAGTGGGAGGAGGAGAGCGGGAGATTGGTTAACTATTCTTATTTAGCGCCTCATATTTGTTTTTGAAGGGGACTTGCTCAGCCACTCTAGTGTAATCTGTGGATGTGCAGTATATAGAAGCAGGCACAGTTGATAGATGATAAAGAAACTTTATTATAAAATCAAAGTTAAACTGCCCGACATGGCTGTGTTTCATCACCAAGATGGGGTTGCTTCAGGGGCACACGTTTACCTTGCAGAGTTAGTCATTCTTCTCACCCAAGGCATTATAGGTCCTCCAGACACAGGGAGGTCTTATAACCTTATGCACTGCCTGCTAACTGATTAGCATACGATTAACGCTTGAGTCTGCAGAGTCATATCTGGAGGTCTTCAGATCCCTGTCTCTGGTGTCCCACAAATTTCTTTCTTTCCTTCCTTCACTTCTCCCCTGTGGAACTGTCCTTTTTACAAAGCTCTGACTTTTTCACTTTGTCATAAATACCGGACCGGGTGACGTGGATCAGCGTCTACCCACTCACGAGAATATGAAGCCTGCTATCCTCGGATAATACCTGCCACAGGTAAGTATCTTCGCTTTTCCAGCACAACAACCTTTAAAAAACAAGGAGCTGCAGAAGAAATCGAACCCGGCTCCCCAGCTTGTAATTTCCAGGTATGCCTGTCTGCTCTTATTGGTATACTGCACCCAGGCGCAAAATAAAATATGTGTGGTGTATAAGAAATTGCATGTAATGTAATATCCCCCAACTACCCTGAAGCCCTGATGTATTAATGCAGTTTCCCCAGTGCTACCCTTTACCCATCTGCTCAGTCTAAAGCAGAAAGGAGCCCACCCGTCAGACTGCCATGAAAACTCCCATGCACAGACTTGCCTCGTGTTGTCCTGGTAGTAGGTTTTGCAATAGCAACTCTTAATGCCAGACTGGAGGGAACTAGATCTATGTTCTCCTGCCTGCTTGGAGCTTTTATGGTGATCTCATGGGTATGAAGAGGATTTAGGGGGTGGGGGGTGGGGTCTGTTTTATTGGATATGAGGTAGGAGGGAAAGTGCGAAGCAACTTTCATTAAGACATCAAGTGGGCAGAAAGGGGAGGGGTCAAGTCACTGTCAAGTGGGACTTTATTATATGGATATCAAGGGGGAAAGTTTCAGCAACATGGCCGCCATAAAAAGATATGCAGATAAGATATCTTTATATGTATTTTCAGGCAGCCTGAATCTATAAGTTGGACTGCTGAATATGCAGTCCTAAATTTAAATGGGTGAATTATCGATAAAAGCTTAGGACTGGTGTTTATGTAATCCACTTATACAGATGTTATCCAGTTAACAGCTGACTATTACTGCTATCTGCATAATTTAGGCCTCAGAAACACCCCTGACCCCTCCTCAACTTACAAAGATGAAGCAGCCATATATGAATTTGTACAATCAAAACTTGAGTGCAAGAAATGTTTAAACAGACCTGATGTTGGCTGCACAACTGCTGTTAAATATTGATCAGCAAGAAGCTGCATTGTTGATTGCTGGTTTTCTGAGTTAGCCAGATAAATTTCGGCACCTAAATCTCACAGCTTAAGTCTAGGCTAGATTATGCCATCCTTCATTTAGGCTAGTTTTCAGATGGAAACCTTGACTTGAAATGGACTTACTGTGGCAGCTCAGAATCTGAGCAGCTAATGCCCATTGATCATTGGGGAGGAATATGTTTATGTAAGCGCATTGTTTCATGTGCTCGGGGGCGCTGATCATGGGGTGGTAGCAAACGCAGGCAGTAGTATGGCGCTAATAGCTTCTAGCACTCACGTTTGCTTCTGATCATCGGCCCATAAGTGAGGTATTCAGCTAAGGGCTGAAAATCAGCCCTCAAGATTGAAGACTTGAAAACCAGAGCTCAGTGGTGGCGTCTGGTACTGCAAAGGAAAGGAAATTGGACAGATAGTCAAAAATGAAGCCACATGGTTTGAGTCTCCAACCATAGTACCTAGTTATCACTGATCACCAAGACAGTACTGCAAGTGCCTGATTGTGAAAGACCTCTGCTTGTCAATTATGGGGCGGAATGAGTACACAATATCTGATTCAGCAGCCAGATCTCCTGTCTCACTGCTTTTTTATCTTGACAACAGATCAGTTTTAAATGTGGAGCACAGTGCCAGAACCTTTGTATTGCAGTCAATACCCTGTTGTATTTGATGTAACCTTTTGGTCCATGGAAGAGCCACCCATGTTGCCTCAAATTCATTGGAAGGTTCTTCTGTCTTTTCTTGTGCTTGAAAAATAAGTTCAGAAGGAACCTGGAACAGTGACTTTCACCCCATCTCTAAATGCAGAGAACATGCACAACAAATAGCCATCATTTTGCATGCTTGTTAAAAGAAAAGATGTTCCTCCTTTGTCTACTCAAAGGTTAATTTCTTAAAGATCTGCTGGGGGTGTGTCTGCTAAAATATGAGACCTCATCTCTGCCACTAAAATGGAGGTTGAATTAGAAATGTTGTGACTTCAAACGGCATTTGGACTTCAGTACCATTGAAAATACATTTTTGGCTATCTTTCCCAGCTTGCTGGTACCTCTGTAATTTGATATGTTAGTTCTTATTAGTGGTGTATCAAGGGGGGCTGCCACCCAGGGCGGTTCACCGTTGCACCCCCCCCCCAACCCAGTGCCTACCCTCCTCAACTCCGTCCAACCAGCTCCCGCACCCTACCTTTAAAGAAATCTCAGAAGCCGAGGCGCAGCGCCTCACGCCTGCATGTAAAAGAAGTGTGGATCGTCTCATTGGGCCTTCCCTCACTCTGTCTGTCCCGCCCTTGCAGAAATAGGAAGTTGCGTCAGCGGAGGGCGGGACAGACAGAGTGAGGGAAGTCCCGATGAGACAATCCACACTTCTTTTACATGCAGGCGCGAGGCGCTGCACCTCGCCTTGCCACGGCTTCTGAGATTTCTTTAAAGGTAGGGTGCGGGAGCTGGTTGGACTGAGCTGAGGGTAGGCACTAGGTCTGGGGGTGTTGATGCACCGAGGGGGGGTGTCATTGTGCTGCACCCGGGGGGGAGCTGGCAGGGAGCACCCCCCCTGAACTGACACCCGGGGCGGACCGCCCCCCCCCCCCCCCTTGCTATGCCACTGCTTGTCAGGTCTTCCTTCATGGTGTTCTATTGCAAACTAGGAATGGGCAGCCAGAAACTTTTTGTTTTCTGTATAATTTCCAGGAATGTTCATTTCATTTTCTTTGCCCATTTTTTCGTAATGGGAACAAAGTCATTGAATGCGCATTATCCCCTGGATTATCTATACGGCACCCAGATTTGTGCACCCAAGATGCGTACACAAATTAAATGAATAATGAGCTCTGAACATCAATAAATCGCTGCTAACAACCAAATATTGAGGTTCATGAACACCCGTTAGAATTTGCACGCACATCTGGCTGTGTGCTATTCTATAAGGCAGAGTGCCTAACTCTCAAAAGGAAGGGGCATGAGTGCATCAGGGATGTTTCAAAAAGTTGTCACCCAAACTGGGCGCCAGCATGTATAAGTCTGGCACCGAACGTTTGGCATAGCTCTTCATAGAATTGCACTTAGCATCAAACTTTTCCAAACACCCATTTTTGAGTATGATTTATAGAATTTTCCCCAAGTGTAAAGAGGGCAGACCGCGCACTATGTATACTGAGTGGTTCGTGTATGTGCACTCTCTCGTGAAAAAAATGCACACCATTATCAGCAAACGATAAAACCGTTTTTGTGGGGTCTTTTGGTTCATTTTTCATTTGTTAATATCCTATGACATTTTCCATATAGTTGCAAACAAATGCCCTTCCCTATTACAGGCTACAAATGTATTTAAAAACATAACTTTGCATCTATCTATCTATCTATCTATCTATCTATCTATCTATCTATCTATCTATCTATCTATCTATCTATCTATCTATCTATCTATCTATCTATCTATCTATCTATCTATCTATCTATCTATCTATCTATCTATGTCTCCTGCTGTTCAGGAGTTTTTATTGCTGTTCTTGTTGCTTCTAGGTGGTTTTTTAGCCTGATTTCCGAACAGCAGTCTTATGTAGTCACTATGTCTGTGCTTATGTTCCCCTAGTAGCATATTTGTGTGGTGTCCAGTCCACATCAAATTTTCTGACCATCTCAGGGGGGAGACATGAGGACCCTGACAAGGATATTTTTTTTTGGATCCTCATATATTGACAGGCGCTCATGTTCATGTTTCTGGAAAGTAGGTTCCTTTAGGTCTGGGTAGAATTTGTTTTAAACTGCACTGTCTCTCTCCCCCTCCTCCATTCATGTTGTGTATTTTTGTAAGTTGATAATGTCTCACCATCAGCAGGCCTGACATGACTCATTGGCTGTCTGTGTGTAAATGAAAGATCAGTAAATCATAATAAGAGGGTTCAGCAAGCCCTGAAAGTGAGGGTGAAAGGCTTGACCCCAGGAAGCACTTATAATTCTGTACTGCGGGTATCAGTTTTCCACAAGCTAATGATGCTGAAGAATGTGACAAACCCTTGACTGGTTTACAGAATAAGAGATGGCTAGGGTGGGGAGGAAGGGGTAACAAATTTATTCTTAACCCTACTGATTATTTCAAAACAGTGAATGGAACTGCAAAACAGTCTTAGTCTGATGATCCCGCCTCCTTCCTCAATGCACTCGGGATTGAAATTGTAAATTGAAACTTTTTATTAAATTTGCAGTTTAAACATTTGATGACCTGGTATATGTACAATTAGTTTAATCATGCCTTTCTGCAGGCAATGCCTGCACCCAGGGCATATTGCAATAGAGTTTGAGATGCACATACACCAATAAATAAATAAATATGCACTATATCAGTATAAAAATTACTTCTACTATCTGGACCTCCTCCACTCTCACTAGAGTACTGGAACCGATTGTCTTAAGAAAACTGTAACAGTAGCATGAAATTATGTGCCTTCCTAAACACATACAGTAATAATTAGATATCAGAATGGGAGCTGTATGATTTATATTTGATATCTCAAATGACCATCCCTAACCCCTCCCTTATGGTAAATCCAAAGAAGAAGACTAAAACTCGAACAAACTACCAGTAACCTAGCCAAAACGATAAATATCTCCCAGTTGCTCTCTAAGGTGCGACCCCCTTTACAGTGTCCCATTGGCAGCATCTCTCTACCAGTGGTGAAGCTTATCTTATAGTTCATGCAGATGTTGCTTGGGGTGGGGGGGGGGGGAGCTCAGATCCCACACCTGGTTAGCAAAGTAGCCAACATGGCTTTAGGGCATCAGTGTTACGAGGGGGAACCAGACAGAGAAATATCTCAGCCATCTTGCAGTTATATCAGACGCAACGGAAGCAGTAGCTATATCAAGTCCAACTATATATTTTTTTAAAACCCTGTACATCCTATTTTCTACCTTTTCCTTTACCAAGAAATAGTTAAACAATTAGTGCAGTCTCTGTTGTGATTTCCACCTTTAAGGAACAAATTATCAGAGTATGCAAAAGGAGAACTGTAGATCACAAGGAAGCCCTAGTGAAAATCGAGCTAAAAAATTAGCTATTGGCGAAACATTGTTGACTTAAAAAGTATTAAAATGGCTAAACATGACAGCATAGAGTAAGTTTGAAGGAGTTAGATGGCGAAACATGAAAAACGTGTTAGTGCTTGTCTCCTATTTGAGAAATAAAGATTTGGCAGCTGTTTGAGCAATGCTTCCTTGGAGCTTTCAGCAAAACGATAAGTGAAAAGATAAATATATACAAATACAAGTATAATTTGAGGATATAAAATTCAAAGTTTTTTTTCTAAAAAGAATATTAAAAAATAAAGCGAAGGACCAATGATGATGCATTGTAACAGTTACCCTTCAGAATGTAAGGATTGCGTTACTTCAGATCGTCCAATACCTTCAGATTTATAGGTAGAGTTTTACATTTAATTAATTGTTTTCTAAAAGCCATTCACTGACAAATGTAAACCTAGATGCTTGTTTTAGCCATGTTAGCAGTGTACAAGCAAATGCACTGTGAAATGAAAAAGCACATAAGAGTATAAAGTTGTTTTAAGTCTAGTACATCGTTTCTCATAAGAAGATGAGCCAAAACTGTCCCTCAGTTTGGTATAGTAGAAAATCCAATACAAAAAATTGCCAGTACTACAACACTTAAATCATACCTCAATGTATGGGAGAAAGCATTTTAAAAGTTGTGGTTTATTTCATGTTTGTTTCCCACATATGGACATCTACTTATAGGTTGTTGTTTTTTTTTGGGGGGGGGGTTAGTTATTGACCGATATCACAGTATATGACATTAGCGAGATAGTTTAGCACATATGAATATATGTAACAGTAATACAGACCATACATTTTAATATTTTTACCCTGCTCACATCACCTCCTACTCCCAGAACTGAAACATAATATAGAAAGGAGACAAGCAGTAGCATGTCAATCCCGGTTCGCAGAGGACTTCAGCACTAATACCACTTCCTGAGATGCCTTCCATATAATCTTATTTTTTTTTTCAATGTATCTTTACTCTGCGAGTCAGTTTTTCCATATTTATCTTTATTCTCCATCTCCTTTTTCTAATCCAGGAGGGACTTAATTTTCTGTTGTGTAACTGTTCTGGATTGGAAAGTTGTGAAGTAGGATTCTACTACCAAACCACAGCTCCATCCAGTTGCCTCCTCTTTATCCTTGCTTATGTATCATCTGATGTTTTCATTGTGGGACACTTTTACTAAGCCATGGTAGGGCTATCGTGAGCCAAATCAACCCTACCACTGGGGTAGAGCAGGTGCCTGGTGTATGGCTGTGTTTGGACCTATGCTGTTCTTAGAACTAGAAAAAGTCAGATTAAGGCCCAGATGCACTAAACTTTAATGACCCTTTAACAACCCTTTAACGAAGAATTTTTGAACCGTGGAATGCATTAAAGGCCATTTTCCGACCACGGTAGCAGAAAACAAAAACGGAATGCCGATGAGCAAATTGTGTAGAAACCCCATTGAAACAAGATGCATCAAAGTTTTCCAACTACCCTAATGTAGGAAAACTGCCGGAAAGCTAACGACAGGTCTGTACCTGTCATTAGGGCTATCCAACTAAAAACTTTAATGTAAAAAAACCAAAAAAAAAGCGAGGGGGCGAAAACGCGCGTCTTTTATTGACGCCCAAGGTCGCTGCTGCTCCCCGCTCCCCCTGCATCA
The DNA here is from genome assembly GCF_901765095.1 of Microcaecilia unicolor. NCBI lineage: Eukaryota > Metazoa > Chordata > Amphibia > Gymnophiona > Siphonopidae > Microcaecilia > Microcaecilia unicolor. The sequence continues at coordinate 306,409,009 of NC_044035.1, read as the reverse complement.
CTATAAAAGTGAAAAAAAAAAGGTTCGGGAGGGGGCAAAGGCGCTCATCAGGAGCGTCCTTTATGGATGGCCTTGCCCCCCCCGCCCGTGGTCGCCGCTGCTGCTCCCCGCTTCCTCCCCCAGCATTAAATAAAAACACAAAACAAAACTCAAAGCTTTAGGAGCCCTGGCCCCCTCCCTTCCTGTCTCTAAACTCTTTCTCCACACAGCTCCGCCTCCCTCCACCCCCGTGCCCCGCCCCCCTGAGATCGTCGCCGTTGCTCCCCCCCTCCACCTGGCCCTCCCCCCCTCCACCTGGCCCTCCCATTACCGGCCCATGCAGCGCCTCTCACCTCTGTATGAAAGCGCTGCATGGGCAAGAAGACCATCAGATCGCTGCAGTCTTCAGGACGTCTCTCTCCTTCGTCTTCCCTGACCTGGGCCCACCCCCGTCTGACGTAGGTTTCTTACATCAGACGGGGGCGAGCCAGGTCAGAGAAGGAGAGAGACGTCCTGAAGACTGCAGCGATCTGATGGTCTTCTTGCCCGTGCAGCGCCTTCATACAGAGGTGAGAGGCACTGCACGGGCCCGGTAATGCGGGGGGGGGGGGGGGCCGGTGGAGGGGGCGCAGCGGCGGCGACGACCTCGGTAGGGACGGGGCACAGGGGCAGAGGGAGGCGGAGCTGTGTGGAGAAAGAGTTTAGAGACAGGAAGGGAGGGGGGCCAGGGCTCCTAAAGCTTTGAGTTTTGTTTTGTGTTTTTATTTAATGCTGGGGGAGGAAGCGGGGAGCAGCAGCGGCGACCACGGGCGGGGGGAGGGCAAGGCCGTCCATACAGGATGCTCCTGACGAATGCCTTTGCCCCCTCCCGATCCACGTGTTTGTTTGTTTTTTTGTTTTTTTGTTTTTTTGACGTTTGTGGCATGCGCAGAGCAGCCAAGAAGACAGGAGGAGCCTCCACGGAAAGTCAAAGCAAAACAGCAAAAGTAGAGGCTGACAAATGCGCAAACCAATAGGGAGATAATATCAAAAACCAGTTTATTCAGAATATTCATATCAGTGTCAAGGACCCGACACGGTCCGTGTTTCGGTGCCAAAGCGCCTGCCTCAGGGGTCACAATCAACTTTCTCTGAGAAGAAGCTGATAGGCTTGAATAATTCTTTTATGTATGCAAGTTAATCCACAGAGAGACCAAAAAATCTTGTCGCATGGTGTTTGCTGATCGGTTGGCTGTTCTTTTGTCAGGTCCTTGACATTGATATGAATATTCTGAATAAACTGGTTTTTGATATTATCTCCCTATTGGTTTGCGCATTTGTCAGCCTCTACTTTTGCTGTTTTGTTTGCGCAGAGCAGCCAGCATAACGCTTGGCTGCTCTGCGCAAGCTTTAGGGGCCGATTACCGACGGGGATTCCACCAGATTGATGCATTGTACTTTACAATACCGCACTGAACATGTGCGACTTGTTTTTTTGCTGCATTGTTCGTTTTTTAAAATTCGGTAACAGCCTTTACGTTTTTGCTTTTTTTTATGTTTGGTTGATGCATCTGGGCCTAAGTTAGAAAGAAAGGAATCTTTATTACTCACTGCAACAGAACAAGAAATAGTATTTTCTCTTGGCATTAGTAGTTTTATAGAACAGAGCCTAACAACAGTAGCTTTGGTATTTGTAAAAGAATCAGTCTGAACTTAGAGAAAAAGAAGGAAGGAAAGGTTATTTCTCACTGACATACAAAGGTCACAGAGCTGAGAGAAAGAAGAGAAAGAATGTGTGAAAGATTCTTAGCTGCAAAGAATTAGTACTTACAGTGTGTGTGTGTGGGGGGGGGGGGGAGTACACCCCCTTGGAAAATAGGCTCTGGTAAGGATATGAAACTCTCCTGCCAGCCGGACTATTTCAGAGTCTCTTTGTCTGCTTAGTACCTTTATAGAACTGTAGTTCCCACCCACCTCTCTCTTGTCCTGCACCAATCAGAAGTCCCGCAGTTCACCTAAGAATTGTGATAGGTGTATTGGGGTCCTTGCCATACCTCTGCTCAGTATATTATATTTGTAACAATCCTTGCCACACCTCTGCTCATTTGTAACAAGACAGTTGGTTAGGATGTCATGACAGCGGGGGGTCTTGTCAGTTTGTTTGTAACAAGACAGTTGGTTGGGATGTCATGGCAATGGTCTTGTCAGTTTGTGGTCAGCCAGAAATTCCTGTCTTGCAACTATCAGTGGAAACTCACAGAAACACACAGAAATAAGCAGACCCAAAAGAAAAGATCAGAAAATTCCAGGACACTGGTGGTAGTTCCGAAGTTGGCGTGCACAGTTTCCTGTGGTAGAAAATAATTTTCTAATGTGGAGGTCATTTCTGGCGGTAATCGGCAGCACGGCCACATTGCCGCGTGCTGCTTGATTACTGCACGAGTAGTGCATGAGCCCTTACTGCCAAGTAAATAGAAGCAGTAAGGGCTCAGTCAGTAAATAGCCGTGCGCTACTTTTAATATTAGTGCACGGCCATTTAATGTCCCATTTTAAAAAAAAAGGCCTTTTTACACACTGCAGTACAAACTGACCTAGAGTGTGCCGCTTTCAGGCGCCCATGTTAGCGCAGGACACTTTTTAACGCAGCTTAGTAAAAGGGCCCCTATATTTGTATTTCCCTGCTCTGGTGCATTAATGCAGTTCTCTTTTCGTCCTAATTTGAATTTAGTTTTGATTCATATCTCTGCATTAGAATCCGGGAAGAGGTGGGATCTGTTGGTTTGTAATCCTGAAAAATTCTGGACTGCTTTCCTTATCTGTATATGAACAACAGCATGAGAAGATAATTACTTTACTATCTGGCAGCCACTTCTGAACTGTTCAGCTAAGTGTTTTGGTGTTTATAGTCATTTATACTTTGTGTGGAATGTGTAATTCTAAGCAGTGCAGAAAAATACAAATAAACATAAGTTGACAGCATGTATAAAACTCCAAGTTAAAACATACATGGATCAATCACAAAATTTATACAAAATGAGTTCATACATACATGCATGCGCGCGCACACACACACATCAAAGCCATGCCAACATATCGCTCATTGATCAGTCAAACAAATTGAGATTGAGTGAAAACTGTATATCCTCTCTTGTTGGACAGTAAAAAGCCTGAATAAATGCCTAAATCTCAACAAGCTGTTCTTCAATCAAAGTTAATCTATCAGAATATTCCAAATTAATGGCTCAGCGATTGAAAAGGCTTGCTTACTTAGCATACCCAAACTGGCAGTTGGAATGTCTAATAACCCTTTATTTTCAGATCACTTTTTTCTGTGATTGTTAAATAGCGGTCCAAGTACGTTTCATGATCAGGTGCATCATTGCAAGGCCTTAAACACCAAGGTTAAAGGCACATTGTTGCCTAACTGGCAGCTAACAGTGTTGGGAAGGAATCGAGCGCACATGTTTATGGCGCCTGATACCTGAAATCAAATGTGCAATTACATTTTGCACAACCTAAAGGGCCTTTGTGGATAAAATGGAAAATCCATGGTATAAAAAAGTACAGTAATTCATCATTAAAATTCCAACTTTATGGGAAGAATCAAGATGGCTGCTAAGCAGTAAAAGAGCATTAACCTTTGAAGGAGTCCCTGGTTCATCTTCTTGAAGATTGTTGTTTTTCTTCTCTCTGGGACTGTACCCAAACTCAAGAAGATTCTGATGGTTTCTTCCTCTGAAGATTTCATAGAGAAAATGGATGATTTAGTAGCAGTAGCTTCAGCAGCCAGGGGACCCAAAAATGTGTGTGTGTTTCCACCTCTGAAGCTATGGTGATTGTGAGAAATGCCAGGGTATATGGGGAAGAGAGTTCTCAGTGTTACCTTCCAACCAAAACCTTGCAAGCTGTGGAAATGGAGAGAGTGTGTGAGTCAAATGAGCTGGAGGAGAGAGGTCAGAATTGGAGCAAGAGGGGGTCACTGCTCTGCAAAAAGGAGTTCATGCAGGAGGACATTTGGAAGATGGTATGAAGCCATCTACAAATACTAAATTTGAGACTGGAAGCTTTAAAAAACCTTAAACACAGATTTAGTCATTGAAACATCAAGTTGGAATCCTCGAAGTCAAAACTGAATCTCAGATTTTGGTTAGTAAGACTGTCTGACAATGTTAAACAACTTCAAGAGAAAACTAATGAATAGCAGGAACAAGGTAGCTAAATAACAGGCCTAAACTAGGTGTTTAGTGCCAGCACAGTCACTACATTATACATATTCAGTAAGCATAGCATGGTCACTGGATTAAGTTAAATGCTTAACCTGTATATTTAGCACCACTATCCATAAAGATAATGGCACTGAATATACGTAACATAGTAGTTGACGGCAGATAAAGACCTGTATGGTCCATCCAGTCTGCTCAACAAGATAAATCCATAGCATAAGGAATGATGTGATACTACATTTGATCTTGATTGGCTTTGCCATTTTCAGGGCATGAACCATAGCAGTCTGCCCGGCTCTGTCCTTGTTCTCCAATTTCTGAAGTTGTCATCGAAGCCCCACTCCAGCCTATCAATACCTGTCCAGCCACGATCAGGGCACAGACAGTAGAAGTCTTCCTGGCACTGGCCTTGTTCTTCAGCTACTGAAGCTGAATCTGTCCAGCCCCAATCAGGGCACAGACCACAGAAGTCTGCTCACCACTGGCTTTGCTTCCCAATTACTGGTTTTGCCATCTAATCACCACTACTAAGCTTCTTTGGATCCTTGCCTTCTAAACAAAGGAAGCCTTGTTACAAAAAAGGTCAGGCATCCTATGAGTACTTAGCAGCTTGCTTTGACTGCTATTTGCATCCATTGATGTGACCCTCAGCTAAGACCACAGGTGATGCAGGTGAAACCTGTAGGTGATGATGATGATACAGAATTAGCCTTTCTCTCATTCATTTTGTTTGTGCTCATATTTGCATGGTTTCCAAGTCAAATGACAGCTGTCTCCATCTGCCCCTCTCCAAGGTCATGACCTTCTAACTCAATGAAGTCCAGCTTGCAAATTTTAAGGCTATACTTGAGGATGTCATTGAATCTAAAATGTGTCTTGTCTACCTGCCTGAGTAACCAGTCTTGTTGTTCTACTGTTATTATATGTTTATGAAGTGCTGCAAACTGAACACAGCACTGTACAGATACACATAAGATACTCTGTGGAGCTTACAAGCTAGTGGACATATCGAGATTGAAGTTCTAATGATAGAAGTACCTTTACCCTCTAAGAGCTAAAAGGCAAGTAATCATAGAAGGAATGTAGTTTGATGGAGGAAGGGAAGTAGATAGGACCATTTGCTTCTGCTAGTTCAGGAGAGCTGTATGCAAACACAGCTGCAATAGAAAAAGTGTAATCAAGATGTGTGGCTGTCAGCATTCTTTGTTCCCTTCTTGTTAACAAGATGGACAAGATGCAGTGGAATCTGTAGCAGATAACTAAACTTACTGGGACTGGACTTGCTGTAATTAACTGAGGCATCATTTAATGTATTATTTATTTATTTATTGCATTTGTATCCCACATTTTCCCACCTCTTTGCGGGTTCAGTGTGGCTTACAATAAGATATGAATAATGGAAATACATTTGTTACAACTTGGTTATAGGTTACATTGTGCAAGTTTTGTGAGACCATCAAAGTATCATTAAGAATATGACAATGGGAGATCAACATTGAAACGTTGGAAAGAGACAATGGGAAGCTTAGAGGGCAGTGTTAAGACACAGAGATATATGGTGTACATATTCCTGTGAGCAGATGTATGAGTGATGTGGAATTACGGGGATGAAGGTTAGAAGTGGATGTATGGAGCATTGATGATCAGTGAGTGTGGACTCTATGTGTTTTGGCTCTTGCCATAAATTGTTTCAAACAGATGAGTCTTCAGTAATTTGCGGAAGGAGGCTTGTTCATGAGTCATTCTTAGGTTGCGCGGCAGTGTATTCCAAAGTTGTGTGCTCGTGTGAGAAAAGGTTGACGCGTGTAGCGTCTTGTATTTCACGCCCTTGCAATATAAGTTAGACTTCTGTTTTTAGATTTTAATTGATAAATACCAATAAAACACCTAAAGCAAAAAAAGGTAATAAATACCAAAATACATCACTGTGCCTAGACCTCTCTCATCCCTTCCTTTATTTGCCCTAAACTCCTCCACCTGATTTTTGGGCCTTTTCTACACTGCGTCATAAGCTTTACATGAGCCTTTCTTCTCCTCTTCCCACTGACTCTACTGAAGAGCTTTTCCAACAGTGAGCATTGGAGCTGGTGGTAAGGAGATATAATTAGCAAGGATGGGGAGTTGAGAATGGTAATGACAGGGGTGGGAAGAAAGCTGAGGGTTACGTTGGGGGGGGGGGGGGGAGAGTGTTAAATGGGGCATGTATGTGCTGATGGTGAGGAATGTAAGCTTTCAGGACATGTAGTCATTTATTTGTATTTTTGCTCACACCTTTTTCAGTAGTAGCTCAAGGTGAGTTACATTCAGGTACACTGGGTATTTTCTCTGTCCCTGGAGGGTTCACAATCTAAGGTGTCTGTTTATGAAACAGCGCTAGCAGCTGTCTATGCGCTTTTGCCGACATGGCTCATTCAAAGTGATATTTGGAAGTCCTGACCCTTGAACTGACTTGGGTTTGTAGAGAATGTTGGGTTTTAAATAATTTCCGTGCAGTGAAATTGGGAACATTATATGTTTTTGTTGTTGTTTTTTTTTTTTATTATTTGTACCCCGCGCTTTCCCACTCATGGCAGGCTCAATGCTGCTTAGGTACTTATTTGTACCTGGGGCAATGGAGGGTTAAGTGACATGCCCAGAGTCACAAGGAGCTGCCTGTGCCTGAAGTGGGAATTGAACTCAGTTCCTCAGTTCCCCAGGACCAAAGTCTACCACCACCATTTATATGTATTTTAGTGAGGTATATAGATGAGATCTAACGACAATTAGTATGACAGTGAATATCCATGAGATCTGTTTGCATGCACTGCCTCCATTGTATGCAAATAGATCTCATGCATATTCATTGGGGAAATCCTGAAAACCCAACTGAGTAGTAGCCCAGTCGAGAACTGAGGTTGCCCCCGCCCCCCCCCCCCTCTTGGGTAGAGGGTTGAGTATCATTGCTATTCTGATAGCGGGCGCTCTACCTGGATAGTTGGTGCTGCTTGCTATTTGGATAGTGGTGTTGGATATTAGTGAATAATTTGAACACCTTAGCTGGTATTTAAAACAAGCACCAATCATGGAGTTTAAATACTGACCTGCCTAATTAATTATAAATACTTGAATTGTTGTAAAGATGTTTTGCATTTTTTATTTTTACTACAGGATCCATCTGATGGTGTTTGCAGAGCAACAATAGGCGATGAGCATTTTCATCTCGAAGGTATTGTGGCAATAGTTTCTTTCAGTTCTGTTATTAATATGTGTGTCTAGAGATGCTTGTCACCATGGGGGTAATTCTATATCCAGGCACCTATTCTAGAAAGGAAAATGGACGCTTACTTTCTCTTATAGAATGCTAGAGTAACTGGATATCTACTAGAGCCTATTTTCTCTTATAGAATACTAGATTAACTGGGTATATACTAGAGCCTATTTTCTTTTATAGAATACTAGAGTAACTGGGCACTGGGCTTGATGGACCTTTTGTCTCTCTAAGTATGGAAATGCTTATGTTTTTATGTTCTAATACTAGAGTAACTGGGTACCATATATACTAGAGCCTATTCTATAAGAGTACTAATCTATAAGAGTTACTAGAGTAACTGGGTATATACTAGAGCTGATGTAAGTGCTCATGCTTAAATGCCAGAGGTATATGCATACCCTTGGATTTTATATATAGCACCCAAATGTGGGTGCGCTGCCCAAGATGTGCGCAGATATTAATTGGTTAACAAGCTCTTAACCATCAATAATTGGGTGCCAACAACCAATTATTGATGTTAATTGGCACTTATTACAATTAGCACACAGCCAGATGCAAGTACAGTTCTATAAGAGAGGGCACTTAATTCTCATAGCATGTAACCCAAAGGGGGGGGGGGGGGGCATGGCATGTCAGGCACATTCCAAAAAGTTATGTGCATAGTTACAGCAAACTGGGTAATCTCGCATAACTTGGGCACCAGCATTTACAACATTAGTGCATGACAAGGTGATGAATATCCTCACTATAACACCAGGACAATCCAAAAACCAACTGTATGAGAAATCTATACTTAACAAATTAACAAATTGCACTGCAATTATATATTTAAACCCACTTGATATTCAAACCCAGGTCAAAGGAAAAAAAAAAGACCTCAATAGTGGTATAAGCCCTGTACAACCATCTTACATCATTCCCATCATTAGTCTAAAAAAACACCCTACCTATACCTCATTTATTCAAAGCAACACTTTTATAATATGCAACACAATTTTTATGTACTTTTTCAAATTTTCTAAAATTAAACAAACCTCTTAAGGGGCAGAGACAAAAGCTGGGAACTTATCTTTTAAAGCTATAAGGAGCTGCCCGTTTCACATATTCAGCTTCGTCAGGAGCAAGTTCCCAAGCCTGATCAGAGCTGTACTAAACTGTTCTGCTCACTTAACATGTGCACTCATTCAGCCAGATTATTTTGCCCAGATCATTAGTACATGGCTATTGATACAAAAAAAAATAGGAAAAGCCATTTTTATGGCTGCAGTAAAAATGGCCTTAGCATGTGAGAAAAACCTGTGTAAGGGTGCACTAAGGCCACTTTTTACCACAGCTTAGTAAATGAGCCCTGTAGTAGGGTACAAAAGAGGTTTGAATAAGTTGCTGGAGGAAAAGTCCTTAAAAATTATTAGCCAGGGAGACTTGAGAAAGCCGTCACATATCTCTGGAACTGAGCTAGGAGAAATGAGTCTACTTTTTTGGAAACTGAACATGAGTAGCCATACTGGGTCAGACAGTGGTCCATACTGGGCCAGACCAGTGGTCCATCTAGCCCAGTATTCTGCTTCCAAACAGTGGCCAAGACAGGTCACAAGTACCTGGCAGAAACCCAAACTGTGGCAACATTCCATGCTACAAATCCCAGGCTACGTAATTGCTTCCCCATGTCTGTCTCAATAGCAGACTATGGACTTTTCCTTTTTTTAAACCCAGATACGCTAACTGCTGTTACCACGTCCTTGGGCAAAGGATGTGGTAACAGCGGTTAGCGTATCTGGGTACTTGTTGAGTACTTGTGTCCTATACTAGTCACTGTCCAGGACAAGATACTGGGCTCTGTGGGCCTTGGTCTGACTCAACATGGCTTTTCTTGTGATATTATGTTTATGATTTTGTATAATGGGGAATCACAGATCATACTTTTTGTTGTTTACCGTTATACAGTGGCCGCAAATAATAATGAGATCTAAATAGTGTCATTTACTTTCTGTACTTGTGTTTTTGTGCTCAAAACTTTAAACTGATTCTTTGGTTTGCTCTCAGTTGTGGCTGAGCACTCTGCATTTATCATAAAAGTTCCATTGTTAACTATCATTTTCTGTATTTCTTGCCAAAAGAATGGTGTTGATCTATCTAGGCTCATGTACATGATATTTGACAGTTCATTTATGCTCAACATTAAGACAGGATGAAAGAGGCATTCAACAGCTCCTTCACCCTCTAACCATTACCTTAGTCAAAATTGCACACCTCTTGTGCATTTTCCCCCGGATTCTATATATGGCACCTAACGTTGTGCATGCCAATCAGGTTGTATTCTGGATTTGCACACATAGCTAGATTAGCTTAACAAGCCAGTCAGTGCTAATTGGTACTTTACAAGCAATTATTGACACTAATTGGCATTAATTAGAATTTACTCGCAGAACTGTCTAAGCATATTCTGTAACATGATGCATGTAAATTCTAAGTCGCATAGTTGAAAAGGGGGCATGGAATGGGCAGGTCGTGGGCGTTTTTAAAATCTATGCACATTGGTTTGGAATACACCTGGTCTGTGCCTAATTTAGATGGCATTTATACCAAGTTTTACTTGGCGTAACTACTCACGACTAAATTTAGTCACATGGATGGGCACTTGGCATACTTTATAAACTGCACAGAAATTTAGGCTTATTGTATAAAGTATGCCTAAATTTAGGTGTACTTTATAGAATATGCCTAGGTATATTTTGTTTCGGTGCCCATTTTTTAGCCTTGATATGTAGAATCTATTCCTTTGTGTATTTTTGAGTTTATTAAACTTTTTTTTTAATCATATTCCCTATTTTTTTTACTGCCCTCTAGAGTATAGACATATCCAGGTCTTTAAATCACACCTCATGGATTGTGGTGCCAGTGCCCCACCATTTTGGTAGATGCCTTTCAGACTGGGGGGGGGGGGGGAGGGGAATTCAATAACTGGCCCAAAGTAAGTTTTCAGAATATTGTGTTCTGTAAAGGGCACTCTGTTAGCTTAGCGAGCATTTGCACCTGCCAAAGGCTGGTGTAAATACTGAAGCCTAATGAATGGCAGTTAGGTGCGCAAATGCAAGTATTCTGTAACACTGCATCTAAGTTCTGGGAATGTCCCCTTTGGAGTTATGCACCATGGGGGTCTTTTACTAAGGTGCGCTAGTGTTTTTAGCACATGCTAAAAATAGGCGCACTCTAAATGCTAGAGACGCCCATGGGAATACATGGTCATCTCTAGCGTTTAGCGTTCACTACAAATGCTAGCGCGCCTTAGTAAAAGACCCCCTATGAAATTTAGGGGATGGAAAGGGAAAATGGATGGAATTTGATATTCCACATTTCTGTGGTTACAATCTTAGGCGTTTACATATTTTATACAGCTACTTATTTTGTATCTGGGACAGTGGAGGGTTAAAATAATTTGACTAGAGTCACAAGGAGCTACAGTGGGAATCAAACCCAGTTCTCAGACCACTGCACTGACCATTAGGCTACTCCTCCAGTCAAGGTGTGCATGTTATAGACAGTGGCGTACCAAGGGGGGGGGGCGGTGGGGGCGATCCGCTCTGGGTGCACGCTGCTGGGGGGGTGCCGCGGCGTGCGCCTGCTCAGAGTTCCCTGACTTTGCGCGTTCGCTGCAGCTCCCTCTGCCCTGAAACAGGTTACTTCCTGTTCCGAGTCAGAGGGAGCTGCAGCGAACGCGCGAAGTCAGGGAACTCTGAGCAGGCGCGTGCTGCGGCACCCCCCCCCCAGCGGTGTGCACCCGGGGGGGGGTCTGCACTGCATCAGGGGGGGGGGGGTGCTGCACCGGGGGGGCGGGGTGCCGCCCCGGGTGTCCGCCCCCCTAGGAACGCCATTGGTTATAGAATAGGGCATAGGGCAGATCTGCACGTAACTGCTAATTGCAGCTAATTAACTGCTTGTTAAAATGCCAATAATTATCTCCTAATTAACTTACACATGAATCTGCGATCTGTGCCCAAACTTGTGCACCCAACTTAGGGTTGACCCATGCAGTATATGGTCACTCTATCTCATTTTGGAAATGTGGCTTCCAAAACTGGACAAAGTATTTCACATGTGGTGCTACCAAATATTCGTATAGTGGTAGTAACATTATTTGCCTTTCTCTAGGCCCTCTAGCATTGGCCCTCTAGCATTTCACTGGCCTTGCTCAGTACTAGTTGTCAAATATTTCCCATGTTTCTTACGGTATCTCAAGATCACTTTTGCTGTTCTTCTTCCAAGTCTTCATATTGGACTGCTGGTGTACAGTAGCAGACTTCGCATGCTGCAGACTTCTGTTCTGCACATCAGTGAGCAGGGTGACTCCATAATGAGATTGAGATCTGTCTGAGCAGTCACTGTGATTGTGCAGAGAGTTTGATAGATGAGACTTTACTGGAGTTTGAAAAGGGCCATAGCCCTGAGTATGGTGTATAACTGCAGCCACTCATCCTCAGACTAAGTAGGAACACCAGAGGACGGTTGTTTAAACGCTGGGTCTAAAAAAGCAGTGATTATCTCTAATCCTAGAACAGAGAAGACTAGAGAGGATCTTCAGAACTGCAGAGCAGGTCACACAGAAAGAAGCAGATGTCCATGACAGGTTCCTTCACCAAAACAATCCTTTATTAAGAAATTACACCCAACATAGTCCACATTTTGCCCTAAAAAGGCTGCTTCAAGGGTACAATCATGTTAACAATTCCAGAGTCTGTGTTTCCAACTTCTAAGGGGCAGTATAAGCTAATACCAGAGATACAAAGGTGCCTGAGAAGAACAAGATGGATCACATTCCAGGGATGCTTGCCAGATACAATATTTGGCTTACTATTCATTCTACTCTAAGGACGATTATAAGGAAGGAATGGACTGCAGCTCAGAAAAACTGCAATTGTATTACTCCAAAGTCTCTATCTAAGTTGATTAGACTATCAGAAGAAGTGATGAACCAATGGGGTTTGATCCCAAAAGTGAATAGCACAATATCAAGTTTATCAAATCAGATAACTATTTTGACAGAGAAAATATATCCATGAAGATTAGCATCAACATGGAGATGGCTCTAAAACTGATTTAATAGCTTAAAGAGGATATATTACAAGTTGTAGTATGTCATCCATATATAAGTAACGAATAAAAGGGCACTCAGGGAGGACAAGACCACAACAGAAAAACTGAATGAATTATTTGCTTTAAACTTTATTAAAGAAGACATTGTGGAGCTAACCAGACTGGTAACATTTTTTGAAAGTGATGGTTTAGATGAATTGCAGCAAACCACTGTAAAACTGGAAGATGTAATAGAGGAAATTGAAAAAAATAACAAATCACCAGGACCTTGTGATAATTACCTCAAAGTTCTGAAAGAGCAGAAATGTAAATTTGCAGACCTGGTTCTTGAAGACTGAAATGTGACTAGTGAACACAATCTTTAAAAGGGCTCCAGAGCTCATCTTGGAAACTATCATCTTGGAGCCCTTTTACTAAGCCACGTGAGGATCTACATGTGCCCAACACGTGCCAAAATGGAGTTACTGCACAGCTACTGCGTCGCTCTTGCAGTAATTTCATTTTTGATGCGTGTCCAATACACACGGCCAAAAAAAATCATTTTTATTTTCTGCCGTGCATATCGGACACGTGCCAAGTGGTATTTGGCACGTGTAGGTCATTACCACCCAGTTACTGCGTGAGACTTTACCACTAGGTCAATGGCTGGCGGTAAGGTCTCAGACCCAAAATGGACACTTGGCAGTTTTGATTTTGCTGCACGTCCGTTTTCGGCTTAATTTGCCACAAGTCTTTTGGCTTTATTTCCTTGTATTTTGTTGTTGATAATTTCAGGCCTTTATTGATTTATTGGTAACTACTGAGATTCACCCCATTTTGTGGACTTGTTTTTTGTTGGGGAATAGCTCTACCAGTTTGCCCAGAACCAACAGAGGCTCATTAGGGGGTCGTTTTACTAAGGTGCACTGAAAAATGATTCTGCGCACATCCAAAACCTGCGCCTACACTACCGCAGGCCATTTTTCAACACACCTTAGTAAAATGACCCCCTAATGAGCCTGTTGTTGGTTCTGGGCAAAATGGTAGAGCTATTCCCCAACAAAAAACAAGTCCACAAAATGGGGTGACTCTCAGCAGTTACTAATAAATCAATAAAGGCCTGAAATTATCAACAACAAAATACAAGGAAATAAATTCAAAAGAGCTATTTTCTTAGCTCTCGTTTTATAGGACTAGAGTCTTAATACTAGTCAAGAAGATCTAAAATATTCAAAAGGTTAATCTCTTAGCAGCTTAAAGGGCTGACAGCTGGGAAGGTGCAAAGGACACATACAGTGGTGGAAATAAGTATTTGATCCCTTGCTGATTTTGTAAGTTTGCCCACTGACAAAGACATGAGCAGCCCATAATTGAAGGGTAGGTTATTGGTAACAGTGAGAGATAGCACATCACAAATTAAATCCGGAAAATCACATTGTGGAAAGTATATGAATTTATTTGCATTCTGCAGAGGGAAATAAGTATTTGATCCCCCACCAACCAGTAAGAGATCTGGCCCCTACAGACCAGGTAGATGCTCCAAATCAACTCGTTACCTGCATGACAGACAGCTGTCGGCAATGGTCACCTGTATGAAAGACACCTGTCCACAGACTCAGTGAATCAGTCAGACTCTAACCTCTACAAAATGGCCAAGAGCAAGGAGCTGTCTAAGGATGTCAGGGACAAGATCATACACCTGCACAAGGCTGGAATGGGCTACAAAACCATCAGTAAGACGCTGGGCGAGAAGGAGACAACTGTTGGTGCCATAGTAAGAAAATGGAAGAAGTACAAAATGACTGTCAATCGACAAAGATCTGGGGCTCCACGCAAAATCTCACCTCGTGGGGTATCCTTGATCATGAGGAAGGTTAGAAATCAGCCTACAACTACAAGGGGGGAACTTGTCAATGATCTCAAGGCAGCTGGGACCGCTGTCACCACGAAAACCATTGGTAACACATTACGACATAACGGATTGCAATCCTGCAGTGCCCGCAAGGTCCCCCTGCTCCGGAAGGCACATGTGACGGCCCGTCTGAAGTTTGCCAGTGAACACCTGGATGATGCCGAGAGTGATTGGGAGAAGGTGCTGTGGTCAGATGAGACAAAAATTGAACTCTTTGGCATGAACTCAACTCGCCGTGTTTGGAGGAAGAGAAATGCTGCCTATGACCCAAAGAACACCGTCCCCACTGTCAAGCATGGAGGTGGAAATGTTATGTTTTGGGGGTGTTTCTCTGCTAAGGGCACAGGACTACTTCACCGCATCAATGGGAGAATGGATGGGGCCATGTACCGTACAGTTCTGAGTGACAACCTCCTTCCCTCCGCCAGGGCCTTAAAAATGGGTCGTGGCTGGGTCTTCCAGCACGACAATGACCCAAAACATACAGCCAAGGCAACAAAGGAGTGGCTCAGGAAGAAGCACATTAGGGTCATGGAGTGGCCTAGCCAGTCACCAGACCTTAATCCCATTGAAAACTTATGGAGGGAGCTGAAGCTGCGAGTTGCCAAGCGACAGCCCAGAACTCTTAATGATTTAGAGATGATCTGCAAAGAGGAGTGGACCAAAATTCCTCCTGACATGTGTGCAAACCTCATCATCAACTACGGAAGACGTCTGACCGCTGTGCTTGCCAACAAGGGTTTTGCCACCAAGTATTAGGTCTTGTTTGCCAGAGGGATTAAATACTTATTTCCCTCTGCAGAATGCAAATAAATTCATATACTTTCCACAATGTGATTTTCCGGATTTAATTTGTGATGTGCTATCTCTCACTGTTACCAATAACCTACCCTTCAATTATGGGCTGCTCATGTCTTTGTCAGTGGGCAAACTTACAAAATCAGCAAGGGATCAAATACTTATTTCCACCACTGTACTTTTGAGCATTAATTTTAAAACAATACATTTGAAAGGAAGCTTTGAAAAAGAATACCCCCCCCCCACCACCACACCTTAGTTGCAAAATGCTGGTTCAGTGCAAGCGAATTTGCTGCCAGTTCTTCTGAGTCTCTCAATACATCTGGGTATTTCCAAATGTTTTGATTGCAAAATAGCTTATGGTGATTCGTAAAATATAAATTCAGCAACTGATTCAGAGACCGATGCCGATGTCACTACTAGAGTTAAAGTCTTTGGCATTTGTGAAAAAGAGAGCCATATAGAATGAATGACTGCCATATATTGGTGTCACATATTACTGTCTCCAGAGCAGTTCTGTCACAAGGCATATGAAACTGCCAAGCAATCAAAATATTATAATGAACTTACTTATGGCAGTTCACATTTCAAAGAGGTAATTTGCAATGCTCTAATAGCGGATTAAAAAACAAACCTGTTAAAAAAAAACCCAAACAGAATAACATCGCAATGGTAAAATGAAAACCTTCCGCTATTTAAACTATGACTTACTGTCTAATTATGTTGAAATGATTTTAATGAACAAGCCAATAAATATACAGTCAACCTTCAAACACTCAAGCTGTTCAGTTTTTCACATTGTCTTCTCTGTTCTATATTTTCTCTCCTCCCCCCATCCCATCCCCACAGCATTAAAGGCTTATACATATATTGAACAAAACAAGAGAGAGAGAGAGACCATCAGATAGGAATATAATTGGTGCCTGTATCGATAGCGCACGCTCATTTTTAGCAAGCGCTAAAAGGTTTGCGCACCTATAGCGCGGGTTAGTAAACAGGCCCCAAAGTAAACTACATAGCCTCAAATTCTGCACTGTACCACACCAGACACCTGCTCCCCAAAGAAAAGCATCCTTGTTCCCTACCTGTCCCAGCATAACCTCCTATTCCTTTACTTCCCCCAGCAGTACTAGCAATAGACCCAGACTCCCCCCTTATCCAAGAGCTCCATGAGGCCATCGAAAAAACTGACTTGTGGCCCTATTTTTGCTCCATGCATGAGACCCAGAGTTAACAAATGAGAGAAATTTAAAATACACAGAATTTGTACAGTAATCAGGAAACGTCTGCTGGACATATGCACACACAAGTTCTGCAGTAATGGGTACCCAGTTTGCACATATCCAAAGAAGATGAAAGTGCCTGCTCACGTCTATGCGTGTTATTCTGTATGTAAATATTAGCCGTGCAAAACTTTCTTGCACATAAAAGTTTTGTGAGTCTACCCTGCAAGATAACTTCGTCACTGAATCCCTTTGTGTATTGTGCACTCAGTAATATATGCATGCACCTCTAGGTAGGTAACCCTGTTCTTCTGGTCACAGTAGCTTTCTGCATGGTCCTCTGCTCTGATGGCTTAAACATGGAATCTGAAGAACTTGATATTCCATGAGGACATTGGAGTGCCATCAACTGCTTTGCTCACCCAATTTTGCAAGGAAAGAAGAGGACAAAAATGTGGAACTTTTGCTATCTTTTAATGTGGCAGGATTAGATAAGAATGTTTGTCAAGCCATATGGATCTCAGCTAATTATAGGGACTTTAGGAGAAGGATCAAAACATTTTTATTTTATAAATATGTGATTCATTCAGAATAAGGATAGACTAGGTGTTTTTTTTTTTTTTAATTAGGGCTAATCATGTTCACCTATCTTGCTTCTGGTTCTGTGTATGAGATTGTTTTATTATGTAATTGTTAGACATGTTATTGTTATTTATGTAGTTCCCAGATATGTTCTGTCTTCTTTGTTGTTGTATCCCGCTTAGAACTGAATAGGCACAAGCAGATGATAAATTCTGTTTTTCTTATTATTAGTTGAACAGATCTCCAGAAATTGAAGAATATGCCACACGCTTATTTTCGAAAGAAAAGGATGCCTATTTTTCGACACAAATCGCAAGATGGGCGTCCTCACAGGGTCACCCAAATCAGCATAATCAAAAGCCGATTTTGGGCATCCCCAACTGCTTTCCGTTGCGGGGACGACCAAAGTTCACAGGGGCGTAGCGAAGGCGGGAACTTGGGTGTGCCTAACACATGGGCGTCTTCGACCCATAATCGAAAAAAGAAGGACATCCCTGATGAGCACTTGGACGACTTTACCTGGTCCTTTTTTGTTATGACCAAGCCACGAAAAGGTGTCCGAACCGACCAGATGACCACTGGAGGGAATCGGAGATGACCTCCCCTTACTCCCCCAGTGGTCACTAACCCCCTCCCACCCTCAAAAAAATTATTTAAAAATATTTTTTGCCAGCCTCAGGTCCATTGCAGCAGTATGCAGGTCCCTGGAGCAGTTTTAGTGGGTGCAGTGCACTTCAGACAGGCGGACCCAGGCCCACCCCCACACACCTGTTACACTTGTGGTGGTAAATGTGAGCCCTCCAAAACCCACCAGAAACCCACTGTACCCACATCTAGGTGCTCCCCTTCACCCATAAGGGCTATGGTAGTGGTGTACAGTTGTGGGTAGTGGGTTTTGGGGGGCTCAGCACACACGGTAAGGGAGCTATGTACCTGGGAGCTTTTTCTGAAGTCCACTGCAGTGCCCCCTATGGTGCCCGGTTGGTGTCCTGGCATGTGAGGGGGACCAGTGCACTACGAATGCTGGCTCCTCCCACGACCAAAGGGCTTGTATTTGGTCGTTTCTGAGATGGGCGCCCTTAGTTTCCATTATTGCCGAAAATCAGAAACGACCAAGTCTAAGGACGACCATCTCTAAGGTCGACCTAAATTTCCAGATTTGGGCGTCCCCGACCATATTATCGAAACGAAAGATGGACGTCCATTTTGTTCCTGCGAGGACGTCCTCAGAAAAACTAGGGCGTCCCCTTCGATTATACCCCTCCACGTCATTCAACTTTCCCCGGGGTCTGAGATAGCACAAGACCCAGTAGTACTTAACATTAATAATATATATCCTTGTGATAATTTATTTTACCTTAAGTTCTTTTAATTTAATTTTTCAGAAGACCTCAGTCATCAGAGTTATGGGGCACTACATTAGTTTTAGCCGCCACTCCTCCAGTCCTCATTGGTCTGCTTGATTTTGTATTTTGTTCATTTTTTAATTTTTGTTAGTTTCCTATTTCTTTTATTTGAGGCATTCTCCATATATTTAATTGGCACTCTTAATTTTTCTTAAAGTTTGTTGCTAGAAAAGCATTTAACTTCAACTTCAATGAGTGTGATCTTTAGGGGATCTGTCATCCGACACGATTTCGTGTTTCGCAATTCAGGCTGTCTCAAGGATATCTGCCCTGTAGAAAAAAACTTCAATCAATAACCATGTACTTCAAAAAAAGCGTGATAGAGTTCTCAGCCACCAACCGTCTCGGTATCACGTCCTGTTCTCACCGATGCAAGATGGCGGCGGCATTTTTTGGCAACAGTTTTATTTACAACTTATTGAATCTTCCACCAATCACAGACCACTTTAAATTAGCGTCAGCCATTTGATCTCGACGTTAAGTCCCAGTGCACAGTGTAACTATGTGCATGGAACTGAAGTAGGGGCCAGGGCGGCTGCTGTATTATATAGCAAAGATGCATGAGACTGTTTCTTGCTTCTACTGCTTCCTCCAAACCCTCCCTGCCTCCTCCGATATAACTTCCTCTTTGGAGGAGGTGGGGGCCGGTCTGGGGGAAGCACCTGCAGCATGCATACAGCGGAGGGAGGGAAAAAGTGCTACAGCTCGAGAAGTGGCTTAGAGCGGAGAGAGAGACACACCTATCCACAGGGAATGTAGTAACGGCTCTGATGCTGCTAGTGCCCCTAGGCAAATGAGGCCTGTGTGGCCACCCCTGTCGCCCCTGTCTAAGTTCAGCCCTAAGCGGAGGTCCCCTGTAGCTATGCCACTGGTCTATAGCTTACTGAACTGTGGTAAAAAGTGGCCTTCGCACTAAGAGCTAAATTCTATATATGGCACCTGAAAAAATCAGCACCAATAAACCAGGCAACTAGCACTATTCTATAAACTTCGCCTAAAGTTAGGTGCACTTTATAGAATATGCACATATGCCGTTCTTGCGCCTAATTTAGGCCACCTAAACCCAGACCTAAATACCTGCACCTAACTTAGGTGCAAATCGGGTGTAGTCCATAACAATGCGCATAGTTTTATGGAACGCCCAAACCCGCCCATGGCCACGCCCCTTTTCAACTGTGCACACTAGAATTTACATGCCCCACGTTATAAAATATGCCTATAAGGTTAGTGCATGTAAATTCTAATTAAAGCCAATTAGTGCCACTAATTGGTTGTCAAGTATCAATTATTGGTGCTGATTGGTTTGTTAATCAATTAAGTTGTGGTTAAATTAGTGCACATAACTCAAGACGCCATATATAGAATTTGGGGGTAAGGTCATTTTTTCGCCAGAGTAAAATGGCTGATTTTTCAATTTTGCCTTTTAATGGCCATGTGCTAATTTTCCCATTAGCTTATGAGCCCCTATTGCCACCCATTATATAGATGGTAAGGGCTCTCATGCTAATCACATGCTAATTGGTTAGCATGCAGCAATTTAGCTGCACTAACCAATTAGCACAGAACACACCCACTGTCCACCCCCAGACCCGTCTCCAGGTGGGTAGCGTGCTCACCTGCAAATATAACCACAGGACACCCTATGGTAAGCCCTTTTTTGCTGCAGTACGCACATGTTAGCGCTTACCGTAGCTTCATAAAAGGACCCCATAGTGGTAGCCGTAATCTGCATTCATTCAAAGGAGGAAAAGCAATTCTTCTTTCAATGTACTACTACTATTACTATTTAGCATTTCTATAGCGCTACAAGGCGTACGCAGCGCTGCACAAACATAGAAGAAAGACAGTCCCTGTTCAAAGAGCTTACAATCTAATAGACAAAAAATAAATAAAGTAAGCAAATCAAATCAATTAATGTGAACGGGAAGGAAGAGAGGAGGGTAGGTGGAGGCGAGTGGTTACAAGTGGTTACGAGTCAAAAGCAATGTTAAAGAGGTGGGCTTTCAGTCTAGATTTAAAGGTGGCCAAGGTTGGGGCAAGACGTAGGGGCTCAGGACGTTTATTCCAGGCGTAGGGTGCACCGAGACAGAAGGCGCGAAGTCTGGAGTTGGCAGTAGTGGAGAAGGGAACAGATAAGAAGGATTTATCCATGGAGCGGAGTGCACGGGAAGGGGTGTAGGGAAGGACGAGTGTGGAGAGTTACTGGGGAGCAGCAGAGTGAGTACATTTATAGGTTAGTAGAAGAAGTTTGAACAGGATGCGAAAACAGATAGGGAGCCAGTGAAGGGTCTTGAGGAGAGGGGTAGTATGAGTAAAGCAACCCTGGCGGAAGATGAGACGGGCAGCAGAGTTTTGAACCGACTGGAGAGGTGACTAAGTGGGAGGCCAGCAAGAAGCAGATTGCAGTAGTCTAAACGAGAGGTGACAAGGGTGTGGATGAGGGTTTTGGTAGAGTGCTCGGAAAGAAAGGGGCGGATTTTACGGATGTTGTAAAGAAAGAAACGACAGGTCTTGGCAATCTGCTGGATATGAGCAGAGAAGGAGAGAGAAGAGTCAAAGATGACCCCAAGGGTACCCCCACATGAATACAGGGGTATGACTTAATATGCCTCTTTAGTGGATTTTCTCTTAAAAATAGAACCACATGTCCATTAAAGATAGTTGTTTTATTTTAGATTGTCAGTTTTGTTTCCTTTAAAAAATAACATATTAAAAAAAAATTTTAAGGTAATAAAGTTAATAATCTTTCTTACACAAAATCTGCCAAGCAGAGGAGATAAAATACTCTCAACAAATCAAGAAAGAAGTCGGGTTTAACTTCTATGTTTATGTAAAGTTTGATTAAATCCTTTAGTCTTTACTGACTTAACTGGTAAACAACAAAAGGCTTGAGGCTGTGGGATTAAGATTGTATTCAGTAAGAGGGCTGATGCATTAGTGGTTTCTTTTGAACTGTAGAAAGACCAAAGTAAACCTCAGAAGCATTACACCATGAGAGCGAATTGTTGACTCAGCCTTGCTTCAGGAGCAGAAGCTAGAACTCAATAAGAGCCACTTTTGTTTACTTCAGCCTTGTACAGGGAAGGAGCAGTTTGACTGGTATTGTTTCTCCCACTTTCCACCTGCTTCTGATTTTACTGCAGTTTATGTCACTGGAATTGGTGACAGCCAATTGTAAGTTGGTCTTTATAATATACCCCAGTGTTTCGTGACTCTCTTCTGGACAGTTTCGTGATATCTCCGTGGATATCATTGGAACAGGTTTGCATACATTGTCTATATGGCGTGCGGATCTGTCTCATGCATATTCATTGTGACAAGGGCTGGGAAACACTGGTGTAGCCAGTCATGACTTTTTCTGCGCTTCTGAGAAGACAGGGCGGTAGCCTTCAAGGAACAACTGCTACAGCCCCAAATAAAGGCAAGTGGGGTAACCTGCCTGGAGCAGCCATTAAAACCCTAAATGAAAGCAAATTGGGGTAACCTGTGTAAGTAGGTATAATAAAGCCAAGGTTGCCAGTGAAGAGTTGCCCTTTCCTCTCTGTTAATATAACTTTTATATGCAATTGTGTTATTTTTGTGTTGGGATTTTTTATTTTTCTCTCACATTCCAATCATTGTAACATGAGTGGAGTGTATAATGTGTTTTACTCTTGTGTGCCTTCATTGGTGATCTTCATCACAATAATTGCTGTTTCCACGAATGCAAGAAGCTGTGCCTATTCCAATTTTTGGGTGTGTTGATATAGACATGAATCTATGTATAAATATATATGTTTATATAGATTTAGCATCTCTGCCTTTCTTGCTCGTTAATAGCTGAGAGGAAGGATGACAAGGAAATCAAGCAGAAACACAAAACTAACTTGTTTCATTTATTAGGCTGAAGAAAGTCTTGTGGAAAGAGTAATGCATAGGTTTTTTTTTTTTAAGTGTATGTGCAAACCTGGTAATGCAATTTAAGGTTGATTTTGAAAGCATGTTCTATGTTGAGCCTGTGCCAACTTTGCCTGGATACCTTGTTAGCCGTGTGTCAAGACATTGCCACACCCATGCCAGCTGTTCGTTGAGATGCGTGTCTGAAATAAGGCACTTAAGGCTCCCCACTCCCACCCTAGAATACAAAGTGTTTTGTGGTAAGGTGCTTTTGCGGACTTCTGCAGCTGTTAAACATGATGTTTTACCTTCATAGGGCAGAACAAGACCCCTTTGTTACCTAGAAACATTACGGATTTTCTGAAATCTGCTCTTCATAAAAATCTCAGCCTGGAGAATGGAAATTCTGACTTCCTTCATACACTAAGGAGACTTTTATAGTTTTAACTAGCCCCAGGGTTATATTTTTAAAAGTTAAATTTCATCACCTGTTTTAGGTTTGCTTGGAGGTGATGTGAGTGAGCCATGATTTTTATAAAGCCAAAAAAACAGTTTTACTTTCTCCTTTCTCCTCAACAGATGTTTCATCTCCATTATTTCTAAAAACCTCAAACTTCAAGTCACTTTCCTGCAAAGGGAAAGAGACAAAACAGAATTGTGTGTGGAGAGTTTTCATGCCACCGCCACTGCTAGAATGTCAGTTCTATTAAATAATATATTTAATAAATGTTCTCCCCTCAGGGTTACTGGAAGAATATGAGGAGACATTTGCATTCTCTGACCAGGCTTTCAGCTGCTCTGCTTAGATAGACACACTTGACTGCAGACTCTGAAATCTAATTTCTTCTGCAGATGAGATCTAGTGAATCTAGTTTTCAAGGTGAATAGTTTTGAGCCAGCAACAATGGACTTTTAGGTGAAATAGACGTTTCCAGGGCTAAATTATTTCTGTGTTTTAATGGTATTAGTATTTTTAACGATGTATATGATAGTATATGTATTGATGTACCTATGTAGTTATTATATTTGAGTCAGAATCGCAAATCAGAATAAATAAAGATGACAATTCCCCAAAGAATTCTTAGTGTGAGGGCAATTCGTTTTCTTTTCTTTTGTAATTGTCTTCCATACAGACTGGTTGGCAGTCTAGTCTTCCAGTTATACTCCTGCAGAAACATTTAGGTACTTATGAATTAGGCATTGTATTAATCTTTCCAAGAGCTGGAAGTTCTGTATTAAGCAAATGAACCAAAAGGGATTGTTGGCTCTGCAGTATGATGACCCCAAGAAGTTGGGGTGCAGTAGGAGAATGAGGTATCTGACTTTGCTCTGCAGGAAGTATCACTTATCCTAAGAAGTATACCATGATCCGTCTAATTTGTCTGCCACAATCTATGTTCATTGGATATAGCATTGTTACATGGGTGTCTGGTCTGTACTGCAGGCAAGAAAAAGATTGATTCTAATGTGTTGCTTTGGTACTTTAGCTGTGTAGACCTTTCCTGTGGTCTTGGAACTTAAAGAAGGTTCCAAAAAAAGCTGGGTGCTCAGTGACATTTGCTTGATGTATAATACCATAGTACTTTTTGTTCTGTATAAGGAAATGGTCCCCCTCTGGCAGTTTCACTATCTTGACAGTGTCATACTGGTGATTGTTAAGAGGCTTTAAAAATATTAAGTATACACAATTCGGCACACATTCACCTACAAATCAATACACATAAAGTCAATCTTTGTGCCAGTGGCGTAGCCAAGGGTGGGCCCGGGTGGGCCCAGGCCCACCCACTTTGGGCTCAGGCCCATCCAGTAGCAACACACCTATGCTGTGGCTGGCAGGGATTCCCAAGCCCCACCAGCTGAAAACTCCCAATAACTGTCCCTGCCACATACCTTGTAAATAGCAGATCTTTGCTTGCAGCAAGCAGCAGCTAATACATACTGCTCGATCTGGCCCTACAGCCTTCCCTCTGACGTGTTCCCAGCTATGCAGAAAACAGGAAGTTGCATCAGTGGGAAGGCTGGGTGGCCAACACGAGCAGTGCGTATTAGTTGCTGCTCGCTGCCAGTGGAAAATATTATTTAACAGGTATGCAGGAGAGGGGGGATGTTTGAGAGACCATATGGCATGCAGGTGAAAATCCCCTGTGGGATGGAGCAGGGTTCTTCTGCCCACCTATCTTGGGCCCAGGCCCACCCAAAATTATGTGTCTGGCTACGCCCCTGCTTTGTGCATGATATTATTCCACCTCGGAGGGGATGGAAGAGGACTGGAGGCCCTCTCAGGCTCCAAGTTTCCCGTGGACTTGGATTTTGAAGAGCTTCCCTCTCAGGGATTGAGGAAGAGCTGTCCCATGTGATCTGGCACTTTCACCAAGGAGCTGTCTCGTCTCATTGACAATGTCATTGCCTCTTGCCATGGACCTGCTTTTAAAGGGGTCAGCTGCTGGAGGGCCTCGCTGGACACCCAAACCATTTTCAGCTCCATAAAGCCCTCATCCATATGATGGTGGGGGGAGTGGGACCCCAGATGGGCCAGGACTCTGGATCTCCTTTATACTAAGTATTGGACGTTCCCCAAGGTGGATGTCCTGGTCATGGTAGTCACGAAAGCAACCACTGTACCAATCCAGGGAGACATGGTCCTTAAAGAGCTCCATGAGAAGAAGGTGGAGCAACAGCTCCACCTGGCATTTTTGGTGGGTATGTCCAGTATTTAGGCTGCTATTTGTGGAGGTTATATGACTATGGCCATGCTGTGTTGGTTGCAGTAGTTCCCGGAGTCCCTTGAGGTTGCTCGCCTGGAGTCGGGGTAGCCTTTCTGTGCATGTTTTCTATGATCTGGTCTGTTTGGCTTCCCACTCATTGGCAGCTTCAGTGGTGGGGCGATGGTAGTTGTGAATCTGCCACTGGGTCACTGATGCAGCCTCTAAGAATCTTCTGAATCAGCTGCCATTTAGGTGGTGCTTGCTCTTTGGTGACACCTTGGAGAAGTTGGTGAAGGATATGGGGAGGCGTGACCTCTCTGCTCAGCCATCCTCTGCTTTCAGGGGGCAATCCAAGGGAGCGGGCCACTTTAGGTCTGGTTGGTGCTCTCCAGTCCAGACAAGGGGGTCAGGGTAGGTCCTTCAAGCAGGCTTCCTTTTGTGGACCCAAAAGAGCTGGGCCCTCAGGTGGGACTGCAACTGCCATTCCTGATATATGAGGGTGTGTCGGATCCCTCATTGTTTCCGGTGAGAGGCTGGCTGTCTCCCATGATGAATGGATTCGCATCACCTCAGATCAGTGGGTTCTGGGGCTAATCGAGAGAGGGTACTCCCTGGAATTTGCCTGTCTGGTTCCCAGCACCTACATGGCCTCAAGAGGTGAATGCTTGTCTGTTCAGTCATTGCATCAGTATGGCCGAGGGAGTTCTTGACGTCCCTGGACCTCACAGAAACCTACCCCACATTCCTATCACAGCTCATCACAAGAGATATCTGTGCTTCTGTTTTTTGGGGCAGAATCTTCCTGCTGCTGAGTGTATTTTAGGATGGTGGACCTTGATCACCCCACTGCTTCATCCCTCCTCCTGCATATATATGCATGTAGATGGACAGAGAAGACAGATGGACAAACCCTTACCATTAAGTGCCTTCGCTATAGTGAAACACACCTAAAAAGGAAATTTTCAAAAGACTTTCAAACTTTTATCCTGTTTTTTTAAGTCTTTTCGTACGGGTTTACTACAATATATTTCTGAAAAATTGGCTACTCAGGAACGTTCAAGATCTTTATGATCTTTATAGTGTTGTTGTTGCAGCTTCCGTCTTTAAAGACAATCAAATTGTCATTGACTAGGAACCGGGCCTTTAGTTATGTGGGCCCATCCTTATGGAATTCTCTGTCTGATGTGGTTTTATTTATTTATTTGTTGCATTTGTATCCCACCTTATCCCACCTCTTTGCAGGCTCAAAGTGGCTTACAATACATCATGAATAGTGGAAGAATGTTAGTTAATAAACATTTAGTATTGCAGGGTTTTGGTCAGCATGATGATAATAAGACAGAATCATAGTGTACAAGCAAATATTAAGAGACAGTTTAAGTGGCTACTTTAGTTTTCAAAAAGCCTTGAAAACTAGAATGTTTCAAAATACCTTTGTTGATTTTTAATTGCAACCTCTTCTGAGGTTTTATCTTGAATATTGATGGGTGGGATTTAATTTCAGTTGTCTTATCTGCTTATTGTATTATGTTTTTTTAAAACTCTGTTGTTTTAAACCGCTTTAAAACTTGTATGTCAGATGGGATATCAAATTATTAAATCAAATGTATTAATGTAAATGACTACCTACCCTGATAAAAGGCCTAGTTAAACATTGCACATCCTGCATCTTGTCTGCGAGTAAAAGTACATTCATCAGGTCTACTCAAATGTTTTTGAGTGGCGGTCCAGAAACTTCAGCTGTCTGAAATTTGGGGTCCACAAACTACCACAGAACTGAGTTTTCTTAAGTTTTAAGTTTATTTTATTTTAAATCATTTATTACATACATATTAGTGTAACAATATAGGAAAGAATATCAGGTCTGTATCAATAGAAAGAGGAGAAGTGAAAAAACAATAATCACTAATAAAGAAATTCAGTAACATTTCCTATAACAAAAAGTACCCAAAACTCTTGACCTTTACCCTCCCCGATGACAAATCTTTAAGTACATAAATATTGCCATACTTGGACAGATCAAAAGTCCATCAAGCCCAGCATACTGTTTCCAACAGTGGCCAATCCAGGCTACCTGGCAAGGTTCCATAACAGTACTATACATTTTATACTGCTTATCCTAGAAATAAGAAGTGGATTTCCCCCAAGTCCATTTTAATAATGGCTTATGGACCTTTCTTTAAAGAAGCTATCCAAATCTTTTTTAAACTCCACTAGGCTAACTGCTTTTACTACATTCTCTGGCAACGAATTCCGGAGTTTAATTACACGTTGAGTGAAGAAATATTTTCTCCAATTCATTTTAAATGTATTACTTTGTAGCTTCATTGCGTGCCCCCTAGTCCTAGAATTTTTGGAAAGAGTAAACAAGCGATTCACGTCTACCCGGTCCACTCCACTCATTATTTTATAGACTGCTATCATATCTCCCCTGTGCCATCTTTTCTCCAAGCTGAAGAGCCTTAGTCGCTTTAGCCTTTCCTCATGGGGAAGTTGTCCCATCTCCTTTATCATTTTTGTTGCCCTTTTCTGTACCTTTTCTAATTCCATTTTATCTTTTTTGAGATGCAGTGACCAGAATTGCACACAATATTCGAGGTTCAGTTGCACCATGGAGCAATACAAAGGCATTATAACGTCCTCATTTTTGTTTTTTGAATAGCAAGTTTTAAGCTTTTTTTTTTTTTTTTTTTTCAAAAATTGTGTGTCCATATCATGTATCATTTTTTTTTTAAATACTTAGGGCCCTGTTGACTAAGGTACACTAGCGTTTTTAGCATGCGCTAAAAATTAACACACGCTAAGTTCTAGAGACCTTCATATATTCCTATGGGCATCTCTAACGTTTAGCTTGTGCTAAAAATGTTAGCGTGGCTTAATAAACAGGGCCCTTATCATGTAACTTCAACATGCCCCCATTTTACAAAGCCGCGTGGTAATGCCAACACAGCCCGTTCACTTTAAATGGGCTGTGTCGGCATTACCGCACCGGCAGCCACTATTGCGGCTTTGTAAAAAGGGAGGGGTAGTCATAATCATAATACAAACATATCAAACATAATCTTTAGTGCAAAGCCGCATTGAGCCTGCCATGAGTGGGAAAGCGCGGGGTACAAATGTAACAAAAAAAAAAAAAAAGAAGAAGAAAATTTTTCACAAAATTCTAAAATCTAAATATCTGTAAAAGAAGCAATTTGAAGCAACATTTTTTGGGGATGTGCCATTTCAATGGAAAAGACTGGATATCAGTTTGGTCCAGAAATACCTGCATCCATAAATAGTTCAAAGATCTTTATAGCACAAGCACTACTTTTGTAAAAGTTTACAGTCACCTTGTTCTGCCCCCCTCCCCCATGTCACACAGTCGCCTAGCTCTGTCCCTTTCATCTCCATCACTCTCTCATGTTCCTTTGCACCTTCTCATCTTTCACTTTCTCTCCTCCACTCCCCCTAAAATTACCTTGACAAATAATCAGCAGCACAGTGATTCAAGCAGGTGGCTTCTGGCTAGATCTGGGGCCTTCCCTCAGTTGTGTCCTGCTTTCATGGAAACAGGAAGTTGTATCAGAGGAGGCAAGATGCAGCTAAGGAAAGGCTCCAGATCTAACCAGGAGCCACCTGCTTGAATTGCTGCATATGGGGCAAAAGGAGAAGGTGACATGCCACTGTAGCCAGTAAAAATTGGATTTCCTGGAGCTTTGCGTGGCCCACATGGGACAGCTCAGCAATCCGGATTGCAGACTGCGGCCTTCCATTTGAGTAGCCCTGACGTACCTTGTACTTTTTTTGTCACATATTTGCTGTGTACATCTGTATACTGTTTCTGCATATCCGAGGTTGTTCAGTTTTTTATTTGGTTCACCATACACAGATGTTTCAACACTTTAAGAAATTTCAACATTTGTAAACCACAGGGACTCCTGAGGCAGGCCTCTGCGGCCGAAACACGATTCGTGTCGAGTTCAGTACTTATTGTGGAATAAACGTCTGATGTCAACTCTTAGAGTCCATTGGTTGGTTTTCATCATCTTTTGTGTCTCCTTCACTGTTTTGCCTGCTTGTTGTGACCTGCGTGACGGGTTTGGTTTCTTCTGTTCTTGTCTATTCGTAACTTGTAACAAAGCATGTATATTTTTTCGTGCATTTTTGTGGAAGAGTTCCCAGGGTGAGGTTAAGCTGGGAGAGGCAGCAACAAGTGTAGTTTTATGTTTTCCAAGCCTTCATGTTATTTTTCATTGAAAAAGTATTTGAACAAAAAGCAAGTGCAAATATTTTGTAGTACATTTTACGGTGGAAACTTTCCTTTTGGGTTAAACATGTTGTTGTTACATTTGTACCCCGCACTTTCCCACTCATGGCAGTCTCAATGCGGCTTACATGGGGCAATGGAGGGTTAAGTGACTTGCCCAGAGTCACAAGGAACTGCCTGTGCCTGAAGTGGGAATTGAACTCAGTTCCTCAGGACCAAAGTCCACCACCCTAACCACTAGGCCACTCCTCCACTCATGGTAGTCTTAAACCATGGCCTGAGAGATAGAATGGGTATGGGGGGCTCTGAGTGTTGGATATAAGCATGGGAACATATATGCTCCTCTACTCAGAATGATTGAAACCCAAAGAAGCACAATAGAGACCTTCTTGAATAAGAAGCAATCTCTTAAAAGCCGTATAACTGACAGCTACAGTATATCATTAGCCATGGATATAGCATACTGGTTGAGTCGATCCTTCTCTGCCATCACCTACCATGTTATATATTCAGGCTATATAAGAGGCAGATGATGAAAACTCTGGCGCTGTTCTGAATAGCACCGTAAAAATGTTGCCAAAACAGCGTAGAAGAACAGCGCCCTGATGCTCAAATATAATGAGATGCAAATATAGGCGTGCTCATAGCATTGAGCATTAAGGAGTTCAGCAGGAGGATGTGCTTAACGCATGCGCAGAAGAGTTTTGCGTTAAGCTCGGCTCCTGTTCGAATGCGTCTGGTAAAACCCGAATGTGAAGAAAAACATTGGCATCTGTTTTCTGCAGCTTAAATACAAGTGTTTTTAATTTTTTTTAAAGCTGGGATGCTTACATTTAGATGCAAGAAACAGACATCAATGTGTGTTTTCACTTCGGGCATTTTAAATTTTTTTTAGCATGGACACTTTAAATATAGATGCAGGAATCAGATGCCAATGCGTGCGTTCGCTTGAGTGTGCTGTTTCTCATGATCAACGTTTAAGGCTTGCACGGAGTTCCTTCTGCTTCCAAAAACAGTCAAAACTGGCAGATTTTGCAGAAAGAACCACGAGAGAAGCATGAGAATCATGGGAAATCCTCTTCCAGCACCCTAATGGCTTCTCTGAACTGGCAGCGGTAAAACAGTTTTGTTTCGGGTGCTCTTCTCTGAGCATTGAGGAGGAATACAAAATGACATCAAGCTGGACTACATTTGCATGCTATCTGCGCTAAGACCTGGTGTGCTTGTTGTTTGCCGCGCTAGACCCCTCTGATAATTTTGCGGGCGCTAGTACGGGTCTACTGACATTTAGCGCCCGCGTTTGCCTTTGATATTCGGTCAGTGCCACATACTGTAAATAACATTCACAGGCATTATTATGTCTCCCAGAAGTCATATTATTAACTAGAACAGGTTAGCTGCCTTGGTGGGCCAGAGGGTGGTAAGCCACTTTTCAAATTATATTTTGTGATACTGTTCATCACAATGAACGTTTGCCAGCTGGCACTGCTTGAATTCAACAACCTGGCTGTGGGCTGCAGCACTCCAGGTGGAAATAATGTCATTAGAAAGGTGTAAATGGGTCATATGAAAGTGACAGTTTTCACTGAAGCTGTGCTTTCTGTGATTAAATGATAAAATTTGAGGATAGCAGATTGCATCCTTATAAATGTGGCTTTTGATATGCTCAGTGATCAAACACAAGCTTGGCTTGCTCTTTGCTTGAACTGTCCTAGCCAAAGCACAGAAAGATTTATTTATCCCACCCCCTTTTTAAAACTTGGGGGTGGGGGAAAAGAGAGGGGAGATAGTCTTTGATCTCTGAGGAGCAGTAACAAAAAAAAAAACAAGCTGTTCTGTTCAGGCTTTTGGCTAACACAACAAACAGTGTTTAAAATTTAACTTTGCTTAATTAATTAGTAATTCTGTTTAATGCTGTCTGATCTGCATCCAAAAGGTATTTTGAAGCTTGAGAACCGAACATCAAAGTGTGCTGAGTGAAGATGGTGAAGTGAGGCATTTAATCTGGCACTTGCTACCCATGGAAGACAGCCAGTTGGGGAAGTAATTGGAAAGAGAAGTCGTAACCTAGTCAGTCAGTCGCCTGAATAGAGAAAACTGCGTGAAATGCTCCATTTGGTGAAGAAATCCTATATAGATGTGAGATTCTTTTTTTTTCCCCTACAAAAGCAGCTGGTTTAAAGTAAAGCATATATCTGCTTTACTGAGACTGAGATGCAGGGGCTTCAGTTCTTGGGGGGCTGCAGGCAGTATAGTAGAGCACAGAATACATGATTAAAGATGACTTTAAGATTAGAATAAGATTTACTTTAAGGTGACAGTGAGCTTTGACTTGCTGATACAGATTATCCATACATATACAAGAGGAAATTGGTCCTGTGAATGCACAAACATGAATGTTTAGGGCCTGATTAAAAAAAACAAAAAAAGCTTAGCTCTTAAGTTTAGTCTCCTAAATTTTGTCCTATTTTCATCCAACTTTAAGAACCTAACCCCCCCCCCCCCCTCCCTTTTGTGCCTGCTGGTGCGGTAATGCTGTCACAGCCCATTCAAAGTGAATGAGCTGTCAGCATTGCGGTGCAGCTTTGCAAAAGGAGGAGGGGGGGTACGTTTGTTTGTTTGGTTTTTTTTTTTAGTTGAAAATTCATCTTAATTTACAAGCTTAAAATTCTCCTGGCAATATTCAAAATGACTAAAGTGGGCAAGAGAGGTTCCTGCCTGCTTATATCACTTGGCTGTGGCTAACCACTGATTTTCAGCGGCTCTTAACCAGTTAGCGCTGCTGAATATTTGTGGTTAGCGCTTGCACTGAAGCCGGCTAACTTATGGGCATTTCAGGGGGGGGGGGGCGGAGTTGGCACTTATGTGCTTAAGTGCCGATAACTGTTTAAATTGGGCCGCATAAATATCAGTCCTATTATTAAGCAGTTCAGCGAGCCTGCCATGAGTGGGAAAGTGCGGGGTACAAATGTAACTAAAATAAAAATAAATAAATTCAGCAAAGCTGAATATTGCAAATAATGACATAAGCTTTAGTGGCCAACCTAAAATTGGATATTCAATGCCGGTGCCTGGACATGGCCCAGCATTGAATATCTGGGAATACATCTGGCAGTGGACATAAAAATACTGAATATTGGCCAGTATGCTTATAAATTTAGACCCGCTATTCATTTGCCTAAATTTATGATCCCAATTTGAGCCAACTGCTGAAAATCAGTGCTAAACCTCTAACTTTTTAGGAGCTTTTTCCCCACCCTAAATCCGCCCCTGTTGCCACCTACTTGTTATGCTTTAAATTTAGGAGTTTATTGAAATGTTGTGTATTAGGGAGCCCTTTTACTAAAGGGTGTTGAGCCCTAACGTGCTTAGTGCATAGGAAAGCATTGCAGTAATTTGCCATTTCCCATGTGTCAAGTGTTCATTCTTTATTCTTCAAAAATATTTGTTCACAGAGTGTATGCCGTGGGCGGGGAATAGGCGTGGAAGCATTATTCAGGTAGCATGTTAGCCCTTGCTTCCTGAATAACACAGACTTAGGGGCCCTTTTACAAAGGCGTGTTAGACGCTGCATGTGTGCAGTGTGTGGCAAAACAAGACCGCTGCCAGGCTACCACCCAATCACAAGGAGCTGCAATGGGAATCGAACCCAGTTCCCTAGCACTAACCACTAGGCTACTCCTCCACTCCACTCCACTCAACCCCTGGTAACGGAGGGAGACACAGGGGGAACTCGGGGTTGGCCGACAGCTCGGTGGGAATTCTTCCTCCATCGGACACAAGGGCTCACATCTCCACTTGGCGTGCCTGACAATGTGTTATTTATTGACTTACCTTAATTTACCTATTATTCTTCGCATCTTACTTGTAACAATATACTGAGCTTCTTAGTCTGTTAATGATAATTGACATTACGATATATTGTAAGCCACATTGAGCCTGCAAATGGGTGGGAAAATGTGGGATACAAATACGGCAAAATAAATAAATAAATTTATCTGTGGCTTCATAGATAGTCTGTTATCTAGTGTGATGCCTAAGAGTTTAATGGATTGATTCAATGTAAAACTTTTCCCCATGTATAATCAGACCTGATGCAGTTTCCTGATTTTGTTTTGTTTTCTTATCTGGTGGCTCTGCTGCTGAAAATTGACTTCGGGATTTTTATGGGTCCCTGTAGTTTCCTTCTCTTCCCTTGGGCTTTGGCTCATTTGGAACCGGGGTTGGGATTTGCCGCCCTGAGTCTTCATTCACAGCTAGCTGGGGATTTTTCACCTGTTTTATATGCCTTCTTAGCTCACTTAGACCAGACAGTGCAGTGACAGTGCTTAGGTGTGAGCCAAGCATGATTAGAACTCCTTCTGGATTCCTGCAATCATGGGCACCAAATCTGGTAAATCGATGTCCCTCCTGGACAATGAGTGACTCCCTCCTCTTCCCCCAAAACTACAAACGCTACCTCCACAGCATCCATAGCCCTGGGAAACCAGAGAAGCAGAATATCTGAATTGGGAATAGAGTCCTGATCCTCCATATGGAAGTACAGAGCACTGGGCCATCCCCATTCCAGCAGATAAAAGGTTGAGTGCCAGGAAAGTAGATATAGTGGTGAAAGAGAAAAACAACAGAACACCATTGATTTATAGAGGTGTCAGTCCCAAGTGACTACGCAGTGAATTGTGTAGAGAGAGGAAAGATCTTAAAGTATCAAGAAATGTAGTCCAAGACCAAGAAAATGTGGCAGAAGGATAGGGAAATATTTCTCATTGTTTTGGTTGCCACAGGCATCATCATTAAAAAGAATTTCCAAGCACACCTTGATAAATTGCATATACAAGTAACATCATCTGAACTCCAGAAGGAAGGTCTGTTTGGCACAATTCAAGTATTTCGGTGAGCATTAGTAGTAAATTTGAGAGACTGAGATCATACGCCACATGCTCAGGCTTATGAGTGAGCTTCATTCCTGTCATAATACATGCGAAACTAACCCATTTGGAGAAATTGAACTCCCCTCCCCCAAGAACAGAGCTTTGGGCCAGCACTGGAATTTTGTTAAGGCCTTTGATTTATCAGCTATTCATGTACTAGTATATTCCTTCATACATGCCATCTTTATTAGATTAAAAGACTGCCCAAAATATAAGATGGCCCTCTTATACTCAGGCCAATACAGAAAAAAATAAGAGTTGCCCGGTTTCAGGAGGGAGACCCTTAGGGCAGTCCTGGTTTTGAACTTGATCTCCAAAGCAGTATGGTATTTGTAATATCTAATTCTCCCCATTGAGATATTTACTACAAGCCCCATAATGCGTCAGGAAAGGGTTGTCAGAAAACCAGGACTGGCCCAAAATCTCCCTCCTAGAATTGGTAGTTCTGGGAAACTAATGTGCTGCTGCTGTTTCTTACTCTGCAGGTCTCTAGTGGATAAGACAAGATAGTTTTGAAGGAAATACAGTATGTATATTTGGACCAATAGATTGATATCCAAAAATTATATCCATTAAGTAGTAAATGCCTAAAGTATTTCAGTTTTGTTATTTTAATTCCCATAAAGTTTGGATCTGGTCTCTTACTTTTTGTAACCCGCCTTGAACTGACAAGGTATATGGCGGACTATAAGACATATAACATAACATAACTGTCTAATTGAATGTATTCTCATTTTTAGTAGAGAACTACATAAGAACATTAGAAAAGCCATGCCTGGTCAGATCAATGTGGCATTGAGCCCAGTATCCTGTCTATGAGAGTGGCCATTGGAGGGGGGGGGGGGAGAGCGGTCCTCTTAATTCTCTGTTGCAATTCTTGATGTCCAGTTGGCTAACTATTGCTATTGAACATGCTCTTCAGAAGCTTGTTCAACCTTTTTATTTATTTATTTATTTTTAATTCTGTTCTTTTAGACGACCACATTGTCTGGTCACTAATTCCACAGTATTCTTGTACATTTACTGAAAAACTACTTCTTAAATATGTTGTAGATCTACAGCCAGTTAGGATCAGTGGACCCTTGATGAATCTAGTACTACATAAAAGAGTAAATAATTGTTCCCTTTTTACAAATTCCACAGCACTCATGATTATATAAACTTCTACTATATCCCCTTTTAGTCTTCTCATGTAGACATATCCTGTTTAGTCTTTCTTCGTGGGTACGCTATTAAATCCTCATCCTCATCTTTGTTCCATTCTGTGTACCTTTTCTAGTTCTAGTTTGAGATGTGAGAACCAGAACTCAAGGTGAGGTTTCATCGGGGACTGATAGGCATCATTATTGTATTCCCAATTTGTTTCTGGCTACTGCTGCACACTGATTTAATAACAGTGTATTATCTATAGTGACACTAAAGAAAGGTTACCAAATGCCTCTGATTTTTGGGGACTACCCATGAATTTGGAAGCTTACTCCAAAAGTCTTTTCTAACTGCCAGATCCCTACCTATTAGAAATGATGTGGTCAATAGATGCTGCAGGGGGTGGGAACTCTTGGCCTCTCCCATTCTCCCAGGAACAATGTAGCCAATTCATGCCAAAGAGGATGAGGATCTTCTCCACAGAAAGTATGTAGCTGTCTATTCTATGTCACCATGGGAGAAGACCTCCTCCCTCCCACCGACCCACCCACCCACTTCTAGAGGAGTTGACGTTCAGTGGCTCCTGCAGGAGGCCATCAGAGAATCCCTGTCTTTACAGCAGTGACTGAGACAAATTGCCTCAGAAGCTGTGAAGAAGCCTTTGACTTACGGCAGCTTTTTTGCCTCCCATGGCTGATTGGTTCTGGTAACCAAAATGAGCCAATCACCTGCTGGAGATGGGAAAGCAGTAATTGGAACTTTCATCCCAGTTCCTACTATTGTAACAGAGGTGAGAACAATGGTCACAGACAAGTTAGGAAAAGGAAGAGGTGTTCAGGTCAGAGAGCCGAGGAAGGGGACCGGGGTGAGAGAGCAAGAAAAGAGCAGAAGAATGGAGAGGAGGTGAGAAGCAGTGGCGTAGCAAGGAGGGCTGCCACCCGGGGCGGTTCGCCGTTGCACCTCCCCCGGGTGCAGCACGAAGACACCCCCCTCAGCGCATCAACACCCCCCCCCCCCGCCGACCCAGTGCCTACCCTCCTCAGCTCCCTCCAACCAGCTGAGCACCCTACCTTTAAAGAAATTTCGGAAGCCGTAGAGAGGCGAGGCGCAGCGCCTCGCGCCTGCAAG
Organism: Microcaecilia unicolor; assembly: GCF_901765095.1. Taxonomy (NCBI): domain Eukaryota; kingdom Metazoa; phylum Chordata; class Amphibia; order Gymnophiona; family Siphonopidae; genus Microcaecilia; species Microcaecilia unicolor. The sequence continues at coordinate 306,372,551 of NC_044035.1, read as the reverse complement.
TAAAAGAAGTGTGTATTGTCATCAGGCCTTCCCTCACGCAGTCTGTCCCGCCCTTGCGGAAATAGGAAGTTGCGTCAGCGGAGGGTGGGACAGACAGCGTGAGGGAAGGCCCAATGACGATCCACGCTTCTTTTACTTGCAGGCGCGAGGCGCTGCGCCTCGCCTCTCCACTGCTTCCGAAATTTCTTTAAAGGTAGGGTGCTCGGCTGGTTGGAGGGAGCTGAGGAGGGTAGGCTCTGGGTCAGGGGGGGATGTCATCGTGCTGCACCCGGGGGGGGAGCTGGTAGGGAGCAGCACCCCCCCCCCCAATGAGTTGACACCCGGGGCAGACTGCCCCCCCCCCTTGCTACGCCACTGGTGAGAAGGTTAGAACTAGGAGGAGAAAGCAAGGGGAGAGGAGATCAGTGATAGAGGAAGAGAAGGGGAAATGAGAAAGGGTTAGAGAAAGGAAAAGCAAGAGGAAGATACAGGTATAAGAAGGTGAGATTGAGAGCAAGGGGAAGGGAAAGAGTTGATAGCAAGGGTTGAGAGAGCAAGGGGAAGGGTAAGTAGGGGATAAGACAATAAAGGGGAAGAGCTATAAGAGCCGGGACTGAGAGAGGTTTAAGCAAGGAAAGTAGGGAGAGTGGTGTAAGACAAAGTAGAGTGATGACAGATTAAGGGGTGGGGTAGGAAGAGAGAGAGAGAAAGGAGTGAAATGGGGTGAAGCAGCAAAGAGGAAGGAGTGAAAAAGGGAAAGTGAAACAAAGGAAGAGGGTGAGGAAAATTGGAACAGGAGAGAGAGTAAGGGAAACGGGAGGGGTGACAGAAGTAAAAGAAGTGGAGGTGGGTAAGAAATCTATCTGGTACAGGTCCCCATATTTCTTTACTACACCAGACCTCGCTCCAGCCTAAATATGGCTCCAGTGCCACTGCTGTCTCCACCCTACCCTATGCTTGTTTCCCATAGAAAGAAAAGAAAATGGACATCAAAGAGAGAGAGAGAGGGAGATGAGTCAGGAAGAGAAATGTGGAACAGAGAATTTAAGAGAGAGAGAGAGAGAAGCAGAGCTGAAAAAAAGCCAGAGACACCAAAGGTTAAGAAACCTTTTCTTTTTCTATTTTCTGAAAAAGAATGTTGATGAACTAATCAAGTACAAAGAATCTTGGGATCCAGTTCAAAGCAATATGGCAGAGAGGATTTATTTTTTGGAAATGCTGAATTTGATTTGTTGATATGGCTTTTTCTACCATCTGTTTCCCTGCTTTGCAGGATATATCCTAGATAATTAAGATTGTGTAGCACTATTATTTTGGCAAGAAAAGGCAAAGTAAGTTTCATGGTGTTAGATAGTTTCATAATTTGATTAAAAAAAAAAACCTTTTCCTAGAGAAGTCTTTTCTGCATTTACATTATACTGCTTAATCTCCTTTTCCCCCTCTCATCAGTTACAGAGGTGGGTGTCTCAAACTTGCTTAGCACAAGTCTGGTAAACATACTTGTAAAGTCCAATTCCTGAATGATAACTCTAAAATGGAACCCTGCTTTGTGTACATCTAAAGGTAATATTATAAAGGATTTTTCACATATAAACCTTGTGTGACAGCATGGCTATTGGCTGGCTGCAGGACCTGACATATATGTGGCAGACTTGCACACAAGTTGCAGGTAAAAGTCAAAAGTACTTTATGTACACAAAACAGGCTGTAGCCAGCTCTGTTACCTTGCAGGTTTAGTCCTTTTGAGTAGAGTCTCTCTCTCTCTCTCTCTCTCTCTCTCTCTCTCTCTCTCTCTCTCTCTCAATACTCTTCATGGGGCTGGTTCTTAGCCAGGCCAAAACACTCTGGCAACTAATGTCACTTTAGGTTCCTTCTGGACACACATCAAATTCTTTTACTTTAGGAATACACTGCAAGGTTCTCTCCTACCTCTGCAGTCTTCTGTCCATGTATCTAACTCTTGGAGGCAAACTTGACTGTTTACAGGAAACACTTATCTCTGGCTAATTCTCTTTCCTGGCATTCCCCTCAGGTATTGTAGCCTCAGTTGCCACTCCCTTAGAGACCTCTTTACTGGGGGGGGGGGGGGGGGGGGCTCCCTGATCTGTTCTACCTCAGGACATTTAACCACCTCTCTGCCTGAGCGCTGCCTCTCTTTCTCAGCAGGTATAACTTCACCTACCCTAAAGTAGTTCAGTCTCAGTGAGGGAGTGATCCTATGGAAACCCAGCCTCCTATCACCCACTCCCTCACACCCTGTTTTATGCACTAAAAGGCCTCCTATAAAACTGTCCCAAGGGTTAGACATATACAAGTGTACATGATGACAAGAAGGCGTGGACTTGTACACATCTTTTGTGTAGGCATCTTTGGGATGTAGTGTGAGTAGAGTGCAGTAGAGTCATGAGGCATGTAGGTTATAAAATATACACCATGACCTACACACATACTTCAGCAATGTGCATTTATACCAGTTCATGAGCAGGTGTAAGGGTGCCACAGCCGGAGAACTCCTTAGTAGGGAGAACACCAGGGGGAACCCTTGGTCCAAGCTGTGTTCAATCTTTTGTAATAACACCTTTCCCTTAGAGGTGAGCCCTTCAGTACTCAGAAACTGCCAGGACTTAAGGAATGAGTCCAAAGGTGTTGATATGGAGAAGCATTGGTTACCAGTTGCCAGATAATAGGAGGCTGGATAAGTAAAAGGACAAATGCCAGGAATGTGGTCTCCAATCCATGCAGCAGCTGGGCCTGATCCTGCTTAGCTTCTGAGATAAGATGGGCTCTGGGTGGAATAGCTATAGGCTAAGGCACATCAGTAACAGAAGACAAAAAGAAGTGGCAGTACTTAGGGGCCATTTTACTAAGCCTCATAGGTGCATACGCGCGTCCTACATGCGTCAATTTGGAGTTACCACCCGGCTACCGCATGGCCTGGACAGTAGTTTCTTTTTATATGTGCATCTCCTGTGTGCATGGCGGAAACCAGGTGTAATCGTCATTCTATGTGCATAGACGATTACCGCGTGAGACCTTACCACTAAGTCAATGGGTGCCAGTAAGGTCTCAGACCCAAAATGGACGCTCGCCAATTTTTATTTTGCCTTTTTTACAGATGCGCTGAAAAATGAAGCTGTGCGTGCCCAAAACACGCGCTTACACTAGCGCAGCCCATTTTTCAGTGCACCTTAGTAAAAGGACCCTTTAGAAATAGACCTATTAAGGGGCAAACAGAATGACAGTTTGGGGATTTAAATAGTTTCATGGAGACAATCAGAATAAATCTCATTATCAGGAAGTGACTTGCATTGGCTTAAAAGGGCAGGTTGGACATAGTCCCCTTCTTAAGTAAGGAGAGCAACTTGGGGGGGGGGTAAGTACGTGATAGTATCCTTCCCTCTATGGTGTACCACAGGACCCTTTGAACCAGGTTTGGAATGCTACTGGTCATGAAATTGATGCAGAAGGTAGTTCACAATGATATCAGAGACAGACCCACATGACCCTTCCTCAGGATCTAACTCAGGGCCACAGACTTTCCAGGGAACAAAATATTGTACCTTCTCTATAAGTACCAGGAAGCACTGACCACTAGGATACTCCAAGGACCTGTTTGCTGCTCTAATAGGACTGGCCATAACATCTGAAGCTGTCATATAGGCTGGTTTGTACTGTTTCTCTCACATCTTTGGGGGGGGGAGGGAGTCAGTGACCACTGGGGGCATAAGGGGGGGTCATGCCTTAATCCCTCCAGTGGTCACCTCGTCATTTAGAGCAATTTGTTTGTGACTTGAGCATGATTGAACCAGGTCTAGACCAAAACATCTAACTTTTAGCCCTGGACGTTTTTACTTTGTTCCATTATGGCAGTAAAACTTTCAAGTTTTAAGATCACCCAAATCCTGCTCCCAACACGCCCCCTTGTGATTTGGATGCACTGCAGAGGAAAACATCTGAAATTTGAGTTTTGATAATTGTGTTATGGACGTTTTTTAGATGAAACCTAGAAATGCTACTTTATGCTATTTTTCAGTTTATTTATTGCCATTATACCACTGTTATCCCAGACTGGAGCAGAGGTATATACACATAATAAAACCACATCAATCACAAACATACACATAACAAAAATCAGACTCATCACAGCACTGTGTCCCCATTATACTAAAAACGTTTTCTCTTTTGAAAATGAGCCCCAATGTTTGCTGGTATCCTATGTAGGTAGAAGATATGTTCCACAGGGTGTAGCTAATGTGGTGATTAGGGAAGTTTTGGCAAAGGTACAAAGTGAACTATTTTACTAAATCTATCCACCTTGACAGGTTATGCCACCCTACCAGCAGAAGGAGGCAGTGAGGCTGAATGTTCCAGTGACATCACTGGTAAAAGGAGTGGTACAGCCTTGAAGTTGTCAGTATTTCTCTGCTTCAGCAAATATGCAGATTGGACTGGTGCAATAGGATTCTTCAGGAGGCCCAACTCCCTGGGACACAGTCTACAGCCTGTGGCCCACTGTTTGTCTCTTGGCTAGGTATCAACTATCAGGGATTGGTTTATGGACCCTTGCCCTAATTGAGCTTGAAGGGGTTTTGTGCCCTCACAGACCTGAGCCTTAGCCCATGGGCTTGGCACAGCTAACCCAAGACAGCTCCTGTGTGGGGCCTCTGGTAGCAGAAGTGAGAGATTTTGTACCCCCTCCCCCATCTGTGGGCCTTTGCACCACAAAAATCTAAATCCATCAGTGCTCTACTATTAGGTTTTCAATTTAATATTCAAATTATTTTTAGAACTGAGTAAGGGACCGTGTGCTATTTTCCTACAATTCGACCTCTCTAGTGCATTCAGTCTGGTGGGTTGGCAGATTTTGACCAGCATATGTCATCAATTTGGAATCCAAATCTTGGATTATCTTGGCTGCAAGATATTCTAATTAATAGATGTTATATGGTTAAGAAAGGCGGTGTCTTGTCTGATAAATGGAAGGCATTAAGCGGTGTCCTTCACGGATCTCCGGGTATGTCACTAGATAATTCTAAATGTATGCATTTAATTTATGTGGATGGTATTACCATTTTCATACCATGAGGATAGAAACTCTAACTCGTATACAGCTGTATATATCATTAATAGATTCTTGGATTTAAACCTGAAACTAAATAAAGAGAAAACAAAAGTTTCTTTGGATAGGTTCCAGTGAAGAAAAGAAATATCTGCCTTATTTTTCAAGTGATGGAAATAGGTTTTCATTAGATCTACAGTCAAAAATACTAGGGGTTAAATTGGATAGCCTATTAACAATGCAACAACATGCAGCAACAATTTTGAATAAAATCTATATTGTCATTAGAAAGCTCAGAGCCATCAAAAAATATTTTTCTGCTGAAACATTTAGAGTGTTTGCTCAGTTGCTTGTATTAACCAGATTTTTCTATTGCAATTTGGTCTTAATTGGATGCTATAAAAAAAATAATTATAGTGATTGCTATCTAAAATTACATTGGCTGCCAATTAAGAAGCATATCCAATTCAAGGTGTGTATAATGGTACACAAAATTTTATCTGGTGATGCTCCTTATATGATGGATTTAGTTGCCTTGTTACACAGATCCAATATACGTAATCAATTTTTCCTGCAATTTCCAACTGCTACTATCCTAAAATCAGTTGAACACTTTTCCTTATCACTTTGTTACCAAATGGCTTCAATATGGAATTTGTTGCCTTGGTTTTTGCGTTGCTGTCAACATTATGCATCATTTAAGAAAAATTTGAAAACTTTGTTATTTTTACAGAGGAAGCTTCACGGTTTTTTGGATCTGGAATATAAGGGTTTTGGGGAGGTTGTTTTGTTTTGTTATTGTTATTCCCTGATTTTTTTGGATCTGGTCTGTTTGTTATTTGTAATCCTCCTCAAACTGAACAGGTGTTTGGCGAACTATAAGACATATCTCAATAAGAACAAGAATTCTCATATATCAAACTGTTTTTATTCTAACTATAATTCACTTTAGCATTGAAGGAAAAAAAAAAGACTTCAGAAGCTCCATGGCTTATTGGCTCTAAATGCAGCTGGAACTTAGTCCTGATGCTGAGCTGCCTCACCATTAGTCAGAAAAACCTCCATGCTATTTAAATATTTTCAAACTTGAAAATCTTTAAACTCTATAAATATCAAGGAATGCAACTTAACTGTCCACTGCTGACTGCTCAATTGAGCACGACTGTTTCACGACCTGCGTCTTTGGGAACTGGGCAGTTTCCTCCTTTTTATTTCATTGCTGAACCCTGAACATAGAAAAGTTTTAGTTAACTTCACAGTTTGTAGTTAATATGGTTCCCCCAAAAAACAATCACATCCTTGGAATATCCAAAAGGAAAAATTCTTTACCTTTTTAAGCTTCATATTGATTCGACCAAAGCACTCCTAAAAACTAAACAAAATGGTGCCCACTATTTGTAAAAGATGCTGTCATTCACAACCGCCAATCAAAACTGTGGTAGAATCTTATTAGATACTGCTTGTAATCTGAAAAAAAAAATTAAAGGAAAACTTTCCATTCTACTCCTATATATTTCATCCCTTAGGACCCTGTTTACTAAGGTGTGTTAGTGTTTTTAGTGTGCCTACACTTAGCACACGCACTAACCATATAGGCGCCTATAGGGATATTGTAGGCACGTACATGGTTAACACGCATACATTGTTAATGCACGTTAAAAACGTTATCATGCCTATAATGCTGCTTAGTAAACAGGACCCTTAGGAACTAAACATAGCGGGAGAAAACCATCAGGTCTCTGTGATTTCTCTTGTTTAGTTGGAGGATAGTAGGTAATAGTTCAATTTGAATATGTAAATTCTTTAGTAGCCCATGGAAATTGACCCCCTGCAGGCACACTGGGAAACTGAATTTCTTTGTTTTAGAAATCTGAAGGAAAAGTTTAGTTGAGACAGTTGCCTGGAAGATGGCAATTTGTAGTACAGTCAGAATCCAGACTGTACTACACTGCCTTATAACTTTAGGCCTTTCTAAGAATTTACTTCCACTATTGTATTTTATTTTTATTACTTATTTAGTTAGTTAGTTAGTTAGTTAGTTAGTTGTGTTGTTTAAATTTAGATTTTTATTTTGTTTTCATTACACAGAACTGAGAACGGTTCTTAAAAAATCAAACCCAACAATAGGAATAACAGCCCATACATCACATAGTTAAATCTATCAAATACTTGACCCCTGTGATCCAGTACTTTTTAAAAGGGTTACAATACTCTACCCTGTCCCTAGTCCTTAGTGAACCACATGATCTGGTGCAGGAGGTAATAGTTCTGGGGCCACTTGATAACAGTGATCATAATAAGATCAGATTTGATATCCGCAGAAAATCCAATACGTTAGCATTTAACTTTCAAAAAAGGAGACTATGATAAAATGAGAAGAATGATGAAAAAATAACTTAGAGAAGCAGCTACGAAGGTCAAAAATTTACAACAAGTGTGGACGCTGTTCAAAAATACAGTCCTGGAAGCCCAGGCAAAATATATTCCATGTATTAAAAAAAGAGGAAGGAAGACCAAACGACAGCTGGAACGGTTAAAAAGTGAGGTGACAGAAGCTATTAGAGCTAAAAGAAATCCTTCAGAAAATGGAGGAAGGATCTGACTGAAAATAATAAGAAACAGCATAAGGAATGGCAAGTCAAATGCAAAGCGCTGATAAGGAAGACAAGGAGAGACTTTGAAAAAAAGATTGCGTGGGAGGCAAAAACACATAGTAAAAACATTTTTAGGTATATTAGAAGTAAGAAGCCACCAACAGAATCAGTTGGACCGCTAGATAACCGAGGGGTAAAAGGGGCACTAAGGGAAGACAAAGTCATAGTGGAGAGATTAAATTAATTCTTCCCTATCATCAAGCCGATCAATCCATAGACTGGTGGGTTATATCCATCTACCAGCAGGTGGAGATAGAGAGCAATCTTTTGCCTCCCTATATGTGGTCATGTGCTGCCGGAAATTCCCCAGTATGTTCTCTATCTCAGCAGGTGTGTGGTCACACAGCAGCAGCTCTGGCTAGGTCTCCAAGCCTAATTGTTTAGATTTTGTTGAGTACCTGGGGTTGAGGGCTCCTCGTGAGCAAGTGCAAACCTGGTGGTGCCAGGTCCCTCCTTTTCTCCCCCCTCCCGCTGGCTCCGCTAAAAAAAAAAAAAAATTTTTTTTAAACGTTCAAAAAGGACGTCCATTTGCAGCTGCTCACTGGAACAAGTCGTCGCTGCTCGGAACAAGAAGCAGGTAATTTTTACCTTTTACTAGCGGGCAGGGGGGTTCCCCGAACGGTCTCCATGTGGCTATGGCCTCGGATGTCAAGGGCACGAAAAGACGATCCCCGGAACGTACTCGCGCGCCTAGCGGGGAAGCGGGGGGATCGAAGGTAGAGCCGCCCTTTTGGGGCGCCCTTTCGGAACCAGGAGAGTTCACCGGTTTTTCCTCCGGCGCGGCGGCCTTTCCCGCCTTAGGCACCCATCCCCCGCTGGCTACCCTCCCGGTCGTGACCGGCCACGCGGCTCGGTCGGCTTCTTCTTGGGCCGCCCTCGAGATGGGAGACGTTAACAGCTTGGTCGCCCTTGAATCAGGCGACAGTAAGAAGTCGGCGAAATTAAAACGCTCTTCTTCCCGCGCGGCTCCTTCTCGGAGTTTCGCGCCAGATGCCATTTTGGACGCACAACATGCCTCTCCCCCGCTACTGGGAGCGCAGATGGAGGGCGCCTCTAGGGCCGCGGCACAGGCTGCTGAAATGCACAGACTGGGGGGTTTCTCCCCTGAGTTCATTTTGCTGCTGCATCAGGCCTTTCTTATGCAGAACACTGCCCCTGCCCACATCTCTGATCGGGGCGACGAGGCCTCTATGCTTAAGTGCCCTCGGGTGGATCTTCCACCCTCGGGGGACTCGGTCTCCTCTGATGTGGATGACGGCAGCGTGTCTGAGTTCTCCCAGAGATCCTTAGCGGAATTGATGGAAGAGACTGATCCTCGCTCGGATGGAGCGGACGACCCCTCTGCAGCGCAGCTTTTTCGCTCAGAGGATTTGCCCAACCTGCTTGTGCAGGCCATGAGCATTTTCAAGATTGCCTCTCCGGAGGAAGGCTCTCTCTCAGCCTCTACTGGATCCGCCATTATGCTGGGAACGAAGTGCCCGCCTAGAACCTTCCACGTTCATGAAGCCATGCAGACCTTAATTTCAGCGCAATGGGATGCCCCTGAGGCGAGCCTGAAAGTAGCCAGGGCTATGTCCCGTCTGTACCCCTTTCCTGAGGAGGAACGGGAAGCCTTTGTCTGGCCCACGGTAGATTCCTTAATCGCTGCCAGTGGAAGGTGGCACTGCCATGAAGGACGCCCAAGACAGGAAAATGGAGGCGGCCTTAAAGTCGTCCTTTGAGGCGGCCGCTCTGAATTTGCAAGCCTCGGTTTGCGGCTCCTACGTGGCTAGGGCGTGCCTGACTGTTTTGCAGTGGGCTTCCCCCTTGGACCCTTCCTGGAGGGCGGAATGGCCGACCCTGGAGTCGGGTCTGGCCTACTTGGCAGACTTGCTGTATGATGTTTTGAGAGCCTCGGCCAAGGGCATGGCTCAGACAGTCTCTGTGCGGCAGTGGCTCTGGCTGAAGCACTGGTCTGCTGACCATGCTTCTAAATCTCGCCTAGCCAAGTTGCCTTTTAAAGGCAAGCTGCTCTTTGGGGACGAGCTGGACAAGATCGTGACGGAGCTCGGCACATCCAAGGGCAAGAGGTTGTCGGAGGTCAGGACTCGGGCCGGCAGTGCCCGTCCTGGTTCTTCTAAGGGCCGATTCCAGGAAGCCCGTTGGTATCGCCCGGGCAAGTCGGCCTCCTCTGCCTCCGCTTCCTTCAAACGGAACTTCTCCCCCAAGCAGCATTCCTTTGGTAGGGACTGCTGTCCCGGAGGCTCATCCTCCGGCCCGCCCCCAGGGTCGCGTACCCAATGACGGGGAGCTGGTCCATGGCCCAGCGCAGATAGGAGGAAGGTTGTCCTCGTTTCTGGGCGAGTGGACCAGGGTAACTTCAGACGCTTGGGTTCTGGAAGTCATCAGAGACGGACGGCTACAAGCTAGAGTTCTGCCGACCCCTATGAGAAGGGTTTGTAAACTCTCCCTGCAAGTCTCAGGTCAAAGCAGCTGCCGTGCAGCAGACTTTGAGCAACCTGATCCGCCTGGGCGCGGTGGTCCCAGTGCCAGTAGATCAGCTTGGCAAGGGGCGCTACTCCATTTACTTTGTGGTGCCAAAGAAAGAAGGATCTGCTCGGCCTATTCTCGACCTCAAGGGAGTCAATCAGGCCTTGAAAGTTCGGCACTTCCGGATGGAGACCCTCCGCTCCTTAATAGCTGCGGTGAAAAAGGGATAATTCCTGGCCTCCCTGGACATCAAGGAAGCTTACCTACATATTCCCATCTGGCCGCCTCATCAGCGTTTTCTGTGCTTTGCAGTGCTGGGCCGACACTTCCAGTTCAGAGCCTTCCCGTTCGGGCTGGCTACGGCTCCGCGGACCTTCTCCAAAGTAATGGTGGTCATCGCGGCCTTCCTCCGCAAGGAGGGAGTGTAAGTCCATCCCTATCTGGATGACTGGCTGATCCGAGCCCCTTCCTATGCGGAGTGCGGGAGAGCTACAGACAGGGTCATTGCTCTTCTGAGCTCCCTGGGATGGATCATCAACTAGGAGAAAAGCCAGCTGCGCCCGACTGAGTCCCTGGAGTATCTGGGGGTTCGATTCGATGCCCAAGTGGGCAGAGTGTTCCTGCCGGAAACCGGAGCGTCAAGCTTCAGACTAGCCTCCTCTACTCTTTGAGCTTGGGACTATGTGCAGCTGTTGGGCTCCATGACGGCCACGATGAAGGTAATGCCCTGGGCCAGGGCTCATATGAGACCACTACAGCACTCTCTTCTGCGGCGGTGGACTCCAGTCTCGGAGGATTACACCGTACGCCTTCCTTTGGATCCAGCGGTGTGAAAGGCGCTGAGCTGGTGGCTGAGGCCAGGCAAGCTGTCCGCAGGAATGCCTCTTACGACCCCGGAGTGGGTTGTCGTCACGACGGACGCCTGCTTGACGGGCTGGGGAGCCCACTGCCTGGGAAGGACAGCGCAGGGGTTCTGGTCTCCTGCAGAGACGAAATGGTCCATCAACCTCCTGGAGCTCCGAGCCATTTGGTTGGCGCTTCTAGAGTTTCTCCCGGTACCGGTGCTGAGGCCTGTACGGGTCCTGTCGGACAATGCCACGGCTGTGGCCTATATCAATCGCCAGGGAGGTACCAGGAGCGCCCCTCTAGCCAAGGAGGCCATGAAGCTATGCCTGTGGGCGGAAGCGAATCTGGAACAGCTGTCGGCGGCCCACATTGCGAGAGTCATGAATGTCAAGGCGGATTTTCTCAGTCGCCATACCTTGGATCCCGGAGAATGGCAACTGTCTGCTCGGGCGTTCTTGGACATCACGAAACGCTGGGGCCGGCCGAGCCTGGATCTGATGGCGTCCTCGGCCAATTGCCAAGTGCCGCGTTTTTTCAGCAGAGGACGGGACCCTCGATCTCTGGGAGTCGATGCTCTTCTCCAGCAGTGGCCGGCACAGGAGCTTCTCTACGTGTTCCCGCCCTGGCCCATGATGGGCAGGGTGCTAGGCCGGGTGACAAAGCATCCGGGCCGGGTGACCCTGGTGGGTCCGGATTGGCCCAGTCGTTCCTGGTATGTGGACTTAGTCAGACTCTCGGTGGACGGCCCTCTGCGGCTGCCAGCGGAGCGGGGCCTCTTACATCAGGGTCCCATGGTGATGGAGGATCCCTCCCTCTTTGGTCTTACGGCCTGGCTCTTGAGCGGAAGCGGCTGAGGAAGAAGGGCTTCTCAGACAAGGTCATCGCCACTATGCTGAGAGCGAGGAAGCGCTCTACTTCCACCACTTACGCCAGGGTTTGGCGTACTTTTGCGTCGTAGTGCGAGGTAGGCTCTGTATCGCCCTTCACTGCTCCAATATCTTCAGTGTTGGCATTCCTGCAAGAGGGGCTGGAGAAAGGCCTGTCGCTCAGTTCGCTGAAAATCCAGGTGGCAGCTCTAGCTTGCTTCAGGGGTCGTCTGAAGGGGGCTTCCCTGGCTTCACAGCCGGATGTGGTATGCTTTCTCAAAGGAGTTAATCACCTGCGCCCCCCCCCCCCCTCTGCACTCGATAGTGCCTACGTGGAATCTCAATCTGGTGCTACGGACCTTGCAGAAGCCGCCCTTCGAGCCCTTGCCAAGGGCATCGCTGAAGGACCTGACGTTGAAAGTAGTCTTCCTGGTGGCTATCACATCAGCCAGAAGAGTTTCCGAGCTCCAGGCGCTCTCGTGTAGAGAACCGTTCCTGCGATTCACTGAGGCAGGAGTATCGATTCGCCCAGTGCCTTCCTTCCTGCCCAAGATTGTTTCTCGATTCCATGTGAATCAGCAGCTTTACCTACCCTCCTTTCGTAGGGAGGATTACCCAGAGGAGTACCCTGCGCTCAAATACCTGGATGTTAGACGGGTCATCATCAGATACTTGGAAGTGACCAATGATTTCCGGAAGTCGGATCATCTGTTCGTGCTGTTCGCAGGCCCTCGTAAGGGTCTGCAGGCATCTAAGCCTACGGTGGCACGTTGGGTCAAGGCGACGATCGCATCAGCTTATGTGGCGGCAGGGAAGATTCCGCCTATTCAGCTGAAGGCACACTCTACTACAGCACAAGCAGCCTCGATGGCGGAGTCCAGATCTGTCTCCTTGGGAGAGATTTGCAGAGCGGCTACTTGGTCGTCGGCTCATACCTTCTCACGACATTACCGCTTGGATGTGGCTGCTCAGGTCGAGGCCCAGTTTGGGGCTTCAGTTTTGCGTTCAGGGATTTCCATGTCCTGCCCTGGGTGAGTACTGCTTCAGTACATCCCACTAGTCTATGGATTGATCGGCTTGATGATAGGGAAGGTAAAATTATGTATCATACCTGATAATTTTCTTTCCCTTAATCATAGCCGATCAATCCATAGCCCCTCCCAGATATCTGTATTGTTTGTGTTCTGGTTATATTTCAGGTTCAAGTTCAGTCTTCATTTCCTGTTCACGAGGACTTTGTGTTCAAGTTGAAGTCTCTTCGAGTTGAGACAATTTTGTATTACAGTGAGCTGCTGCTTCCTCTCCCCCCGTTTCGGCGGTGGCTGGATTGATAACTAAATTATGCCGGTGCTCCCTCCCGCTTCGTGCGGCTGTAGGGTAGCTTTGTATCCCTTCCGCTTCGGCAGTGTTAGGGTAAGCCAGCTCCTCCTGCGGTTGCGATAGCAGGATAAGCCAGTTCCCCCCGCGTCGGCGGGTGTGGTTTCCCGCCCACCGCCCCGGCGGTGGTGCGCTGGAATATTTCCCCTCCCCCGCTTTGGTGGTGGTGAGCTGGGCAGAGGGTCCCTTTGTGGGTGTAATTCTCTAAGTGCTGAGTCCTGTGGATGGAGCTTTGATATCGACATACTGGGGAATTTCCGGTAGCACATGACCACATATAGGGAGGCAAAAGATTGCTCTCTATCTCCACCTGCTGGTAGATGGACACAACCCACTAGTCTATGGATTGATCGGCTATGATTAAGGGAAAGAAAATTATCAGGTATGATACATAATTTTACCTTTGCTTTGGTCTTCACTGAGGAAGATTTGGGAAAGATGCCGGTGCTGGAAATAGTATTAAAAACTGACAAGTCAGAGAAACTGAAGGAAATCTCTATAAACGTGGAAGATGTAATGGTGCAAATTGACAAATTGAAGAGCAGCAAATCACCTGGAGCAGATGATATTCATCCCAGAGTACTGATAGAATTGAAAAATGAACTGGGCTTTTAGCTCCTGCCCCCATCTCCCACCAGGGATGGGAGGTATACCCCGGGGGAGAGGAGCTGTTTTTAAGGCTGGGTGGGGGGAAGAAATAAAAGATATGCAGGTCCCAGACGATATTCATTGCTGAGACTCGCATAGCTACTTTGGCCAAGTTAGGAAAGCTAGGACTGAATATTGCTGCCATCCATAAGATCATAAGAATAGCCATACTGGGTCAGACCAATGGTCCATCTAGCCAAATATCCTGTTTCCAACAGTGGCCAATCTGCATAACCACCAGCTCCTCCTCAATACCACCCCTTGTACCACTCTTGAATGACCTTTTATTTGTGGCTAGTCAGAGCAGATATTCATCAGCACTGCCCAGTTAAGTGCCACTGAATATTGGCAGTTGGACAGCCCCAAACAATTTAAGAAGGCCGGAGCCTCTATAGCCTGCTTAAATCGCTTTGAAAATTGGCTAGAGTGGTTATACCGAGAAACGATTTTATAGTAACTTGTGTATTTGAAATTTGGCCCATCATGCTTAGTGCTGAAGGCTGCTACTGCTAGCTGTAACTTTTCCCAAAGGCCTTAGCCCTTTTCTAGCAAACTTCTAAAGGGCAATTCATTTCTCCTAGCAGGGGAGAGCATAGCCTAATGTTATTTGAAAGGGTGTATCTAATTCATGTCTTAGCTTTCCGCCAGAGAAAACTCAACATACATTTTTGGCATTGACCCAAAATAAACCTGTTTCCCTATGTGCATGCTCACATAGAACTGTTAAAGGGCATAATGATGGACTGCCATGTTCTACTTGGTGCCTAACTTTGCTTATGTGGGAACATTTAGGCAATGTGATATAGATCCTAAATGAAATATATTTTGCTTGGAATATCTAAAAAGGAGGGTAACGATGATCATATTTGTATTGTATTCCTTTTCTTCTTCAAAGTGAATATGGAATGTGAAAGTCATATACTGATGATGACTTTCAGTTGAACTTGCATGCAAGGGAAATGCTTTGATGGACTCTAAGGTTAATAAAGTACTCTGACATAGTAACTTAGCTAGTTTGATTGAAAGAAGGTATCGGTGCCTTTGAGTGACCATCCGTACACACACATTTTTTTATTTCAACTGTAGATCTTTACTAGTGAAGAATGAATGTTCAAGTCTCAAAGGGGATATGACTTATAAAGCTTTCATTTTTATAAAAAGCTTTAGATGCATTGGTTTAGTCAGTGCTTTGATTCCACTGTCTGAGCTGATAAAAATATTTTCTTGGCCTTTGAGTTTCCTTCTGCTCCTTTAGCTTTCCTGCTCAGTTGGAATTCTCATCTACTGGCCTAAAGCAAAATGAGCTCCCATTATAACTCTTTTCTCAGCTATTCAGAAACAGAGAAAATGACGGCAGATAAAGACCATACTATCTACTACCCCTTCCTCTCCCAACCAGTGCAGTGACAGTCCTGCCAGGAGCAAAGAGTGCAACTCCCTGTGGAACCCAGCATGTGTATTCCCTAAGTCTGCCATTAGGTGTCACTATGGTTCAGGGACTAGGGAGTCCCTCTTCCCTAGGGCTGTAAATGCTTAAGCATTCCTTTTCCTCCCATGGAGCAAAAAGCCAAGGGGTCCTTTTTCAAAGTCGTGCTGAACAATGGCTTTTGGTAGTGTAGGCGTGGGTTTTGGGTGCGTGCCGATCCATTTTTAAGTGCACCTGTAAAAAAGAGCTCTTTTTTTTTTCCCGAAAATGGGCGTGCGGCAAAACCAAAATTGCCACGCATCCATTTTGGATCTGAGACCTTACCGCCGGCCATTGACCTAACGGTAAAGAATTTGGGCGGTAATGACCTACATGCGTCAAATGCCACTTAGTGCGCGTCTGTTACACGTGCCCAAAAATAAAAAAATATTTTTCAGATACGCGTATTGGACACAAGCCAAAAATGAAATTACCACAAGAACCACACGGTAGTCGGTAACTCCATTTTGGTGCACATGGAGGGGCATAATCGACCAGAAACGCCTATCTCCATGGGCGTTAATCTCCGAGAACGGGTCCGTGAAGGGGCGGAGTGAACCGTATTTTTAAAAAAAAATAGACGCCCATGCTTTATTCGCCAAGGTGTGAGCTGGGCGTTTTTGCTTTTCACCGATAATGGAAAATGAAATCGCCCAGCTCAAAAACGAATAAATGCAAGGCATTTGTTCGTGGGAGGGGCCAGGATTCATAGTGCACTGGTCCCCCTCACATGCCAGGACACCAACCGGGCACCCTAGGGGCACTTTTACAAAAACAAAAAAAAAGGTAAAAGAGCTCCCAGGTGCATAGCACCCTTCCCTTGGGTGTTGAGCCCCCCAAATCCCCCTCAAAACCCACTGCCCACAAGTCTACACCAGTACTATAGCCCTAAGCGGTGAAGGGGGGGCACCTACATGTGGGTACAGGGGGTTTGGGGGGGTTGGACGACTAGTAGCATTAAGCAGCACAATTGTAACAGGTAGGGGGGGGGATGGGCCTGGGTCCACCTGCCTGACGTCCACTGCACCCCCTAACAACTGTTCCAGGGACCTGCATACTGCTGCTTGGGAGGAGGGTATGACATTTGAGGGTGAAAGTAAAAAGTTGTGAAACATCATTTGTTGTGGTGGGAGGGGGTTAGTGACCACTGGGGGAGTCAGGGGAGGTCATCCCCGACTCCCTCTGGGGGTCATCTGGTCATTTAGGGCACTTTTTGGGGCCTTATTCGTCAAAAAACAGGGTCCAGGAAAAGTGCCCTAAATTCTAGCTACAAACGCATCCATTATCGGCGAAGGGCGCCCATCTCTGTTCGGGTGATAACCACGCCCCAGTTCCGCCTTCACCACGCCTCCGACACTCCCCCGTCAACTTTGTCCGCATCCGCGACGGAGTGCAGTTGAAAGCGTCCAAAGTTCGGCTTTCGATTATGCCGCTTTATTTGTTTTTGTGAGAAGAACGCCCATCTCCCGATTTAGGTCGGAACTTGGGCGTTATTCTCGTTCGATTATAAGCTGGATAGACGCTTACATGCCTTAGTAAAAGGGCCCCCAAGTTTGAGAATCAAATTGTAGTCTCAAATCCTGAGTAGATAGTATATTTGAATATAACAGGCACCACCAAAATGCTCAGTACTGAGTATTCAAAGATATTTACTAAAACATTCTGAAAGTTAAAACTATGATTTGAAATTCATCTGCATGCTTAGAAGGAGTCATAATCCTAAGTGTTAACTAGCCATTAACTATGTAGCCAGATTTGGGTTTTGCTGGCTGATATTTGTGTTTTCAGTTCTCTCTCTGTTATATTGAAATATCTTTGGGGCTCATTTTTGAAACAGAAAAATGTCCAAAAAACAGTACAAAGTGGCAGATCAATGTTCTTTTTTCACAAAAACATCCAAATTGCTACTTTTGAAACTAATTTTTAAGATATTTTTCTATGTGGTTCACCTAAATTTCAAAGGGGCATGTTGGAGGCATGTTTTGGGGTGGGACTAGGGAAGCATACAATTTAGATGTATTTCTGCGATAATGGAACATTGTAAAAATGTCTAGGGCAAAAAATAGGACATTTTTGGCTGGACCTGTTTTAATAATAACTAAGAGGCCCTTTTACTAAGCTGCGGTAAAAAGTGGCCTGCAGTAGTGTATGGGGTGTGCGCCCGGTCAGTTTTTACTGCATCTACAAAAAATGGCTTTTTTTTAATGGGACCGGAAAAGGGCCTGCGGTAAAAATGAAACCAGCGCATTCTCAAAACCGGCCTGAGCCCTTAATGCCACCCATTGATTGAGCGGTAAAGGCTCATACGCTACATGTGTAGTGACCAGTCAGCATGCACCAAATGCCAATTACCACCGGAACTGGCGCATGTAGAAGAAATAAATAATTCATCCACTCGTTATGGGTGCACGCCAAATCTGAAATTACCACAGAGAGGGCGCACTGGCCTGGCGGTTGTCTCATTTGGGTGCACACTACACACGCGTAGAGCCTACCATGGGTTAGTAAAAGGACCCATAAGTGCCAAAAAGGTGCCCAAGCTGACCAGATGACCACTGGAGGGATAAAGGCATGACACCCCCCTCCCCGTAATCCCTCAGTGGTCACTCAGAGTCCCCCTTGTAGTGACTTACAATCCAGAACTGGAAAAACTGAGAAAAATCATAAAAGACCTATGGCCACTACTCCAGGAGGATTAATTGCCGAAAGAGATATTTCCTGACCCATCAATGTTGGCATTCCAACAATTACTCAATCTGAAAAAAAAAAACTGTGAAAAGCAAGCTCCCAACAGTAGCTCAAAAAGAAGAGAATGGGACAAGTCCGTACAACATATCAGGTAAAAACACTTAACATAAGGGGATCCTACTCATGGTCTTCCTCAGATATGAAGGATGCTATGTTGGAGAGACAGGCCAGGTGTAAAAGACAAGTATCAAACCACACAGACATAAGATCAAATGCAACAAAAGCAACCCAAGGTGACATCTCTGTGTGGGAGCACTTTTCAAGACCAGAGCACTGCATCAATGATCTTATGCTCAGAATACTTAGAGGAAATTTTTAAAGCAATCCAGAATTGTAAGACGTTTGAAGTTAAAATAATGTTACTTTGCAACTAATGAGAAAGAACTTAACTAAAATGTGGGTTTCCTAACACATTATAAACCACAAAATTGTACCATTTTATTACATTCTGATCACCCATCTATTTCTCCCTCTGTTTTTCTTCCCTACCTCTATCTTTCCTCGTCAGACTGTCATTTGAATACTATTGTTTCACTTGTATATTTTGATATTGTCATGTTTTCTTCATACTGTCCTGATCCAAGGAAGGTGGTTATGGCCTCCAAAAGCTAGTTAAAAATGTAGTCCAGTAAACAGATTTCATCTTATTTTGCATTTTCATAACCTTTAAAGTGGACTTAATATGGTTACTACACTACTTTTATCTAGTGTTAAAGTAACCTTGTGCTAGAACATGGTAAGACTTGGAGTAAGGCATCCCTGTACAACGTTCTCCCCAGGATCTTTTGAATGGGTGAGCCACCTTGTTCATTTTACAAACAACCCAGCTAAGTTAACAGAAAATTTTATAATACTTTGCAGTATTCCTCTGCCCTCACCTGGTACTCCTTCATGCCACCTGACTGGCAAAAATTGGGGGTGGGGGGGGTGGGGGGGGAGAACACTTCTGTACTAGAACATGTTAAGGATTGGAGTAAGGAGCCCCAGTTCTAGAACATGGCAAGGACTGGAGTAAAGAACCCCTGTATTAGATTGTGGGAAGGACTGAAGTAGAGAAGTTTGTATTAAAGTAGCACTATAAGGACTAATATCTAGCACAGTCATTCCCAACCTGGTCCTCCGGGTACACCTAATCCCATCGGGTTTTCTGGATATCCTCAATGAATACTCATGAGTTAGATTTGCCTGCATTTGAGGCAGTGTATGCAAATGTCTCATGCATATTTATTGTGGATATCCTGAAAACCCGATGAGCCTAGGTGTGCCCTGAGGGCTAGGTTGCAAATGGCTAATGTAGCAGCATCCATGGACAAAAGTATCTTGTACCTGATTGAGAAACAAACAACTAGTATCTCTAGAATCTCAAACTTACTGGTCTTTTGTGGGCTAAATACATGTAAATGGGGGTAAAGTAGCACTGGAAATATCAAGAATGTCTTTAAGATATGTTTTAAACATATTAGAGCCTGAAATTTTAGAAACATAAGGGAGATAGGCAGAGATTTCAAGAATTGGGACTGGTCTAAATTTTTTCTAGCTTATCAGACATTAGAACTTTACATTTCACTTAAATTGTAAAGGGCACATTTTTCACAGAATCTTCATAAGTACATTAGTATTGCCATACTGGGACAGACCGAAGGTCCATCAAGCTCTACATCCTGTTTCCAACAGTTACCAATCCAGGTCACAAGTACCTGGCAAGCTCCCAAAACAGTACAATACATTAAGCAGTGGATTTTCTCCCAAGTCCATTTTAATAATGGCTTATGGATTTTTCTTTTAGGAAGCTAGCCAAACCTTTTTTAAGCCCTGCTAAGCTTACTGCTTTTACTACATTCTCTGGCAATGAATTCCAGAGTTTAATTACACATTAAGTGAAGAAATATTTTCTCCTATTCGTTTTAAATTTACTACTTTGTAGCTTCATTGCATGCCCCCTAGTCCTAGTATTTTTGGAAAGAGTAAACAATCGAATCATGTCTACCCGTTCCATTCCACTCATTATTTTATAGACCTCATTATAAGTAGAATAGCTCATCTCTAGTATTGTTTTTCCTATGTAAACCTGAATAGGGTGTTTTTCCTTATTATACGTTTATTCTCATGTCTCTCCCCTTTATTGGGGACTTGAATAGATACCAACTATGTTTTTCCTTTGGTGAACTAATGTTTTTGGAGTGTTACTTCTGTCGGAATTTTGGTTTTCTCTTGAAGTATTTGCTTGTTTTTGTAAGTTGAAATGTCAACAAAGAAAAATACATATCTGGCTTCACAGGGTATTGTTTCATCCATTATGACTGCCATAGATCTATAGCCATGTATGAAGGGGAGGGTGGAATAAAGGAGTTAGGAGACCGAACTTTGGACCACCTGTTTGGAGGGGGGGGGGCGGCGGCTAGAGAATAAGACATTAAAATCATTGGTATTTTGTTGGGGGTAGAGCTGAGGGTGGAGCTTGGGCTTCTCCAAACAAAAGGGCATATATCATATCATATATGTACTTACTGGGTTGAGCTATGTGGGAGGGCAAAGGGATATTAATGAAGGAAAGTCAATATAGTTGTAAATGAAAGCATATGCACCCTAATTCTATAAAAGTCGCCAAAACTTGTGTGCACAATTTAATTGAATAATGAACCAATTAGTGCTAATTTGATTTTTAACAAGCAATTATTGGTGCTAATTGGAATCAATTAAGATGTACACACGTATATTTAGCACGTGATCTGAGCCTAAATTTTACATGGGTCCCAAAAAAGGGGGTGCGAAAATGGGAGAGTCATGGGTGGTTCGGGGTGGATCGTGGGCGTGGTTTTAGGTTACACTTGCAATTATAGAATAAGGGGGTTCCGCACGTAAATTTAGGGGGGCATTTGTACCATATTTTCATTGGTGTAAGTTGACACACCTAAATTTACATGCAACCCTCGGGACTTAAGCACTATTCTGTAAGCCATGCCTAACTTTAGGCATGGCTTATAGAATAGTGCTTAAGTGGGGTTATTTAGTGCTGATTTTTTAGGTGTGATTTATAGAATTCACGCCATGATGATATAGCCACAGTCGAGACAAGTTCCAGTTGACCCAGAAGCCTAAAGGAGCAGGTGGAAATTGAGAAAAATATAAAACATCATGTTTCTTATATACTCATAAAAATATCTTTTTTTCCTAGTTGCTTTGCCTCCAGAGAAGACTGATGGACTTTTTTGTGGATTTGAGAAGAAAGCAGAGAAAGAAAGTGACTTGCATACAGACTCTAAGAAACAGCTAAAGTTTGAAGTAAGTTGTTTAGACTTTAAGATTAGGTGTATTTCCTGTATTCTTTATCCTTCCCTTTATTGAGGACTGGTGTATAGGTAGTACATGATTCTTTGTTTATTTCCTTTTGGTTTTTGTTTATTTTTCCTGGATACTACTTATCTTTTCAACTTCAAGTATTATTTTGAATGGAATCCTATATAATAAAAAGCACCTCCAACATTCTGAAGCTGACTCTGTGGCACTGTGGCAGTGTAGGGGTTCATAAGTCTGTAGTTCAGTGTTTCATTGGCTCTCACTGTCCCCGCCCTCACGTCGAGGAAACGGAATGCTGCATAGTTGCCAAGCAAACAAACGTGACGTCACAGGAACTAAGAACCAATCAGACAGAACGGAACTTGGAGGAGGGAAGTGGAGTGGATTGAATGTCTAACAAACAATCATATACAGGGAAGTACGAACATCAGTGGAGGCAAGTGCACAGTACGGAAGGGAAGACAAACATTTAATCACTTTGTCACTCACACACATACACACACACACAGACATCACACACACACACGCACTCAATCACTCTGTGTATCTCTCTCGTACACTGTCTGTAAAACACACTGTCACTCTCAGTCTCTCACATGGGCAACTGTATGTTGCATTCTCACAAGTAAGGAGCTCTTCTGATGTGATTGTTAAACTGATTGAAGGGCCTGAACAAGGAAAACTTTTTACCACATTGTAACACAGTTTACACAAAAAATATTGTATATAAAGAAATCTTACATATGTAAACAACAATTATATTCAGAATACAACCGTGGAAACATTAATGGCCGGAACTCATTACATTGCTAGCGCCCGTTTCATTGCGTTAAGAAACAGGCCTTTTTTACTAGTATTATATAAAATCTAACGAGAATGGATACCACAGTCACTTTTCATATCACCTAATTTCAATTCTTTAAGGGCCATGTGTATGTTTTTCCTGTAGACACAAAATGTCATTTAATTTACATTATACAATCAAAACCAGGGGAAAATATATGCTCAAACCCTAAAGAAAACAATCTGATACTGCAGTTGCATTACAATCCTCGTGTAACTGGATGGGAGAAAAAGACCTCAGAAACCTTTCCAGAGATTAATAATGAAATATCTCAGCAGATTAGGCTTAATATTTCTTTCATTGGTCATTAAAAAAACTCCCAGAGCCATTTTTATATAATCTTTCAAGTACTCAAATTCCTACACACTTTTTTTGATTAAAGTCACAAAAGAATACAAAGGAATATGCACAGCTGACAATACAGGAAAAGTGATCAACTTTTTGATGAGAGCCCATCCCCACACACCCACCGAAACTGAAAGCTACCACCATATCTTCCTACATACATTCTTAATAGCTACAATTTAAATCATGATTCCAATTCCAAACTTTTCTTATGATATAATCTGTGCTGGGTACAAAAACTGTCAACATAGAGGTAGGAAAACTTAGATTCTATAGGGTCACTGTTTCATCAGACAACATTCAGGCTTCTTCAGGAGTGTGAGCCCAGCTCCTTAATTTTTTTAACACCTTCATTTAAACCAATATGTTTACACAGAAAAACATAGTTGTTCACAATGATTTTCAGCAAGACCGTGCTTGACAAGTGGAGCTTCCATCTGATGGCAAACCAAAACACGCCAATGTTCAATCATCTGCTATTTACCATGCTGCCTATTTTCCCTCTATAAAGCTTGTTGCATAGGCAACATATCACATTATTTATTTATTGGGATTTATTAACCCGCTTTTATGAAAAGATGCATCCAAGGTGTTGTACAGCAGGTACACTATGCCATATGTTTAGACACACAAGAGAAACTGAACTTCATCCGCAGATGCTTCCAAACTGGAAAAGGTGGAGTAAATAAGAACATAGGAATTGCCATACTCGATTAGACCAAAGGTCCTTCTAGCCCATGTAACAGTGGCCAAGTCAGGTCACAAGTAGTACCTGGCAGAATCCCTAAAACTAGTAAGTTTCCATGCTACTTAGCCTCAGGGTTAAGCAGTGGCTTTTCCTGGGTCTACCGTACTAATAATTGATGGACTTTAACTCCAAGAATTTGTCCAAACCATTTTTAATCCCAGCTACATTAACTGCTTTGACAGCGAGTTCCAGAACAAAACTATGCATTGAGTAAAAAAAAAATATTTTCTTCTGTTTGTTTTAAATGCATAAATATGCAGCTTCATGGCATGTCCCCATGTCATTATACTTTTTGAAAGAGTAAACAGTTGATTTGCATTTACCAGTTCCAATCAAGTCAGGATTTTATAGACCTCTATCATATCTCCCCTCAGCCATCTCTTCTCCAAACTGAAGAGCCCTAACCTCTTTAGCCCTTCCTCATATGAAAGTTACTCCATCTTAGTACCTTTTCTATATCCACTGTCTTTTCTTTTTGGGATGTGGCACCCAAAATTGCACACAATACTCGAGCTGCAAGGTGCTGTCCTTTCCTAATAATTCCTAGCATTCTGTTTACTGTTTTAGCTGGCGCCACACACTGAGCAGAAGATTTCAACATGTTGTCTGTGACAGTGGCGTTCCTGGCCTGGATGGCACCCGGGGCGGAGCGCCGATGCCCCCCCCCCCCGCGCTAGATGACACCTCCCCCCCTCCCCGGCGAAATGACACCCCCCCCAGGGTGCACGCCGCTGGGGGGGGGTGCTGTGGCGCGTGCCTGCTCCTCCGAGTTCGCTAAACTTCGTTCATTTACTGCAGCTCCCTGTGCCCCAGAACAGAAAGTAACCTGTTCCGGGGCAGAGGGAGCTGCAGCGAACGAGCGAAGTTTAGCGAACTCAGAGGAGCAGGTGCATGCTGCGGCACCCCCCAGCGGCGTGCACCCGGGGCGGACCACCCCCCCCCCCCCCCCCCCCCCCGGTACACCACTGGTCTGTGATGACACTTAGATCTTTTTCCTTGGTGATGATTCCTTATATGGAAACTAGAATCAAGTAGCTTTAACTTGGGTTATTCTTCACTTTGCCTTTGTCCAAATTAAATTTCATCTGTCATAGGGATGCCCAGTTTTCCAGCCTCATAAAGTCCTCCTGTGAGTTCTCATAGCCTACAAGTAATTTTACAACTCTGAATAATTGCATAAATTGAATAAAAGCACTGATCCCAGTAAAGATCATTGAAGGGGCAGTGGAACACATTTTTGTTTGCTGGGGGGGGGGGGGGGTGCTCCATCCCAACCCCAACCCTATTCCTTTGCTCCTCCATCCAACCCTCTGCTCTTCTATTTGTACCTTTCCTTGTTTATGTCCTTGTTTTTCCCAACCCCCACTATCTGTCCTTCCTTTTCCCCTTACTAACCCATGCTTTTTATTATGTCTCCATCCCTCTTCTCTCAGACCCAACATAAGATCCTTTCTTCAGCTCCCTATCCTGAGTCCCTGCATTATCTCTGAGCCTCTTTCTCCTTATCCCAACATCAGACCCATCTCCAAGACCTAGCATCAGCCCCCTTCTGCCACCCCCACCATCTGCCAATGTAAGTCCCCCTTTTGCCATCACCAGCCCCCATCCCATTTTTGCAGGACTCAGCCCTTTACATCAGACTCATCTCCAAACACCAGCCCCCTTCTCCCACCAGTCTCCTTTTCAGTCCCCAGCCACTGCATCTGTCTCCAAGCCCCAGCTATCTTTCCTACCTGCCCTTTGTCAGTTCCCATCTCTGCAAGTGAGAGAATGCGGCAACTGGCAAGAAAATTGTTGGTGGGGTAAACCCCTTCCTCCCCCTTCCAACGCCTATGGATCCCTGTAGCACCCTATTCTTCATCCTTCTTTGTTGACAGAATTGTTCATTTAACACTACTCTCTGTTTTCTATCTCACTCCTCATTTACAGGAACATCCTTTGGTCCTTAGTTAAAACCTATGGACTTTTTTTCCTATCTAGATCCTGGACAGCTAGTAATAAAATGTTGCAAACATTTTCAGTACTTCTCTGTCCATCGTCTGTAGGAGCAAGTTCTTAACTAGACTATTACCCTAAGATCATTTTGGATGAGATAACCCTTATCAGAGACATCAAGTTGAGGGCAAAGAACACGATTGTTCTGCCCCTATTGCATGGGGTAGCTTATGCTGTCTGTGAGTGATAGAGTACATGTCTGTATATTTATTGAACTGTGTATTTGGCCGGGTCCCTGTATTTCTGCAGTCCTCTGTGATTAGCCTTTATGAACACCTGTTTTCTGCTTTGGAGCTTTGTTGGTGCTGCCTGCCTCAGAGCATGATGGGAGGAGCAAAATTTTCCCTTCCCTCCAATAGCTCTCTTGAGGGAAATAGAGAGAGGTCATAGATCCAGCGTGTTAAGAAACCTGAATCTTTCCATGCTGAGGCACTAAACTACTGCTGCTTGTTTTTTCCTCTCAGGATAATAATTCATAGTGATTTTTTTGTATCTGTGTGGCTGTGTGGA
This sequence comes from Microcaecilia unicolor, assembly GCF_901765095.1. Classification (NCBI taxonomy): domain Eukaryota; kingdom Metazoa; phylum Chordata; class Amphibia; order Gymnophiona; family Siphonopidae; genus Microcaecilia; species Microcaecilia unicolor. Next base: position 306,346,701 of record NC_044035.1, on the reverse strand, counting down.
TGCTGCTGTGGTCACTGTTAGTGCTGTGTTTCAGTATTTCAAGGTACCAGGTTCTGACGATTTTCTCCTCTCTGGTAGAGAGGATAATCACAGACATATAGTGGCATGCCTCCATAATTATACACATAAAGAACAATTTCTGTGGCAAGCAAAGGAAAAGGAAGCTATATTTTGGGATCAACATAAAGTTGACATTTTCCAAGACGTCTCTGCTATCATCTTTCAGTACTGAAAGGAATTCAGAGAGGTATTAAGTACTAAGGCAATTCACTCTAAGTGGTTTTCCCTTTTGGAATATTAATCACCGTCAGCAGCAGCCATCAGAAGATAACTCAGGAAACATGGACTGTTCTGCAGAAAGAAGGCTATTTTACAACCAGACCGGAGAATAAACTCTTTGGGTTTATGCAGAGACAGCTAAGTACAGGGGCAGAAGGTGGAAAGCACAGCAAGATGTTGGGGGCTGCAAGATGTGGAAGAGAAGAGCGACAGCTGGGAGTACTTGCGAAGAGCAGCACCAAAAGACTAGAAGGCAGTTTTCTGATTGGACAGAAGGGAATATTGCTCTGGAATGATATGCTGCTATGTCTAAATGGGGGCATAATATATGTATGCAGTGTTAAGAAGGGGATGGGGAAGAACAGGGGTTGTGAGGGAAAGTGAATGAAAATAAAGAGGGAGGAGATGGTGAATGCAAATATGGGGAATAAATGTAAGAGAAAAGGGACAATGCTGTGTCACTGTAGTTGCAGGAGGTTCTGAGGTGAGGAGAGAGAGGGATATCAAAGATGGGGAGGGGAGTGGGAAGGGAAGAAAGAGGAGGAGAGGAGAAGGGAAGGGAGTGGAGGAGAATCAGAAAATACTTCATGAATATGATTCATGATGTTGCATACTAAAGGGTACATGGGAGCATAAGTCATGATGAATGTACAAAGCTTAAATACTACCCTCAAGAGGCATATCTTTATGAAAAAGTTAAGACTCAGAGCTAGGGAGTGTTTTATGCAGGAAACACATTTGCTTAATTTGCATGAAAGGGTCCTGAAAATAGAGAGTATCCTGTCATTTCTTTGGCTTCCTACAGAATTGAAAGTCTAAAAGGAGGGGTGGGGATAATGGGAAGGATAAGTACATAAGTAATGCCACACTGGGAAAAGACCAAGGGTCCATCGAGCCCAGCATCCTGTCCACGACAGCGGCCAATCCAGGCCAAGGGCACCTGGCAAGCTTCCCAAACGTACAAACATTCTCATGTTATTCCCGGAATTGTGGATTTTTCCCAAGTCCATTTAGTAGCGGTTTATGGACTTGTCCTTTAGGAAACCGTCTACCCCCCTTTTAACCTCTGCCAAGCTAACTGCCTTCACCACGTTCTACGGCAACGAATTCCAGAGTTTAATTACGCGTTGGGTGAAGAAAGATTTTCTCCGATTTATTCTAAATTTACTACACTGTAGTTTCATCGCATGCCCCCAGTCCTAGTATTTTTGGAAAGCGTGAACAGATGCTTCACATCCACCTGTTCCACACCACTCATTATTTTATATACCTCTATCATGTCTCCCCTCAGCCGTCTCTTCTCCAAGCTGAAAAGCCCTAGCCTCCTTAGTCTTTCTTCATAGGGAAGTCGTCCCATCCCCACTATCATTTTAGTCGTCCTTCGCTGCACCTTTTCCAATTCCATTATATCTTTCTTGAGATGCAGCGACCAGAATTGAACACAATACTCAAGGTGCAGTCGCACCATGGAGCGATATAACGGCATTATAACATCCTCACACCTATTTTCCATACCTTTCCTAATAATACCCAACATTCTATTCGCTTTCCGAGCCACAGCAACACACTGAGCAGAACGTTTCAGTGTATTATCGACGACGACGACACCCAGATCCCTTTCTTGATCCGTAACTCCTAACGTGGAACCTTGCATGACGTAGCTATAATTCTGGTTCTTTTTTTTCCCACATGCATCACCTTGCACTTGCTCACATTAAAAGTTAAACGTCATCTGCCATTTAGCCGCCCAGTCTCCCAGTCTCGTAAGGTCCTTCCTGCACCCAGAAATATAGAGATGAGGGGGTAGGTAGATGATTTGGTTGGGGCTCCTTAATGGTTAATGCTAATGTTTATGCTACCAAAAACCAGCAGGGGGAATTCTTGGCTCAACTCTTTTCAAGAATACTAGAGTGTTAAAGATTGGGGCATGTGACACCCACCTTATCGCCTACCATGGGCTTCCAGTCACCTATAGAAGTAAACTTAAGATCCTGTTTTTGAACCATTGAGCTCTTTATACTGGTGACTTGAGATATTTAGCAGACATGCTCATTCCCTACACATTTTCCTATTTCCCTTCCTGTTGTCTGTCTTTTATCATTTTAATACCGTGTATAGCACTTCGTGATGTTTTAACAAAAGGTGGTTAATAAAATCAAATAAATGTAAACATCCACGGCAGTGCCCTTTAATTGATGATGTATGCTCTCAAACAAAGAAATTTTTCGTTTAAGGCTGTATGAAAAATTCAGTAGGTACTCAATGCACGCCGTGCACCAATTGAGTTGATCCAATATCTGTGGATTCATAGGCTTTGTTCTACTGTATCTGAATTTAAATTACAAGCTAGCAAGATGGCTATGCAGTTCAAAGACAGAAAAGCTACTCTTCATAGGTCATTAAGGAAGCTTACATCCATGCCTGGTGGGCTGAGACTCCTATTACTTCTAAAAAAAAAAAAAGCTCTGAGACATGGACTGTATACGTGATTCTTTTTGATTGTAATATTTATATGATAGGACAGAGCATTCTTTGCCATTGGCATGTACTGAATTTGCATGATGTGTTTCAAGATCAACATTTGTGTACCTTTAAACAAGGTAAGACTATCAAACATCTCATAATTTTACATCTACCTCAGGGAAGTTAGTCACAGATCATTCATGTATAGAACTAGAAATATGTTAACAAATTTACCCCCCCCCCCCCCCCCCCCCCCCCCCCGTTTACAAAACCGCACTAGCAGCTGCCGCGCGGCATTGTCGACACAGCCCATTCAAACTGAATGGGCTGTTTCAGCAGTACCACACTGCTAGCCGCTAGCGCGGCTTTGTAAACAAGAGCCTTAATAAGAATATTAACTGAAAAAAACATACTGTCAATGAAACCCTTCAAGAAGGAAAAAACGTGCACTCAAAAGAAACATAGGTCAAACCAAAAATTTGTCATGACGACATTATTGTGCACAGAAAAGGCTTCTTTCAAAGGTAACTTGTACTAGTAAGCAGTTTTAACAGAAACAAAATATCAAAAATCAACCATCAAAATTCTTGTATTGAATTACATCCAGTAGACTCTGATATGATCAAGGCTCCAGTATGCTATGAAGATTTGAAAAGAGAAGTCTGTTGGCTGTAATTTAAGATAAGTTGAAATTTGACAGTTGTTTTTGATTTTTTTTTTTTTTTTTGTTAAGTCACTTACTAGTACAAATGACCTTTCTACAAGGTTTTTTTCTGTGCACGATGAAGTAATTATTACCAATGCAATACAGTATAAAATAAATATAAACCATTACAAAGTAACTCTAGAATTATCAGAAATAAAATGCAAACCCTGACAAGTTTTATTAATTTGGTGCTTCAGTCATATCTGGTGCTGACTAATGTGGGTCCACAGGACAGAAGACATAGCCTTACTTGTTGGCTGGAAGTTTGGGGAGAAGAGAGCTGATTGGCTATTTAGTGCACAATCATGGTTCAAAGAAGTGGCGGGATTTGTTTGTCTTTTAGGGCTTCTTTTACTAAGCTACGATAAACAGTAGCTCGTGCTTACCACAGCTTAAAAGTGCTTACAGTGGGATGCACTGAAGCGTCCTGCAGTAAGTTCCAAATGTGTGCACGCAAAGGCACATGGTAAAAAATATTTTCTAATTTTTCTGGGAAAGGGGCGTGTCTGGGGGGCAGAGAGTGGGCGTTCCTTTACTAATCAACTAGCGCAGCTAAATTACCGTGTGCTAACTGACTAGCACAGGATCTGCGCAAGCACACTTACCACCTGAAATATAGATGGCAGTAAAGGCTCACATGCTAATTTTTGTTAATGGTCATGCGCTAAAGGCAACATTAGCATGAGGCCATGATAATGGCAAATTGGCCATTTTCCAGCTATGGTAAAAATGGCCTTAGCAGCACACAAAAAAATCCTGCATAAGGGCATGCTAAGGCCACTTTTTAGCATAGCTTAGTAAAAGGACCCCCTTAGTTTTGAGGGCAGTTTGCCCACCTGCCCTGCCCTTGTAGTGTGTTATAATTGTGAAAAGAGGTTGGATTTGTCTCCGTAAATGAGGAGAATGTGAGCCCTTTCAGATGTCCAGCAGAAAAAGAATGGGTTTTGGAATGCTGAACATGGAGACTTGTTACTGTCATTCAGTTAACCAAGGGGCTTGGATCTGAACTACCTGGCATCACTGCAGGAGTTTAGGATGGCCTAGATCCTGGTATAATTATTTATCCCACTTTTAATAAGCCGCGCGGCAATGCTGACACAGCCCATTCATGTGAATGGGCTATATTGGCATTGCCGCGTGGCTAAACAGGGGGGAAAATGTGTTGCAGGGACATAGCCAGACTTTGGCGGGAGGGTGGTCCAGAGCCCGAGGTGAGGGGGCACATTTTAGCCCCCCCCCCCGCGCCGGCGCCCCTCCCCCTCCCCTTTCAACATCCCTTCCTGCCACCGCTGTCAGGTACCTTTGCTGGCGGGGGTCCCCAGCCCCCGCCAGCCGAAGTCCTCTTCAGCGCCGGTCTCAGGCACGGCCGCATTGCTGATCTGGAAGGATTCTGTTTCTGTGAGTCTGACGTCCTGCACGCTACAGGACTCATAGGAACAGAATCCTTCCAGATCAGCAACGCGGCTGCGCTGGAGACCGGCGCTGAAGAGGACTTCGGCTGGCGGGGATTGGGGACTCCCGCCAGCAAAGGTACTTGACGGCGGCGGCAGGGGAGGGTTGGCGGTGGCGGGAGAGGGGTAGAAAGGGTCGGCAGCATGGGGGAGGGGGGGCCAGGACGAAATCTGCGCCCCATGTAGCTGTGCCCCTGATGTCTTGGGATCCTGTTCCCAAGGAAGTCACAACATAAACCCACAGTGTTGTATAGTTGTTACCTTGCTTTTTTTTAAAACATGTACCAATCATTGTTCCAGCGTCAGGGGACTTTAATTTGCTTTGGATAATATCAGTGAATGTTATCAGGTGTTTTATACTACTACTAATACTACTAATTATTTTTATAGTGCTACTAGATATCCGCAGCGCTGTACACATTATATTCAAGTACCTTTTCTGTCCCTAGAGGGCTCATAATCTAAATGGAGGAGGGTTAAGTGACTTGCCCAGGGTCACATGGCTCTGCAGAGGGAATTGAACCCAGGATCAAAACCCGCTTCACTAACCATTATAGCTGTGACTAAACATGGGCCATGCATATCCATTCATCCACAACCAAATAAGTGGAAAAGTATTACAATTATGATGCATCAAGGCTGCAGCTTTATAACAAAATTATATATGACAATAATGTAATAATGTAACAATCAAACTAGCTCTTTTCCAGCCCAATAATATATCAATTAAACTCAACTAGACAGCACGGTCCTAGTCTGACTCTAAACCCCCCTGTTTATTAAGCCATGCCTAAAAAATCAGCGCTGAAATCAGTACCGACTAAGCGTATTCTATAATCTGTGCCTAGATTTAGGCGCTGATTATAGAATACGCTTAGTTGATATTTCAGTACCTAAATCTACGTGCATTCATTTATACCAACAAAAACATGGCATAAATCCCAGCATATAGACTTAGGCGCACTGGGCCATATTCTGTAACTAGGCGTATAAATTTTGGAACATTCAGAAAACACCCATTTCCCCACCCATAACCATGCCCTGTTTAGCCTGCACGTATTAGAAGTTCAGCGCACATCATTACAGAATACACTTAGCGACTTGTGCACCTAAATTCTAATCAGTGTCAATTAGTGCTCATTATTGCTTGTTAAGTGCTGTTATCAGCACTAGTTTGTTAAGCTTGTTAAGTTACGCACATTGTTATAGAATCTGGGGGTAAATGCCCACCCCTACCATTTACATGTCTAGATGCTTCTATACAGAGGGGCCCTTTCACTAAGCTGCGTAGGTGCCTACGCGTGCCCAACGCGTTCCAAATAGGAGTTACCACGTGGACCTTGCGGTAATTTCAATTTTGTCACATGTCCACTATGCGCGTCTGAAAAATATTTTTATTTTTTTGGCATGCAGCTACTATGCGCGTAGACCATTACCGCCCAGTTACCGCATGAGACCTTACCGCTAGGTCAATGGCTTGCGGTAAGGTCTCAGACCCAAAATGGACGCGTGTCAATATACCTTTTGCCGCACGTCCGTTTTTGGCAAAATAGAAATAAAACGCATTTTTGTAGGTGTGCTAAAAAATAATTCTGCGTGTGGCCAAAACACGCGTCTACACCACCGCAGGTCATTTTTCAGCGCACCTTAGTAAAAGGACCCCTAAGAGTTGTGGTGGTCTGAAATGGGGTCACTATAAGTATAATTGGCAGTGGTTGAAAGTAGAGGCTGCCGAGTAATGCTGCTGGGTTTTTTTTCCTCCATGTGAAAAATTGGCGCGCCTGCTACATGTGCCAGAAAATATATATGTACTGACTGGTGTTCTTATACATATTTTACAACGGAGCCTTCTTTATAATACTTGGGAAATGTGAATGTCCCAGCGAGGATGTCTCATTTCCCATGTGGAGCTCACATCTTCCAAATGAAAAAAATATATGTATGTAGTGTAGGCTTGAGTTAACCTTCTTTTTTAGTTGTGGGACATTTTTTTTAACCATAATCTGATGGATTAATAATCTTTGTGATCAAGTGGTACGTCTATCTTTGACTGTTTATTCATATGACAGAATTGCCAGACCCATGTGATCTGTTGCTGTATAAAGATTTTACAAATACGAGAATAATGTAATTCGTTCTTCCTTGTTCGCTTGTGGTATATGGGCAAGGCATTGGCACGACACCCGAGGGAGCTTACAGTTTATCATTTTACACTTTAGCAGGCGTGTGCATAAATGGAAGTCCTTGGCTTCTACAACTGTGAGGCTATCACATTAGTGAGCACTGAATGTACCAGCTAATACAGGATTTAAAAAGTATTACCTTTTCTGAGAAATGTTGACTATGCAGAATGGTTCCTCCCTTTACTCCCTACTGTGGGATTGTATGTATGAATGTACAGTACTGGATTGTTTCCCTACTTAACCTCAAATACTTAGGATAACCTCTTTGAATAACCTTAGACAGTGTTTTCCAACCTGTGTGCCCTGAGATCTGATCAGTTTCATCTAAGAAAAAGTCACCACAGACAGATAGGAGTCAGTGACCTATTGTGGATTAAAAACTGGTTAAAAGATAGAAAACAGAGAATACGGTTAAATGGTCAGTATTCTCAATGGAGAAAGGTAGATTATCAGGTTCCTCAAGGGTCTGTGCTAGAACCGCTGATTTTTGAAATATTTATAAATGATATAGAGATGGGAGCAACTCATGAGGTATTAAATTTGCTAACTACACAAAGTTATTTGTGAAGTTATTCAAAGTTGTTAAATCACAAGAGGATTATGAAAAATTACAAGAGGACCTTATGAGACTGGGAGACTGGGCATCTATGTTTCAACATTTTTTATTGAAGACATTACGTAAACATTCTTACAGTCATTGATAGCACGTCAACCAAACTGAAATTGTGCAATAACAATCCATTATAAGTGTCTCCAAAAATTACTGGTTTTCTCCCCGCCTCCCAACTCCTAATACCTCCCTATCCCTCCCTCCCTCCTCAATTCCCATCCCATCCCCCCCTCATGAGACTGGGCATCTAATTGGCAGATGACATTTAATGTGAGCAGGTGCAAAGTGATTCATGTGGGAAAGAGGAACCCAAATTATAGCTACATAATGCAAGGTTCTACATTAGGAGTCGCCAACCAGGAAAGGGATCTAGGTGTCGTTGAAACCCTCTGCTCAGTTTGCGGTGGCGGCTAAGAAAGCAAATAGAATGTTAGATATTATTAAGAAAGGAATGGAAAACAAAAATGAGGATGTTATAATGCCCTTGTATCGCTCCACGGTGCGACCACACCTCGAATATTGTGTTCAGTTCTGGTCACTACGTCTCAAAAAGAGATATGGTGGAATTAGAAAAGGTACAGAGAAGGGCGGCGAAAATGATAAAGGAGATGGGATGACTTCCTTGTAAGGAAAGGATAAAGTGGCTAGGGCTTTTCAGCTTGGAGAAAAAATGACTGAGGGTAGATGTGAGAGGTCTATAAAATAATGAGTAGAGTGGAATGGGTAGACTTGTTTACTCTTTCTAAAAATACAGACTAGAGGGCATGAAATGAAGCTACAAAGTAGTAACTTTAAAACAAATTGGAGAAACGTTTCTTCTTTCAATATGTAATTAATCTCTGGAACTCATTGCCAGAGAATGTAGTAAAAGCAGTTAACTTAGTGGGGTTTAAAAAAAGGTTTGGCCAGCTTCCTAGAGGAAAAATCCATAGACCATGATTAAAATGGACTCACGGAAAATCCACTGCTTATTTCTAGGATAAGCAGCATAAAATGTATTGTACTTTTTTTGGAATCTTGCCAGGTGCTTGTGACCTGTATTGTCCAGAAACAGGATGCTGGGCTTAATGGACCTTCAGTCTGTCCCAGTATGGCAATACTTATGTACTTATGTACTTATTGTCACTTCTAGACCAGTGTTTAGGCTTTGCTCTTAAAGTGCAATTCTATAACTAGACACCTGCAATTAAGGATCCTTTTGTGCACTTTTGTACACCAAAATTAGCAATTACACACATTAGCGCCCTAAGTGCTACTCTTTAATAGCATGCAAATGTAAGGGGAGACATACACATGGGTAGAGCATAGGTGGGATATGGACGTCTTCCAGGAACATGCACAACTTACAGAATAGTAGGTGTGCTCCTGCCGCATGCTTTTATTTATTTATTTTTACAAAATTATTCCGCCAGTCTACCATCCTAGGCGTACTCAGGGACCCTTTTACAAAGCGGCGGTGGGGCTATGGCGCGTGTAGCACATGCCAAATCGACACTACCAACCGGTTAGCGCACCCACCTGGCGGTAATGCTGAAGTTGGCGTTTGCTGTTTCCCGCGTTAGAAAATATTTTTCTATTTTCTATCATGGAGGGCGATAATCAGCAGCGTGGCCATATCGGCGTGTTCTGCATGAGTACCATGCATGTGGTGCGTGAGCCCTTACCGCTAGGTTAATGGGTGGTGGTGAGGGCTCAGTCAGTAAATAGCCTTGCACTACTTTTCATTCTAGCGCACAGCCACTTACTGCCTCCATTGAAAAAAGACTCTTTTCCCAGCCGCGGTAAAAAAAAAACGGCCCAGCGCGTGCCAAAAACACGCATCCTCGCTACTGCAGGCCACTTTTTACCATGGCTTAGTAAAAGGACTACCAGCTCAATGTGTAACTGCAGGTGTCAATGTAAGGCATGGTGATGCCAGGTTACGTTAGTACTCTATCATAGTATCTGGATGCCCTGCTGCAATTATTCACTCTCCGCATGGCATCGAGGACCCGAACAGGAAGTGCCTCCGACACCAGTAGTGGTTCCTAAGTGTGCAGGAACTCCTTTCTGAGTATAGTCATACATGCTTTTACCTTTCTTAATACAGCATGAGCCTCAGAATGTGAGAAATAGCAGGCAGCATGAGGGGCTTTGTACAGCACACGTTTCACACAGCAGTTCACTTCCTCAAATCCCTACAGCTTTTGGTAAAGCTTCCAGTGCTTTTACTTGGGCAGTATGCACCCTCTCCCATGTCTACATTGCCTGCTCCATGGAGGCGGGTGTGATGCACAACAGTTTTAGAAACTTTAGGTGTGTCTTGCGCTTGGAAAGTTTGGGAAACACTGTCCTAAGATCTGCTGACACATGGACAAGTAGCAACACTTTATGTTGAACTGAGGGTTTGGAAAGTTTGGGAAACACTGTCCTAAGATCTCCTGACACATGGACAAGTAGCGACACTTCTTGTTGAACTGAGTAGCTACAGATATCGCAGCTGGAAAAGAAAGTGATGCTAATCTATATTTACTTGATGGACACATTGAGCTTTGATGGCTCCTGAATGTGCTGAAGAGGAGAATTGCGTTGTTGCGCCATGTGAAGAGAAGCATTAAAGAAGAGGTTTCATGGGGATGTGCTGGCATTCTTGCCAGCTGTAGTGTAGAGTACCATGAAGATTGCTTTAATGTGCCACAGCTAGTTTTTCCCCCATGAAAACTCCCTGGCAGCAGTGCCTTGATGTTGGGAAGTTAGCGGACACCTGTCAACTTGGTTGGTGCCAGTTAAGCTGGAAGGCTTCCACTAACATGAAGAGATTTGTTCCCAAGTAGTTCTTGGCATGCCATTAAAGGTTAGCTCTCTGGTACCGGGATCTTTTGCTAATGCAGGGAAGACGGCCGTATTATTAACTAAGCACCACACATCCGTACATAAAAAATTTGAATTAGGAAGTGTGTGATGGGGAGCTATTACTGTGTGGCAAGAACCCAAGTGTTGATATTTTCGCCTTGTTCTTTAAATCAAAGGTTTCTAGCCATGTAGTGCTTGGGGCTTTGAAAATGATAAATTATTTCTGGTTTTTTTTTTTTAATGAATAAGAGTCAGAAACGCAACTGTGTCAAGACTGGAAGCCTAAATATGAGGTGGTTACATGTGCCTTTTGAAAGCTTCTGAGAATGTTTTTGTAATCTGAAACTACGTTTCCACAGCAGTGTGTTGGTAGTTTTAGCAGCATTTTGGATGGGCTTGTTACAACTGGGAGAAGGCTGCCTTTGAAATCAGCAGGGGAGTGGGGGTACCGTTAATTTCTGTAGGAAACTGGTTCCAGTCAGCAGACCAAGCAGGTATTTTAAGCTCTGTCATATCAAAGTTATTTGGAACTGTTTTACAGTGAGTTTTATTTTAATTATATTGTACTTTCAACATTAGTTTGTTGTGGCTGGAAAGCCTGGCATACACGTATCTTGATAAAGAAATTGACTTAGGTCAGGCTGAGTGAGACATGCTAATTTAAATTTTTATACCTGCATTTTTTGGGCCCAGTAGGCTGTGTCTCTTGGTCACATGCAAATTTGGCAGTAGTTTGGAGAATGTAGCTGGCCAGAGCATTGGGGTAGCCTAGATTCTTAGAGTAAAACTTAATGATCACACAAGTGCAAAGAAGCTTCTTCATTAGAGTAACCCATTGCTCTTTGCATGTTTCTTAGGAACTGGAATGTGATGTGTCTGTAGAGGAAGATAACAGGCAAGAGTGGACCTTTACACTATATGACTTTGATAACAATGGAAGAGTCACTCGCGAGGTAAGCAAAGTATAGTTTTCCTTAAGCAATATCTTCAAAATGAGCTTGTCTGCTTAAGGTGAAGTTACAGTAGACATTTAACATTACTGGGATTTTTCTTTTCATGCATTTTTGGAACTAGTATATTTTAAATATGAAGCTGTTTCAGATTTTTGTCTTGGAGTGTAAAATAAGAGTGAACTCTCAAACATTTATGTCTTTTTGTTTACAATGTTATTTATGGGAATTTTCATTTTGTTTGGTGGTTTTCCTTGTATTTTTTTTGTTTGTTTTGTTGTAGAAGCAATGTCATTAATAGCATACACTATTAACACAAAAAAAAGCCTGCCGTTTTGAGGTTTTTCTCTGTCATTTCTGCCAAAAAAATGACATAGAGAGGGGCAGTTTCGATATGACGTCTAAATTCAACTTTGAACGTTTTGCTGAAAACGTCCTAAACTCAAGTAGTGAAAATGACCATTTTCAAACCAGAAAAAAACATCTACCTTTTTTCTTTGAAAATTACCATTTCCTAGTTGTTGTTGTGCTTAGTATGTCTATCTTTTTTGAACCATTTCCCCACCCCACCCCCCTCCCCCCCCAAAAAAAAATCCAACTGAAAAACTCACAAAATCAGCTATTGGGATGTAGATGGAGCCAGCTTTCCTAGTAGACTGGCCACACAGGCATGGCATGACAATGGACTTCACATAAAAGATCCTAGGTACACATCTCACCATTACCCCCTTATATTGTATGGTGAGCCCTGCAAAACCCGTGAAAAACCTACTGTACCCAACTATACACCATTACAATAGCCCTTATGGCTGCAGGTGTCACCTATATGTGGGTACAGTAGGTTTTTTATTGTGGGGTGGGGCTGACACTTTCCATCACAACTGTAATAGAGTGGATTATGGGCCTAGGACACCTTGGGGCTCATTTTCAAAGCACTTAGCCTCCCAAAGTTCCATAGAAACCTATGGAACTTAGCCTCCCAAAGTGCTTTGAAAATATGCCTCCTTGTCTAAAGTGCAGTGCACTGACCACTAGGTTATTCCAGGAACCTGCTTGCTGCTGGGACTGGAATAGAACTGGTCATAACATCTGCAGCTGTCATAGAGGTTGGTGTGTACTGTTTCATTTACAATTTTGCGTGGTGGGGGGGAGTCAGTGACCACTGGAGGGGTAAGAGGGTGTCATTCCTTTATTCCTGCAGTGATCATCTGGTCATTTAGAGCACTTTTTTGTGGCTTATTCATTAATAAAACAGGTCTAGGCCAAAACATCCAACTTATAGCCTAGGATGTTTTTGTTTTATTCCATTATGGCAGAAAAATGTCCAATGTTAGGTACGCCCAGATCCTGCTCTTAACACACCCTTGATATGCCCCCTTGTGATTTGAACACACTTCTGATGGACGTTATAGACAAATGTCTAAAAATTGGTTGTCCTGATCACCTTTCCTCTGCCCTAAAGAAAGTGATATCTCTAACATCTCCTCTCTGTCCTTCCACTTCTCTAGATCCTTAAGTCTCATCTCATATGGTTTTTGGTGCAGATGAGCTCTGTTTTGGTAGCCGTTTTTTTTTTTTCTGCACTCTGTCTGTGGTCTGCAGAACTGGACATAGAATTTTAAATGAAGTCTTACCAATGACCCGCGCAAAGACATTTTCTCCTAGTGTCTGCTGGTTGTGCCTCTTTCTGTAGAACCTTCCATGCCTCTGACTCCCATTGTTACACTAATGAGATCATGAAACACAATCACCCTGAAGAGCCTCTTTTGGTCAGTGCACATCAGTTTCTAATTCTTTATTGAATGTTTCTTCTTTGGATTTCTACACTCTATTCTCTTTTGGGGTGTAATCTATTGCTAACTGTGGTATTCTTCACTCCTGAATCTTGAAGGGTGCTGGAATGAAATGATCATGAAACAAGCAAGGTGATGAAGTCATTCCATTTTAAGGAATCCATATGGCAGAAAACTTTCAAATACTAATGTTATCCATTATGGTGAGGATATTAGAAAGATCCTACTGCAGATTATTTTTCTGAGTATTAAAATGGTGTGGCATCTGTGCTGTCAACGTCTGGATGTTCACACAATGCCTGTGCTCTTTCATTGATGTCTTAAAACACCAGTTAGTTTGCCCTACATAAAATAATCCACAGGGACAACAAATAATGTGATAGAACATGTAGTATGAGAGTAGTGTGAAATCATTTTACCAGTAGAAGGGTTCACAAAATCCTGTAACTCTTCTGTAATTGAACAAATTGAGTGTGGCCATTAAAATAAAATTATCACGTGTACACATACCGCCACCCATTTTTTAAGTGGAATGGGCTCATGCACGCTTCCTACACTAACTACTTAATACACACTAATGTGACTGCACTAAGGGGAGATTCTATACATGGCGTCTAAAAAATCGGAAAAACCACAAAGCAGATCAGTACAAAATAAACATAGATTTATTGAATGAAAACTAAAATATTCAGATCAGCCCGACACAGGCCGTGTTTCGCCCAGCAGGGCTGCTTCAGGGGCTACACAGTTTTCTGGATGGCTGCTTTTTTGCCACTGCCTCAGTTTTCATATCCATAAACGTATCTACTTTATTATTATTATTATTATTATTACATTTGTACCCCGTGCTTTCCCACATAATGCAGGCTCAATGCGGCTTATATAGTAATTTGAAATACAAAGTTAATAGAATTTTAATAAAACAGTAGTAAAACAATGTAAAGTTGGGCTTAGTAGTGTATGATAAGTTGAGCTAGATAATATATGACTAGGTTAAAAGAGGGTAGACAGGATAGGATAATCTTGACAATAAAAGAAAACTGTGTAGCCCCTGAAGAAGCCCTGCTGGGCGAAACATGGCCTGTGTCTGGCTGATCTGAATATTTTGGTTTTCATTCAATAAATCTATGTTTATTTTGCTCTGATCTGCTTTGTTGTTTTTTCATCTTGGAGCTTGCAGATCGTCTGCCCTGTTGTCTAACAAATCGGTGCAGAAATCAGTGCTGACTAAGCATATTCTATAAGCAGCGCCTAGATTTAGGCATGGCATATAGAATACGCTTAGTTGATATCCCAATGCATAAAACTACACACCTCCATTTACAAATATTTTTTCACTCAATGAATAGTTAAGCTCTGGAACTCTTTGCCAGAGGATGTTGTAACAGCGGTTAGCATATCTGGGTTTTTGAAAGGTTTAGACAATTTCCTGGAGGAAAAGTCCATAGTCTGCCATTGAGACAGACATGGGGGAAGCCACTGCTTGCCTTGGGATTGGTAGCATGGAATGTTCCTACAATTTGGGTTTCTGCCAAGTACTTGTGACCTGACTTGACCACTGTTGGACACAGGATAGTGGGCTAGATGGACCGTTGGTCTGACCTAGTGTGCCTACTCTTATATTCTTATCAGCTGTCCTGCTAAGCTCAATTATTTGAAGACCATCTCAGTTCCAAACATTGATTGGAAAGGGGAGACCTCCCATATCAAATTTAAATAGTTCATTATAGTGTTGAGCTTTGATCACAAATCATTTATTGTGGCACTTGAATGATGACTGGCATGAAGCAATGGATTAGTGATCCTTAATCAGTCCTCAAGTTCTGTCTCATTACTTAGTAATGCTTTGCTGCCATCACATCTTGGCAGTACTGGCCACAAAAGCGAAAAGCAGCCATATGATCCTGCTCGTCTCCACTTTCTTTTAATCCTGGTGGTATCTTTCGGAGATGGCCCATTTGCACTTTGAGGTTTAGAATTAGGCTGTTGCTTTCTGCTCTTAACTCTTGCCTCTTTTCCTTAGCTGCATTTATTAATTCCATCATTCAACAGAAAAATTACTCCAAGCCAAAATTTTCAGGTCATTTAGCACTTCTCAAAACTAAATGTGAGTTGCAGCTGTTTGGCCTAGAAATCCACCCAGTACTGAGACAGCTATGCCAGCCGGCATTCCTACATCTAGCAAATACCTGAATGGTAGCCACTGTATCATATTTTGTTGATAAGATTTGCTTTAATTATGCTTAATTCTTACTTTACATTCTTTTGTTTGTGGATCAACCCTTAAGGCCAAATGATCAATTTGGGGATAATTTGAAAAAGCATTTTCTATGGAAAGCATATTTTATATGTAAGAATGGGCTGTTTATAAAACTGAATGCTTGCCAAATGATCATGCTTATTTTTACATGGACTGTGAGTAGGCACTGTTGGAGGTGTTCTCACAGATATTTGTTTTGCAAATTTTCACGATTTACATTGATAACCATAGCAAGCAGCAGAGTTGCCCATGGACAATGATAAACCACAGGGAAACCGCTGATATGTGACAATGTAGAGTTTATTGAATAACCCAATATGGACACCTACATCAGGGGTCAGGGTATAGTGGTCTCAAATTGATTATGACAAGGGTAGGTAAAAGGGATGCCTGAACATTGGCGAGTAATTCAGAATTCTGAGCACAATCTCTTCCTTAAGAAAAAAGTAATATGCAGCAAACTCCATGCCAATTTTCAAAGTAAACATCTGTGGGTACCTCTCAAGCAGTACCTACTCTTTTTTGTGGAGTTCTTTGTGGGGGGTTAAGAACATAAGAATAGTCATACTGGGTCAGACCAGTGGTCCATCTAGCTCAGTATCCTGCTTTCAGCTGTGGCCAATCCAGGTCCCAATACCTGGCAGAAACCCAATTAGCAGCAACATTCCATGCTACCAATCCCAGGGCAAGCAGTGGCTTCCTCCATGTACATCTCAGCAACAGACTATGGATTTTTCCTCCAGGAACTTGTCCAAACCTTTTTTAAAGCCAGATACGCTAACCGCTGTTACCACATCCTCTATCAACGAGTTCTAGAACTTAACTATTCTTTAAGTGAAAAAATATTTCTTCCTGTTTGTTTTAGAAGTGTTTCCATGCAATTTCATTGAGTGTCCCCTGGGCTTTGTACTTTTTGAATGAGTGAAAAATTGATTCACCTCCACCTGCTCCACACCACTTCAGCCGTCTCGTTTCCAAGCTGAAGAGCCCTAACTTCTTTACAGCGTCTTTTACTAAGGCATGCTCACGTTTTTAGCATGCACTAAAATTGGCACTCTAAACATTAGAGATACCCATAGGAATGCATTGGCATCTCTAACGTTTAGCACGCCTACAATTTTAGTGTGCGCCAAAAACGTGAGTCCCCTCCCTCCCTTCGAGTTCCAGGGTCGTCCCCTCCCTCCCTCCCTCAGAGTTCCCTCCCTCCCTTCGAGTTCCAGGGTCCCCCTTCCCTCCCTCCCTCCTCCTTTCTCCCTCCCAGTTCCAGGGTCATCATCCCTCCCTTCCTCCCTCCCTCCCTTCCAGTTCCAGGCCTCCTCCCTACGAAGTTTGAAAGTCATCTTGACTTACCTCGTTGGGGTTACGGTGGCAGCCAGCAGCAGTAAAAGGCGTGCAGGCTCGGCCCTTTTCTCTCTCTCAGCTGTGGTTGGTTGGTGATGCCTATTATTGGAAGGACCAGACTTTCAAAAACGTGATACAGCATTTCCAATTACAGCTCCTTGAATTTGGAATAGTGTACCAACAGCAGCGAAATTGATGAAAGACAGTAAAAAGTTTGAGTCTGATGGAGATCTACTTATTTTTTGTTTTTAAAGAAAACCTATTAGGGGTCCTTTTACAAACTCGCAGTTAAAAGTGGCCTGTGGTAGTGTGGGTACGTTTTTTGGGTACTCGCTGGACCACTTTTTACCGTGGCTGGGAAAAAGGCCATTTTTAATGGACTAGGAAATAGGCATGAGCAAAAATTAAAACTAGTGTGTGCCTATTTATGGTCTGAGCCATTACCGCCAGCCATTGACTTAGTGGTAAGGGCTCACGCGCTACCCGTGCAGTAACCATGCAGCGCGTACCAGTGTGGCTGCACTGCCAATTACCTCTGGGAACACCCCCGTGGTAGAAAATAAAATATTTTCTACTGCGGGGTTCGGCGTGCGCCAAACTCAGAATTTCCACCGGGCACATGCACTACCCCAGTGGTAGTGCAGATTTGGCATGTGGTACTCTCATGTTAGCCCTCCCGCAGCTTTGTAAAAGGGCTCCTTGTTTGGTTATATGGAGGAGGTGCTGGGTTTTTAAATGAATTTTATTTTATTTGGCAGATTG
The DNA here is from genome assembly GCF_901765095.1 of Microcaecilia unicolor. Classification (NCBI taxonomy): domain Eukaryota; kingdom Metazoa; phylum Chordata; class Amphibia; order Gymnophiona; family Siphonopidae; genus Microcaecilia; species Microcaecilia unicolor. The sequence continues at coordinate 306,329,071 of NC_044035.1, read as the reverse complement.
ATTTATGGTTGATGTGCTGTGTACTTTCATTTGTTAATCAAAATTTCTTTCAGTATAATATCTCAGAGCAGAGATTTTCAACCTTTTTCATCTCATGGCAGACTTACACGATGCTAAAATTGTCAAGGCACCCCCCCCCCCCCCACACCTTCTTCCTCCTCCCCCCCCCCCCACAACTCCACACATAGTCTAGCGTTTATAATTCAGCATTTACCTTCTCTTCTCCCCACCCACACAAATAGTCCAGCATTTACCATTTCTTTCCACCCACCTTCACAAATAGTCCAGCATCTCTCCCTCCTATCTCTCTCCAGTCGGCAACCAGGCATCTCCCCTTGTCTCTCTTGCCCCCCCCCCCCCCCCCCCCCCCCATGTACCTTTTTAAAAGTTTTCTTGTCTCTAGTAGTTGGGGGCTGGAGCCTTCTCTCTGAGACTTCCTGCCTATGTAGAAGCAGGAAGTTACTTCAGAGAAAAGGCTCTGGGGTTGGCGCAAGCAGGCTGTATGAGTTGCTGCTCACTGCCGCCCACCACTAGAGTCAAGAAAACTTTGATCCTCAACTTCCACGGCACACCAATTGAAAAACACTGGCTCAGAGGATAATTTTCATAGTCATAAAATACCTCTTATAAGATTACCCCATGCATAAAAGTATGTACGATGACCACAGTGTGTCTACTTTTATGTGACCTTGGTGTGAATGTATTGTGGTACATATCTTGGGGCGTCTTGTGAGTGGAAAATGAACACAATTTCTGCAGGATTTGGTCTGATATTTTATAAAGATACATAGATACCTAGGCGCCTTCTTGCCGTCTAAGTCTAGGCAACTAAGGAGGGGCAGTTCTATAACAGGGCACCTAGAATTAGGCATCCAGAGGGCACGCAGTAGGACTGTATTCTATAAAAGAAAGTAGGCATGAACTTTCCTTTATGAAATATTGGCATAAGGGGTGGGTATTAACATGCCTAACACTTAGGCTTGAGCACTTACCAAGTTTCAAGTTTATTAAAGACATTCTATCCCGCCCAACAGAACAAGCCATCTGAGCAGCGTACAATCTAAAAAGAGGAGAGGACATACACTATGACACGGAAACAAAAAGGAACTGGAGTAGAACTACAATATTGACAGGAAAGAGGGGGAAGGGGGAAAAAACAGTATGGTGAAGTGAAACTGTCTATGAGGCAAGAGTTGTTTCATCACACTAGCTGGAGGAGCAGGGAGTTGGCTGCGGCAGGGAAAGTAGCACCCTAAGCCAGTGCCTCACCTGGCCCATGCCTTGAGACGGCCCTGGCAAGCACTACTGTGCTTTCTATAAAATGATGCAGCTTTTTGCAGAGATCTTTGAAGAGCTCACAGTTCATTTACTGAAGGGAAGTATGCCACATGCAAGGGGTGGTGATGAAACATCATTTCTCTCTAAGATGATTTCTCACTGGATTAGGTGCGCCCGGCAGTAATTCTGAGTTTGGTGCATGCTGAATCACGCGGTAGAAAATAATTTTCTACCGCAGGGGGCATTCCTGGCGGTAACCGCCAGCGCACCCACATTGACATGCGCTACATGGTTACCATGTGGGTAGTGCATGAGCCCTTACTGCTAGGTCAATGAGTGGTGGTAAAAGGGGGAGAGGGGGGCCCTGGCACACACTCTCATTCTCACACACACACTCTCACAGACACACTCGCACCCAGTCTCACTCTCTCTCTCACAGACACACTCGCACACAGTCTCACTCTCTCTCTGTCACGCACACACACTCGCACATTCTCTCTCTCTCTCACAGTCACTCTCACACACACTCTTTCAAACATACACACTCCAAGGAAAACCTTACTAGTGCCCGTTTCATTTGTGTCAGAAACGGGCCTTTTTTACTAGTTCTCCATAATTTGCGACTCTGGCATCCTACCAATATGAGCCCATTAGAGTTTAGCTCCACCTGCTGGCTCTGGCAAATTGATGCCCATGGAGGATCTCATATTAGACCTCTCCCTTACTTGGATCAAACACAGCTTCCTTTTTAGGTCAGTTTAAGCATTGGTTTGGTGGCTGGCATAGTAGCTCATAGAATCCATCTGGTAGTGGGGGGCTGTGGTCTGTGTCGTTGCATGTGATAGAGCCTGGTTCCCCAAGCTGTGTGGAAGAATGTCACAGAAGCACAATTATTGATGCAGCATCAGGCAGTTATTCCAGGGATAAATGTTTTATCACTACTCTACAATAATGAATTACAACACACCAAAAATAATAATAATATTAAGTGTTGTGAACATTTTTATTTGTTCTTAAAGAAACTTAGGGGTATGTTTACTAAGGTGCGTTAGTGTTTCTAGCGCGCCCTTAAATTTAAGGCATGTTAACGCTAATGTGGCTTTACATTTCTATGGGTGTGTTAGCGTTTAACTAGCACGTTAAAAACGCTAACGTGCCCATTTCGCACCTTAGTAAACAATAGGCGTTAGTTATTGAGACACACTAACTTTGTGGTCAGCTCTGTATAAAATCTCTTGTTTCTTCTTTATATTTCTCCCACACCCAAAAAGTTTTCCCCACAGCACATACATAAAATGTCACGAGTCATTGTTTTATCTTCTTTTCAACCACTTCTTTAGGATATCACCAGCCTTCTTCACACTATCTATGAGGTAGTGGATGCATCTGTAAATCATTCTCCCAGTTCCAGCAAAACACTGCGGGTGAAGCTTTCAGTGGCACCAGATACCAGTCAGAAGAAAAAGACAATTGTGCTGAACCATGCAGGTAAGATGCTAGTATTTAACTTGTGCTATTTAAAATGTGATTGACAATTCTCACGTTATTTCATTTTTTAAACTAATATAACCCCCCCCCCCCCCTCCAAATTAATGAAATACTCACTTTGAAAAACAAAATACAGTATAGTCTTGATTATCCGACCTTCGGTAATATGACCATCCAGCATATCTGACAGCCCCCCCCCCCCCCCAGTGACATCATCACATTTATTTCTATTAAAAAATCTGTGTTTTAGAACAATTTTTGAAAATTGGTAACTCGGTGCCTATGTTTATGCATTGTTTGAAGGTTTTCTGCAGCGTTTTCCATATTATTCTCCAGGGCAGGATCCGCAGATCCTGCCTCTCAAAATTCAGATAGAAAAGGAAAGGGATTTTATATACTGCATTTCAGTAGTTACAATCAAAGCAGTTTACCTATTATTTATAGGTACTTATTTTATACCTGGGGCAATGGAAGGTTAAGTGACTTGCTTAGATCCGCAAGGAGCTGCAGTGGGAATTGAACCCAGTTCCTCAGGTTCTGAGGCTGCTACACTAACCATCAGGCTAACTCTTCCACTCCAAGCTGGAGCTATATTTTCTTAGCTCCTACCCAGTGGTGTGCTGGAGCTGGCTCGCAAGAGCCGGTTGTTAAAATTTTTGGCATCTTGCGAGCCAGTTGTTCTGGGAGTGCGAGATGGCTTGCATCTCCTCTCCCCCCCCCCCCCCCCCCCGAGCTGCAGGGTCACAGACTCCCAGCACATACCTGAAGGCAGCGTCCCTGGTGGTCTAGTGGATTCTTCGTGGCAGGAAAAATCCCCAGTCTTTCCTGCCCGCTGCTGGTGCTGACCCTCCTGCAGCTGCTTCGATCTTTAAAAATGGCTGCCGAGACTTCCAGGGGCAGCCTCACGAGACTTTTGCTGAAGTCTTGCGAGACCGCCCTTGTAAGTCTCAGCAGCTATTTTAAAGAAGATGTGGCAGGAGGAGGAGGGTCAGCATGGGCAGCGGGCAGGAAACACTGGGGATCTTTCCTGCCCTGAAGAATCCACTAGACCACCAGGGACGCTGCCTTTAGGTATGTGCTGGGAGTGGGAACCTTCAGCTCGGGGGAGCGGGGAGGAGGTCTGTAATAGGTAGGTGGGTGGGGTGGGGAGCGAACTGTAAAAAAAAATAGTTAAATTTTTAAAAATGCCGCCAGCTTGTACATAGGGATGTACACAGAGGAAGTATAATAAGGGAATAACTTTTCATAGGTAGAGTAGTAATTTGTTATAATTCGTAATCAGTGTGTCATTTGGAGGGGCTGGTTATAGGGACATCTAACCCTGTTATTGGTGCAGAGATGTATTTTTCTTCTGGTAAAGGGTTTCTAAAACAGACATCATGTTATTGGAATCAGGTGCTCAACGTTCAGAGTTTCTATTTATTTACGTTTTTATGACATTTTATCCCACATTAAACATGAGATTATATTAGAACCTGGGAGCATTTAAATTTGTTTTTTTCCCCCCGGAGAGAGTAATGCATTGCTCCCCCAGGCTCTCTCCCCAGGTATAGCCAACTCTCCAATTTGGGGGAGGGGGAGTGCAGAGGTGAGAGCCTGTTGTTAAAAATTTACCAGCACACCACTGCTCCTACCTTTTTGCTCCTGTACACACATAAATATACCTATTTAATCATGGAAAAAGGCTGCTGTACACACTCAAGTTTCTTATACTTAAACTGCCAAAGTAATCCATTTAAGTGGCAACGATTTATTTTTTAAAAAACACTTTATGTGGTCAGAACCACTGTCAACTGCATAAATGCAGCGCTGCGTACGTCTAGTAGTGCTATAGAAATGATAAGTAGTAGTAGGGTCTCCCTGTTTATTTTTCTGGCCATAAAAATGGGCTTCATCATCTTGGTATATCTTCTAAAAAAAAAAATGAAACCTTTTTTTGGAAGTTCTCCTTGAGAGCTGTTTCATGCCACAAACTAATAGCATATGAAATCCATTGAAAATAAATATTTCTAAAAGCCTAATTGCATCACAGCTAAACGCTGTTTGTGCCTTCAAGAGTTGTGTGCCAGCTTCCTTTCCCTCTTATGTTCATGGGGCAGTGCCAGAGGGAAACTAGAGTCTAATGCGCAATGCTTCAAGCCAGGGCCAGAAAAGCAGTAGCCGACAGCTGCCAGAACCCTGTGGAGCATTTAGCTGTTCTGCAGCCTTACGTAAACATACATTTTGCAGCTGTCTTTGAGGTTAATTTTCAAAGCAATTTACCTGGTTAAATAGACCTGTCTGAAGTTTCTTTCCTCAGAACAACCAAACAGTACAAGCAGAATTCACACTATGCATACTTTCAGAGGGACTAGAAAGGGGTAGGTCAGGAGAGAAATGTTTGCAATCAGAATGGTATTTTCAAATCTGCATTCATAGTCTTTTCCCCTTCTTAAGACATAATCATAAGACATAAGCATTCCCATACTGGGACAGACCGAAGGTTCATCAAGCCCAGTATCCTGTATCCAACATTGGTCAATCCAGGTCACAAGTACCTGGCAAGATCACAAAACAGCACAATACATTTTATACTGCTTATCCTACAAACAAGCAGTGGATTTTCCCCAAGTTCATCTTAATAATGGCTTATGGACTTTTCTTTTAGGGAGTTAGCCAAACCTTTTTTAAATCGCGCTAAGCTAATTGTTTTTACCACATTCTTTGTTAACGAATTCCATAGTTTAATTACACGTTGAGTAAAGAAATATTTTCTCTGATTTGTTTTAAATTTACTACTTTGTAGCTTCATTGCAAGGACCCTAGTCCTAGTATTTTTGAAAAGAGTAAACAGACGCTTCACGTCTACCCTTTCCACTCCACTCATTATTTTATAGACCTCTACCATATTTCCCTCGGCCGTCTTTTCTTCAAGCTGAAGAGGCCTAGCCGCTTTAGCTTTAGCTTTTCCTCATAGGGAAGTCAACCCACCCCCTTTATCATTTTTGTTGCCCTTCTCTGCACCTTTTCTAATTCCACTATATCTTTTGTGAGATGTGGCGACCAGAAATGAACACAATATTTGAGGTGCAGTCGCACCATGGAGCGATACAAAGGCATTACAACGTCCTCATTTTTGTTTTCCATTCCTTTCCTAATAATACTTAACATTCTATTTGCTTTCTTAGCTGCCGCAGCACACTAGGCATAGGGTTTCAGTGTATCATCAATGATGACACCTAGATCCCTTTCCTGGTCAGTGACTCCTAACGTGGAACCTTGCATTACGTAGCTATAATTCAGGTTCCTCTTTCCCACATGCATCACTTTGCACTTGCTCACATTAAACATCATCTGCAATTTAGATGCCCAGTCTCCCAGTCTCATAAGGTCCTCTTGTGATTTAACAACTTTGAATAACTTTGTGTCATCTGCAAATTTAATTACCTCACTAGTTACTCTCATCTTTAGATCATTTATAAATATTTCAAAAAGCAGCGGTCCCAGCTGCATTGAGAAGCCCTGCTTTCTCTTACTGATTTATTGTTGCTGTCACACATTCTAGGGAGCAGCAGGAGCAAGTGGGGGGGGGGGGGGAGAGGGAGAAAGAAGAGAGATGCTGGACCAGGGGGTGGATTAGGTAGAAAGGAGATGCTGGTTCAGGAGTAAAATGAATCTGCTACTGCTGGGCAGCTTGGGAGCACTTTCTGACAACCCTTCCCTACCCCCACCCCAAACTTTTCTGCCTTAGCAACCACCTCACTTTGCCTAATGATAGAACTGCCTTCATACCATTTGTGTACCTGCAACTATTTTGTAAATAAAATGTGGCTATATTCTTAATTATTTTTATGTGAAATATTCTAACAGCACTGTATCCCAGATCTATAGGATGAGTATAACTAAATCTCCATAAGATAAGTAAAAGTCTTTCATTTTGTTATGGACAGATCTGCAGAGCTCAAGACACAGAACTGAGAGCAAAGTGAATGAAGAAATGCGATGTACTGAGAAGAAACAGCGCGCTTCTGTCAGGTGGGTTGGCTGACTTACGGGGTCGATTCTACAATTAGGTGCCTTAGTGGAAGCAGCCGTTATTGGGGGTAATTCTGTGATGTAGATCGAGGTTGTCCAACCTTGGTCTTCGGTGGCCGCAATCCATTCGGGTTTTCAGGATTTCCCCAATGAATGTACATGAGATCTTTTTTTTTTTTTTAAATTGGGATTTATTAATCGCCTTTATGAAGAGATTCATGCAAGGCGATGTACAGCAGGTATATGCATGTACTGCCTCCATTGTATGCAAATGGATCTCAATGCATATTGATTGGGGAAATCCTGAAAACCTGACCTGGTGAGGGCTGAGGGTTAGACACCCCTGATGCAGATGGTCACATTTACAGATTTGAAAATGTTTACAATACTAACACTTATACATGTATGTGCACTCATATGTGTATAAGTGCTAGCATGGTACCAGTGTTCCCTCTAAGCTATGCGGGACTCCTCCACTTACATTGCTGCCAGTAGAGGGTGCCGTTTCATTATCACATTTTCAATAGTGAGGGACAGTCAAGCTCTGCAGAACTTCAGGGAATCTGCCTGTCCCTAGTGATTGAAAACACAATATTGAAGCAGGGAGAGAGTGCTGCGATGTCAAACTCCATCCAACTGGAAGGATGCATTGCAGGAACAGCACGAGGATGAAGAAGTTAAAGACTTCGGCTGGGCTGGCGGGGGTTGGGGTCCCCCGCCAGCTGAAGTAATATTTTAAAAAACCGGCAGGAGCGGACCTCGGGGGTAGGTGACCGCGGTAGGTGGGGAAAGGGTTGGCGGTAGGCGGGGAAGGGTTAACAGCAGTAGGGGGGTCCAGGGCGAAATCTGCGGGGGCCCAGGCCCCTGTGGCCCCACGCAGATACGCCCCTGCTCAGACCACAGTTCCAGCTCCTGGCCCCTTCTCCCATCTGAGCCCCCCCAGACCCAGTCCCTTTATCCCATCTGAGCCTCCCCAGACCCAGTCCCCTTCTCCCATCTGAGCCCCCCTCCCCGACCCATTCTCCTTCTCCCATCTGAACCCCCCGTCCCTGACCCAGGCCCCACCTGTCTACCAGCTCTGTCGACAGACGACCCTCTTCTCCTGCCACCCGGCACCCAGCCTTTAAAAAAAAATCTGTGAAGCGGCGGCGCTGCGCCTCGCATCTGCTCTGCATGTAAAAGAAGCAAATCGCCTCGTCGCGTTGGCCTTTCCCTCACTGTGTCCTGCCCTCGCGGAAATAGGAAGTTACATCAGAGGGCGTTAGTGCATGCTAAGCTTTAGTATATGGGTCCCTATATAAATTTTTATAGGATCATCATACCCGGGACAAGCCCATAGTTTCAAAGTCTTTTTTTTTTTTTTTTTTTTTTTTGTAAAATCATCAGTCTATATTTCTGTTTGTAATTTGATAAAGCAATTTTGTGGAAACTTCTAAAGACTAAAAAAAAAATCATAATTTGACAATCCTACATAATAATTTGCACCTCCGTCTGGCTGCCTGGGTTCGTAACACAGTTCCGATTGGTCCGCCCTGGGGATGACGTCACAGGGCGGACCAATGGGAAGTGAGAGGGAAGGGAACCCAGCAGCAGCCACCGGAGGTGAGTAAACTAACGCCCCCCCCCGGTTCCATGACCCCCTACCTCCCTCCCTCCCTACTTCCACTCCCGTCCGTCCGAGTTCCACTGGCCCACTCCAGTCCGACGGCCCCACTCCCTTCCGATTTCCGCGCCCCCCCCTCCGATTTCCACCACCCAGCACCTCCCTCCCTCTGTCTCTGTGGCCTCCGAGTGCAAGAAGGACGTGTGCGGGTGCCCCAGCCCTTCATAAGTGGTAGCTGTTGTTTAAAACGTTTTACCTCCTGCTCCGCCGGCAACAGTGAAGTCCAGCACGCACGGACGCCGCTTCAGACTGCCTTTGCTTTCGCTTGTGTTTCAGCTGTTCCTCTGGTCCCGCCCTCATTTTCTATAAAAATTTAAATAGTGATTTGGAGGCGTGTAGATAGGTGCTTGGAAGTGATATTTTTAATTATTTGCCTTTTTCAAATAAGCTTAAAATGGATGCCTTTTTGGATTTCTCACATAAGCATCCTGTGACATGCCCTTCTCCCTTAAAACTGATTTTAAGAATTCAGTGTCCCCCACTCCCCACACCAATGATTTTTTTTTTTGCCTTTTTTTTTTTCTCATCAGATTCCAATGGTGTAAAAACAGAGCAGTTTCTTTCATGCACAGCTGCAATAACGGTTAGAACCTTCTGGAGATTAGATAAGGCAGGCATGTTTGAAATTTCTCTCTGAAGGAATGTATAATATTTTGGATTCCACTCTAGAATAATTCTTTCTCCTTTGAAATGCTGGTGTCATGTCGTTGACAAGTAGGATAGCAATTGGAACATGTCTGTGCTCTGTCATTCTTTCCATCTGCTCTTGGAAGCATAATAATAAAAAGTCTAATGTGTGTTATTTAGTTTGAACTGCAAGCCTTATTTCTCAGATGTATTTACAGAATATTTTTAGGAGAAATAAAAACACAAATATTCCGATTTGTTCTCGCTGTATATGAAACAAATTTAAGGGCCATTTTTTAAAAGTGTGATAAAGCTTTGCACTTACTGCAAGTTAAATGCAAAAAATAACATGCATCCAGGAAAGTAGGCGCCTATATTCCTTTATAAAATAGACTCCTAATAGTCACCCTCTAGGTGACCCTTTATGGAATTGTTCTCTATGTCTGCGTGGCCTGGGTGGTAATTTCATTTTTTACGTGCATCCAGTGCGCGTGCAGGAAAAGTTCTGGTGCACGGCGCTAACCGGGCAGTAATCGGCAGTGCAATTACCACCCGGTTAACGTGCGAGACCTTACCGCTAAGTCAATAGGTGGCGGTAAGGTCTCAGGCCCAAAATGGCCACGTGCCAATTTTTATTTTGCCGCACGTCCATCTTCGGCAAAAAAAAGGCCATTTTTGCAGGTACGCTGAAAAATGGACCTGCGCTCGTCCAATACATTCATCTACACCAGCGCAGGCCATTTTTCAGTGCACCTTAGTAAAAGAACCCCTTAGCCGGTTAAGTTTAAACTTGCCAAAAAATAATCTGGATATTCAATGCTGGTTACCGGAAATGGCCAGGCATTAAATATTCGGTCTCACTGCCAACAGCGGGAGTTAGCCAGGTTGCCTCCCGCAGTCTGAATGTCGGCTCCTTTAAGTCTACCTCGGTTGCACATATGAACATTTGCAGATATCAAAGGTTTGCAATCCCTAAATGGCTTGACATTGCACTGCATGGAAGAAGATCCAGTGGCTTCACCACAATTCCCTCTTTCAAGTAGGATCCAATTTTTTTAATATAATTTGTTGGGGGATCTTAGTTTGAAGTTGAAATGCTGTTGTACTTGTTGACATTTCCTTCCTTTGTAATCTTGTAGACATCAGCATGGTGATAGTCATCCTGAACAGAATGCATGTTATCGCCAGTGTGTCGATGAGAACATTGAAAGGAGAAACCACTATTTGGATCTTGCAGGAATAGAAAATTATACGTCAAAATTTGGACCAGGTAACATAATAATTTTTAGATACTGACCTTTATGCTTCAAAAGCTTTCACACTTCAAATAAGGTATAGAGGTATAACTCTAGCCACATTACTGGGCAAACTAGATGGATCAAGCTAGTCTTTATCTGCCATCATTCACTATGGTGCTCATTTTCAAAGCAGATGGACATTTAAGGCATATTAAGACACTCATCTGCTAAAAACATCCAAATCCTGATTTTGGAAAGTCAGAATATGGATGTTTCAAACTGCAGTTCGTCCAAATAGCAAGGGGCATGGTGTGGGTGTGTTTTGGGCAGGACTAGGGAGGGCCCAAAAGCAGGATATCCAACAGCGAGTTTCTATGGGAAGAAACATCCATGTCTGAAAAGGACATTTTATATCCAGTCCTGTTTCAGTCCAAGTTACAAAACGTTGCTCTAATTGAGCAGCTGACCACTGGAAGTATTAAGGCATGACTCCTCTGTAATCCCCCAGTGGTTGCTGCCCCCTTCCCTGTCTTCTGAAAATGAAGCTGTCAAAGAAAACCAGGCTTTATGTCAGTTGAAGGTATTATAGCCATTTTGAGCAAAGTATAAACAGGTCAGTGGAGCAGCCCATTGGTTAGTGTAGTGGACTGTGATCCAAGCAATCCAGATTCAATTTCCATTTCAACTCTTTTTTTTTTTTTTTTTTATAATTCTGAGCCCTTCAGAAACAGAAACATACCTACTGCAATGTGCTAATGGCAAAATTAGTGCATGACCATTAATATAAAAAATAGGAAATTTGGGGTTTCTTTTACCAAGCTGTGGACAAAAGGGCCCTGAACTAGAAGCAGGGGCAGTTCTTCCCACATGCCAGGGCCCTTTTTACTGCAGCGGGTATAAAGTCCCCAGACAAACATGGCCATGTGGTAAGCGAACTTTACCACCACCCACTGAGGTGGCAATAAGGACTCCCGCGGTAACCCGGCAGTAGGGCAGCATGTGGGGATGCCCGATTACTGCCGGGTTACTGCTGTGCAAGTCATTTCTAGGGGTTTAGTTTTTCCCCGGAAATGGCGCACACTCAGGATGGAACTACCACTGGTGGCCACGTTGGGCCAGCCGTAGTCCGATTTAGCATGTTGGGCTTACCGATGCTTTGTAAAAGACCCCCTTGGCGATGAATATGGCCTTAATGTGTGGGAAAGACCCGTGTAAGGGTGCGCTAAGGACTTTTTTACTGGTTTGTTAAAAGGGCCCTTAAATGTTGGTTTGAAGCAATGGAGAGTTCCATGTTAAAATGCGCTAAGTCTATTTTTTAGCACATTTTAAGGGCGTCTTCCTGTTACACTCTAAGAATATAATGAATTTCTCTAAAACTATTATGAGCTCCCAGTAAGAAAATCTGGAAACTGCAGGTTATTTTCTTTATGTATTTAGATTTCCGAGTTCTACTATCTGTTGTACTTCTAGTTATTTTTTAAATTATGGCTCTGAAAATTCTTCCAACCAGCTCCAATATTAATGTGTTATTGTTTCCTAGGATCTCCTCCAGCACCTCAAAAACATGATCCTCCAACCAGGGTTCCCAACCAGACTAGATCTCGCTCTCATGAGCCTGAGACCATTCATATCCATCATAGGAGGTCTCAAACAGTGGACCCAGGACATATTAATTTAATTGATGCTTTGCACACAAAGAACGTTGAAATGCAGCAAAGACTGCGCCACCAGGACTCCAGCAAGCACTTGGTTAGATCTCCCAGAGTTCAGAGCAAAAACGGGTCTGCCTCTATCCAGACTGGGAAAGTGGTAAGGAATAAACTTCATCAAGCTCCTTGTGTCCCTGTGGCTTCTCCTGCCACTGCTGTGGGCCAGAATCCTTCGTACCACCCCATGCAGCCGCATAAGAAACACAAGCAAAAATCAAAGGAGAATCAGCAGATGTGCAAAGCCTTTCAGTCTCCTCCCACAGCTGTGGAGAAGGAATTTGTTAGAGATCTGCCAAGCGTCATATTGTACGAAGGCCACGTTGGACATATGATACAGAGACATGAACACCACCATCATCACGAGCATCACCACCACTATCATCATTTCTACCAAACATAGAAATGAAGCAATGGCCAGCTGGTGAAGGCAATAAAGGTAGACTGACATATATGAAGGAATCTTTTTTTGTGATTTGGGACTAAGGCATTATTCATATTATTGTTACTCCACTAATATTCAGCTAGTGTATAATATGTTAGAGACCATATGAAAACATTGAAATGTATGCTATTTATGTTTTGTGAAGCAGATTAGCTTTAGCAACTTGTGGATTCAAGTAGCTTGTAAAACAGCAAAAAAACAAAAATAAAATGGTAGTTTTAGAATTGTGATTTAATGCAAGTCATCAAAGCACTTCCTTTGCAAGTACTTCCATTATTGTACTAATGAAGGTAGTCAAAGAGTGCTGCAGGCACTGAAGTCTGCCACATACAGGCTTCTTGCATGCATACCTTCTATCAGGGGAGCAATACTCTTTGGTTCGACTCCAAAAATACTCAGAACCCCCCCCCCCCCCCCCCCGAAAATACAAACAGCTGCTACCTCTAGTATTATTCAGTTTTAATTTCCTTTATTGATTGTAATGTGCTAAGGGGGGGAGGGCTAAATACTGTATCCATATAACCTCTTTGTGTAGTACTTTAGTGATCTATATGGTTATCAATTATAATAATGAAACATGAGCTGTATCTGTCAACAGAGCCAGGTTGTACAATATTTCGCCTAAGCTCATTAAGGAAAGCAAGTATGTTCTCCATCAGTTAATATTTTGTCTATTTAAGTGGTCGTTCTGTCCTTGGGAAACAGCTGGAAGGATCATAGGTAGAAAACACGGACCAGTGCCTAATTGTGTTTGTCAGCTCCTTGAAAGAATATGGAAAATATACTTTCTTTCAACGTTGGCAAATGCATCTAGCTGTATATCTAGATATAAATCTGTCTAGATATATAGATAGATTTGTTTTGATATATAGATATCTATATAGATATTGATATTTATAGAAATCTATATAGATATCATGTTAGATACTTCAACATCTATAAATATGATAACTGTAGATAAATAAATATTTAGCTATACACTCAGGTACATTTTTGTTTAAAAATCTGTGGTTTTAATATACTTAATGTTATAATTTTGTTTTCTAAAGCAGTGACTTTGAGTATTTAATAAGGACACATGCAGCATTTTCTGATTTTTATCCTTAGTGTAACGTCTCTCCAGCACTTTCTGCTTAGACTAGTCCCTTTCCAAAAGCAAATTAACAAAAACAGACTGAGATTCATGAACAGCACTTGTTCAGAATAATACTGACCTCTGCTACTGCCTTTTGTAGCAAAAAACGTCCATTCCATCCAGGGTAAGAGGGAAACCAAGGGCCCCTTTTACCAAGCTGCGGCAAAAGGGGGCCTGCTCTGGCGTCGGCTCATGTTTTTGTTGTGTGCTGATGCCCCCTTTTACCGTAGCTGGTAAAGGGGTAGTCTTTCTTTTCTGCAGGAAATGTCCATGTGGCAAGTAAAGCTCTTGCTGCGTAGCCATATCTGGGGGGGGGGGGGGGGGGGGGGAGCCTAATGGCTCCTGCACTAACCCAGCAGGATTACCACCATATACACTCTGGCGCAACAAACATAAATATATTTTTGTAGCACCAGATATGACGGCACACTGGGAATGGGAAGTACCGCTGGGCTGCTGCGGTAACCTGGCGGTACTGTTTAGCGAGTGGTATGCCCGTATTGGGCTTACTGCCACTTTGTAAAAGGGGCCCCAAGTGTTGTGAGGCCATTCCTTATTGGTTGTTGAGGAACTGAAGGTTGAGGGCATGTTGGGAAAGGTTTACAGGGAAGATTTGGTAAATGGAGTAGCTGCCTTCTGTGAAGCCCAGAGCAGTATGCAAATTTTCCAAACACTAAATTTATACAGATATGAAGGCAGAAAACTATAAGTAGCAAATAGCTTTTTGATTTTTATCACTTGTTTTGGTCAAATAAAACTTATTCATTTTCTCAAATATATGTACGAAAGGATTTTTTTTATTGTATTGCTGTGTTGTTCTTGGCCTTTGTTTATGTACATATTGTTTGAAAGGCGATAATGTTTCATGACCCTTTGTAGTGAGGATATGATGTACAGTATATATTTTCCCATCATTGCCTTAAATGGGGTATATTAATATATCTATCAAAAGAAGAGGAACCAGTGTATACCATAGAAAATCACCTAAAAATTGTTTCAAATTATGTAGGATCCACTGAGAAAAATAACAACCATAAAACATGGAGAAAAAAGATCTACACTACTCTGTTCTCATATCGGAGCAAATATTATACCATCACAAGTAGAAAAAAAGAATCAACACAAAAAGACTTTACTTAAAAGAACTCCCAAAACTCCAAAATAACCTATATATTTAAACTGTAGTTTCTCAGTAGGTTCTACTGTAAGATATTGCAGAGGAAGGTGGTGGACCTTGATGACAAATTGGGGTTAGAATTTTGCATCTGTTCCCCTCAGCAAGCCATTTTGTAAGCCACATCAGAGAGAGAGAGCAGTGGATGTTTCCCCTGATGCAGCAGATCACGAAACAGGGAATCTCTATCGGGAAGTGGATATAAAATTTGTTATGGATTTGTATGAAGATGTGCTTTGAAAGTGGATATCTTTAAGTTAAGGACAATTTTGTTGGATGGGAGTTGCAATAAATTATCTGTAAGGGAAACGTTTTGCTTCACTCTTCTGCAATGTCTTGCAGTAGAACCTACTGATAAACTACAATTTAAATAGTATATTAATGTATCCCATTTAGAGCTGTGGCAAAAACAAGAAAGGAGAAACAAAAACCTTCTGTTAAGTTCAGAAAGTAGGTGTTTTTAGGGAGACACTTGAATATACATGGTGTCCGGAAAAAACAGGACTCCCAACATTTTTCCAAATAACCCCAAAACAAATGTACTGTTATTTTAACAAATATTACTATTATTGACAGGTAGATGCTGTAAAAACCAGATGATCCCTGTTTCAAACTAACGTCTTTCAGTAAGTGACCGTTAAGATCTGTTTAGCAAAATGGCATTTAGCGAAGAAGATAAAGTTCTGATTAAATTTTTTATGACAAAATAAGGCATATGGCGCAAAATGTTTGCTAAGTTAGGTCATCTTTTACTAAGACACACTCACATTTTTAGTGCACGCTAAAATTGTGGGCGCAGTAAACGTTAGAGATGCCCATAGGAATGCACTGGCGTCTCTAACGTTTAGCGCTCCCACAATTTTAGCGCGTGCCAAAAACGTGAGCGCACCTCAGTAAAAGACCCTCGGAGTTTCCTAATAAAGGTTGGACTAATGTATTTTCAAAGGTCATAGTAAATGTTTAAACAATTGCAGGTATTTTGAAACTATGTAAGGGGTCCCGTTTTTTCTGGACACCGTGTTGATTACAGCATTTTTGTATAGAACATAAGCAGGGGCCAATGAACCTTTATACATTTCCTCCTTCTGACTGGATTGAAAAAAGGTTAGGAAAGCTGGTTGTAAGTAGACTTGCAGGGTTTGGGTAAAAGGACTAAATTATTAATTGTTGTAAGATTTGCCTTGTGTTTCTGAAACCAACAGTATTTGTATCTGGCATCTCCTGCTTTTCGATTCTAATAACTTTTTTTTTTTTTTTTTTTTAAGCTACTAACTTTGTGTTCTGTTAAATGTTAAGCAAAACATGTTTAAAATCTTTTAGTAGAACTTTTTATATGGTTGCTGTGTTCAATTTATTAAATTTCTAAAATGTCCAAATATATTTATATACAGAATATGCTGTACTGGGAATCAGAAAAGGTCACACACATTTTGGGGCCCTTTTACTAAGCTGAGGTAAAACAGGCCCTGTGCTAGCGGTGGGGGCATTTTTGCTGCATGCTGAAGCCCTTTTTACCACAGCAAGTAAAAAGACTGAAGGAAAAAAAAAAAAGACATGGCCATGCAGTAAGATTGCTCTTACCGCGTGGCCATGTGGGAGGAGCACTTACTGCCACCCATTGAGGGCTCCTGCACTAACCCAGCAGTAACTGGGTAGCACACAGCACTGCCCGATTACCGCTGGGTAACCCCCTGCAGAAATAGTTTTTGAATATTTCCCCTGGGGATAGAACTACCACTGGCATCCGCATTGGGCCGGCGGTAGCTCCAGATTGGCACGCAGTAAGCCCATGGTGGGTTATCGCCACTTATTAAAAGGGCCCCTTGGTTAGTTACCACTGACTTATTCTAATATGTGCCTATCTTGCTGCTTCGTTATTAATTTTTTTCAATGTGTATATAGTTAAGGATTGCTAAGAAGGGCACGCTGGTGCCTTTTGGAAGGAATAAGCTTATTTATATCATAGTGTTAATAGTTTGATGTATCCACATAGCTTAGGCTGTACCACGTACAAACACACAAACTTCCATTCACGCTCTTGTTTTTCACAGTTATCAGTTTGTGGCTGTTGTCTTGTTTGCTGAGCACTCAAGCAAACCTAGATCTCCTCAAAACTGATTTTAATTCCAAAGTTGCCAACCTCAAGAAAATGGGACCTGGGTGCAGCTGTAGCATTTCTCAATCAAGTGAGTAAGTGCACCCTGCTGGGTCTACTTGTATACCCTGGTGGTTGCCGTGTTACAATTGTTTTTTTATTGTCCTGGATAAACAGATAATTTTGAGATATTTGTGATAAGACTCCATAGTGTGGAAGAATTTAGCAACAAGATTTGCCACATATATCGCCCAATCATTTGTGGTGTCCTAACCTCTTGTACCCTTGCTTTTTTTTCCCCCTAGATGGCCAAAAACATAAAAATCCTTGAAAAAGAGGTGTTAGGCTAACAGTGTTAGTGGGATTTCTTAGTATACACGTGTCCGATGATTGCAACATAAATTACAGTGCATAGGAGATGTCACAGAAGCTACCTACTTGACCCATTTTATTTCCACAGCAAGTAAATAAATTGTTAAACCCAAGAACAATGGAATGGCAGGAGTTGGTTTGGGCACAATTTTTGTACCTTGAAGAATGTCATGATCATGGCTACAAGTTCTCATAGAGCCTAAAGGGCTCTATAATTTTGGAAGTTTTGGTAGTTATAGCAATGGGAAAAAAACTATTTTATCTGTCATTACCTTGTAAATAACAAAGAAATGATTCTGAAGAATGCTTTGTTTTGAGCAAAGCTTGAATAAAGAGGATGTAAAATGCTAGCATATTCTGTCAAAGAATATTACTGCACAAAATATCCAGCAGCAGCACTGGATGGGAATTTCAAATGAAAGTGAATGCAAATTGATCTTGAATAAGGTATCAGACTTCATGCAAAGTACATCTTTGATCTTGGTTTCATCAGGGTCCAAAAGAGAAAGTTATATGATTCTATGAGATTACATGAATATTAATAACATTCTAGAATAAATAATTTCCACCAACAATGTATACATACAGTATTTATATATACTGTTTCATGTTATGTGCGTATTGAATGAATAATTGCTCACATAGCACAGATTTATGTTTAAATTTTCTTACATGATATTTCAACAATGTTTGCTTTTCAGTATTTTGTATAGTAAATATAGATGGTTATGACTTTTTGCTTTATTTATTTAATAGCAAAACTGTGCCAAGAGAACCCCCTGTTAATTAAAGTTTTACTAGTTTGGAAAATCCATTTTTCTTGATTTCTGTTACTCAGCAGAGTGATATGCACATTTTTAAATTAAAATAGAGATTGTAAGGTACTTTATGATAATGGAAATGTACAGAAGTGTAGATTATTTCTGACTTATTGTTAATAAACAAAATGATTACTACTATTAGCAAGATGGAAGAATGAAGAAGCGCATATCAAAAAAATAACTGCAAAAGGATGCTGGTTGGATGAGAGGGTGTGGTCCCACCATTCTTGACAAGGAGGTTTGATAACAGGAGACGGCATGATGTCACAAGACTGAAGCCAGTCTCCACCTAAGGAGGGTTTAATTCTCCCCAATGCAGCCACAGCCATCTTGGTACACCCAAAACCATGAAATTGATAGGGCAACAAGCTCCACCTACTGGCTTCAAACCACATAATGGGCCAAATAGGCCATGCCATCTCCCATTATCAAACCTCCTTGATTCTTGATTGTTCTTTACCCATGTCCCCACCTTCCCTCAAATAATACCTGGTGATTCATGGACACCTGCTATTATCCATCACTTCTATGGCATTCTTGAATAATTTCAGCAAATAGACCTCAGCTACTAGTCCTACTCCATCAACCCTGCCATTTGAATCACGTGCTTATTCTGTACTATATACACAAATTTTCAGAGAGACCATAGCAAAAAAAAAAAAAAAAGACAAGGACATGGCATTACTAAAGGGTCATGAAACAGTACTAAAAAGAGGCTAATTTTGAAAGCAGTATTTTACATGCAGAAATGGCCTTTTCTAAATTTGCTGGTATGTATGCACCTAAACTTACACACATACATTCTGTATACTAAATGTATTAAGTTTATCTCACTTAAGTAGAAGTGTTCACAGAGCTTGCATCGGGCAGGGTTTATATGTATGTGTAAAGTTTATAAGATATGAATGTAGAATAATCCAACAAAGGGGGTAGTATAGATCCACAGATGAAGTAGCACAAAAAGCAGAACTGATCACAGATGACGGTCAACAAAATACTTTATTAAAGAAAGACCCATGATTGGCCAACCGGGGGGGGGGGGGGGGTGTTATTAGGTTTGTTTTCGAAATAGAGGGGGGCGCCCATCTTTCAACACAAATGGGAAGATGGGCGTCCTTCTCACAGGGTCACCCAAATTGGCATAATTGAAAGCCGATTTTGGACGTCCTCAACTGCTTTCCGTCGCAGGGATGACCAAAGTTCACGGGGGTGTGACAGAAGCATAGCGAAGGCAGGACTGGGGCATGCCTAACACATGGGCATCCTTGACCGATAATGGAAAAAAGAAGGGCACCCCTGATGAGCACTTGGGTGACTTGGTCCATTTTTTCTTACAACCAAGCCTTAAAAAGGTGCCCGAACTGACCAGATGACCACCGGAGGGAATCGGGGATGACCTCCCCTTACTCCCCCAGTGGTCACTAACCTCCTCCCACCCTAAAAAAAAACTTTAAAAATATTTTCCAGCCTCTTTGCCAGCCTCATATATCATACCCAGCTCCATGACAGCAGTATGCAGGTCCCTGGAGCAGTTTTAGTGGGTACTGCAGTGCACTTCAGGCAGGCAGACCCAGGCCCATTCCCCCATACCCGTTACACTTGTGATGGTAAATGTGAGCCCTCCAAAACCCACCACAAAGCCACTGTACCCACATGTAGGTGCCCCCCCCCCTTCATCCCTAAGGGCTATGGTAGTGCTGTACATTTGTGGGGAGTGGGTTTTGGGGGGGTTAGGGGGCTCAGCACCTGGGAGCTTTTTCTGAAGTCCTCTGCAGTGCCCCCTAGGGTGCCCGGTTGGTGTCCTAGCATGTGAGGGGGACCAGTGCACTACAAATGCTGGCTCCTCCCACTACCAAATAGCTTGGATTTAGTCGTTTCTGAGATGGGCGTCCTCGGTTTCCATTATCACCGATAACCGGGGACGACCATCTCTAAGGTCGACCTAAATGTTGAGATTTGGGCGTCCCCGACCGTATTATTGAAATGAAAGATGGCTGCCCATCTTGTTTCGATAATACGGGTTTCCCTGCCCCTTCGCAGGGATGTCCTGCGAGGACATCCTCAGGAAAACTTGGGCGCCCCATTCGATTATGCCCCTCTAAGGGATTTGTGGATCTTTGGTAAAGTATATAAAACTGGAATATGAGAACAACATACTTTAAAAAAAATGAAATTCTTTTTTTGTGTAATAAATTCTCCTTCCAAATCTATTTCCAGGATGACATCGATCTCACTTTTTATATAACTGGTAGGGTCTATAATTAATCTTCTATAAAATGTTTGGTCTTCCAATTGTCTATTTATTTCTCATGTGTATTCTTCAATATTCGTTATATTCATTGGGGAAATCCTGAAAATCCAACTAGGTTGCAGCCCTCGAGGACTGAGATTGCCCACCCCTGCACTAGGCAAAATGCTGGGTTAAGGCCGCCATGGAATGGAATGAATTTAAACTACCTGCTCCACTGCCTTCTACCTTTATGCTGTCCCCATCTGGTTTTCCTAATGGAAGTACCTGTGCTGAAAACTGTTCTTGAACTTTGTGATGCTTCTCATTTTGGTGCCACATGATTACATGCTCAAACCCCTAGATTCCAAATGCGGGGCCCTGTTTACTAAGGCGTGTTAGCATTTTTAACGCGCCTACAATTAGCTCATGCGTTAACCATGTAGGCGCCTATAGGGATATTGTAGGTGCATACACAGTTAACGCGCCTACATGGTTAACGTGCGTTAAAGATGCTAAGGCGTCTATAACACTGCTTAGTAAACAGGGCCCATGGAAAATAATCCAATTGGTGCTAAATGATGATATTGATTTTCGGTTATGAAATTTGGATCTGTTGGAGGTTGACATTCACGTCTCAAATAGCTTTAACCACGGTTTGACTAATGGGAGCCATTTAATCTGAAAGAAACTTTTACATATTATTGCTCATATTATTTTACATATTGCTGAAATTTTGTTCAGTGAACTCTGACATATTTTGGATCTCGTGTACCAACAAGAAGTAATTTTCCAAAAGTGTGCTTTTTGTGAAAAATTCGTGCAAATTGCGTAGAAACTCACAAAACTGCCAAATTTCATGTGTTTTGTGCTATTTTTCACACACAGTGCACTTCTAAGTCACTTCACAGTAATTTGAAGTCTGCTGTGCATGAAAATGTATTTAAAATTTGACAGTAATGAGATGTTGTGATGCAAAATTTTGCAAAGCAGCACATTAATGACAAATCACATGAATGAGTTAAGACTTCATGGGCCAATGTAAGGGAAAAAAATATATGCCTCTGGAAGTATACTTTTTCTTTGTATGCGCAGCTGTGAAAAAAATGGCCTTTCATGCTATTTAAAAGTCTCTAGTGATCTGATATGAAAGCTCCCTGGATTACTCTGGGGGCCCCTGAAACTCCCATCCAAGCACTGATGTGGGTCATAAATGATCAGAAAAAGTTTTCCCCTCAACCCTCTTCTTTGTCAAGTAATACTTCAAGAGTACCACTAGGCGGCATCATTCTCAAAGAGGCAGCAGCTGGGGTAGGAATGAGTGGGGAGCACTCCTGCCTTGATCGTTCTCTTTCACGCTGAGACCTTTTGAGTGATCAGGGGTGGGCTGGCCCTCAGATTTTTTTTTTTTTTTACTCAAGGGTTATGGTTTTCTAGGGATGGAGAATTTTAAGGCATTTATGCCTCACATTTGGGGCTGGGGTGGGGAGTGAGTTGCCATAGGGGTATCTTCATCATCATGTATGCCACTCATTGGAGCAGAGGATGGGGGTTGCAGGGACAACTGGTTCATCAGTCAGGGTTCTTTACATTGTACTGTAACTGCATGAAATGGGGCTTATTTGTAAGATTTTTCATGTTGCTACAATTGAGTGATGGCAACATGTGAAAAACTACTTGCAAAATTTAGTTATAGGAGGCAGATGAAGTGAATGAAGTACCACTTCAACCTGTTAACATACCATTGAAATCTTAGTTCTGGAGAGTCAAATATCATGAAGATAATTTTTTAGGTAACACACTAACGGCCCCTTTTACAAAGGCATGCTAGCGTTTTTAGTGCGCGCTAAATGTTACAGATGCCTATATATTCCTATGGTCTTCTCTAGCATTTAGCACGCACTAAAAACGCTAGCATGCCTTTGTAAAACACCCCCTAACTGTTCTATTTGAACAGAATATTCAGTTTGATCACAAGCACTCTGATACCAACTCACAGGATGGCATGAGGTGATTGTAGAGGGATGTGGGGCCACGTGCAGAGACTCATTGTGGGACTTCATTTGTATAAGTCAGTAGGTGTTGAAAAGCAAGGCCATGTGTGGATAACAGAGTTGCTCATGGGTAGATCTGTCTCCTGCCAATTCCCATTAACATCTGTTTTTCAAACCTGCCTTAAAGGCAATATTGATATTTTGTGTTCCTTGACTTCCAAAAAAAAATTCTATGGTAAAACATTATTGATTTCTAAGATCAATAATCCCTTCTGGTATGTACTACAACATGGAGGTTAATTCTATAACAAGGTCCTACTAAAGGTGCTGTTTATGGCACCTGTTTTAAACCAATTCCTATAAAGAAAAGTAGGCGCCTAGTGCAAGTGGCAGAAAATGTACTTACATTTAAGGTACGATCACTTTGCTGTGAAGCTAGTGAAACTGCCCATTGCCTAAATGTTATCCAGAGTGCACATAAATTATAGTTATATCACAGTTCTGCAACTCGTGCTTGATACACAGATATCTCTGAGGGGCCAATGCTCAAAACAAACACCAGGGCTACAAGGGGGGGGGGGGGCTAGTGCTGGGTTAGTGCACACATTATTGTGCGCCGGATGTTCTAATTAGTGCAGACCACGTTGAAATGCAGTCATGCGCAACAAAGAAAAACTTCTGAAGCATGTTCGGAGTGGGAAACTTTTCACCAGATCCAGGACAGTGTTAGAAAGGTTGATTGAGAGGAGAGGTGTCTAGCAGCACACCTTTTCTACATCCAACCTGACTACCCTGCTGCATTGCCCCCCCCCCCAAAAAAAAATACCCTGGTGGTCTAATGGACTCCCTTTCCTCTCCCCCCCCCCCACAAAATAACCTAGTGGTCTAATGGACCCCCCTTTCCTCAATACAAACAAAAATATGCCCTGGTAGACCAGTGACCCCCCTCCGTCCCTCCAGTCAAAAAATGCCCTGATGGTCCAGTGTCCTCTGCCTGCTTAGGCTAGGCCTGGCCTGGTCCCCCAATTACTTGGCTGGGTGATGAAATGGAAGCCAACCAGCCTGCCCACTCCTCCCTCCCAGAGCCCCATACCTTGTAGGAGACAGGCATGATTTGCACTTGCACCATGCGGGGCGAGGTACCACCATTTTGAAGCTAGATCCTGGAGAAGCAGGAGTGAGTGGCCTAGTGGTTAGGGTGGTGGACTTTGGTCCTGGGGAACTGAGTTCGATTCCCGGCACAGGCAGCTTCTTGTGACTCTGGGCAAGTCACTTAACCCTCCATTGCCTGCCGCATTGAGCCTGCCATAAGTGGGAAAGCGCGGGGTACAAATGTAACTAAAAAAATAAAAATAAATAATAATCATTCCTGCCTCCTGCAGGGTCTCGAGGTGGTTGGGTTTCTGCTAGACCACCAGGCCAAGTGACTGGAGGGAAGGGTTCAGGCTCAGGGCCGCCGAGAGGGGGGGCAAAATTCCCAGGGTCTGGCCTCCAAGGGGGGCCCGGCACCAGGGTCTGTCTGTATCCTCCTCCTGTCAGGACCCAGGCAATTGCGTTAACACAATAACCCAGTCCTGGCATACAGGAGCAGCAGAGAGACAGACCCCGGCACCAGGCCCCCCTTGGAGGCTGGGGACGAGCAGATGAACTGACACAGGAGGTGGTGGTGGTGGCAGCCTGAGCGAGGGGCGGCGGCAGCTGCTTCCCAAGTGGGGAGGAGCAGTGATTGTGTCCAAACTGGGAAGGAGGGGGACGGCCCTGCCCTCAGCCAGACTGTGTCTCTCAGTGGCCCTGGCCAGGCCAGGCCAGGGCTGGCTTGATCTGTCCTAGCCTAGCCCAGGGGTTTGTTTTTTAATTCTTTGGGGTAAGGAGGGTAGGAAGAGTTTTAATAATCCACTCATAGGAAGTGCACATTCTGGAGAATATTTTGCTATTGCAAGTTTAATACCTTTGCTTGCATGTGATTTTGTTTCTGCAGGATTTTTTATCAGATTAGTCCATGAAATTGTCCCCATCATAACCCTCCAAATTTGGTTTAAGTTTAAAGTATAGCTGTATTAAATAGCATATTTACTATTAGACCCATTACAATAAAAAATATTATTCAGTCGAATATGAATAACGAACATTGAGCTTTTGACATAACAAATAATAAAAGCAATGTGAAATCAGAGATCAAGTGTTAATTTCAGTATGATTTAGTACAGTAGAGCCCCAAATTATTCGTATTCGAATTAAATCACTACTCAGCCAAATACGAATAATGTATTTGTGGCACTATTTGGGGCCGAATCAAATACAAATATTCAGTACAGCCCTAGTTTAAAGTAGACTAGGACATTGAGCCCAACATACTTCCAATCTTTGAGGTAATGGAAATAAATCAAAACATAGACCCAGATGCACAAAATTTAACAAGACTGCAACGTGGATTTTACACTGGTTTTAGCCAGTTAAGCGAGCATGGAGTTCAGTGAGACATGCACAAAGGGATTCTGCAGGCTCTTTTCCTGGCATATTAGCAGCTTACGATAATTGTATGCAAAGATATTATAATGAGCTAGTTACTATTCAAATGTGCATTTCGAGTGGTGCACAGATAAGACTGCCTACCTTAAAGATGAAAATTTTATGGGTGGTCAGGAGCTGTCAGTATTGCTTTTTCCTTCACATTACCTCAGAAATAGCAGCTGCCTATTGGCTGAGGAGAGCTGTGGCATCTCTAGTGCCCACCCACCACCATGCTCACCAAGCAAACCTTTGTTCTCTCCTTCACCTGGCTTGCTTCCCCTCCCCTGTCAGCACCAAGGGTCATCGTGAAGGTCTGGCCGCAGGAAAGGGAGTGCTGCAGAGGAGACAGCTGGCAGTGATTAAAAAATGTTAGAAAACTAAAACTACACACTGCTTTCATACACGCAGCTTTTATGCAGGTATGAAAGACGTGTACAACATGCGCAGAGTGGCCACACTTAGCAATTGGCTGTCCCCCTCATGATGGGGTGACCAATTGCCTTCCCCTCTGCTGAGCTGCTCGCTGGTTTTGCAAGCAGCTCATTTGCATCCTGTTTGTTTTGAGCATCCTTTGCCATTTCCAAGTCAGTAATTTTTACCGAGTTGGAAATAGCAATCGGTGCTTTAACGGGACTTTGATGCATCTGCCTAATAGACAAGAAAATTATATGATACCTTTTTTATTATACTAACTTAATACACTTTTTGATTACCTTTCGAAGGTAGTCCTTCTTCAGATCGGATATAAGCAAATGTTGATAAATATCAATATACCTGTATAAGTGAAACACAAAAACATTTCAATTACAGTCTCACAGGAAGAGGGAAGGTTAGGTGAGAAACAGGGAGATATAGGTAGCTGATAAAGAGTGACAACGCAGTAGAATTTTGTGGTTTATAGTGGAATAGAAAGCCCAGATCTTTGTTATGGCGTATCTGGTGAGTGTCAGAATATTTCATCATTTTGACTTCAAAAGTTTTACATTCCTGGATTGTCTTAAAAT
The DNA here is from genome assembly GCF_901765095.1 of Microcaecilia unicolor. Classification (NCBI taxonomy): domain Eukaryota; kingdom Metazoa; phylum Chordata; class Amphibia; order Gymnophiona; family Siphonopidae; genus Microcaecilia; species Microcaecilia unicolor. The sequence continues at coordinate 306,303,279 of NC_044035.1, read as the reverse complement.
TTCCTTGTAATATTCAAGATCATTGATGCAGTGTTCAGGTTTTGTAAAGTGCTGCTCCACAGAGGTGGCATACTGGTTGGCATTGGACTGTTTAATATTGTGTCCATGTAAACTGAGCCTTGTCTTTCTGGCTTGTTTCTCCAGTATAGCACCCTTCTTCACACTTTTTGCATTGAATGATATATACCATATTTGAGGATGAGCATATAAAGGATCCCCTTATGCTGAATGTTTTTCCCCAATGTGAGTGATTGTAGGATCCTGTGAGAAGTGTTGGCACTGTTTACAGCTAGGTATGTTGCAGGGGCATGTGCCATTCTCTTCTTTTTGAGCTTGTATTGGGAGTTTGCTTTCACTAATTTCTGTTTCAAATTAGATGGCTGTCAGAAGGTCAACATTAATGGGGCTGGGAATATCTCTTTCAGTAATTCATCCTCCTGGAGTAGTGGCTGTAGACCTTTTATGATTTTTTTCAATTTTTCTAGCTCTGTACTCTATGTCACTACAAGAGGAATTCTCTCTGTGGCTTTCTTCTCTTTCTACTTCAGTAGGTTTTCTTTAGGTATTTTAAGGGAAGAAGCAATATTCTTGGAGATTATTTTGGGGTTGTAGCCTTTTTGTGTGAAGGAATCAGTCAGGATTTTGAGTGTTTATCTCTGTCTTGTGGGTCAGAGCAGATACAGTGGTATTGTGTAGCTTGGCTATATATAATGGATTTTTTTTTGTATGTGAAGGATGGAAGCTGGAGTTGTGGAGGTAGCTGCATCTGTCCGTACGTTTCCTGTATATCGAAGTTTGTATATAGCTATTGCTGATGGAAACTGTGGTGTCTACAAACTTTGAGGTCAAATTCTCAATGGAGAAAGTGCTTATGTTATTATATTACGTTATATTATCATTATACTAGCCGTTGAGCCTGTGAAAACAGGCTAGTAAAGGAAAGGGGGGGTTGAAAGTCCCCCCCAGATAGGTTGCCGCCCCCGCCCCTCCCCCTGGGGTCTCCGCCACCCCTCCCTCCCTGGAGTCGCCGCCACCCCCCCCTCCCCCGGTGTCCCCTCCGCCAGCCCTCCACCCGGGCCGGGTACCTGGCTTCACTATTCAAACCGCCGGAACGCAGCACACAGCTCATCTGAGCTGCCGTCGGCCTTCCTTCTTCTCTGCGTGTGTTCCGCCCTCGTGTGATGTAACGTCAGCGAGGGCAGGACACAGGCAGGTAAGGAAGGCCAACGGCAGCTCAGATTAGCTGTGTGCTGCGTTCCGGCGGCAAGGTTGCCAAGTGGACGGTTTTCCGCGACCCGCTGTGGGAAAGTTTTGCCCGCTGCGGGTCACAGTTTTTTGGGCTGGTTTTTGTTTTTTTTCGGTGGTTTTTGTGCGGTTTTTCGGGCCGGTGGGGGTGGGGCTAGTGATGGTTTGGGCGAGGTTAGATGACGTTTTGGGCAGGGCTAGTAACATTTTGGGCTGGGTCGATGATGGAGGAGGCGGGGCTGATGACTGCGGGGGCGGGGTTGATGACGGCGGGGGTGGGGGTGTGAACTTTTTGGCCGGGTTTCGGGGCAGAGTACCTGGCAACACTGTCCGGCGGTTTGAATAGTGAAGCCAGGTACCCGGGCCGGGTGGAGGATGGGTGGTGGCGGCAGCGACTCCGGGTGGGTGGGGGGAGCGGTAGCGACAGCGGTTCCCTCACTCGCAGGTGCGCAGGTTCCTGCTCTGTTACACCCCCATCATCATGTATTGACGCAGGGGCGGGACAGAGAGGGTCTCTACTGCACATTTGCGAGTGAGTACGCCTCTTGCCATTTATATTGTTTGATATTGGCCTTCCTCAGACAAAAGCAACTGCTAGTAAGGAATCCACATATGTGAATATTTACCTGCTAGGAAATTAGGTTTTAAAACTTGGAGAAAAGGGAGATTGATAAATTTTGTGTTTAAAAGTAAGCTAAACAAAAGGCTAATTAAAAGCTCTCAGAGGGAGACAAAGGATACCTTAAGAGGTGTGGTAGAGGTCCTGCTTCCTGTCTGGCAGGCTGTGTGCTGCCTTGGAAGGGAAAGGTCACATGGAAGGAGAGCATCCACTTAAGTGTATCAGGAAATGATCATATAGCCAGGACCTGCCCTCCAGGCAATGCAATGTTGTCTCACATCAAGGATGTGTCCCCTGGGGTTTGTTCCCAGAAGGGAAGGGTTACAACATGCCATTCAGGTGGGCATATAAGTAAGCTGGGTGACTGGTGGATGTAAGATTACTTGGGGTCCTTTTACAAAGGCACAGAAGGGCTTACACCAAATCAGCATTATCACCTGGCTAGCGTGTGCACCTGGTGGTAATTCTGAGTTTGGCATTTGCCAAAACCCACAGTAGAAAATAATTTTCTATTTTCTATGATGGGGGTGTTCCCGGTGGTAATTGGCAGTTGGTACGCGTTGCACGGGAGAAGAACATTGGTTGGGGTATACAACCATCCACCTAGACAGGATCACAAGACAGACAGTTTATAGTTACAGTTTTATTAAATTTACTATACTGTTCTAACTGTCGAGCAGAGCAGTGTACAAATCAATTACAAACACATAAAATAAGAAAAAGAACTACAATTTTGATAGGATAGTAAAATCATTTATACAACTACATTTCCAAAAAAAAAGGGTAAACTAAGGGACAAGGAAACCTCAACAATGTGTGTGTATATATATATATATATATATATATATATATATATAAAGAGAGATAGAAAGTATGACAGCTCACAAATTTAGAAGCCGATTTTAGATAGGACATACCAATCCGAGTTGAGATGTCCAGATTAGGGTGGCTCAACTTCTGCTAGTACTTTAGACCAGGATCTGCAAATGTTAAAACACACACACACACACACACACACACACACACACACACACACCACACACCACACACACACACCACACACACACACCACACACACACATCACACACACACCACACACACACCACACACACACACACACCACACACACACACACACACACACACCACACACAAAAATTATAAATTGATTAAGGCTGTTAAGGAAGGAAATAGCCTCAGGGGCCCTTTTACTAAGCTGCATAGGTGCCTACTTGCACCCATGTGTCAATTTTGAGTTACCGCCTGGCTATCATGTGGCCCTTGCGGTAATTTCATTTTTGATGTGTGTCCACCATGTGCGCCGGAAAATAATTTTTATTTCCTGGCGCATGGCAGAAACTGGGTGGTAATCGTTATTCTACGCATGTAGACAATTACCGCACGGTTACTGCATGAGATCTTACCGCTAGGTCTCAGACCCAAAATGGACGCATGCCAATTTTTATTTGGCTGCACGTCCATTTTCGGCAAAAAATGTAAAAAGACCTTTTTTTACAGGCTTGCTGAAAAATGGAACTGCGCGTGCCCAAAACACGTGCCTACACTAGTGCAGCCCATTTTTCGGCGCACCTCAGTAAAAGGGCCTCTCGGAGAGCAAAACACAGCATATAACTAAAAACTTATTATTGTTCAGTTTTCATAATTGCAGGCTTTAAAACCTTCCTCCAGCTTTGCAAAACGTTAAAAATTCAAAAATCATAAATATAATTATTGGTATGTCCTCAATAGTGAGTACTTAATTTATGTAGAACTTTTATACAGAGGGTTCATCTCCGACAGTGGCCAGCATTTCGCAGTAGCACCACTGCTTCAGGGAGTCAGGACCTTTAAGAAGAGAGTAAATTCTTTGAGCATATTTTCTGGATCACTGGAGGTCCCAGAAACTATTTTGATGCAAGAGCCCCCATTAGCCACTAATGACATAGTAGCCCTGGGGGAGGGCAGGCTGCTGCTGATAGGTGGGTCGGGGAGGGGGCTCTTTCAGGTCAGGGGGAGGGATTGTGTGTTTGGGGGCAGGGCTAGTTTCATTTTTGGTTTGAGCTTCATATTCCATTACAGCCAGGCTCTAGCCTAGCCTGTAAGTATCTGTACATAAACTGCTCTGCATATAATCTGTACATAAACTGCTCTGCATACAAAGAATAAGAATCTAGCCTTCCTTAACTTTCTGACTGTATTTTATTCATAAATATTATATAGGCCAGTTTTCAATAAAGGTTAGTGATTTTTTTTCCAAGTACATTTAGAAGGAAATTCTATAACTTGGCACTTCCAAGAAGTGTGCCAAAATTTAGATGCAATCAGCTCAATGACAGGCATACGTAAGTGTGCCATGCAAAATTCATAATGTGGAGGCATATTTTCAAAGCACTTACAAAGTTACATGCTTTTGTAAGTGCTTTGAAAATGAGCCCTATAGTATTCTACAAGTTGGAGACACACCCATAGCTCATCCATGTTCTGCCTACATTTTCATGTTTGGATCTGTCGGGGCTGGCTGGATCACAGAACCAGAACCCAAGCCCCTACCCAAACCAAATACCCTCAGCTATATTTTTCTTGGGCACCAGCCTGGGCAACCACAAAAAGATAAGTACAACAAAACAATCTTATCACGTTAGCAACTGTTTTTTCTTACAAAATTAGCAGCAAAGCAGAAACTAGTTTCTTAGCAAGAATAAGCAGGGGGAAATTTGATACATAAGAAAAAGGGAAAAACAGCAAGTGCGACACCTACTAAGCCTCTGGCTCCCCAGAGACCCAGAACCAGGGCCACCGAGAGACTAGGCCGGGCCCGGGGCAAGGCCGCCCTGCTGCCGCCCCCCTTTGCTCTTCCTGCCACTGCAGTCCACGGTCTCACCTGCCTGCCTCCACGCCTCCGGGCCCCCTGCATTCAAGGTGGCAGTTGCAGATCGCCCCTCTTCTGGCCTTTCCTCCCTGTGTCCTGCCCTCGTCTGATGTAACTTCCGGTTTCTGCAAGGGCGGGACACAGGGAGGGAAGGCCCGAAGGGAGGCGATCTGTGACTGCCGCTTCGAATGAAGGGGGCCCGGAGCCGTGGAGGCAGGCAGGTGAAACCGGGAACTGCAGCGCTGGTGGCCTGACCCTGGCACTGGGCCCCCCTTGGAGGCTCGGGCCCAGGGAATTTTGTCCCCCTGCCCCCCTCGGCGGCCCTGCCCAGTACTGTCAGTGCCCAACCCGCCCTTAGTATCTGAGTCCTTATATAGTATCTTCTCTCAGCTCAGAGTACAAAAAAGCTGGTTCTGTAATAATATGTCATTATCTTATTAATCTATTTTTCCTTTATTTGGGTTCCTTGGTCTACTATATTCTATAATAACTTACTCCCAAGGATTATCGTATGTATTGACCAAGACCTCCAATGCTATCATTTACTTATCAAACTGACCTCAACACCTCCACCCCTGGTCTATCACCAACTGGTGAAACAGAACCTTTATATAAAGGATACCAGGGATTCTGTGGGGTTATTTCTTATCATAGGTCTAAATGCCCAAATATTATACTTTGTACCCAGCCAAAAAACTGCTCGGTTTGCATTGGCTGACTTGAATCAACACATACTAATACATCTTTCATCAACGTATCCTAACCACACTGCTTATAAACATAGTCCATATCCCAATACCCTCATTTTATGTTACATTATACCTATCCACATTTTCCCCTCAGTCCCATGTATAGTGCACTTAGCTGAGTTCTTTGTTCTTCTCCAGCCGGCTGGTAAACGTATTCCTATAGTTCCTGCCTTGTCTCCTGTTCATGAGTTCGTGAGGTCTGCGGTACTGCTTTCTCTGGTATGGGTGTATACGGATCGTTTCAGTTCCTTCCTTTCTCTTTACTTTGTATCTTAACTTAATTTTCCGACAAGCACGTCTTGTTTCGTGATATCCATCGCTGCTTCAGGAACTTTTTTACTCTGATACTCTAATTTCTTACTTTCAATTCTGCTGTTACGACGCACAAGATGGCCGTGGTTTTATCTTATTAATACAAGATTGAGAAGGCACATAAAAGATGCATTTCCTGGGTACTTATTAACACATCCTCAGTATCCTCAGAGGCTGTAGCATGGGAAACAAGTGCACCAAAGATTAGCATAAATAGCATGCTAATGTAATCAAAAGGTTGTTAATGAGGTAATTTCCTATTCCTTTCCAATGCTTAGAGAACATCGCGCAAAGTAAAGCCACCTTTACCTCTGAAAAAAATAACACCAGCTCAGAGCAGGCATTAGGATATTTGAAGAGAGGATTTCTCACTTCTTTCTTTAACATATGCCATTTGTTCTTTAATTTTGAAGTAGAAGGAAGCCTGTGCAAGCCCCTAAGCACCAGTAGTGAGAAACAAATGCGCATGAGTCTGAGCAAAACTGAAAATGAAAGCACACAGTGGTACCTGTTTCCTGTATTAAATATAAGCCTTCCAAGTTTTAAAAAAAATTGTTTTTAAAAGCTTATATTTAAAAGTGCAGAAAACAGAAGCCAATGTGTGCTTCATGTTCGGGTTTGCCTGGCGCATGGGCACAGGAGCTGGGCTTACTGCAAAATTCTTTTGCATATACGCCAAGCACATCCCCCCTCCATGCTTTCACTTTAACAATCCTCCTGCACTTGTTTGACAGACCTGGGCTGTCAAAAACCCAGACCTGTCAAACACAGGGACCACCAGACCCCAAACAACATGGCCCTGGTGGCCTACTACCCCCATCCTGAGCCAGCAACATTGGGGCTAGAGGTCCGGCGGACCTCCAGGCATCCCAAACCGCCCCCAACACAAGTTTGGGGGGAAATGGAGATCTGGTGGGTCTCCAGCCCCCCTAACCCCCTTAGCATCCCCTAGAGTAGAGCCCTGGTGGCCCAGTGGGCTGCGAATCAAACCCCTCCCCCCATCTGGTGGTCTAGTGGCCCTTTTCCCCATCCCCCTACCTTGGTCGGAAGAGGGAGGTCGAGTACCTCCTCTTCCATCAGCGGCACCTTGGAAATGGCGGTGCCCAGCCCTGCCCAGTGCATCCTAGGATGCGCTGGGCAGGGTTTCACAGCATATAAGGGATCCTGGTTCAGTTCCCATGCCAGCTCCTTGTGACTGTGGGCATGTCACTAGGGCCCAGTTTACTAAGCTACACTGGAGATGCCCATAGGAATATATGGGTGTCTCTAGCATTTAGGGTGCGCTAAAAACACTAGCACACCTTAGTAAACAGGGCCCTTAGCCCTCCATTGCCCCAGGTACAAAATAAGTACCTGTATATAATATATAAACTGTTTTGTTTGTAACCACAGAAAAGCGGTATATCAAGTCTCACCACCCACCCACATTTTCACACAATAGGGATAAGTTTTTTGTTTGTGGAAAAATAGTACACTCTATTAAATACAGACTTCAACTTTAGAAAATGCAGCAAGATACCATTCCAAGTCTACTGATATTTGCATGCAGCTGGTTACAGATCAGCCTTCTGCATCCAAAACCTCTGGCCTATAATTGCTCCATTGAAAGGGGCATCCTACATAGAGTGTGTATCAGAAAACAAGCCTACAATTCCAGCTACAAAGCATAATGAAGAAAGGGAGAGTTACATAACATCCAACTTAAAGTTATTAAAGGTGGCTACTGGATCTAGCTCTTCAAGGGCAATTCTTTTTTTTTTTTACTTTATTTATTGATTTTAAAGCAACATAATATTTAGAAAAACATATAACAGCATATAATATGGAACAGTGAAGAAAAAAACAAACAAAAAAAAACATACAGGTCAGTGAGCTGATAAAAATAAAACAGGACAGTATGCGCAACATACTTTAGAGAGCTAATTCCCTTCACAAGTCACATAGTTGTCTAGCAGCGACCATGCTCTATGGAAAGAGGAGATGCTACCAAATCTTATGGCAGCCAGTTCCTCATATCGCCTATAAGAACACAGCAGATTCCACCATTCCTGATATGAAACAAGCTGATTATTCTTCCAATGCAATGCAATCAGATGAAGAGCAAGAGAAGTCATTAAGTTAAACAGTTTGGCTTCAAGGGCAATTCTGAAGTGCGGCTGGGCGAACAGGATGAGGCATGCTGTCTTTTCTTGCAACTCAACGAAGAAACCAAAGCTCGTAACGGATATACAAGAACGCTTCCTCTCTACGATCCTCTTCCTCTACAAAACTCCCTAAAGTGTCTGTTACACCGGAACCTTGTTCTACCAAAACATTACTGTATTTGTTCATACCGGAATTGGCGAACGCCTTTACGGTACTATGTAAGCCACATCGAGCCTGCAAATAGGTGGGAAAATGTGGGATACAAATGTAACAAATAAAGTAGCCGTAATGAAGTAGTTGAAAATACTACAACTACTATTTATTACTGGCTGTTGTTCTTTGCTTGGGAATGTCACGCTTGTTAAGGGAAAAGAAAACATGAGCCTGCAATCAAACGCTTGAGAGAAGAACAAAAAAACTGCCTCCCCCCACCCCAGTACCCTGTGATAGAAAATACTGAGGCAGATGTCACAAGGACAACAAACAAAAAAAGAGGTTATTTGTTGCTGAACTCCGTGCTGCAGTCCTTCATGCATTTCAAATCCACTTATCTGAAAGCAGGCAGTTACACTTTGCAAATTAGTATCACGTCAACGCATCTCCTTGATGGAGTGCAATGAAAGCAAGCTGACAAAATTAAGAGAGGGCTTTATTTTTCCTCCTTCTTGTATCTGTTTCTGTGCTGCCAAGGATGATGCTGTCCAGTGTGGGCACAAGCAGTTTTCCGAAAAGCCGGCAGGTTTAACAAGGAAGGAGATAAACCTTATTATGCTTCTTTGCCCAAGGAGAAAAGAAACGATATCGACTTAAAGGTGGAAAATTTAAAAAGGGGGCCATATGTTCTCACTTTGTGCTTTGTTTCTAATAGATAGACAGAAGTCTTTGAAGTGTGGATTGGCACAGCAGGACGCATGCTTCTGGAGAGAATAGATGGTAAATCGGGAGGATGTGAGGGGGGGGGGGGGGGGCACGTGAAACTCTATTAGCCATGCAACAGCAAAGAGTGGAAGACAAATCCAATGATAATATGCATCTGTTTCAGGGAATTTATAAGCTTTGAACATTTTTTTTTATGTGCAGATAAGTGGATCCTTTTCTTGCCATAACTTGGAACTTCAAAGCAGATTGTGTGGACAATGCAAATTGCTGAAATATGAGATTTTCCTACAAAGGGGTTTCCAAAAAAGGAATTAAGGGTAATTGATGCCACAGTCTATGTACAGAATAAAAGCCCTTATAAAAATTGATTAAAAAAAAAAAAGTAAAGCAGGTGATGAACAAACATTAAACTGTCATGTTCATGCAGTCTCTCCCTGTTTCAGTGCAAAGTTCTATGAATTATGCATTTATCTCCCATTTCACTTGAAATGTGCCATAAATTAAGACATACAGTACATTTTAGCTGTAATTGCTTCAAAGTGTATCATGTTGTGGAGGAGACCTAAAGCCTGGCTGGGTGACAGGATTCCAAAAGGAGATTTTGCTGGCCATGTACAAGAACATTTAGGCAATTCAGTACTGAAAATTTAGATTTTAAGGGGGGGGGGGGGGGGGGTGAGTAGCCTGCTTAACTGAATAGTACAAGTGTCCACATGTGGGACTTTTGAAATCTGATGTGCATAGGCTGTTTTCCTCCACAACCTATAGGCACACCCAGGAACGGCCCTTTTTACCCTGGTAAAAATGCTCATGGTATGGAAGCCATGCAGACTTTCAGCTTGGCAGAGTAAAGCAATTTTCAGGCAAGCCAATTAAACTGGATACATTTGTACTTACCCAGGTTAACGTCTTTGAAAATTGTCCTCTGAGAATATGAGTCAGGTCTGTAGCATGGGCAAGAGTATTGTTATTGTAATTTTATTGATTTATTAGGATTTATTTACTGCCTTTTTGAAGAAATTCACTCAAGGTAGTACTTAAGCAAGAATAAGTCAAACATAGACAATAGAAAATTGCTGCAGTGAAAATATTAAAATAATGCAAGGTATGGCATTAGAGGCTGACAAAACAAATGATGATTTTGGTTCCAAAACAAAATCGAATCTGTGGCTGAAATTTGCCACTCGGTTTCAGCCAGAATTACACCTCACAGGTCCTTCCAGGCCATCTGCTGCTGCCACCACTGTCACAACCAAACTTCCCCCCCCCTTGAAGAGGGCCATTCAGCTGTCCAGCTACCGACCCCAACCCCTCTGCCATTACACCACCCAAAGCCCTCCCCGGGCCTTTAAATGGCCTGGCGGTGTAGCGGCTTCTGTGCAAGAGAAATCCCCAGTCACTATTGCCTCTGCAGGTTCCTCAGCTTTGTGAAAATACTGTGGGAGGTCTGGCAGCCATCTTTGGATTGGAAACAGCATAAGCAGGAGCAATCTACAGTCACTTCTGCCTGTGCTGCTTCTAATTGGAACCTCCCACAACAGGCTTGTGAGGCTGCCATGGGAAATACCGGTAGCAGCCACTTTGGCTGAGGAACCTGCAGCAGCGACTGGGGACCACTTGCCCAGAAGAAGCTACTAGACCACCAGTCTATTTAAAGGTAGGTCCGGGGACAGCCTTCAGGTGATGGGAGGGCAGAGGGGTTGGGAAGACCCACCTTCTTCTGGCGGGTTGGGGGGGGCTAGTGGTGATGAGGGGGGGGTAGTGGAGAGTTGTGGTTTTAGCTGAAAATGCAAGCATTTTTGGCTGAAACCCATATCCGGATATCAGGTTGGTTTTGGTGCCAATTCCAAAACAAAAGCAAAATTTGGTCGATCTCTATATGGCCTAGTATGCTACATTACATGATAAAACATTGTAATAAACAGCATAGTGATGGAATAGTATAGATAAGTAAGACAGAGTAATAGGAGTAAGAAAATAAAGGGAGTAATTTAAAGAAAGTTGCACATGAAGCCAGAAAGGTGCTTGAACATGATCTCAACTAGGGTAGAAGTGGATCAACAAGTCCTGCTACAGTATGTTCAGCTGGTGTTACTCTTTGTATGTGTGTGTGTGTGTGTGTGTGTGTGACTAGCAAGTTAGATGCTTCTTCCATTAAAGGCCTGGGTGAAGAGTTAAGCTTTCACATGTTTCCTGAAGAAGAGAGAGTTTTAAGCAGGTATCACATCATGTGATGTCCTTTGGAGAGGATTGGGAGGACCTTGGTGACCTGGGAGGTGTGTAGAGGGAGATCCTGTTCTTCAAGTACTTTGGGTCATTTCCATTAAGAGCCTTGAAGATCAGTTTTAAATTTAGCCCTGTATTGTACTGGTAGCCAGTGAAGTTTTTGCAAAACTTTTGTGATGTGATCACATCACTTATTCTTGCTACAGATATTCTGAATCAATTGGAACTGGTGGGAACCCTTTGTAGTCAGACCAGTGTAGAGTGAATTACACTAATCCAGTCTTGATGTTATTATGTAATATACAACTCTGACAAGACAAGTCATTGTTTTAAGAGATGTCAGTTAATGTTCAGTTAATACATAGTAACATAGTAACATAGTAGATGACAGCAAAAAAAGACCTGCACGGTCCATCCAGTTTGCCCAACTAGATAATTTCACGGGTGCTACTTTTTGTGTATACCTTACCTTGATTTGTATCTGCCATTGTCAGGGCACAGACCGTATAAGTCTGCCCAGCATTAGCCCCGCCTCCCAACCACCAGCCCCGCCTCCCCCCACGACTCTGCCTCCCAATCTCGGCTAAGCTTCTGGGGATCCCTTCCTTCTGAGCAGGATTCCTTTATGTTTATCCCACGCATGTTTGAATTCCGTTACTGTTTTCCTCTCCACCACCTCCCGCGGGAGGGCATTCCAAGCGTCCACCACTCTCTCCATGAAAAAATACTTCCTGACATTTTTCTTGAGTTTGCCCCCCTTCAATCTCATTTCATGCCCTCTAGTTCTACCGCCTTCCCATCTCCGGAAAAGGTTCATTTGCGGATTAATACCTTTCAAATATTTGAACTTCTATATCATATCACCCCTGTTTCTCCTTTCCTCCAGAGTATACATGTTCAGGTTAACAAGTCTCTCCTCATACGTCTTGTAACGCAAATCCCATACCATTCTCGTAGCTTTTCTTTGCACTGCTTCCATTTTTTAATGACTGACTATGCACCCATTTTGCACCTGGACTAGCTTGCTACACATACTGTAACTTAGATCAGTTCCTTATCTCTTGCTTAGCTATACAAAGAACTTGCCTTGATTTTAGCTAACCATCAAATTATCCAAACTTACTCTGTATCACGCATCTTGTTCCCATCATATATCTGCTCTTGGTCCCTCAGCTATATGGTAAACCATATTATATAAAATCAAAATTGTTAGCATCATATCTATGTCAGTTGAATGCTCTAATGCATGTTTATTAGGTGTATCATTAGTATTATGCTAACATTGTATTATATCTCTGGTATTTTAATTCCAGTGCTGTTAAATGTGTGTATTTTTTATACTGTTTCACGGTAGCTCTATTATTAGGTTTCAATTTACAGTTTTCAAGTTTACCTAATTTATTGTATTTATGTTTATTCTTGGTTATTTTACTATTGTTATGCTGTTAACAAAATTGTAAGTTTTATGTTAAACTGTACCTGCTGTACATCGCCTTGGGTGAATCTCTTCATAAAGGTGGTTAATAAATCCCAATAAATGAATAAATAAATGTTCATAATGCTTGCAAAAATTAATGCAAAGGTTTAGTCACTGGATTAGTTTTGATGCTCCACTTGTTAATATCTGGAATCAGCAATTTTCCAATCACCTTTGGTCATTCATGTTCCATTAATACCTTTTCATCAATAGCACACATTTCAGATCACATGACAGTCTCTCAACCCTGTTTCCCAGCAATTTGTAATTCAACACAAGTTCTTTCAAGAAGTTTGTATTCTAACCCAAAAGTCAGTATCTATTAATTCTCCAGCAAATCTTACAAGCACTTACGGCAGAGTTTCAGGGAAGGCTCTCAGATTATATATTAGGTTATATTCCATTTGAAGTTTCACTTATTATATTTGTTTTGTCTGTTCATTAACATTACTATCATGCTGATATAAGGTAAACATAGATACATATAATTACAAGAATATAGCTAGACATTTGAGGTATAAAATTCAGATGTATGTAACGAATTGCTTGTTACTAAGGAGCCTGTTTACCAAAGCGTACCTTAGTTAGGGTTACCATATTTGCCCTATGAAAAAAAGAGGACACGAGCTCTACCCCCTGTTACCCCTTCCCCTCTCCATGTCACCGCCCCTTGTCACAGTCCCTTGTCACTTTGAACTCCTCCCTCAAAAAAAAGCCAGATTCCCTCTTTCACCCCCATGTAGATCCCAGGGGCGAAGCCAGACAACAGATTTTGGGTGGGCCTAGGCAAGAAGTGGGTGGGCACCAAGTGTTCTCCCTCCCTCCACCAAAAAACAATATCTCAGCTGGCGTGATAACGCTTCTTTCCACCTTGGCAGTCTGTAGCAAGCATGCGCTGAAAACTGAGCATGTGCAGGTGCAAGTATTTTGGAGAGTAGCATGTTCGTTACCATGAGGGGGAAGTCTTCAGCTGGCAGATTGGGATCCCCACCAGCTACCACTAAATGTATGCTACTGTTGGGTGGGCCTGAGCCCTAAGTAGGTGGGCTCCAGCCCACCCAGGCCCACCTGTGGCTATGCCACTGGTTCCCCTCCCCAATTTTCCAGCCTCCCTCCACCCACCCACATGATTCCATTCACTAACACTCCCCTCCCCTACCTTAGTGTGGTGCCCTGGTGGTCTAGTGACCTCTTTGGGGCAGGAAAGAACACCCTCTTTCCTGTCCGGCATGTCTGCAGACTGTCTTGCTCCCGGCGCCAATTCAAAATGGCTGCCAAGAGTTCAAGCGGCCTCTTCTGTATGAATCTCCTATGGGTATGCCAGAAACCACTGGAAGCAATTCAACAGTAAACTCTCTAATGCAGAACTACCAATTATTCATTTCCGAAAGGGAGATTTTTTGGCAAATCTTGATTTTTAATTTACAACCCAAAGGACATTGGACTATATATAGATCCTAATTCTACCCACTGAAATCCAAGCATCATGATAGGGTAACTTGACAGCTCTGCTAATGCATAACTGGACAGGAAAACAAGACTGAAGCTGTAGGGAACAAGCCCTAAGCTGGGGCAGAAATACCCACGCCAACCCTTGGCTGGTCCCTGCTGGGTCAATCAGAAACATAGTAACATAGTAGATGACGGCAGAAAAAGACCTGCATGGTCCATCTAGTCTGCCCAAGATAAACTCATATGTGTATACCTTACCTTGAATTTGTACCTGTCTTTTTCAGGGCACAGACTGTATAAGTCTGCCCAGCAGTATTTCCCGCCTCCCAACCACCAGTCCTGCCTCCCATCACCGGCTCTGGTACAGACCTTATAAGTCTGCCCTCCCCTATCCTAGCCTCCCAACCACCAACCCCTCTTCCCCCCACCTGCTCCGCCACCCAATTTCAGCTAAGCTTCTGAGGATCCATTCCTTCTGCACAAGATCCCTTTATGCATATCCCACGCATGTTTGAATTCCGTTACTGTTTTCATCTCCACCACCTCCCGCGGGAGGGCATTTCAAGCGTCCACCACCCTCTCTGTGAAAAAATACTTCCTGACATCTTTCCTGAGTCTGCCCCCCTTCAATCTCATTTCGTGTCCTCTTGTTCTACCGCCTTCCCATCTCCGGAAAAGATTAGTTTGCGGATTAATATCTTTCAAATATTTGAACGTCTGTATCATATCACCCCTGTTCCTCCTTTCCTCCAGGGTATACATGTTCAGGTCAGCAAGTCTCTCTTCATACGTCTTGGAACGCAAATCCTATACCATCCTCGTAGCTTTTCTTTGCACCGCTTCCATTTTTTTAACATCCTTCGCAAGGTACGGCCTCCAAAACTGAACACAATACTCTAGGTGGGGCCTCACCAACGTCTTATACAGGGGCATTAAAACCTCCTTTCTTCTGCTGGTCACTCCTCTCTCTATACAGCCTAGCAATCTTCTAGCTACGGCCACCGCCTTGTCGCACTGTTTCGTCGCCTTCAGGTCCTCAGATACTATCACCCCAAGATCCCTCTCCCCGTCCGTGCCTATCAGACTCTCCCCGCCTAACACATACGTCTCCCTTGGATTTCTACTCCCTAAGTGCATCACTTTGCATTTCTTCGCATTGAATTTTAATTGCCAAACGTTAGACCATTCTTCTAGCTTCTTCAGATCTTTTTTCATGTTTTCCACTCCCTCCGGGGTGTCCACTCTGTTGCAAATCTTGGTGTCATCCGCAAAAAGACAAACTTTACCTTGTAACCCTTCGGCAATGTCACTCACAAATATATTGAACAGAATCGGCCCCAGCACCGATCCCTGAGGCACTCCACTACTCACCTTTCCCTCCTCCGAGCGAACTCCATTCACCACCACCCTCTGGCATCTGCCCGTCAACCAGTTCCTAATCCAGTTTACCACTTCGGGTCCTATCTTCAGCCCGTCTAGTTTATTTAAGAGCCTCCTGTGGGGAACCATGTCAAAAGCCTTGCTGAAATCTAAGTAGATTACGTCCATAGCACGTCCTTGATTTAATTCTCCTGTCACCCAGAAAACAGAACTAAAGATTATCAAAACTATAAGACACAGCTAGGAATGAACTGGCTATAGCTAGACTCCCAAGATGCAAAATAACTCTTCCTGAAAGACAGGCACTATCTGCAACCCAAGGGTCAATGATATGAGACTGGTTCATGCCTGAAGGCTAATAACAGCACTGTGGAAAACAAACCTAAAATGTAATGACATTGGAAAGTGTTTTTAAAAACCTGTTATTGAGGGTTAGAAATGGCACGGGAAATCTTACATTTCCCATGTCATTTCAAACAATTGCACATCTCTATGGGTAAGACAAAGACTTTCAATAAATGAGTGGTTAGATTGAGGGTAATTTAATATATAGTTGACTGAGGTATTATATGGACTTGGTTCCAGTTACAAAATGTTTTGCAAGTCAGTCAGTCTATCAGATGCAGAGTGGAGGGTATTCTATAAATGGCACTGAGATTTTGGCACCAGAGTTTGGGGGAGGCTGGGGGCGGGAGAAGTGCTTAGGCCCTTTTCAGGGATTCCCTGTGCTGGCTAATGATGTCATCACGTATGCATGGCAGTGATGTCATCAGCAGTGCATGCATGGGGGATACCACAGGCCTGAGGCCTTACTGGGAGTGCTGTCGGAGAATGACTGGGGCTGCTCCAGAGCTTGGGGAAGAGAGCAGGCAGTTGGGCAGTGTTGGAGGAGGTGGGAGCCCTGGTAAAGGGAATTTTGGGGCTCTGGGGTGAGTATGGCTGGATTTCTTGCATGCGCATGCACACTGGTAGCACAATGATGGTGGGAGGTGGTACGAGAAGTGTATACACATGCCTGTCATACCGGCTCATTCCAGAGTTATGCAGCGATCGCATGCTGACTTAAAATTGAAGATTTAATTTCAGACTAAAAAAAAAGATATGTGCAAGAGGAAAGTAAAAATGTATTTAAATTTGTTTAAAATTTGGAAAGTTTTGCTGTGACACAAGAGTGTGTTGTTGATATTTAATGCTGTGAAGATCTCACAGTCAGCAGTCTTAAGGCAGCTGTTATGGGCTACTCAAAACTGGAAAAGTCAGTTGGGTGGGAGAGCTGGTGAAAACAGATGTACATGTGTTAATGTCTGTATAGTGAAGTTTTAAAGTAAATATTTTTGTGAAATTTGGACTGGAATTGTGATTTCTAGAGAGTTGTGGGTGAATTAGTTAGAGTCAGGTCTGACTGAGAGTGGTGACGAGTTAAGGAAAAGAAAATTGTTAAATGTTCCTGGGAGAACTGGATGAAATTGATTTAAATTTAAAATTAAACATCTGAAAGTGATGTTGTAGTTTTATTTTCAAGCAAATGACAATGGCTGACGTTTAATTTTGTTAAGTTCCTCGCTGTTGTCAGAAGCACCTAAATATTGGTTTCACCACAGATTTCAGTGAGACTGAGACATATAGGAGGAAAAAAAATAACAGTAATGGTTGTAAGTGAGCAATTAAGTGTATAACATTAGCAACTGCATCCGCTTCTGTGTTCACTCATAAATAAACACTCAATAAACCTTTGTAGTGAAACAAAGTTTGGCTGCAACTTTATTTAAAATATCAAGTAAATAAATACATTATATAAACAACTAAATAGCAAGCAACCTTCGCTTAAATTTATCCAGTTTTCTGCTGGTAGTTGCCCACAAACTAGCCAACCAAATTTCACCACTTGAAATATTAAATATTCTCTCTCATGTATTCCAGTGAGACTTGTGGTGTTATCAAGGCCTCACCTCGGCTTGTGGCAGTCTTGCACACTAGTATATCATACTTCCAAACATCATACTACTTCAAGCATTATTGAAGGCCGCTTGCCAATTGTTGCAAGTCCTTTCACACAGCTGTGACACATCCAGGGCCGCTGAGAAACTAAGCTGGGCCTGGGGCAAGGCTGCCCCTCCGCCGCCACCACCGCTGCCCCCTGCCCCCCCAATTGCTACCACTGTCACCTCCGTCTCCTGCTCTCAGGCCGCCAGTGCCGCAGTCCCAAGTCTCCACCCGCCCAACCCCGGCCCCATCGACAGCCCCCCTCCGTCTGCCACCGCGCCCCTGCATTCAAATCGGCAGCACCTCACCTCCGTGTGAAAGCAGCAGATTGCCTCCCTTCGGGCCCTCCCTGTGTCCCGCCCTTGCGGAAACAAGAAGTTACATCAGACGAGGGCGGGACACAGTGAGGGAAGGCCCGAAGGGAGGCGATCTGCCGCTTTCACACGGAGCTGAGGCGCTGTCGATTTGAATGCAGGGGGCCTGGTGGTGGATGGAGGGGGGGCTGTCGATGGAGCCGAGGGCAGCCAGGTGAGACCGGGGACTGCAGCGCTGGTGGCCGAGCAGGAGAAGGAGATAAAATTGTAAGTTTTATATTACACTGTACCTACTGAACACTGTCTTGGGCAGTTAATAAATCCCAATCCTATATAATAATTTGCACCTCTGTCTGGATGCCTGGGTTCATAACACACATAACACAATTGGTCCACCCTGGTGATGATGTCAGAGGGTGGACCAATGGGAAGTGAGAGGGAAGGGAAGCCAGCACCAGCCAGCCACAGAATGTTGGAAGTGAGTACACAATCACCCCCCTCCCTCCCCCATCCTCCCTCCGAGTTCAAGGCCCCCCTCTCCTCCTCCCCCCTCTCCTCCGAGTTCCAGCGCCCTCCTCTCCGAGTTCCATACCCCCTACCTCCCTCCCTCCCTCTGCTCCCCTCTGAGTTACAGGCCCCCATCCCCTTCGATTTGCAGGACCCCCTCCCCTTCGAGTTGCAGCCCTCCCTCCCTCCGAGTTCCACGCCCCCTCTCCTCCGAGATCCATTCCCCCATGCCTCCTTCCCTCTCTCTGTCTCCCCTCCGAGTGCAAGCATGACCTGTTCTCCGGCAGCCCCTCGCCTTCCTGCGTGCTGGCTGTAATTTAAAAATTCTTACCTCGGGGTCCAGCATCCGCAGTGAAGGCGAGCGGCGCTTCAGCCTGCCTTCCCATCTGTCTCAGCTCTGCCTCTGGTCCCGCCCTTCCAGAAACAAGAAATGAGGGACCAGAGGCAGAGCTGATACAGATGGGAGGAGAGGGGGGTCCTGCAACTCGAAGGGGAGGGGAGGGAGGGGGTCCTGGAACTCAAAGGGGAGGGGGGTGGGGGGTCCCGGAACTGGAAGGGGAGGAGTGCCTGGAACTCAGAGGAGACAGAGGGAGGGAGGGATGAAGGGCGGCATGGAACTTGGAGGGGAGGGGACTGGAACTCTGAGGACAGAGAGGGAGATAGGAAGGGAGAGAGGGAGGGAGGGAGGGGGGCGTGGAACCTTGCTAGCGCCCGTTTCATTTCTCTAGGAAACGGGACTCTTTTACTAATAAATAAATAAATAAAGTGAGCTACACCGTGGGCTTTTCTTTAATAAAGGCACAGTTACAGATGCTTCTTGAGAGGATCTCAGAGGCCTCAAAGTTTATTTTAATTTACTTTAAGGGCCCCTTTTACCAAGCTGCAGCAAAAGGGGGCTTGCGCTGGCATCAGCATGTGTTTTTGACTCACACCTAGGCCCCCTTTTACCGCAGCAGGTAAAAGGTAGGTCTTTCTTTTTTCAGGAATGGCCATGTGGCAAGTGGAAAAACAGAACAGCGAAGATGACAAACAAAAAACAAAAATCAAATTCAAAAAATTAAAAATGATAAAAATAAAATATAGAAAACATTTATTTAAAAATATAAATACATAAAAGAGACAAGACTGATTATGAAAATTAAAAATATATATATATCTTTTATTAGTCCTTTTCTCTCCATCATTTTATGGCTAATAAAAGATATATATTTTTTAATTTTCATAATCAGAGTCTCATCTCTTGTATGTATTTATATTTTTTAATACATTTTTTATTTATTTTATTTTTATCGTTTTTTGATTTTTTTGATTTTGATTTTTGTTTTTTGTTTGTCATCTTCGCTGTTCTGTTTTTCCACTTGCCACATGGCCATTCCTGAAAAAAGAAAGACCTACCTTTTACCTGCTGCGGTAAAAGGGGGCCTAGGTGTGAGTCAAAAACACATGCTGATGCCAGCGCAAGCCCCCTTTTGCTGCAGCTTTGTTTTTGTTTTTTGTTTATCATCTTGGCTGTTCTGTTTTTCTGTTTGATTTCTTGCGAAGACTGGTTTCTTCTGTTTTGTTGCACCATGTGGCAAGTGGAGCACTTGCTCTGTGACCATTTTGAGGGGAGCCCTTACCACCACCCATTGAGGTGGCGGTAAGGGCTCCCATGCTAACCCAGTGGTAACCGGGCAGCACGCGGCAGTGTCTAATGACAGCGTGCTAGGGGTGGGAACTACCACCGGGCTGCTGTGGTAGCCCAGCGGTACTTTCTTTTTAGCAAACGGTAAACTTACCGCCGCTTTGTAAAATGTGCCCTAAATTTCTCAACTGCTTCCTCTATTAATTGCCAACAGTGGTTTACAACAATTACAGTAAAAACTGGAAACAACACAAACACCACATAGATAATATAAGACCAGTTTGAACACAATTCAAATTTTTGAATAGCTTTTGTCTTTACCTCTAAAGCCTATCAAGGGACAATCCATAGAAGTATTACTATATTTATATTTTAAATTAGATTCTTTAATGCATGTTAAATGGCTGCATTATCTATTGTAAGCAGTTACCCTGCAATTGCAGTTACCCTGCAATTCTATAAATGGTGCTTAAGACTATGCATGCAAATTTGGACGCACACCCAATTTAATTGATGAGTTCACCAATTAGCACCGATTATCAGCACTAATTGGCATTAGTTTAAATTTATGTGCACATAAATACTTCTGTAACACTAAATGTCAATTCTCCTCTCATTTCCACTATCCATGATATATTGTAAGCCACATTGAGCCTGCAAAAAGGTGGGATAGTGTGGGATACAAATGCAATAAATAAATGAATAAATAAATTTTTAGTTCTGGAGATCTGTGCATAAGTTTTACTCACAGCTCCAAAAGTGGGTGCGGCCATGGGAAGGTCATGGATCAGGGGTATTCCTACTATTTATGTGTCCTCGACCCGCTTCAATCTGGCTTTCGCCCACTACACTCGACAGAAACAGCACTCTCTAAAGTCTGCAATGACCTGTTCCTCGCCAAATCCAAAGGCCATTATTCCATCCTCATCCTCCTCGACCTATCCGCCGCCTTTGATACCGTCAATCATAATTTACTTCTTGACACACTGTCCTCATTTGGGTTCCAGGGCTCCGTCCTCTCCTGGTTCTCCTCGTATCTTTCCCAACGCACCTTCAGAGTATCTTCTAATGGCTCCTCTTCCACCCCCATCCCGCTCTCTGTTGGGGTTCCTCAAGGATCTGTCCTTGGACCACTTCTCTTCTCGATATACACCTCTTCCCTAGGCTCGTTGATCTCATCACATGGTTTCCAGTACCATCTCTATGCCGATGACACCCAGCTTTACCTCTCCACTCCCGACATCACAGTTGAAACCCAGGCCAAAGTTTCAGCCTGCCTTTCCGACATCGCTGCCTGGATGTCCAACCGGCATCTGAAACTGAACATGGCAAAGACTGAGCTCCTTATCTTTCCACCCAAACCCTCTTCTCCTCTTCCCCCACTTTCCGTCTCTGTTGACAACACCCTCATCCTCCCCGTCTCTTCAGCACGCAATCTCGGAGTCATCTTCGATTCCTCCCTCTCCTTCTCTGCCCATATCCAGCAGACAGCTAAGACCTGTCGCTTCTTCCTCTATAATATTAGCAAAATTCGCCCATTCCTCTCTGAACAGACCACCCGAACCCTCGTCCACTCGCTTGTTACCTCTCGTCTTGACTATTGCAACCTTCTCCTCGCTGGCCTCCCGCTTAGCCACCTATCCCCCCTTCAATCTGTCCAAAATTCAGCCGCACATCTTATCTACCGCGTGAACCGATATTCTCATATCACCCCTCTCCTCAAGTCGCTTCACTGGCTCCCAATCCACTACCGTATACAGTTCAAGCTTCTCCTATTGACCTTCAAGTGCACTCAATCTGCTGCCCCCCATTACCTCTCTACCCTCCTCTCCCCGCATGTTCCCACCCGTAACCTCCGCTCTCAGGACAAATCACTCCTATCTGTACCCTTCTCCACCACCGCTAACTCCAGACTCCACCCCTTCTGCCTCGCAGCACCTTATGCCTGGAACAGACTTCCTGAGCCCTTACGCCATGCGCCCTCCCTGCCCATCTTCAAGTCCTTACTCAAGGCCCATCTCTTCTCCCTTGCTTTTGGCGCCTAACCACCTTCCCCATTCCTGTTACCTACACTGACTACGTAGTCTGTTACCGTTAGATTGTAAGCTCTCTTGAGCAGGGACTGTCCCTCCCCGTGTTTAAACTTGTACAGCGCTGCGTAACCCTGACAGCGCTATAGAAATGCTAAGTAGTAGTAGTAGTATGTGTGCTGTTCTAGAATAAGGGAGAGCCGCGCCTAATTTGGATGCAAGGTTTTTACAGCAGGGTTTACTTGGTGTAAAGCTTCGTTTCTAAAGTTGTTTATGCAAACATAAACATAAAGTTAGGCCCCCGATCCTGATGCTAAGCATATTCTATAAATGGCAGCATTTAGTGCTGTTTATAGAATAGTGCTTAGCGTGTTATTTTTTTTTGTGCTGACTTTTCAGCACTATTTATAAAATTTGGTTCTAAATGTATTAACAGTGTTATTAGCACGTGCAAACTAGTGCAAATTAAAGAACCCCAAATTTACATTATTAAAACGTACAAATTGTAATGCAGATTCATCAAGACAAAAAAAACATAACTAGACATCATGGAAGCATCGTTACGTTGGCCTTATCACCGACATTAATACACATTATTTACCATATGCATTTGTGCATATATCATTTGCATCTTATTAACCTTGGCCTTAATATGTGCCTTGATTACAGTGTTTGCATATATCCATGGCTGATGTTAATCTAGTTTGGCACATTAGCCTCTATGACTTCTCTGTCAACCAGTCACTGAATAGTTCTGAGGCTTAACCGCTTTCTCCATGACGCTCTCTGTAATACACACTGCTTTACTGGATCCTAAAAGTCAGTGGATGACATTGGCATTTAGGTTGTTCCTTAGTAACTCATAAAGCTCTTTTCCTCTCAAGAGACAGTTCTACTGAATGGGTTTCTCAACTTGCCACCTGTTGTTTTCTCTTCCCAGTGCTATGGCTAGTTTTCAGGGCCAGCTTTACTGGATACCAAACAAAACAGCAGCTTTTGGAAGGAGGAGGATAAGGGGATAAGAGTGTGCCAAAGGGCAGCAGCAGGGACAGCAAAACAATAGGTGTTGATATCAGCACTTTGTCTTCAAACCTTTTATGTGTAGAAATAAACAGCCACAACAAATGCTTTTTTTTTTTTATCATGGATTAAAAAAAAAACTTCTGTTTTACAATTTGTATTTTTAAGAGGGTTGATTGGCTTTGCATCTGCACCTCTCAGAGGTGCTAGCTTTCAGGGAGATCACGTTTCTCTTGGAAAGGGAGAGAGAAGAAAAAGTTATTGCTGCCAATTCATGAATTCTCCACTTCCATCATCCCCCATGTCTTTGGAGAAGGAAGCGCTTAAGAAACCAGCACTTCTCTCCCTGCTTAGACTCTGCCATAACTACTCCTTTGATTGGCTTTCCCAGGGGTCGATGCTCAAAGCACCTGCAGATGGGCAGACAACACAACAGCAATGTAAATAGTGCCATGATGCTTGAAATAATCATATTTAAATTTTATGCACAACTAAATTGTGCTATTAAATGGAAAACTTGCTGCTAATGGGAGAGATGTGTGTGTGTGGGGGGGGGGGGGGGAGGGGGACGTTCCTGACACATGCGCACATAGGTTTTTCAGTAAACATGGCTCTTCTGCACATGCCCAAAGACAGAGGTGTCAGCACACATCAGCACTTATTCTTCAGTGCCTCAATATGAACCTCGCAAATATTACTAAAACATGGAATTTTTGCAAGGTTCATATTTAAGCGCAGAAGAACAGGTGTGGATGTGCGCTTTTACTTTCGGTTTTGCTCAGATAGGTGCACATCTTTGTTACTTCCCTTCTGGGGCCCTTTTACTAAGCTGCATAAGTGTCTATGCACACCCAAAGCGCACCAAAATGGAGTTACCACAGGCTACCGCGTGGCTCTTGAGGTCATTTCATTTTGGGCGCACGTCTGATATGTGCGGCCAAAAAATCATTTTTATTTTCTGCCACACGTATCGGTCGCACGTCAAGTGGTATTTGGAGCACGTAGGTCATTACCGCCCAGTACCGCATGAGACTTTACTGCTAGGTCAATGGCTGGTGGTAAATACATTCATTCCCATATCCATAATTCAACTATATGCTTCGCTTGCTGTTACTGTGGATTAACCCCACATGCATTGCATTACCGCATGACCCGTGACTGTCATTCTCTAGGTTGCACCACTTCTTATCTCTCCCGGCATTCCAGCAGCCCCCCTGTCCTCCGCATGCTCCCTGCCACTCACCGCTGCAGTGAAAACACTGCTGCTTCTCACCCTGCCCTGAGCCCTTCTCTCTCTGTAACAGGATGTTCCTCCTCAGAACGTCCTTTTACAGACTGATGCTTTGGGGCGGGTGAGAAGCAGCACTGTTTTCACTGCAGTGGTGAGGGGCAAGGAGCAGACAGAGGAGAGTGGGGTTGCTGGAGTGCTGAGTTTGGTAACCACCAAAAACTGGAGAATCAGTTTCTGCCGAACTGCAGACAAGGAAGACAACTGTTTTCGGTGGATCAGATCAGAAAATGAAAATGAATTTCAGTCAGGATCCAACTTGCTATCCAGTTGCCATTTTTCCTCTCCTCCTGTCTTCTTCTTCTTCACTTCCTCCCCAATATTTGTCTCTGACTGATTTTTTTTTAATGTTCAGCTTTCTTCCATTTATTTTTCTGCCTTTCAATCCACTCAGATTGCATCCTTTCTTCTCACCATTCAGTCCTCAAGCTTCTTTTTTTTTTTCAGTGCTTCTCTCTAGCTTTACATTTCTCCCACAACTATGTCCAACATCTCTCCTCTCTCTTCTCATCTCCTCCATCTATGAAAGGCATATTTCCTATGTTCCCTTCCCCATGTTCAACAAGTCTTCTCTTGTCCCTTCCTGCTCCCTTCCCAACATCTCCCCAGCTCTTCCCTTCCACCTTCCCCATGTGAAGCATGTTCCCCAGTGATACACCTCCCCCAACTCCAGCATGGTACCTGATCACTATGAAATACAGACTCAGCAGCAGAAATCTGTTCTGCCACTGTTGGCTGCTCTTCCCTGCTAGTGCCCACCCCATGAAAATACTGAAAACTCATGGGGAGAAGAGGGGGCACAGATTCTCATGGCTCTTTCAACCTTCTCACTGAGCCTGGTCTGTGCGGACTGGGATGTGGTATGCATGGCTGCATGAGTGTCATGACTGTCAGGAATGATCCGGAGTAGTGAGCCCTTGGGCCACTGCCGGGGACTGGCAGCAGCAGGTGAATCACCCAAACAGGAAGCGAGGCTGAATACAGGCAGGCTAGTACAAGATTCAGGACTCTCAAATAGGCTTGGCTGGAACCAGATGCTGGAACGGACTTGGCTTGGCTGGAACCGGATACTGGAACGGACTTGGCTTGGCTGGAACCGGATGCTGGAATGGACTTGGCTGGAACCGGATACTGGATTGGACTTGGCTTGGCTGGAACCGAATGCTGAAACAGACTTGGCTTGGCTGGAACTGGATGTTGGATCGGACTTGGCTTGGCTGGGTTGGAACAAACAGTGGAGGAACTGAAGCTGTAGACAAACAGGGCAGACACAAGCAAGATAGAACTGAAGCTGAAAACAAACAGGGCAGACACAAGCAAGATAGAACTGAAGCTGAAAGCAAACAGGGCAGACACAAGCAAGATAGAACTGAAGCTGAAAACAAACAGGGCAGACACAAGCAAAATAGAACTGAAGCTGAAGACAAACAAGGCAGACACAAGCAGGGTAGAACTGAAGCTGAAAACAAACAGGGCAGACACAAGCAAGATAGAACTGAAGCTGAAGACAAACAGGGCAGACACAAGTAGGATAGAACTGAAGCAGAAGGCTTGCACGACAAGAACTAGCAGGGCTGGAACTGCAACAAACACACACAGACAAAAGCTCCTCGGAAGACCTCTGTTGCAAAGGCAAGCCTGAAAGTTCCCAGGTGCTTAATAAAGGCAATTACAGCTGAGGTCACAGGTGAGGCTTGGCAGCAGGAACACCAGGGTAAGTCTGGAGTGCTGGAACACCAGGACTGGAATGAACTCTGGAACATGTCTGGGAAACAGGAAGAAGACAGTCCACAGCAGCCATAGGGCCTGGTCACCCGGAGGCGAGGTGAGTGTAGGCATGGGTTACAGTCACAACCGTGACAATGAGGAGCCATGTACGAGCATGTTAGTGTGTACAACCCTGTAGAAACCTAAAAATAAGGGATCGTAAATCTGACTGAAACTCTCCCAGAGGCAATGACTACCTTTTAACTTGCAGTAAGACCAGTGGTGTTCCTAGGGCGGCTGACACCTGGGGCGGATCGCCGATGCGCCCCCCCCCCAGCGAAGCGACCCCCGGGTGCATTTTACCTGCTGGGGGGGTGCCGCGCACCTGTCAGCTTCGCTCGTTCCATGCTCCCTCTGCCCTGGAACAGGAAGTAACCTGTTCCGGGGCAGAGGGAGCACGGAACAAGCGGCGCCGACAGGTGCATGGCACCCCCCCCCAGCGGCGTGCACCCGGGGCGGACTGCACCCACCGCCCCCCCCCAGGGACACCACTAAGACAAACCATTTTAATATGCTTTACCCAGTCTTGCATGTTTTAATCATGATATACAATATCACAGGTAGCAAATAAATCTAAAAGACATTTATCAAGCCACTGTTGAAGGTTATCCAGAAGGGCCACCAAACAAATAGTCTCAGACTGAGGAAGTCTGGAAAGGGTTATGGAAAATAGAATGATAGCTGGGTGGGAGAGATGGAGATGTGAATCTTAGATGGGGTGATAGAAGAATAAGAAGTGTGAAAGAACACCAGGTGTGAAGTGCTGATGAATGGAAGAAAGGCAGAGAGGAGTTGTTTTTGGGGATATGATGGTGTGCAGTACCTATGCCTTATAGTCAGTTTATTCTGGCTGGCTGGGTGGCGATTACTGAAGCCTTTTTTTTCTCCACTTTTAAGAAAGTAATTTAGACACTGCTATTGCAGAGTTGAAGCGTGTCGTGCACCAAATATAACACAGTGAGTGTGAAGCTGTGTTTTTTCTGATTTTATTATTATAATACATACATAGCCGCCAACAATTTGTCCGTTAAACTGGAGTCTATTAAATTGAGGGTTGACATGATTTTGGAAGATTTAGCTTACGTGAATTAAAAAAAAAAAAAAAAAAAGAAATAGAGCTATCTGAATATGTATTATAGAGTTTTCTCTTATGGCTGGCATGAACCAAGTTGCAGGTTTCTTTAGTGATGCATTCCCAGGTCCTCACTTCTGCTAGCTCCTCACTGCAATGCTGGTAGTCATGTATCAGACCACACTTCCAAAGTAAGATGATAAGGCAGGACTATGTGGCTGCTCACAGTCCCTGCATTCAGGCCCCTGGTGATCACCCAGAATAAATGTAAAGACTAAAGCAGATATATGAGCAGTGGTGAAACCCTGCAGGTGGCATAAGCAGCATGGGAGGAAGGGAAGCTGGGTACCTTAACAAGTTGGGGATGGGGAGGCATTCTCAACAATGGTGTTGGAGGGGGTGGTACTAAATTTTAAAGTCATACATGCAGCCAAAAACTTTGCACTAGCTCTGCAATTCTAAAGAACTGAAAATAAAGACCACGTGCATGATTTTTCTTTATCCTTTATGTTTTCAAAACAGGCACCTTAAAAAAAAAAATCTTTCCACAGTAAGGGAAAGGGGATGTGACTTGATATACTGCCCTTCTGTGGTTACAATCAAAGCTGTTTACATATTATATACAGGTAGTTATTTTCTACTTTGGGCAATAGAGGGTTAAATGACATGCCCAGAGTCACAGGAAGCTGCAGTGGGAATCAACCCCAGTTCCCAGGTTCTCAGGCTCATGCATGCACTAACTCTACTCCTCCACTCCTAGCAAATGAAAAGTCTAGACTAAAAGTGCAAATATTTTCCTTGCCTTGAAATGTAAGGCCCTAGAAAAGTGGTCATGTGATCGGTAAACATGGCGCGTGGCGCAGGGGTGTGCTGGTAAATTGTTAACAGGGGGCTCTATCTCGCCAGCAAAGTAAAAGAGAATTCAGGAGGGGCCCAAGCCCACATTTTGGGATCCATTTGTTAAAGTAGCCATGGAGAACCGGCTCCCAAAATTCTTAAAAACTTAACAAACGGCTCTCGAGAGCCTGCTCCAGCACACCACTGCGCGTGGGGAATTCTTTGACAGAGATCTTGAACTGGATTGAAGCTGTTTCACTCTGAGCTACTAACCTATATGTTTGCTGTTGAAGGACTAAATTACTACAGTTTGCAATGATCCCTGAGTACCTAAAAAAATTACAGAGATAAAGCTTGAAACAAATATAAAATGAGAAGCACCAGGAAAACGTTCTAAAGGGGAAAATATCGTCAGGCTCATTTCATACTGACAAACAACACTTATTTTAGTAGTTTGGTGAAACAGGCAAAGATTTTTCAGATGTCTGTAGGGAGAGTAACAGTTTCTTTCTTTCTTTTTATTCTTTTCCTTTAAGGGGGAAAAAAAACAGAGACTAGAAGTTCTCCTGATCCTGTCAAATCAAGAGGCGTTTTTGCATTTTGTAACATCAAAGCCAGCTGCTCTTCTTTGATGTCTTAGCATGCTGTTTAAGGTAAAGCATGAATGAAGAAATGTCAATCTGTAAGGTGTCTGTGTAGCTTATGCTTAACACTGAGGAGAACTTGTAGATAAAAGGCAAACGCATGGATTGATAATGAATGTCCAACATAGAGGTATGCATATCTGAAAGGGAACACTCAGCTGGAGTGCGCTGCAAACCTACCACCGCGGCATTGCCGAACTTTGGAAGATTAGGGGGACAAAAGGACAAAAAAGTGAGCAGTTGAAGACGAGTTTTCTCTGTTGTGTTTCTGAGCAAACAGAAATAATTGTGAAAAAAAATAGTTTTTTCAAAATGTAATTAACAGGACTGACTGTATAGTATTCAGCAGTGATTTTATGCTGCTGAATTTGCTTATTAACCCTCATTGCAACTGTAGTGGAAGGTGAAACGCTCCCTTCTGGCTTTGATCTGGTATTTATTGGGATTTAATAACCGCCTCTATGAAGGCATTTGCCCAAGGGGTGTACAACAAGTGCAGTTTAACAAAATTGTTAACAGTATAACAATAGTAAAATGGCAAAATATAAGCATAAATACAATCCCTGAGGTAAACTTGGAAATGGAAAATTGAAACCTGTTAGGAATATGCTCAAGTTTCTTAGATCTGGGAAGGGTCTGAATCCTTTGTATGGTTCTGCATTCATTAGCATACCTTTCTTTTAAGAGAATTGTCAAAGGGATGAAGATCACAAATAGCAAATAAACAAGATATAAAAAATAGATGATGGGCCCACTGGAAAGAGTTAAGGTTAATCTTGGAAGAATAATTTCTAGAGCACTTTATAAAGGCAGAAAAGGTTTTTACCTATATTAATCAGCTGTCTGAAAATGGTTCTACCTCAGTGTGGCAAAAAAAAATTGTGCATTCTCCCACAACATGTATACTTTAATTGCACTGAAAGGAGGGGGAGAAATATGCAAGTAGATGGGATTCAGTTGTATGTGCATACAAAAGAAAACCCCAGACACAAGTGACTCTGCGACCATATTGTAAGCTTTAAAGTGAAAATGTATACTTTTACTTTAAGAACCAATGTACAGTCTGTCGGTGAAGAATATATTCAGCCTTTTTTTTGCAATGTAGACTGGCTGAGCAAGTGCATAATACACACATACACACACACAGTACCGTGGGTCCTTCAAACTGCTTGTTCAGATCATGGTAGCATAGTGGAGTTGCAGGTGATGTTACTATGTGGAATGTTCTTGGTGGACCCTGATTCGTTTTCCAACATATATATATAACAGGAAGGATACGATCCCAAAATAATCTCCAAGAATATTGCCTCCTCCCTCAAAACACCTAGGGAAAATCTGCTACTATACAAGGAAAAGAAAGCCACAGACCGAACCCCCCTTATAGTGACATTCAACCCAGAGCTGGAAAAATTAAGAACAATCATAAAAGATCTACAGCCTCTACTCCAGGAGGATGAATTACTGAAAGAGATATTCCCATCCCCACTAGTGCTGGCCTTCCGACAGCCACCCAATTTAAAACACAAGCTAGTGAGAAGCAAGCTCTCAACAGAGACCCAAAAAGAAGAGAATGGCACACATCCTTGCAATATATCCAGCTGCAAACTATGCCAAAACATTTCACAAGACCCCACAGTCATTCATAAAGGAAAAATATTCAACATAAAGGAATCCTTCACATGCTCATCTTCCAATGTAGTATATGTCATCCAGTGTAAACAATTTGACCAAGGATGCTATATTGGAGAAACAAGCCAGATGCTGAAGAAGAGATTTAATTTACATAGACATCATATGAAAAATGCCAGTGCCAACCAAGATGTTACCTCTGTGGGATGGCACTTTACAAAACCAGAACACTGTACTAATGATTTTATAGTGAGAATACTTAAAGGAAACTTTAAAACAATACAGGAACGCAAGACCTTTGAAGTCAAAATGATTAAATATTTTGACACCCACCAGACAGGACTTAAAGATCTGGGTTTTCTAGCCCATTATAAACCATGAAATTTCACTGCTTTGTCACCCTCTGATCACCATGCATATCCCCCTGTCCCCCATCCTCCCAGCCCTCTCTGTTTCTCACCTAGCCCACTCCTCCCTCATCCTTTCAGACTGTCACTGAAATACTTTGACATTTCACTTATATATGCTGTTACTTATCAAAATTTGCTTATATCTGATCTGATGAAGAAGGGCTACTTTCGAAAGCTAATCAAAAAATGTATTGTTAGTCCAATAAAAAAGGTATCATCTTATTTTCTTTTTCTTTGTTTTATTTTATTCTATTTCTATTGACTGGCTCCAACATATATACAAGGAAGTATCCCTACCACAACTCTCACAGTCCCACCTGTCCTACCTCTTTTAAAGCAGTGCTTCTCAACCTTTTAAATAGCAAGTACCCTTCAACTTCTGAAAATTTGCAAAGGTACCACTAGCAGATGAGATGAACCTAGGGCCATGATTGGTTTCAAAATTTTTTTTACCATAATTTTAAGAGAGGAAAAGGAGCTTATAGAGATGCACACACTCTCCATACACACCTATACCCAAAAACCTTCCACTGACACCCCACATACACCCTTCTCACATATGCATACCTATACCCTGACCATACAGACAATCAAGACATGCAGCTCCATAAGCACACCTGCTTAAATCATTCTCCATCTATACATACAACCAAACCCATAAGAAAACACATATACCACAACCACCTTCACACCAGGGGCATATCTGCGTGGGGCCACAGGGGCCTGGGCCCCCGCAGATTTTGCCCTGGACCCCCTACCCGCCGTCAACCCTCCCCGTTGCCGTTGTTTACCTTTGCTGGCGGGGGACCCCAACCCCCCGCCAGCCGAGGTCCGCTTGCCGCCTTTTAAAGATATTTCTTCAGCTGGCGGGGGACCCCAACCCCCGCCAGCCAACTCTACGTCTTTAAAGTTCTTCTTCGGCCTCCGTGGCCGTGCTGTAGTTGACTGTTCAATCCAGTTCGGAGTCTGACGTCCCAGCACGTTGTACGTGCAGGACAACGTGCTGGGACGTCAGACTCCGAACTGGATTGAACAGTCAACTACAGCACGGCCACGGAGGCCGTAGAAGAACTTTAAAGACGTCGGGTTGGCTGGCGGGGATTGGGGTTCCCCACCAGCTGAAGAAATATCTTTAAAGGCGGCAAGCGGACCTCGGCTGGCGGGGGGTTGGGGTCGCCCGCCAGCAAAGGTAAACAACGGCAGCAGGGGAGGGTTGACGGCGGGGGGGAGGGTGGAGAGTCGTTGGTGGGGAGGTTCTGGCAATGGCGGCAGTGGCGGGGGGGGTCATTGGGGGGGGGGGCTAAAATGTGCCCCCTCTCTCTGGCTCTGGCCCCCCCTACCGCCAGAGTCCAGATACGCCCCTGCTTCACACATTACCCATATATCCCTCTCTAGACCTCCAGGGAACCCCTCCCACGGGGATGTAAAATGGGTTTCAGAGGACCGCATTTTGACACGGAGATGTAGAGGGGGTGTTAGAAGGCTTAATTTAAATCTAATACCCAGGACCTCGGCTTTCTGATTTCTGGGGTCTAGGTGGATCTTTGGCCATCTATTCTCCCACATAATGTACTGAACAGTAAAAGATTCTTTACTTATGTGAACACTATTTATGTAAGAATGTTCAAGGAAACAGATAGACAATCAAGAAATTGAGGCACAGACTAGAAAAGGTAGTGATAGAGATAGTCTTTATTCTCACCAATTGGAACTTCAGGCTTGTACACACATCAGTCAGATTCTCAGTTCAACCGACCGTAGCTCTGCCCTCTGGGTAGCGTTGGGGAACACTCCAAATTCTACCCAGATTTGCAATTCTTTTATAGTCTTTTCTGTCCATTCAATTCAATGGAGAGACACTTTTTTTCATCTGTGAATCATGCTTAACCACAGATCAGGTGTCCACTTTCTTGTTATTTCTTAATAACTGTCATTTCCTGACTTGTAAACATCTTTCCTAATATAGAGGGAATTGTATTCATATCTCGTGATCCTGTTTGCCATCTTAACAACAGCAGACTCCATTTTCTGAACCAAACTTCTTACAATTTTAGCCATTATTTCCTTCATCTTGGACCTTACACTGCTTTTGAATGTCACACTAGATCCTAATAAGGCCTACCAAGCGGTCCTGCAGGCACTCGGCTACAAGGCCATCATCAGATTTTCAGGCCTAGTCAGTACTTTTCAGCAGCTTAGGCCATAAAACTCGGCCCACCACTATTCCAGTGGGTGGATTTCTAGTTGGGACACATATTAACACATATTCCTCACAATCACACTCACAACCAACAAAAACATACCCCTAAAAAGCACACTTTAAATCTCCCATACACCCACATGACCCACTAACCATTCAAGAAGAAACCTACTACTACTACCAATACTTATCCTTCCTATAGTGTTACTAGATGTATACAGCACTGTACACTAAACATGTATGAGACTGTCCCTGCTCAAAAATCTCACCCATCCTTCCCCCTAGAAACATACCAGTATGCTTCATCCAGCTTACTCACATATATCCTTTGCTTAGAAACACACCTCACATTGCCAAACACATAAACACACTTTACCTGTCACGGTCTGTTCCGGGCTGTTGCGAGCGACCTGGGCACAGCCGCCAGTTGTGAGCCCTTGTGCTGATCCTAGAGCAGAAGTTCCAGGCCCAAAGGCGTGGGATCAGTTCTAGAATAGGTAGTTGGAAAACCCAGTGCTTCACCTGTGATAGCCACCTTTCCCCAGTGGTTAAGCCCCTGGGTGCAGGCATCCGGCAGACTAAGCAGCAAGGGAGCGATGCAGACAGCCACCACAGATAGTCAGGTCTCAGCAGAGATCCAGGTGGTCAGCAAGCAGGAAGCACAGTCAGGTTCAAGTAGAGGACTAGGCAGGCAGCAATCAGGAATCAAGGTCAGGTCCAAGCAGAGGTCTAGGCAGGCGGCAGTCAGGAAGCAAGGTCAGGTCCAAGCAGAGGTCTGGATAGGCAGCAAACATAGGAGAGAACGCAACAGTGCAACCAATAAGGTAGTAGCTGAGACAAAGAAGCAGTGCAAGGTTCCTGGTTTTAAGCTGAAGGCATCTGATGTCACTGTAGATGTGCCCAGACTGTAGGCGCGCAGACTGAAGATGCGCTCGGAGTGTAGACACGCCCAGATGTAGACGTGCTCAGACTGTAGACTCACCAAGACTAAGTGTACTGGAGGAAAAGAATCAACAGCGTCGTGGGTGCGTGCGTCTGTCTCTGCATGTAATTCTCCAGGTTTGTGACATTACCCATGATTATTATTATTATTATTTAAACTTATAGCCCACTATACCCAATGAGCACAGCAGGTAACAACATAATAAAAGTAAAAGAACAATCATAAGGGGATCCTAGACATGTTCATCTTCAAATGTGGTATATATCATTTAGTGCAAAAAGTGTGAAGAAGGATGCTATATTGGAGAAACAAGCCAGATGCTAGAGACAAGAATCAACTTACAAAGACATCATATAAATGCCAACCAGGATGTCACTTCTGTGGGACAGCACTTTACAAAACCAGAGTACTGCATCAATGATTTTATGGTGAGAATACTAAAAGGAAATGTTAAGACATTCCAGAAATGTAAGACCTTTGAAGTCAAATGTTGAAATATTTTGGCTCCCACCAGACAGGACTTATCAAAGATCTGGGTTTCCTATCACATTATAAACCATAACATTATACTGCTTTGTTACCCTCTGATCACCCATCCATCTCTCCTTATATTTCACCCATCAATCTCTCCCTGTTTCTCACCCATCCCCTACCTCTTGCCGTGAATGCTTTTGTTTCACGTATATATTCTGATATTTGTCTACATTTGCTCATTTCTGATCTGAAGAAGGTATTGCTTTCAAAAGCTAATCAAAGCATATATTGTTAGTCCAATAAAAAGGTATCATCTTCTTTTCTTTTTTTTTTCTTTCTTTTGTTTTATTTCTATTTATTACCTTTAAAAGTGGATTAACATTGCTACCACACCACTTTATCTCTTAGAATTTGACACTGGGGCTCATTTTTGACAGAGACAAATATCCACAAAGTGGCATAAATCTGCATTTGGATGTTTTTCTCATAAAAATGTCCAAATTGGTATTTTCAAAACCAATTTTTAGATGTTTTTCTATGAAGTCCATCATAAGTGCATTCAAATCACAAGGGGTGTGTCAGGGACATGTTAAAGGCAGGATTTGGGCGTTTCTAACACTTGGATATTTTTCAGCCATAATGGAACAAAACAAAACCATCCAAACATTTTGAGTTAGACCTGTTTTTATAGCAAATAAGGCATAAAAAGGTGCCCTAAATGACCACACAACCACTGGAATCAGAGATGACCTCCCCTTACTCCCCCAGTCGTCACTGACTCCCCTCCCACCCTCCAAAAATGTGATTAAAAATATTACTTACCAGCCTGTATGCCAGTCTCAGATGTAATAGGTCCCTGGAGTAATCTAGTGGTGGATGCAGTACATTGCCGACAGGAGGACCCAGGCCAATACATCCTCATACCTGTTACACTTGTGGTGAAAACTGTGAGCCCTCCAAAACTCACCAGAAACCTGCTGTACCCACATATAGGCGCCCCCTTCACCTATAAGAGCTATTGTAGTGGTGTACAGTTGGGGGTAGTGGGTTTTGGGGGGCTCAGCAGACAAGGGAGTAACAGTAAGATGTGTACCTGGGAGCATTTATTTATAGTCCAGTGCAGTGCCCCCTAGGGTGCCCTATTGTTCTCCTGGGATGTCTGTGTGGCCAGTCTACTAAGAATGCTGTCTCCTCCTACATCCCAATGGCTTGATTTTGTGCGTTTTTCACTTGGACCTTTTTTTTTTTCAATGGACCAAAAAGATAAATGCACAGTGCACAAAAACATCTAGCAAATAGGCATTTTTGAAAAAAAAAAAATATAGACATATACTCCATATGCTTAAAACCTAAAAAAGAAAACTTATCCCTCTAATATCATTCAGTCTTCTGCAATCTAGTGCATGTGCAGCCAACTGGTCAGGATACCTACAGTAATATGTAAATGAGAACTTTTCTAACTTAAAAAGTCAAATCACATATGACCGTAGAGCTCATTTCTTTCTTATAGCAGGTCTCACTGACACCTTTTCATTAAATGAACACAATTTATTAACTGCAATATGTAGCTTTAGGAAATGTGCATCTATTTTTATTACTATGACAAGGTTGTTGTTTTTTTATTTTATGGTCTGGAATGTGTTTGTTTTTTTGCAGTGTTTGTTTGATGAAGCTCTGAAGGGGTTCCACCTCCCCCCCGGGTCCCCACCCCACTACCTTGGCAGAGGTGGTGTTACAGGCCCATCTTATTTTTTCTTCTTAGGGCCCATTCATTCCTAGTTACACCAGTGAATGGCTTCCCTTCCATAATCTCTTGGATTATCCATAACCATGGCTTCAGCTCTGTCTCAGTACTGCCTCAGCTGTTGAATGAACCAGCAGGATCCCTCATTGTCTCTCTCTACAAGGGTTTTTTCTCTTTCTTGAGGTCACAGGCCCCCTCCCTCCTTCCTCTCTCTCTCTCTTTCTGGTTATATATATCTCTCCAGTCTGACCAGCTTACATCCAATGGTCTATTCAAAGCACAAGGGAAGGGTATAAAGGAGGGCAGATCCAGCATCTGGTAACACTGTGAATGGCCAGCATTTTATCCTTTTGCTGCCGAATATCATAGCACAGGTAACAATAGTCTAACACATTATGCAAGTAATTCTATAACTCGACACCAAAATTGAGGTGCACCAATACTGTGGTGCTTCAGTGTAATTCTATAATGGTTGTCTGCGTGTCCATATTCCATTACAGAATACCATCGTAAGTCCACATTGGCTCACCTAATATGTAGGCATGAACAGTTAATGCCATGACCATGGCAGACTTAACTGCTGGTGCTCAAGGGAGCTAACTTTTCAGAATGATTGGAGGTGCTAAACACAATACAAATGACCCTACTTTGCAATGAATGCACTTGCTCAATGTTGGGGGGTACCCACAGCACCCACAGAGCTGGCACCTATGTTGGTGCTTACATGCGGCATTTTAGTACTTAATTTACTGTATTCTGTAAGTTATATATGGTGACTGGGAGAACCACCCATAGCCTCTCACATGCTCTGGCCCATGTGTACACCCCCACGTACTTTATGCACTTACTTATGTGCATAAGTCATAGAATAGCACCTAGGCACTTCCACATATAAGGGAGCCTTTTACTAAGCTGTGGTAGTGTTTTTAGCTCATGGTAAAAGTCAGCTGGCGGTAAATGCCAAGATGCCCATAGGATATAATGGGATCTCTGCATTTACCACCAACTGATTTCTACCACGGCTTAGTAAAAGACCCCCATAGTCCATCTTAATAATATTTTATGGACTTTTCTTTTATGAAGTTAGAACCTTTTTTAAACCTCGCTAACCTCACTGCTTTTTTCCACATTCTCAGACAGGTTGGAGGAAACGACAGCGAGCCCTCCAAAAACCACCAGAAACCCTCTGTACCACATATAGGTGCCTCCTTCACCCGTATAAGGGCTATGGTAGTGGTGTACTACAGTTGGGCTGTACGTGGGTTTGTGGGGGCTCAAAACACAAGGTAAGGGAGCTGTGTACCTGGAGCATTTATGAAGCCACTGCAGTGCCCCCTAGGGCACCCCTATTGCTGTCCTGGCATGTCAGGGGGACCAGTGTACTACAAATGCTGGCTCCTCCCACGTCCAAATGGCTTGAATTGGATGTTTTAGACAGAAGTTTTTAGTTTCGAAAATGGCTGAAAACCAGACATCCAAATCCAAGGGGCTTTCAAATCCAAGGACATCCATGCTATTTTCGAACACAAGATGGACGTCCATCTTTTTTTTTGAAAATGCCGCTTTTCCCCGCCTCTGAATTTGGATGTTTTACAAAGAACGTCCAAATTCCAACTTAGACATTTCTTTTGAAAATGCCCCTCTTTGTCAAATTCCTTTTGAAAATCCAGATACACGATATCAACCGGCTCACCTTTATCCACGTTTGTTCACCCCTTCAAAGAAATGAAGATCGGTGAGACAAGATTTCCATTCACTAAATCCCTGATGGCTTATAGAGATACTATTTGCTTGAAGAATTATGGCACCTGGCAATATCTCCTTTTAGGAGGACTGTAAACATAGATACTGTGTAGGAATAAGCAAATAACCATGCGAGGTGAAACCAACAGAATGATTCGGTAAGAAGAAAATTTAAATAGCATAAGGACATGAAAGTTTGAGTAGCCCAACCACCTAGCTCTCAGTGTAATCATGCCTTCCTTGTGTCTTTATCTCCTTTCCCAAAGAGTTCACTGGATATGGTAGGGGGTAACACTTGGCTGGACAGGTGCAGCACATAGAAAAGGAGAGAATAAAAAAGCTTTGATAAAAACCCAGTTGATACTTGAGGATATTAAATAGCTCACAGCTTTAACAGGTTTCTCTTTCGGTTACACTGCAGGACTGCCAGCTGATTTGTTCCTATGAAACTGGAAGCAGTGTCATCTTTGCCTTTCAAAATGTCCACAGGAAGTAAAAGCTGATTATTACTGGAGCGTACAGCTTACTAGTACTGCACAAGGTCTTTCCGAAACAGTAAAGCAAGATTGGTAGAGAACTAGAGGTATGTTCGAAACTCTGGCTTGTTTCTCCCCTTCAGGACTGCAGGATAAATCTGTCATTGCTGTTCTCCACAAGAGTCAAAGGTTCATTGGAGAACAAGTAATTTGACTCCATACCACTATAAATTCCCTGTCCAACCCTGGTTAATTATTCTACAGATGTCTTTTTTTTTTTTTTTTTGCTAACATCTAGTCAGGTATCCAAGATCCCTTCTCAGAGTAAGGATCACTTAGCTCCTGGTTTACTGGGGCCCCCTTGGAAACGGTCAAGTATCACAGTTATGGCTACTCTATTTAGCGGTCCCCTTTTCTCATTCACACACGTGCACACTACTCTGCTTCTTCATGTATTGCCACTTCTATGCACAGAACATTTCAACACACAATATACAGTCTAACAGCTGAAAAATGTTTAGGGGGTTTTTCAAGTGAGGAAGACAGGAACTGTGGTTAAAACTCACTGAAGTGCCATTGTGAATTAGCGAGCTTTTATTTTGTCTGTATTCTGATATTATAAATTACTTTAACATCTATCACACTTCCAAACTTCTCTTTCTCACTCTTTCACCTGGTTGCCTCCTCACTCCAGATCTTTATTTAGCCTGATCAAATAGCTGAATTGTAGGTTTTTTTTTGCCATTGATTTCCCTATGACAATTAGAACTAAAAACTGGTGAATGCAATGGGGAGAAATCAACTCTGGATCAGATTCTTTGGTTGACCTGGAGTGAAGTGGCAACCCTAATCTCTCTCCATATGAAGTCTTGTTTCTCTAAAGGATCCAAAGGCTCACCAAGCTCTGAGAAAGTAGACTCAAGAGCAATGTTAGAAAATATCTTTTTTTCGGAAAGGGTGGTGGATGTATTGAATGACCTAAATGTATGGATGGGAGGGACTAAAATGGTAATGGACTTCAAGAAGGTATGGGATATGCACAGACGACCTTTAGTTGCAATAAAAGTGATGGGGTAATAGAAGAATAAATTTGCTTGGTTTGTTTGGCAGGCTGCAATAACAGTCATAAAGCAGGAAACAACAACTTTCACTTAGCTGGTTCTGTCTGGCAGACTGTCCTGCTTATTAATCGAAATAGAAAACGCCTATATTGTGACCCCAAAATCGGGGAGATAGATGTTTTATCTCACAATAAACGAATAAAGCGGGTATAATCAGAAAGCCGAATTTGGAACGTTTTCAACTGCACTCCGTCGCGGATGCGGACAAGTTGATGGGGCGTGTCGAAGGCGTGGTGCAAGGGCGGAACTGGGGCGTGGTTATCGGCCGATCAGAGATGGGGCCTTTTCGTCCGATAATGGAAAAAAAATATGCGTTTTTAGCGAGAATTTAGGGCACTTTTCTGGAC
The DNA here is from genome assembly GCF_901765095.1 of Microcaecilia unicolor. Lineage (NCBI taxonomy): Eukaryota > Metazoa > Chordata > Amphibia > Gymnophiona > Siphonopidae > Microcaecilia > Microcaecilia unicolor. The sequence continues at coordinate 306,263,753 of NC_044035.1, read as the reverse complement.
CTGTTTTTCCACGAATAAGGCCCCAAAAAGTGCCCTAAATGACCAGATGAACACTGGAGGAATCGGGGATGACCTCCCCTGACCTCCCCAGTGGTCACAAAACCCCCTCCCACCACAAAATATGCCATTTCACAACTTTTATTTTCCCCCTCAAATGTTCATACCCACCTCCCTGGCAGCAGTATGCAGGTCACTGGAGCAGTTATTAGGGGGTGCACGTGGACTTCAGGCGGGACCAGTGCACTACGAATCCTGGCCCCTCCCACAAATAATATCTTGGAGTTATTCGTTTTTGAGCTGGGCGCTTTCGGTTTCCATTATCGCTGAAAAACAAAACGCCCAGCTCAAAAAAGATAAACGTCCATGGTTTTTCGAAAATACGGTTCGGTCCGCCCCTTCACGGACCCGTTCTCGAAGATAAACACCCATGGAGATAGACGTTTCCCATTCGATTATGCCCTTCCACGATGACAGAATATAATGAACGCTGTGTTTGTCTGGCAGAAAGGTTGTTACAGTTATAGATACTTAATTTACTTTAAAATGGAATAATCTCCTTTTTCAACTAACTGACTGTGTAAGGCAATATACAGTACAACAGTAAAATATAAAACATATAATAAGAGAAAATATAGACAGTGGCATACAATCAGGCTTATTTTCGAAAGAGAAGGGACGCCCATCTTTCGGAGATGGGCGTCCTTCTCTCAGGGTCACCCAAATCGGCATAATGGAAAGCCGATTTGGGCATCCCCAACTGCTTCCCGTCGCGGGGCATGACCAAAGTTCCCGGGGGCGTGTCAGAGGCGTAGCGAAGGTGGGACTGGGGCGTGCTAACAGATGGGTGTCCTCAAGCGATAATGGAAAAAAGAAGGGCGTCCCGTACGAACACTTGGCCGACTTTACTTAGTCCTTTTTTGTTTTTACAACCAAGCCACAAAAATGTGCCCTAAATGACCAGATGACCACCGGAGGGAATCAGGGATGACCTCCCCTGACTCCCCCAGTGGTCACTAACCCCCTCCCACTCTGAAAAAAAACAACTTTAAAAACTTTTCCCTTTTTTTTTTAGAGTATGGGTGAAGGACCATCCTTCCCTATTGCCTCCATCCCTGCAATGGCAGTTGAGGACGTCATTCGCTATGTCTTCGTCCCTGCGATGGTAGTTATGTCTCTGCCCTGCGATGGCAGTTGAGGACATCTAAAATGTAGATGGTTGTGAGAAGGACATCCATGCCTGAAGTTTCTGTGAGAAGGATGTCCGGCCTGCTATGCCTCCAACACCCCCTTTATTTATTTGGATTTGGATCACAAGTAGTAGCAGTGGGATTTGAACCAGCCACCTCTGGATTGCAAGACCAGTGCTTAACCACTAGGTCACCACTCCACTCCATTCTATTCCACTGCCCTTGAAATTTGGCTGTCCAAAATGTTTGAAAGAAGGACGTCCATGCCTTCGTTATTCCCCCCCCCCCCCCCCCCCAGGGACCTGCATATTGCCCCTCCCCCACAGGGACGGCCAAATTTCAAGAAAGTGGAGTGGAGTGGAGTGGAGGAGTGGCCCTAGTGGTTAGAAGCACTGGTCTTGTTCAGCTTGCCTTCCCTTCTCGTTGCTCTCAGCTCTGCCTCTGGTCCCGCCCTTGCGGAAACAGGAAATGAGGACAGGACCAGAGGCAAAGCTGAGAGCAATGAGAAGGGAAGGCAGGCTGAACTTAGCGCCGACTCGCTGAGCCTGCTCGTGCTCGCCTTTCACTACTGCTGCCGCCGAGATCCCGGTAAGATGACTTTTAAGTTATGGGCGGCATTTAGGAAGCAGGGGCGTATCTGAACTGCGGTGGTAGGGGGGCCAGGGCCAGAGTGAGGGGGCACATTATAGCCCCCCCCCGCCACCGCCGCCGCCGCCCATTGCCGATCCCCCCTCCCCCCAGCCGCTGCCATTGCCAACCCTCCCCCTCCGTTGCTCGCCTACCTTCGCTGGCGGGGGATCCCCAACCCCCGCCAGCCAAGGTCCGCGTCCTCCTGCCCCTGCCGGCTGCCTTTAAAGAATTCGTCAGCTGGCGGGGGACCCCCAACCCCCGCCAGCCAAGCCGAGGTCCTTTCATTTTTCCACCGAAGCTGGCGCCGACGAAAGTTTCTTTTGAGTCTGACGTCGCTGCATGTTGTACGTGCAGGACGTCAGACTCAGAAACAGAATGAAGCTGTTTCTGAGTCTGACGTCCTGCACGTACAAGTGCAGCGACGTCAGACTCAAAAGGAAACTTTCGTTGGCGCCAGCTTCGGTGGAAAAATGAAAGGACCTCGGCTTGGCTGGCGGGGGTTGGGGGTCCCCCGCCAGCTGACGGAATTCTTTAAAGGCAGCCGGCAGGGGCAGGAGGACGCGGACCTCGGCTGGCGGGGGTTGGGGTCCCCCACCAGCGAAGGTAGGCGAGCAACGGAGGGGGAGGGTTGGCAGCGGTAGGGGGGTCCAGGGCGAAATCTGCGGGGGCCCAGGCCCTGAGGCCCCACGCAGATACGCCCCGGGTAGGAAGGCGGGGGGCAGGCAAAGGACTGTTGTGGGAGTGGGAGAAGAGGTCGGGCAGCGGGCTGGCTCCTGGGGAACTTCCGGTTCCAGCGGGGAAATATTGGGGGTGCTCGAGCACCCACAGCACCCACGGAGACGGCGCCAATGTCAACGATGACACCTAGATCCCTTTCCTGGTCTGTGACTCCTAATGTGGAACTTTGCATTATGTAGCTATAGTTTCAGGTTCCTCTTTTCCATCGTTTGTTTAAAAGTTAATCTTGCAGCCATGTTTTGTAATAATTGGAGCTTCTTTCAATTATTACAAAAGTGCAATTGTGATATACCAAATGCTGAACTAGTAAAGTAAAGTGATTTTCATGAAAGTAAGATTGAATTGCTCTAAGCAGTTCATAGGCGGTCAGTGACTCTGACCGCCTATGACTGCTTAGAGCAATTCAATCTTATTTTCATGAAAATCACTTTACTTTACTAGTAAAACATCTCAGATGTTGAGGGAAGCTAAAATGGAGCAGGGCTAAGGCAGAGTGTGGGGGGACAAATTCAAACCCTTGGGGTGGTGACACCTGTTTGGACACAGCAGAGAAGGACCCCTCCACCAGACATCCAGGATCTTCTCTGTCTCTCTCTCCCACCCACCCCACCGTACAGGATCTTCTGTCTGTCTGTGTCTCTCTCTGCTGCCTGCCATGCAATATCTCCTTTCTGTTTCTCCCCCCCCCCCCCATCCAACCATCACCCCTCTGTATCTCTCTCCCTCCTGCCAATGCTTTAAACTCTTCATTGGTTTCCTGTTTGTGCTTGGGTTGATTTCAAATGATCATGTTTTGTTTATAGATGTTACATGACCTAGCAGTTATTTGCCTATCTAAATTGATTATCATTCCTCCAGGTTATAAGTGTTCAGATTAGGTGTCAGTTTAGATTAATAACTTACAGTATTCTGTACATTACATGTGTAAGTCGGAACCCTGCCAATGCTCTGCCCATATGTCCACCCCCTTGCATTTACATAAGAACATAAGAGTAGCCATACTGGGTCAGACCAATGGTCCATCTAGCTCAGTATCTTGTTTTCCAAACAGTGGCCAATCCAGGTCATAAGTACCTGGCAGAAACCCAAATCGTGGCAACAAATCCCAGGGCAAGCATACTATGGACTTTTTCTCCAGGAATCTGTCCAAACTTTTTTTAAACCCAGATATGTTAACCGCTGTTATCACATCCTCTGTGAAAAAAATATTTCCTCCTATTTATTTTACATGCTATGTAAGGCACGCAGTCACAGAATAGCACTTAGGTGCCCAGTTGGCATTTTTATGGCTAAATATGTACATTTACGCATGCAAGGAGTATGTATATGCATAGAATTGCTTTTTATGCATGTATACACGTTATAAGATTATGAGTACATTCCAAATTCACCTCAGCTCCATCCAAACTATGCCTTCAGGAATGCCTCTGCATGTCAGACATATAAATGCTCACCATCTTGTTGACAGTGTGCTTATTTGTGCGGGCTCATCCATGGAATTTTATAAGAGCCATTTTCCCCCATGTAAAGCATACTTCACACAGGGAAAATATTTTCTAAAAATATCCCATAACACACTAAATGAATGTTGTTTCTGAGGACAGCCTAGAAAACACAGCAAATAATTACAGCAGATACATACACTTGTACACTATCTCTTTTATCAGATCCACTTTGGTTGGGGCCAACCGCTTACCCTTAGATGTAGCCATCAGGCATTGTCCTATTAACAAGTGCTTTTCAACCTTTCTCAGGCACAAGAAATTGTGGCAGATATGCGGAGGGGCATTTTCGATATGACGTCGAAATCTGACCAGAAAACGTCCAAAATCTGAATAGAAAAGATGGTCATTTTCAAAAATGAAAAACGTCTATCTTTTTTTTTTTTTTTTTTTTTTTTCAAAAATACTGTTTTGAACAAGGTTTTGTGATTTGGACGTTTTTTTTTTTTTTTTTTGGTCCATTCAAAAGAAAGTCCAAGTGAAAAACGCACAAAATCAAGCATTGGGATGTAGGAGGAGACAGCATTCTTAGTAGACTGGTCCCCCAGACATCCCAGGAGATAAATGGGGCACCCTAGGGGGCATTGCAGTGGACTTCCAAAACATGCTCCCAGACACACATCTCACCGTTGCTCCCTTATTTTGTCTGCTGAGACCCCAAAACCCACTATCCCCAACTATACACTACTACTACAGTAGCCCTTATGGGTGAACGGGACACCTATAAGTACATAAGTAATGCCACACTGGGAAAAAACCAAGGGTCCATCGAGCCCAGCATCCTATCCACGACAGCGGCCAATCCAGGCCAAGGGCACCTGGCAAGCTTCCCAAACGTACAAACATTCTATACATGTTATTCCTAGAATTGTGGATTTTTCCCAAGTCCATTTAGTAGCGGTTATGGACTTGTCCTTTAGGAAACCGTCTAACCCCTTTTTAAACTCTGCCAAACTAACCGCCTTCACCACGTTCTCTGGCAACGAATTCCAGAGTCCAACCATGCGCTGGGTGACGAAAAACATTTCTCTGAATTTGTTCTAAATTTACTACACTGTAGTTTCATCGTATGCCCCCTAGTCCTAGTATTTTTGGAAAGCGTGAACAGACGCTTCACATCCACCTGTTCCACTCCACTCATTATTTTATATACCTCTATCATGTCTCCCCTCAGCTGTCTTTCTCCAAGCTGAAAAGCCCTAGCCTCCTTAGTCTTCTTCATAGGGAAGTCGTCCCATCCCCACTATCATTTTAGTTGCCCTTGCTCTGCACCTTTTCTAGTTCCACTATATCTTCTTGAGATGCGGCGACCAGAATTGAACACAATACTCAAGGTGCGGTCGCACCATGGAGCGATATAACGGCATTATAACATCCTCACACCTATTTTCCATACCTTTCCTAATAATACCCAACATTCTATTCACTTTCTGAGCCGCAGCAGCACACTGAGCAGAAGGTTTCAGTGTATTATCGATAATGACACCCAGATCCCTTTCTTGGTCCGTAACTCCTAACATGGAACCTTGCATGGACGTAGCTATAATTCAGGTTCTTTTTTCCCACATGCATCACCTTGCACTTGCTCACATTAAACGTCATCTGCCATCTAGCCGCCCAGTCTCCCAGTCTCGTAAGGTCCTTTTGTAGGTACAGTGGGTTTCTGATGAGTTTTGGAAGGCTCACAGTTTCCACCACAAATGTGACAGGTAGTCCCCAAGCCATGGTGCATTGCACTGACCACTACACTACTCCAGGGACCTGCATGCTTCTCCAGTAGTACTGGCTCTAACATCTAAGGTTGTCATAGAGGTTATCATTTTGGGGGGATGGGAGGTTATTCACATTTTTGGGGGGGGTGGGAGGAGGTCAGTGACCATGGGGGGGGGGGGGGAGGGGTACTGGGAGATCACCCCTCATTCCCTTCAGTTGTCACCTGGTCATTTAGGGCACCCTTTTGTGCCTTATTCATTATAAAAACAGTTCTAGCTCAAAACATCTTAGTTTTAGTCATGGATGGATTTGTTTTGTTCCAATATGGCTATAAAATGTCCAAGTCTTAGGTACGCTCAAATCTTGCCCTTAACACACCCCTGACATGCCCCCTTGTGTTTTGAACGCACTTCTGATGGACTTCATATAAGAATATGTAAAAAGTTGTTTTGAAAAAATTGATATTGACATTTTTGTGAGAAAAACATCCAAATGCTGCTTTATGCCACTTTTTAGATGTTTTGCTCTTTTGAAAATGAGCTCCTAAATCAACTTTCTGTCTTTGGACCCTTGTCTCAGAGGTTGTAAAATCTGGCTTGGGGAATTGGATTAGTAGAATCACTAATATTAAGCTTGAGAAGGGAAAGATGCCATTTACACTAGAAGAAGCAAAAAAGCTGAGTTTGAGGAAAGAAGGACTTAGCTGTCATCTTGTGTTGAATATCATGCCTATCGGAATTGAACAGGTGGTATCTGCTCCAAGTGTCATATTTGACAGGAGCATTATTGGTTGATCTGTTAATGGCACAGGGCTAGAAATGTTATCAATTAAATCATTCAGATAGATCTAAAGGATCTCTACTAGTAATTTATTTATTTATTGTCACTTATATCCCACATTTTCCCATTCATGCAGGCACAATGTGGCTTACAAACATTAAATAAAATACAGAATAGGAAAACTTAGAAGAATAGACAAGGAGTATGCAGGGGGAGAAGCATCTAACAGGGTGAACTAGCAGGGTAGGAGCCAGGGAGGGTGCATCAAGCGCGGTATAAGTGAGGAGTAGGTCTTGGCAAAGAAGTAGGTCTTCAACAACTTCTTGAAGAGGGCGTGGTCCGCTTGAGTTTTAAGGTGTTTGCGGGAGAGAATTCCAGTGCTTAGGACTCCAATAGCGGAAAGATGAGGCAAGTATCCTCTTGTACTTGACACCCTTACAGTTTTGGGAAGTGAAGGTGGAGGAGGAACGAGCAGCAGGGTTGGCAATTCCTGGGCGGGAGGTCGATCAAGGGTGCATATACTCCGGGCAAAACCAATAGATAATTTTATGGGTCAAGGAGCAGAGTTTAAAGGCAATGCGCTCCTGAACAGGCAGCTAGCTAGCTGATCTTGACACTGGATTTCTAGAATTTGCTGTCCTGGTTATATAACCTAGAATAAGTAGAATAGCCCTCAAGGCGATTTCAATCTTTCTTATTGATAGGCCTCACCAAATGGTATTGAGCATAGAGCCAGCTCTGTGGATCCCAGTGGGTGCTGAGCACCCTCAATATTGAGGAGCTTTTTATTGTGTGCAGATGAGTAATTTGTATTGTGTTTGCCACCCCCAGTCATTTGAAAATGTTGGCATCTGTGGTGGAAGAGATTGTTGTTCAGTTTTTAAAATGTTGGAGTGCGGGGTGTCTCACAGGTCTTCATTAACCCTCTGTGTTTTACCAGTAAAATGGGCTATTTGAAAACTTCATATCCTTCACCCACATTTAGTGAAGGCATTCTTCAGTGAGATTAGAGTGGGGAATTGAAACTGTAGGACTAAATAAAACATTCTCAACTACTGTAAATATGTAAATGATATTTATGAAAAGGATGATTTAGTTAACCCATAATGCCTTGTACTAAAGCTATTTCAGTGACAGAATTAGAAATTAGATTCAATGTACTTGACAACTACAGATAGCAACAGAAGAACCAGGCTTTGTTGAAACCTAGGGTTTCAACCAGTCCTTGGAACACACCTGGCCAATCAAGTTTTTAGGATATCCACAACTGAATATGCATGAGGTAGATCTGCATAGAATGGAAAGTAGTGCATCTACATTTATCTCATGCATATTCATTGTGGAGTCTTGAAAACCCGAGTAGCCAGGAGTGTCCCAAGGAGTGGGTTAAGAATCCTTGTTATAAACCAAACTTTTATTTATATATTAAAAAAATGTTAGATGTTCTAACAATGATCTACTACAACAATCATATACATAAAACAATCCAAAACTGCCTCTACTATGTCTGCCTGCCAAAACACTACCATGTTTTCTCACTATCATGGTACCCAAGATCCTTAGTTACTACTAAATGTATATTTTCTTATATAACTCTTATATATTTCTTAATATGTTTGCTTGTTAATACACTATCATGGTTTATCATGATCATGCTACCCAAAATCCTTCAGTTATCACTAAATGTATACTTTTTCATGTACTTCTGTTACTCATGATGTAATGTAGCCACATTGAGCCCTGCAAAGAGGTGGGAAAATGTGGGATACAAATGCAACAAATAAATAATACCAAAAGTATTGATCACAATTTTAGTTTTAAAAACAGGAACACATTACTATTTATATACCTGAAAATATTCTTCCAGGACTTGCAAAATATTCTTCAGAAAGCAGCATACGCCATCTATAGCCTCCAAAACAAACCAGACATCATGATCAAAGAAGCTGATAAAAAGGAGCTTTTGTCATCACAAACAGATTGGACTACACAAGAGAAGAAAGAGATAAGTGTCCAACGCAACATTTTTATAAGCCCTGCCTTCCGATCCCACTGGAGAATATCAATCGCCGTAAGGGATTCCCCACCAAACTGATCTTTACGGTGTCATCTTGCATCTGTGGCAATGCAACCTAGTCAGTTCTGAGGCTCCGGCACTCTTACCTGGCTTTCTGCACAGTGAGGCAGCCAAGAATGTTAACACTTGTGAGATTCATGTACGAACTGCGACCATCACCCGCAGATACTATCAGGGCCTCTCCATACCTCAAACCCCCTCCAAAGATACAAATTCATATATTTCACCTATGATTACAGTAAGAAAATTATACCTTGTGTATGGGGGGGGGGGGGGAGGCAGCAGCGGGCCATCATGATGGCTCTTGGTGGGGGTATGAATGAGGCCAGAGCGAAGGACATGGTGGCTGGGGGAGGGGGTGTGAGTAAGGCCGGAGAAGTGGTGGTGGCCTCTACTTAGCATGGGTCACATTAATTTTGGCCATTTTAGTCCCAAACTGCCTTCAACCTATACATGATATTGACTTATAGCTGAGTATATAAGGTATTTACAAAAAAGCCACAGATTAGTATTTCAGCACACACACAATGCTTTTAAAATTATTTGATGCATTCTATCCTTGTGCTATGAATGGGCTCACTTCTTAATGCCGTTGTCATGACATGAAGGCCCATAAATCCCTTTGGTCCATTGCCAGCCATGCTGTAGTACCATATGGCCTAGAAACTCTAGCTAAGCTTGTGAATAACTCATAGCTTGTCTTTTTTCTTTGAATGTCTTTTTTTTTTCCTCCAGCAGATAGGGAAATAAATTCAAGTTTTATAAGGAGCTTGTTGGTACAGCTCCAATTTTGTTGAGTGTCACTGGTAAACAATATAGACAAACAGGGTTTTAAGAAAATATAAAACAGGTCTTCTGCTGCCTGCTCCAGTCAAGGCCACCGAGAGGGGGGGGGGGCAGGGGGAAAAGATTCCCAGACCTGGCCTCCAAGGGGGGTCCGGTGCCGGGTCTGTCTCACTCCTGCTCCTAACGGGACCCGGGTGATCGCATCCTGACAGGAGCAGGAGAGAAAAAACTGTGACTCCGGGCCCCCCTTAGAGACTGGGAAGGAGCAGGCACAGGGCTTCGGGGCCTGTGATTTGGCTGGTGGGGGTCCCCAAGTACCACCAGCAGAAGCCTTCCTCTAGTGCTATACTCCACTGCATTGCCTGCCCTGCATCTGTTTTTCCCCTCAACGTTGCGCATTGTATGTGTAGTTGCGGTGGGGGGCAGGGAGGTGGAGCAAAATGAGCCCCCCACACACACTTTGGGCTCTGGCCCCTCCAATGTTTGTGGTCTGGCTACATGGTAGTCGGGGGTGGGGGTGGGGGGCAACAGCGGCGCAGAGGCCCTACCCTGGGCCCAGTTCAGAATCTCGGCGGCCCTGGCTCTAGTTCTAAAGAAAATGAGAATCATCTATGAACCTGCCGCAAACAAAGCTTCATGCAGAGCTTTTAGACCATGGCTTCAGATGCAGGGATTACACAAGAATGAACACAACTCAAAATGGAGGACATGATCAAGTTAATGAGAAATAATTTCACTGATTTGAAGACTGTAATTAATGGGAATTAATTGCTGATTTAGAAGTTTACTATAGCCATGCTAAAACTCCTACATCAAACATAATGATATTGGAAGCCTTCGTAATGAAGAAATGAACCAGATGTTCATGAAAGTCTATAAAGCTTTAAAATAAATAACTGCAAGAAGAAACTCTAATGATAAAAGACGCCACTTGCTGTTCAGTACTTCTTTTACTACGTCCTTTCTGAAATAATCATTATCACATGCACTTTCATCCTAAGTTAAATAGCATATGGCTTTGGCTGATTAAAGCCCCCTCCTGGTATTAATCAGCATCTTAGTATCATGTTTCTAATGGAGGCAGCAGTTGCCCTGCTGATATTGTAAGCTTTTTAGCAACATCTAAGTCTACGGATCACTGCTGCTGGGAGGTGAAATAGCTTTGAGCTTCCCATGTGTAAAGTTATGCAAAGATGATACAGGTGCATTACATGTGAAGTTTTTTTGTTGAATCTTTCTCATTTTTAATTCATTTGTTGAAATTTAAAATTAAAAGACAAACCTGCTGTCTTTAAGGGCAAAATGAAGCATAAAAACATCTGATGCAATCTTGCCCTGCAAAAAATCTATTGAACATTTTGGAGTGATTTTCAAAAGGTTTAACTGCCTAACTTTGGGAATTAGTTGGTTAAACCTAACCAGTTTAAAAGATCTACCCTCTGACCAAGCTAAGCTTAACTAGCTAAGGGGTCCTTAACAAGCTGCAGGAAAAAGAGTCCTGCTCTAGCAGCGGGGGCCATTTTTCCTGTGTGCCAGGGCCCTTTTTACCGTAGTGGGTAAAGGGAAAGGGGAAGGGAAATGGGAATTGATATACTGCCTTTCTGTGTTTTTTGCAACTACATTCAAAGTGGTTTACATAGTGCTGGGCAGACTTATACGGTCTGTGCCAGAGCCGGTGGTGGGAGGCGGGACTGGTGGTTGGGAGGCGGGGATAGTGCTGGGCAGACTTATACTGTCTGTGCTAGAGCCAGTGGTGGGAGGCGGGGCTGATGGTTGGGAGGCGGGGATAGTGGTAGGCAGACTTATACGGTCTGTGCCCTGAAGAGGACAAGTACAAATCAAGGTAGGGTATACACAAAAAGCAGCACATATGAGTTATCTTGTTGGGCAGACTGGATGGACCATGCAGGTCTTTTATCTGCCGTCATCTACTATGTAGTATATACAGGTACTTATTGTACCTGGGGCAATGGAGGGGTTAAGTGACGCCCAGAGTCACAATGAGCTGCAGTAGGAATCAAACCCAGTTTCCCAGGATCAAAGTTTGCTTCACTAACCACTAAAATACCCCAGGCACACATGGCCATGCAGTAAGAGAACTCTTATTACATGACCATGTGACAAGGACCTCCTACTGCCACCCACTGAGGTGGCGAAAAGAGCTCCTGTGCTAATCCGCAGTAACTGGGCAGTAACTGTCTCAAGTACAAGAATAGATGATTGCTTTTGAATATGTTGGGTTTTTAAAAAAATAATTCAGACTCAACTAAATAGAATAACCACTCCCATTTCATCGAAAGTATCAATAATATTCTTCTTATGCGGGAGGTAAAACAATTTCAGGCTTATTTTCGAAAGAGAAGGACGCCCATCTTTTGACACAAATCGTAAGATGGCATCCTTCTCACAGGGTCGCCCAAATCGGCATAATCGAAAGCCAATTATGGGCGTCCCCAACTGCTTTCCGTCGCAGGGATGACCAAAGTTCCCGGGGGGCGTGTCGGAGGTGTAGCGAAGGTGGAACTTGGGCGTGCTTGACACATGGGCGTCTTCGACCCATTATGGAAAAAAGAAGGGCATCCCTGACGAGCACTTGGACGACTTTACCTGGATCCTTTTTTTCTTACGACCAAGCCACAAAAAAGTGCCCACACTGATCAGATGACCACTGGAGGAAATCGGGGATGACCTCCCCTTACTCCCCAGTGGTCACTAACCCCCTCTCACCCTCAAAAAAATGTTTTTAATATTTTTTGCAAACCTCTAATATCATACCCAGCTCCATGACAGCAGTATGCAGATCCTTGGAGCAGTTTTAGTGGGTGCAGTGCACTTCAGACAGGCGGACCCAGGCCCATCCCCCCCTACCTGTTACACTTGTGGGGTAAATGTGAACCCTCCAAAACCCACCACAAAACCCACTGTATCCAACATGTAGGTGCCCCCCCTTCACCCATAAGGGCTATGGTAGTGGTGTACAGTTGTGGATAGTGGGTTTTGGGGGGCTCAGCACACAAGGTAAGGGAGCTATGCACCTGGGAGCTTTTTCTGAAGTCCACTGCAGTGCCCCTTAGGGTGCCCGGTTGGTGTCCTGGGCATGTGAGGGGACCAGTGCACTATGAATGCTGGCTCCTCCCATGACCAAAGGGCTTGCATTTGGTCGCTTCTGAGGTGGATGTCCTTAGTTTCCATTATCGCCGAAAATCAGAAATGACCAAGTCTAAGGATGACCATCTCTAGGGATGACCTAAATGTCAAGATTTGGGCGTCCCTAACCGTATTATTGAAATGAAAGATGGACGCCCATCTTGTTTCGATAATATGGGTTTCCCCGCCCCTGCACCGGATGTCCTGCAAGGACATCCTTAGGAAAACTTGGGCGCCCCTTTTGATTATGCCCCTCCACGTCATTCACATATACTCAAAGGTTCAGCACATAGGACTAGATTCTATATATGACACCTAAAAAATCAGCACAAAACAAAATAAGCCTGTTTATTCTATAAAGCATGCCTAAATTTAGGTGTACTTTATAGAAGAAGCAAAATTTCTGCGAGATTTATAGATATGCTGAGTGCCCATCCATGTGACTAAATGTTAGTCTTGGACATTTATACTAAGTAAAACTTGGTATAAATGCTGACAACTAAATTACATGCAAACCAGCTATATTCTATAACCATGCACATAGATTTTAGAAACATCTATGACCCGCTCATTCCAAGCCCATGGCCATGCCCCCTTTTCAACTATGCGACTTAGAATTTACACGTATCATGTTACAGAATACGCTTAGACAGTTCTGTGTGTAAATTCTAATTAATGCAAATTAATGTCAGTAATTGCTTGTTAAGTGGCAATTATCGGCACTGATTGGCTAGTTAAGTTGCACGCACAAATCAAGAATATGACTGGATTTATGCACGCAACTTAAGTCACACTATATAGAATACCAAGGATAGTGTTTGCAAATCTAGATTCAGCATAGAGCCCTGGGGAATCCCCTGCTTGTTGGTTGCTTTTGTTATTTTGTTCTTGTATGTATGGAAATAAATAAAATCTTTGCACTCAAAATCCCTAAGGGCTTAAGGTGTACCATTGGCAGCCACCTCAGAGAGTTCTAGTCTTTTGCAAAGGCTAAAGCAGGAACATGCTAATTATTAGTTTCACTGTTGGAAAAAGAATGTCAAACCACTGCTATTTGCACGCGTAATTAATAGGAACTTTCAAGGTTGAACAGTAGGAATGTATGCATTGAAGTATACATAGGTGCTCATGTTCAAAGCACATAGACTTACAAATTCACGTGAGTAATCTATGCAACTTTGTAAGTCTTTATATTTTGCACAGTACTAGGGGACATTTTCTGTTTCTGTATGTTGCATTGTATGCAGAATCTGGCATCTTGGGGGGTTCAGTTTAATTTTTGTTTAAATAGAAAGTTTATGATTACTTATTCTATAGTGGATTAGAGTGTGTCTGTGAAAAAGACAGGGCTTTTGTTGGCAATGACTGTGCAGGATTGACGATCTGTACCATTCTGTCTGGTTTCGTTTTACAATAGGTGAAATGACGGTCCAGTGCTCACTGTTGCTTTCCTTTTCCTTGTGTGACTCATAGAAATTGCTGCTTATGGTATGGTAGAATTGCTCCATAGGTCCCGAGTGTTTTGTATTCTCGGTATGCCTAGTACATGATTTTGGAGGGGGGGGGGGGTGTTAAAAAATAACCCGCCCCGGGTATCAAATACCCTAGCTATGCCAGTGGCCGTAGGATATTAAGCCAGACTTAGTCTTGAGTATCTTTTAGCAGTCCAGGAACAGATTCTTTGCTCACTCTCCCAAAAGACTACTCAGCACACCAAGGAACTGTAATTTTATGCAAAACTTTATTGAACTCTGTAACGGTAGAAATCCAAACTTCAAACTCTTTAGGTACAGTCAGCATTTGGTTTAAGAGGTTTTCATTCCAATCCAGCCAACACCATTTGATATAGTCTTTTGCACTATTTCAACAACTTCAGATGATAACTCAAGATATGTACAAAATATTCACTCCTCCTGTTCAACACCCATCCCTTTGGGCTTTATAATCCAAGGCTGCTCTTGATGTCTTTGTTCAACTTCTGTTTCCCTTAGGATCAGACCTCCCTGTCTGTCCTCCTTCCAGTGGTGTACCTTTTAGGGCTACACTCTAGCCTTGCAAAGGCTTCCCTTGCTCCAACTCCTGCTCCCAGGCTGAGTTCCCCTTACCCACCCGGAGCTCATTCACCATCACAGTTGCTGCATTTAGGGGCAGGAATGCCTCTTATTTCAGCCTTAGTTATTCTGCCTTTCCAGGATACTCCTCTCCTCCTAGGGTCCTGGCAGGGGTGAAGGCAACCAAAGCCCATGTGCTTAAACAAACAGGAACATTTATTACTTTCAAACTCCACTTCCAAATCATAAACTAGAAGCATTTCTCTCTTCATCTTAATGCATGACACACTCCCCTTGGGTTGGGCTTCCCTCCCACCCAGGGACATCCCACGTGCTCCCCCCAGTGACTCCAGGGAACAACCACCATTCAGTAATCCCACATGATGGGGGATTACATATATATTTTTGGGAACCTTTGCAATTGTCTAATTTCTTAGCCAGGGGTTCCCTGAGTATGGTGACTCTTAGCAAAGTAAGTTCTGTCTCTGAAGAAGGGCTCTGCTGGGTTACTTTGCTTTGATTTCTCTAAATTATGTTCTTAGATCGACAGTTTCAGAGTGCTGTTGTTTGCCTTTGTTCTTTTCCAATGACTCTTGTTTGATATTTCATTTTCTTGTGACTCTTGATCTCCCCCATTTTGTATATCTCTTGCTTATATGGTTTTTTTTGTATGTGCTTCTTTTTTTTTTCTTTTTTTCTTGGTAAAATTTTGTTATGTAGTCCAATGTTATGTGTATGATAATTCTCTGTAGAGGAGGGATCTTTCTCACTATAAACACCTCAGTTATTCAATAAAGAAGATACAACTAGATATGGAGGGGTACCAGCTTGTATTGATGGACTGATGAACATTGTCTTTGGTACCTATCATTTACCTCAATAGTTTCTAGTAAATGTCTTCTCACATAACTCTGTCTTACTGCTTCATATATTCAGTGTCCAGATGGCATTTAGTCAAAATTTTTGGAGTCAAGATATTAAATGCAAGATATGTGAGAGGGTCCATTTCGTTTTAAGATGATCTATGCAGACAATGCTAACACTGAAAACCAACGATGCAGGCCATGCCAAAAACATTTGCCAGTGTCGGGAGCTGTATGGATGTGACACGCACATTCACCCAGATTCACCAACCTTCGAAAGCTAATCAAGAAATGTATTAAGTTATGTCCAATAAAAAAGGTATCATCTTAAAAGCACAAGTGTGTTTTCTGTGGAGAGCTGTGTTGCTGGTCTCTGGCTGGGAGAAACTCAGATAAGATTTGTGCTGGCTATATTTGTGGCTTTTCCTACCCTAGAACTGTGGGTTTTTTGCACATCTCTACCTACTATCCTTGTCCTCCCCTTGTCCCAATCAGCATTGTAGAAAAGAGGCTTAATACAGGCCTAAGATAGGTTTTACAGCAAACACATTCCACAATTTAGGTTTATACCGACCCACCCTACCCCTCATCCCACCCACCCCAAGACTGACACTTCCTAAATCCCTATTCTAACTATACTACTTATCACAACTTAACTGCACCCAAATTACAACTGTCTCAAATTGCTGAGGAGTAAAGTTAATCTTGTACACTGTCAAGCCTCATCATAAAATACCTATTCATACCCATTCAACAAATCAAGATGACTTTTATTCTCTGTAATAATTGTGGAGCTTTAGTTTCAAGGCCAATCATCTGGAAACTTAAGGCTTGTCCTATCTGTAATCAGCTCGCTAGTTTAAAACAAGAGGTCAGTAAATTAAAGCAGGAATTAGATGCACTTAAAGCAACTTCTAAGACTGCACAAAATCAAACCAAATTCACACCACTGCCTCAAAGGATAAAACCTCCTAAGAATAGATGGTTCACAGTAGGCTCAGGCAGACTTCGTCATGTGACACAGAGGCATACACCCTCACAAGTGTTACCCCTACAGAATTCTTTTGCTCCATTAGAGCTCTGTGAGGTTCCTAAAAATAGAACTGAGCCAGAAAAAAACAGCAAAAGAAATTAAGGTGGAACAAAAAGATATGGAGGGACCCAAAGACAGAAAACACACCAAAATGATCCAAGATGGCGCTCTGATCGGACGCATCTGAGTTTGCTTTTGTGGTAGCTCCATTGTTCAGCCTCTTCGCTACCTCTGTAGCCTCGTTCCTTTCGATGGGGAAATGGAGGGGGAAAGTTAAGGAGCAGTCCTCGGTTCCTGAAGCATCTTTGGCGTGGCGGCAGACGACCTTGCGTTTCCCAAAGCAACAACCGGGACCCTGGGGAACTTCGACCCCTTCTGCAGCTCTCGACGCGTCGGCGTCGATTGAGAGCGCTAACGGGGCTTCCCTGAGCCTTGTGGAGCGCATTGCTCCGCCTCAGCCCGGAAGGGAGTTGCTGACAGCCCAAGCAGATGGGGTTCAATCTAATCTGCTCGAGGGAAGGTCTGCAGCGACAGAGAATGGACTCCAACCAAGAGAGGCACTAATTCAATCAGCACAACAGGTACTTCCTCAAGACATTGTTACTAGATTGTCTCAAGTTGGGGCTCAAACTCAACCCTCCCTGGTGCTAGTGGCGTGGTTAGACCAGCAATTGTGACACTAGAGTCACTATGGGACATGGTCTACAACATTCAAACCTCTATGCAAACTACATTAAAAGAAAATACTGACAATATAAAAACTCTTTCTGAAGCTGCACTACTCCAAGCACAGGTGTCTGCACAGCAATCCTCGAAATTGGAAAATGTGAATACCAAGTTGCAAGAAATGGGAACTTTAGAAACTGCATTGGTTAAGGATAACAATTTTCTGCATAAACAAATGGAGTATTTGGAGAATCAGGCTAGGAGACTTAACCTCAGGTTTCTTAACTTCCCTAAATCTCCTTTAATTCCTCCTGTTGAAATGGTTAAAAAATATATGGTGGACATTCTTGGAATGGATAAGGACTCGTTACCCCCCATAACACGGGCCTATTACATCTGGAACCCAAAGGGGGCTGATGGAAACCCCCCAGTAGTGGGAGATGGAATGAATCTGACTTCATTCCTCGAGAGTTCACTGGAAATTATCACCCAGAGGTCTACTATGCTGGTCACTTTTGTCCTGGAGCCTGATCGCAATGCTATATTAAGACTTTCCTTAAGACATTTAGAAAATCTGTTTATGGGATCAAAGATCCGTATTTTTCCAGATCTCTCAAGGCCTACACAAACTAGACGCAGGGCCTTTTTGGAACAGCGTCCTAGAGCGTTGGCATTGGGAATAAATTTTGTATTACGATTTCCTTGCACATGTAATTTACTGCTTGAGGGTAAACAGTTTCAATTTGTGGACCCAAAACAGTTAAAAGAACTGTTGATGCTAGAGTAAATATGCTTGTGGTATGCCCTCCATAAACGGCAGGCTAGGGTCGTTAACCCGAGGTAGCAACTGATAGATTATTTTCTTAAATACTTTATGCTACTTATGTTTTTGAATTCTTGGAACCTAATTTTTCTTAAATTGTGGACGAATAGGCCTTAAAAGAATTTTCCTTATATGGATTTCCTGATTGTAATGCCGATTGCTTATTCACAGTTTGTAGTGAAATATTGAAATTTATTAATAAATAAATAAATTAAAGAAAAACAAAAAAAAAAAAGAAAACACACCAAATATCAAATGTTGAAACACATACCAGGAAATGTAAATGTAAATGGAAAGTGATGACCACAAATGCTCACAGTCTTGGCAACAAAGTTCATGACCTTCAAGCCCTGATGTTGGAGGCAGACTTGGACGTTGTTGCAATCACAGAGACATGGCTCAATGGTTCCCATGAATGGGATGCAAACATACCAGGCTATAATCTATTTAGGAAGGATAGAGAGGGTCGTAAAGGTGGAGGAGTAGCTCTATATGTGAGAAATGATATCACAGCAACCGAAATGACAGGGACCTGGGGTAAGGAAGAAGCGATATGGATCACCTTAAAAAGAGATGATAGAACCTCTGTCCACGTGGGTGTTGTCTACAGACCTCCAACACAATTGGAAGAATTAGATAAAGACCTGATCGCAGGTATTCAAAAGTTGGGAAAGAAGAGAGAGGTGCTGTTGCTGGGAGATTTCAATCTGCCGGATGTAGATTGGAAGGTTCCGTCTGCGGAATCGGAAAGAAGTAGAGAGATTGTGCTCAGACAAATGGAACCCACGAGGGAGGGAGCGACGCTGGATCTGGTGCTCACAAATGTCCGAGTGGGTGCCCACCTGGGCGGCAGTGACCATCATATGGTTTGGTTTGATATGACGGCTGAAGAGGAGGGTTGCCACTCAAAACTCAAAGTCCTGGATTTCAAGCGTGCTGACCTTAGTAAAATGGGGGAATACCTAAGGAGGGAGCTGATGGGCTGGGAGGACGTACGAGAAGTGGAAGGACAGTGGTCCAGGCTGAAAGAAGCTATAAATAGGGCCACAAACCTTTATGTAAGGAAAGTAAATAAAAGCAAGAGAAAAAGGAAACCGCTATGGTTCTCCAAGCAAGTGGCTGAGAAAATAAAAGCTAAAGAGTTCGCATTCCAGAAATTACAAAAAAACTCAAGACGAGGAACACGGGGAGGAATACCGGAGGAAACTGAAAGAAGCCAAGAGAGAGGTACGTCTGGCGAAAGCGCAAGCGGAAGAACAAATGGCTAGAAGGGTAAGAAGGGGTGACAAAAATTTCTTCAGGTATATTAGTGAAAGGAGAATGACTAAAAAGGGAATTGTGAGACTAAAAGATACTGCAAACCGCTATGTGGATAATGATGAAGAAAAGGCAAATTTGCTAAATAGATACTTTTGTTCTGTTTTTACTGAAGAAAATCCGGGAGAAGGACCACGATGGACTGGCAAAAGTTCATTTGAGAATGGAGTGGATATAGCACCATTCACGGAAGAGAGTGTGTATCAACAACTAGAAAAACTAAAGGTGGACAAAGCCATGGGACCGGATGGGATCCACCCCAGGATATTGAGGGAGCTCAGAGAGGCTCTGGCGGGTCCTCTTAAAGATTTGTTTAATAAATCCTTAGAAATGGGAGAGGTTCCGAGGGATTGGAGAAAGGCAGAGGTGGTCCCTCTTCACAAAAGTGGTGATAGGGAAGAAGCTGGAAACTACAGGCCGGTAAGCCTCACTTCGATTATTGGAAAAGTAATGGAAGCGATGCTGAAGGAAAGGATAGTGAATTTCCTGGAAGAAAATGAGTTGCAAGATCTGAGACAACATGGTTTTACCAAAGGGAAATTGTGCCAAATGAATCTCATTGAATTCTTTGATTGGGTGACCGGAGAATTGAACTGTGGACGTGCTATAGACGTAATCTACTTAGATTTCAGCAAGGCTTTTGACACGGTTCCCCACAGGAGGCTCTTAAATAAACTGGATGGGCTGAAGATAGGACCCAAAGTGGTGAACTGGATTAGGAACTGGTTGACGGACAGGCGCCAGAGGGTGGTGGTGAATGGAGTTCGCTCGGAGGAGGGAAAGGTGAGTAGTGGAGTGCCTCAGGGATCGGTGCTGGGGCCGATTCTGTTCAATATATTTGTGAGTGACATTGCCGAAGGGTTAGAAGGTAAAGTTTGCCTATTTGCGGATGATACTAAGATTTGTAACACAGTGGACACCCCGGAGGGAGTGGAAAACATGAAAAAGGATCTGAAAAAGCTAGAAGAATGGTCTAAGGTTTGGCAATTAAAATTCAATGCGAAGAAATGCAAAGTGATGCACTTAGGGAGTAGAAATCCAAGAGAGGCGTATGTGTTAGTCGGTGAGAGTCTGCTAGGTACGGATGGGGAGAGGGATCTTGGGGTGATAGTATCTGAGGATCTGAAGGCGATGAAACAGTGTGACAAGGCGGTGGCCGTAGCTAGAAGCTTACTAGGCTGTATAGAGAGAGGTGTGACCAGCAGAAGAAAAGAGGTGTTGATGCCCCTGTACAAGTCGTTGGTGAGGCCCCACCTGGAGTATTGTGTTCAGTTTTGGAGGCCGTATCTTGCTAAGGATGTAAAAAGAATTGAAGCGGTGCAAAGAAAAGCTACAAGGATGGTATGGGATTTGCGTTACAAGACGTATGAGGACAGACCTGCGGACCTGTATACCCTGGAGGAAAGGAGGAACAGGGGTGATATGACACAGACGTTCAAATATTTGAAAGGTATTAATCCGCAAACGAACCTTTTCCGGAGATGGGAAGGCGGTAGAACGAGAGGGCATGAAATGAGATTGAAGGGGGGCAGACTCAAGAAGAATGTCAGGAAGTATTTTTTCACGGAGAGGGTGGTGGATGCTTGGAATGCCCTCCCGCGGGAGATGGTGGAGATGAAAACGGTAACGGAATTCAAACATGCGTGGGATAAACATAAAGGAATCCTGTGCAGAAGAAAGGGATCCTCAGGAGCTTAGCCTAGAATGGGTGGCAGAGCTGGTGGTTGGGAGGCGGGGCTAGTGTGGGCAGACATATACGGTCTGTGCTGGAGCTGGTGGTTGGGAGGGGGGACTAGTGCTTGGCAGACTTATACGGTCTGTTCCGGGGCTGGTGGTTGGGCGGCGGGGATAGTGCTGGGCAGACTTATACGGTCTGTGCCAGAGCTGGTGGTTGGGAGGCGGGGTTGGTGGTTGAGAGGCGGGGATAGGGCTGGCCAGACTTATACAGTCTGTGCACTGAAGAGGACAGTACAAATTAAAAAAGTAGCACATATGAATTTATCTTCTTGGGCAGACTGGATGGACCGTGCAGGTCTTTTTCTGCCATCATCTACTATGTTACTATTTTCTTTTCCATGTTTTATTTTGTTTGATTTCTATTGATAACCTTTAAGAGTGGACTAACACAGCTACCACACCTCTCCACCCAGATTCTATAAATGTCACAAAGTTGTGCATCAAAATTGGGCATGATCCTGCATTGCATGCGCAACTCAGTTGGTTAACAAGCAACTAACAGTCATGGATGCTAACAATCTATTGTTGACGTCAATTTGCATCAATCAAGATTTGGCCACGCAACTTCCTGAATGTTATTCTATAACACAGGTCGTATAAATCCCATAGTACATAATCCAAAGGGGGCATGGCCATGGGAGGGGCATGGGCATTCTGAAAAGTTACACGCTGTGTTACAGAATTTAGCCCAACTCGTGCACCAAGATTTACACCAGGCTTAAGTCCTTGTGACCAAAGTTGGGCACAGGAATTGGAGCTCTGCGTGAATCGATACAGAACATTCATCATGGAGCACCCCTTATAGAATAGCACCGAGTGCTGATTTTTCCCTGCGCCTAAGTTTTGGCACCATTTAGTAAATCCAGCCCAGAATGACTGCAATATAGCCATCAGAGAGCCTTGATGAAACGTAGGCAGCCACTGACAAGGGGCCCTTGTGGGAGAAAAAACAGAGTGTAGATACAAATCACTAAGTTAAGGAAAATTTTATCTATCACTAGTTTTAGGGCTAAGAGCAAGTTTAACATATCACTTACCATAGAAGTGCTCAAAATAAGAATCTCAATGGAATAAGAAACAAGGCAAGGCAAAACAGAAAACCAGAGAAAACCTAGAATAGGAATCTGGCACAGGAGCAGAAACAGAGTGGAAACCAGAACAAGGCAAAAAGCAAGACAAGACACCTGGCAAGATTTAGGGCAGGAAATAAGAGCATCAACAGATACATGATCACAGAGACAGACACAATAGACTCCCAACTCTATGGGCTGGCACTAACACAGCCAATCAACACAAGATACACTGAACAGAGAAACACTTACACTTAAGCCCTAATGCACAAAGGCATCCATAAAATGCGAGTCCCTCGTAAAAATTTAGCGAATCACTAACAGTCAACAATGCAGGGGCGTAGCCAGACATCAGATTTTGGGTGGGCCTAGGCAAGAAGTGGGTGGGCACCAAATGTTCTCCCCCACCACCACCAAAATACATCTCAGCTGGCAGGAAAATGCTTCTTTCCACCTTGGCAGTCTGCAGCAGGCATGCGCTGAAAACTGAACATGCACAGGTGCCAGTATTGTGGAGAATAGTGTTTTCATTATCATCAGGGGAAAGTCTTCAGCTGGTAGAGCTTGGGATCACCACCAGCTACCGCTAAACATGTGCTGCTGTTGGGTGAGCCTGAGCCCTAAGTGGATGGGCCCTGGCCCACCCAGGCCCACCTGTCACTACGCCACTGCAGCAATGTACAAAGGAGATCGCATGCAAAGGAGCTGCACAGATCCCCTTTGTGCATCATTGCTGTTTGTGAGTCCGAGCTCTCAAATGGATTTGACACTGCTAGTTATTAAATTAAATTGGGTGCACACCCAAATTTGCATGTGTAATTTTTAGCATCTTTTATAGAATTCAGGGGCTAGTGAACAGCATCCCAGTGCCTTACTTTAGCAACTTGTACTGAATTCCCCTTGAATAGGTACTCCTAAATAACAGCAGTGAGAATACATGTGTTAGAGTGCACAAGCACTACACAGCCTTTTTTTTTAAAAATATTGACAAATTAGTTCCCTGATGGTTGATAACAAATCATTTGTAGATGTAGAGAGTCAATGTTCAAAGCAATTTAACCAGGCAGATTAAATTGCTTGAGGCCAGCTAACCATTGATATTCAAGGGCACTTACTACTACTACTACTTAGCATTTCTATAGCGCTACTAGGGTTACGCAGCGCTGTACAAGTTAAAACATGGGGAAGGACAGTCCCTGCTCAAGAGAGCTTACAATCTAAAGGTAACAAACTATGTAGTCAGTGTAGTCAGTGTATCGTGAATGGGGAAGGTGGTTAGGCGCCAAAGGCAAGGGAGAAGAGATGGGTTTTGAGTAAGGACTTAAAGATGGGTAGGGAGGGCGCATGGCGTATGGGCTCGGGGAGTCTGTTCCAGGCATAAGGTGATGCGAGGCAGAAGGGACGGAGTCTGGAGTTAGCGGTGGTGGAGAAGGGTACAGATAGGAGTGATTTGTCCTGAGAGCGGAGGTTACGGGTGGGGACATAGGGGGAGAGGAGGGTAGAGAGGTAATGGGGGGCTGCAGATTGAGTGCATTTGAAGGTCATTATGAGAAGCTTGAACTGAATACGGTAGTGAATCGGGAGCCAGTGAAGCGACTTGAGGAGAGGGGTGATATGAGAGTATCGGTTCACGTGCAGCGGAATTTTGGACAGATTGAAGGGGGGATATGTGGCTAAGCGGGAGACCAGCAAGGAGAAGGTTGCAATAGTCAAGACGAGAGGTAACGAGTGAGTGGACGAGGGTTCGGGTGGTCTGTTCAGACTGCATACCCCCTGATTCTATGTAGCACGCCTAGCATTCCGTGCTGATCCAAGCGTATTCTATAACAACACATGTAACTTAATTGGCTTAACAAGTCAATCAGCATTGTTAACAGCACTTAACAAGCAATAATAAGCACTAATTGGTAATAATTAGAATTTATGCACACAACTCCCTAAGCGTATTCTGTAGCGCACTGTGCCTACATTTTAATGCACATAGGTAAAAAGGGGTGTGGTTATGGGTGGAGAAATGGGCATTTCATGGACATTCCAAAATTTAAGCGCACTGTTATAAAGCATGGCCCTCGGCGCCTAAATCTACATGCCAGGATTTACACCATGTTTTCATTGATGCAAATGGATTCATGTAGTTTTAGGCACTAGGATATCGACTAAGCATATTATATATACCACGCCTATATCTAGGTGCTGCTTATAGGATACGCTTAGGCAGAAATGTTTTCCACGCGGATTTTTTAAGCACCATATATAGAATCTGGCCCATAGTGCCACTGAATATCAGCCCTGAGCCATGGGTAGTGCTGGAGCAGTCTGGGGGCAGTTTCTGGACAGAGCCCAATACTTTTGTTCATAAAAGAGGAGTGAGATTTGGGTGTAATTGTCTGTGATGATCTTAAGATGGCCAAACAGGCAGAAAAGGTGATGGCTAAAGCTAGAAGGATTCTTGGGTGCATATGGAGAGGAATGGCCAGCAGATAAAAGGAAGTGAACTCTCTGTATAAAATCCCTGACGAGACCTCATTTAGAGTACTGTGTACAGTTCTGGAGACTGCACCTTCAAAAAGAAATAAACAGGATGGAGCCGGTCCAGAGGGCAGCTACTGAAATGGTCAATGGTCTTTGTCCTTTGCAGAATACTAGCTTTGCACTGATTTTCCCGGGACCTAACTTTGGGCACCATTTACTGAATTCCACCCTATATGAATTTTATAGGATGTAAATAAAAATGAAATCAATGGACTTGAAATTGAAAATTTGTTGGGAAAAAGCAAGACCACAACTTCCTAGACACAGAGGGGCTAAACCCAGCAGTGACTCAATCTGCTCTACATGATGTGGACCTATCTGGTCATTTTTCAGAAATGTAATATTTTGTCTAACAAGTCATCTGAAACTGAAATTTGATTCACTCCTAGGTTTTACAGAAATGATACATGAATATAGCAGGATAATGATTTTTCCTGCTGAATTAATTAAGCAGCATTATGAGATGTAACAATGTTGGCATCCCCTCAGGTAGTTTGTGGATGCTGAGCAAGATCAAGGACCCAAAAGTGAAGGCCTTATTGTTTCCATCATCACCAGTGTCAGACAACCTGTTCCAAAGATGCCACTGCCATTGTACACATGAATACAAAATTATACTAAATAACCAATGGGTTTAAATTATCAGACAAAGCCACTGAAAATATGGATTATCGTGAAGAAGGGCATGGAGTGTCTCCTATTTACAACAAAGAGGGCACTTTACAGAGCCATGACCATGGATAAAATAGTACTCATATGCTTTCATCTGCTGTAAGTGAGTGCCCAACTCCCATGACAAAACACTATTTCTGTTTCCTCTGTACTCTGCAAGACACTGTTGTGCAGTTCCTGCTTCCTGTGTTTGGTTCACTCTTGCAGTATCTGTCCAGTACCTAGAAGACTCTCTTTAGGTATGGCTTCCAAGTCTTGTTTGGTTGCTGTAATTGTAACATAAAACAGCTCTGCCCCACTTGTAGGCTGTTTCAGTTAATTTTGGGTTTATCATTTCTTTTAACAGACACTTTTCATAGTCCTTTCCTGACTGGCAGTGTCTCCTGTTACTCTACAGCCAATACTGTCCTATAAGCTCACAGTCTTTTCTGCAGCCTTTATTGAATTGCACCCCTCCTGTGCTTCAGCGTAAGATGAATTTCTGAGTACTCGTGATCACGCTCAGTACCCAGATTCACCTCACTGAGGACGGCGGAGTGTACAAGTCACTAACCTCACCTCTCACTCTCGAAGAATGAGAGGGGAAAATAAACTAAGTTAGGATTTGTCCTGCTTCTGGTCATGGGAGGGGCGAGGATTCGTAGTACACTGGCCCCCCTGATATGCCAGGACACCAACTGGGTACCCTAGAGGTCAGTGCAGTGGACTTCAGAAAAAGCTCCCACATGCATAGCTCCCTTACCACGGGTGCTGAGCACCCAACCCCCCTCCCCCAAAACCCACAAATGTACAACACTACCATAGCTCTTAGGGGTGAAGGGGGCACCTACATGTGGGTACAGTGGGTTTTGGAGGCCTCCCATTTACCAGCACAAGTGTTACAGGTAGGGGGGGATGGGCCTGGATCCTCATGCCTGAAGTGCACTGCGGTACCCACTAAAAGTGCTCCAGGGACCTGCATACACGCAGGCCTCTAGGACTTGTTGCTGCTGTATAACTTTGGCACACCAGTTGACACCTGAATACTAATCTCTCCGAAAACGTCCTTTATTGGAATAAGCACGTTTACTCATAGTTAACTGCAGATCAGAGGTCGTGCCCCACTGGCAACAAGTCTCCCTGGTACTGAGATGAGCAGTAGGTCAGAGCTGGAAGAATGCTGTACAATGCCCTCTTTCAGCAACATTCAAGGTAAGAACTAGGTTCTGTAACGTGGCTAACATATGAAAGGGATCTAAAACTGGCTTACAAAAATGGCCACTACCTCATGGACTACCGGAAAGAAAACAAGGCACACTCTGACCCAGTAAGCAGGGGGAAAAGCACCATGGGAGTACAGCCTACCAACTACCAACATCGTGAGCATTTACCACAAGCTAGTGGAATCACGGAGCCCAATACCCTACACCCACCACAATGCATTGCTGATGTGACTCTGCAGTGCGCATAACAGAAAAGGTGTCACAGTCACCCGAGAGCCACATCAGAACCAGGGAAAGGCTGTCAGAGGATAGAACACATTCTGCTGTCATGGAGGTGGGTACAGCATTTGAGGCTGACATAGAGGCTGGAAAACAAAGTTTATAAAGTGGGTTTTTGTTTTGGTGGGAGGGGATTAGTGACCACTGGAGGAGTCCGGGGAGGTCATCCCCGATTTCCTCCGGTGGTCATCTGGGCAGTTGGGGCACTTTTTTGGGACTTGTTTGTGAAAAAAAAGGGGTCCAAAAAAAGTGACCCAAAATCGTGCTAAAAACGCCTTTTTTTCCGATTATCAGCTAAAGATGCCCATCTCTCCTCAGCCGATAACCACGCCTCATTCCCACCTTCACCACGCCTCCGACACGCCCCCGTCAACTTTACCCGTTTCCGCGATGGATTGCAGTTGGAAACGCCCAAAATTGGCTTTCGATTATACCGATTTGGGCGCCCATGGGAGAAAGACACCCATCTCCCGATTTGGATCGAAATATAGGCGTCTTTCACTTTTGATTATGAGCTGGATAGGTTACTACTAGGCATCTAAAAAGTGGCATAAAGCAGCATTTGGACGTTTTTCTCACAATACTTTCTGAATTGGTATTTTCAAAACCTATTTTTCAGGTATTTTTCTATGCTGTTTGTCTGCAGTTCATCCAAATTTCAAGGGGATGTGTCATGGACGTGTTAATGGTGGGATTTGGGTGTTCCTAAGACTTGGACATTTTTGAGCCAAAATGGAACAAAACAAAACCATCCAGGACTAAAACTAATATTTTGAGCTGGACCTGTTTTTATAAGGAATAAGTCAGAAAAGGTGCCCAAAATGACCAGATGATCACTGGAGAGAATTAGGGATGACCTCTCCTTACTTCCCCAGTGGTCACTGACCTCCTTCCACCTCCCAAAAATCTGAATGAAAGCATTACTTGCCAGCCTTAGATGTTATACTCAGGTCCACTAGAGCAGCATGCAGGTCCCTGGAATAGTCTAGTGGTGAGTGCAGTGCACTGCAGACAGGTGTACCTAGGCCCATACCTCTTCCTACCTGTTACACTTGTGGTGGAAACTGTGAGCCCTCCAAAACTCATCATCAACCCAAAATACCCATATATAGGTGCCCCCTTCACCCATAAGGGCTATTGTAGTGGTGTACAGTTGGGGGGGGGGGGTAGTAGGTTTTGGGGGCCCAGCAGACAAAATAAGGGAGCAATGGTGAAATGGAGCATTTATTTTAAGTCCACTGCAGAGAGAGATCCATTCACCATTGAAAATCTTCTTCTCTTCTCCCTTCTTTCTTTCTCATTCCTAGCACTGGCATTCTTCTGGGTCAGGTGACACATATGGACCAATCACAAACTGTGTATTTCCATCCAGCACAAACGGCCATATCAATGAGGCCTTATCAGTCAGAAGTCTGATGGTAGGAAATGCTTACAGATCTACTGGAGACTCTGAGGCATATTTTCAAAGCACTTTGGGAGGCTAAGTTCCATAGGTTTCTATGGAACTTTGGGAGGCTAAGTGCTTTGAAAATGAGCCTCATTATGTCTCTGTAAGGCATGCTCTTACACACCTTCCCAGGAGATAACTTGAAGGCTAGTGCACATACACATGTCCTTGATGAAGTCACTAGTACAGCTATGCCAAGAAGTAGTTTTCCTTTGTAGAAAGCTGATAGTGTATTCAGGCCTCCAGCTGCAGCATTCATATTTGGTTCAGACAAAGATGGTTCAGGCCTAACCAGCAAAGGTGAGACAGCAGGAAAAGATCCCTACAGCTTATAAACTCAGCACCTGACAGTATTTATATTTGGATTACATATTTAGTACATTTGATACTATCAAAAAGCTTTATTACTTCTGATATGGGAAACATTATTTTAACTCCCATTCCAAAAACTGTGACTTGCTGACCTGTCAAAACCAAGTATGTGTAGGCCCATAGCAAACATACCTTTGATCACAAAATTGGTTGACACTATTATGTGTACACAACTTTTTTTTAGGTTAATTTCAAATATTACATCAATCCCAATTTAGATTTAGAAACTTGCACAGTACAGAAACATTGCTGTTGGCAGTGGTTTCAAGAATTAAAGAATCTCTAACAAAAGGCCAGCAAACTATTCCCTTGCAATTTGACATCTCTGCTGCCTTCAATACAGTAAATCATGATATTTTATTATATAAGTTGAGTGCTATTGGTGTATCAAGTTTAGTATTAGATTGGTTTAGAAAATGTTTGACAGAATGATCTTATGTAGTGAAGAAATCAGGTCAACTTTCACACTCTTAGAGACCTCCCTCTGGAGTATCACAGGGTTCCCCATTGTCTCCTCTGCTTTATAATGTTTTTAATGAGTTTTTTTGGTTTCTAACAAGATACCGCATTATTTTGTTATGCTAATGATATCTTTTTGCTTATTACTGCCACTCATCAAAACAGTAGCTTGATTTCCTCTAAAAAATGTGATTCAATTTAATTCTATTGAAATGATTGGGCCAAATCTCATAGACTTAAACTGAATGCTTTAAAAACAAACATTCTCTGGTTAAAAAAAAAAAAAGAACAATTGATACCTGTTTGCTTCATATTAAGGTCCGGTGAGATCATACCAATTCAACAATCTGCTAAGATACTGGGTGTAGTGCTAGATTCTTCACTAACATTTGACAAACAGATTCAGAATCTATTCAAAAAGATTTTTCACATTGCATAAGTTGAGAGCAATATGAACCCTATTTTATGAGGAAAGTTTTGCTAGATTCACATAGCAATTAATCTTATCACAGTTAAATTACTGTAATGCTATTTATACAGGTTTAATGAGTAAACATTATGAAAGGTTGCAGCTATTGAAGAACACCTCAGCTAGAATGATTTTTAATCAATCATGGGTTATGCACATGACTCCCTTGCTGACAGCTCTTCACTGGTTACTCATAGGCACGCAAATAGAATTTAAACTAGATTGTCATATATTTAAAAACATGCCATGTTAAAAAGTGTCTCCTTCCCAACTGAGAAGGGAAATATAATTTTAACTTCTGTTCCTAAAAATTCTTTAGATAAATTGAATGAAACATCCAATTACAGACCAGTGGCTTCAATACCCCTGTTCGTGAAGGTAATGGAGGGCTGAATAGGAAAACAAATGGAATACATATAACACATCTCCTTACTTTATTACACACAATCTAGATTTAGATGGTTCTCATTACATTAATATCTAAAATCAGATGAATCTTAAACATGGGTAGGAAGCTTACCTTACTACAATTCGACATGTCCAGTGTATTTGATGTGGTAGATTACAACATCTTATCTTCTATTTTTGATGCAATGGGCATCTGCAGAGATGTTCATAAGTGGTTCATGGGGTTCCTCAAATCCAGAACATACAAAGTAAAAATGGGAGGATCCACCTCTCCAGCCTGGTGCCCAGGGATCTCCAATATCTCTTATTCTCTTTAACATCATGATGGAACCCCTAGGTCACCTCCTAGAAACTAAAGGTTTGCAGTCTTTTACATACGCCGATGATGTGACTATTTATCTTCCCTTTGACACTCAAATTCAGGATATCCTCTCCTCTCTAACATTCAATCAATCTTAGATCTCACGGAGAATTGGGCAACATCTTTCCATCTAAAATTAAACAGGGAGAAAACTAAATTTCTCAGAATTTCTAGTCCTAACAACTTCCACAATCAGATGAACTATCCATTGGAACATAATTTGAGAATTCTTGGGATCATCATCGACCAATTCTTATCATGTGACGATCAAGTTAATTCTGTAGGGACCAAAACTCTTAGAAATTTATGGAAGCTGAAAAAAAATCAGATCTTTCTTCCTATTTTCTACTTTTTGTTCCCTTGTACAAACATTAGTCATTTCACGATTGGATTACTGCAACTCAGTCAATTTAGGGAATAAGGAATCCCTCATCAAAAAACTTCAAACTACTGCTGCTAGACTCGTATGCAATGCTTTGAAATTTGACAGGGCATCCCCACTATCATCTTAATTACATTGGCTACCAATCAAAGCCAGAATCATCTTTAAAACATGTATATTCATCTACAAAATTATCTATGGCATGAACCTAGAATACACGCTAAAGCTGATAGCTTTACCTACCTTCAGTACGTCTACTAGACCAAAAAAACTCTCTCATACTGTATTTTCCTAGCTATAAAAACATCAGATATAAATCCATATTGAACAGAGATTTCTCACATTCAAAGCATGAGAACTCCATCCCTAGTGAGATAAAAAGGATTACCAACTATCTAATTTTTCGCAAATTTCTCAAGGCATTCCTTTTCAACAAATTTTTGTATTGTTAGACAATGAACTAATCAGCAAATGTAATGATATCTTTGTTTGCTGTTTTCAAAATTTCACGGTTTATGTTTTCTTCATACTTATAAAAATATGTTGTATGCATTTCTAGACTTAATTATTGTGAGCCACAAAGAACTGAATAATTAACATTCACATTATGTGGAATATAAGCACCAATAAATAAAAGCAGGTGTACGTATATGTGGATATTTTTTCCTTAAGTGGTTTTTCCAAGTGAAAATATGCACTTACTTTCACGTTAAAATCCCACAGCTAAAACTACCCACAAACTTTGCAACAATGCAGGCAGTATGAAAATTGCTCTATTTCTAGATTACTGTTGCTTTTCTAAGCTCTTCACTGTGGTTAATCAACTTGCTCCCTTCCTAGTTATACAAACTGCCCGCTGGTAAGAAGTCATTGCATGAAAATACTGAGAGAATTTTTCGGGAGCTGACAACATCTGAGGTCATTATCTGATGGCATCAATTCATCAATGAGCCTACACTTATAATATGGTTTGAATGTGAAAAATGTGGTTTTAAACCAATGTACTAGGCATCCATACTGTAACCTGGAAAACATAGACCAACATAAGCAATTGGAAACTTGCAAAATGGCTCTTATTCTTTTTTTTTTTAAATTTTTAATTTTAGCATTTTCTTTTACAAGTTGCACTTATAAACCAGAAACGTAGCAGGTAATACATTGCATATTAATTAAACAAAAGAAAAAACAGTAATAACTTTCATATGCCTTCTTGGACCACAATCAAGTAGTGGGGGACAAGAGATTCATATGAGGAGTATCTTAAGGAAACATAAAGAAAAAAAAACAGTAAATAGCCTGGCCTTAACCCGACATTTTAATTCACCGTCATTAATATACAGTCTATTTGGTGATCTTCTTAGCTTCTATAAATGTCTGTAAGTGACTTGGATCATAAAACACATATTTATTACCCTGATATTTCACACAACATTTGCAAGGGTAAGCTAGTA
The DNA here is from genome assembly GCF_901765095.1 of Microcaecilia unicolor. NCBI lineage: Eukaryota > Metazoa > Chordata > Amphibia > Gymnophiona > Siphonopidae > Microcaecilia > Microcaecilia unicolor. Next base: position 306,231,599 of record NC_044035.1, on the reverse strand, counting down.
GAAATGAGGCTCCCATAACCCTAACTTCCTCCCTGAAAACCAAAAACTCTTTGCGTCGTTCTTGAGTAGTCTTTGTAACATCTGGGAATATCCAAATCTTTTGACCACAAAAAGTTTTTAAAGAATTCTTAAAATATAATTTCATCAAGGAATTTAGATCTTGTTCAAAGACAAAAGAAACATGTAAAGTTTGACGTTCCTTAATCTGTGATAAAGAATCTTCAAGCAATTCTGAAATATTCAATGTGTCCATATCTAGGTTCTGGTTTTGAGGAATTCTATCTCCAGTGGTTTTTGGTAAAGGAAGATAATATATTTTATTGACCAGAGGGATTGCAGCTTGCGGGTATTGAAGAATTTCAAGAAAATATTTTTTAAATAGATCAAACGCTGATATCCCTCTGGCCAGTGGAAAATTCAACAATCTCAAATTCAGACGCCTATTGAAATTTTCAATCTGTTCTATTTTATGAGAAATCGTGATTTTATCCTTGATCAATGTCTCCGTAGTAATTTTCAATGCTTGATGGTCAGCCTGAATTTGAGTTACTCGGGTCAACATATCTTGCTTAACTTCTTCGAGGGCTAGGGTCAGAGAGTCTATTTTGTTAACCAGCATTGTTGTTTCTTGTGCAGCTTTTATAGTAGTAAGTGTTAAATTTGGTAATACTACCCAAATAGACTGCAAAGTTACCTCCCTGGGAGCTTCTGCTTCCATGTTCGTCACTTCTGCATCCTGAGGTGAGGAGCTGCCGCTCAAGGCTAAACCACTACCGACTTCCGGTGCTGATAGCCATTGTAACTCATCTCGAAGAGCCGCAGGGCAGGGTGGTAAGACGGAATCCGGTGGAGATAATGATGTTTCATTCCCAGGTGAGGTTGTCACTCCTCCGACAGCCGACACAGCGGGGCTCAACAGTCAGGTATTTGTCTGAGAGTTAGAAATGTAGCGAAGGATCGTCTGTTGGACTGGAGAAGAGGTTCTCGCCGGCGGCAGCACGGCTTTCACCACTCCCTTCCTCTTGGTATGTGGCATGTTTCTCGAAGAAAAACTCAATTTTGCAAAACAAAGGCTCTAGTCCTCACTACCCGCTCGCACGCACTCCTACTCAGGTCGCCATCTTAACTCCGCCCCCAAAGTGGCTCTTATTCTATTGTCAGGAACGTCTGTCTGCCAGGAAACAGGCTTAAGTAAAAAATCATGCAATTAGCAGATTTGTTACATTCAAAATTTTGTAAGCTGCAGCAACACAAGGAAAGGGTGGAGAAGGAATAATTATCCTAAATAAGCTGGCTTTATAATAGAAATATGAGCAGCTGGAGACAGGAAAGTTGGCATCCTTCTTGTTTCACTCTGATAGTGTACGGTACACTTCAAGTCTCTGCACACTAACTGTCACTGTCGCTGTTCTGTTTCTTTTGCCAAGCTTTTTCTTTCTGCTCCTTTGTGCTCAATATGCTTCCACCCTTTATTTCATGAAAGGCTGGAAGGTTTGATGATACTTTGTGAGCCCTTTTCAACAGAGCATTCTGAAGGAAGCTGGAGGCACTTCTGATTAGTCTTCCTGATATCTTTTATCACTCCTCAGAGGAAAGAGCACTAGCAGAACAAACTCTTTGATCATGGCAAAAGTAGGAGCGATAAAAATCCTATGAAGATTCACTAAGTTGAAAGTGAAAAAGACACTAACATCATATGTGTCAGAGAAAAAAGCGGTCAAATTTGCTTGTATGTATTTAAAAATGGTTTAACATGCAAATTCAATCAAACATCAGGGATTCTTTCAAAGCTGGTATTAGCTACAAACTAACAAAATTTGTGAATGAACTATACATGCAATAGTAAATATAAATTGTAAAAGGGAGGAAAAGATCTCACAATTTGTCTGCAGACATATCAATTTATAGTTTCAACAGACTCTCTTATAATCACTGGCCAAAAACCTCCTGTCAAAATTTTATCAATGCAAAATCCTTTTCATTATTTTTATCTTTTATCAAAACAGTCTCTGAAAAAATCAATTTGAAGAATATGTTCATAAGCACTTATCTAGTCAAATCCCGACGGGGGTTCCTGTTTCCCTATAACTTAATCAGGGGCCTTTCTGTGCCCAGAACTATCTTATTATTGTTGCAGTGAGCTCTGCTCCCTCCCTCCTCCAGTGGGCACTGGGTGGGATAAACTACCATATAAAGGAAAAACTCCTTTCTAGGGTAGTTAAGGGAAGGGCAGGGCTTCACCATTTTGAGGAGGCACCCGCAGGAGGAGGGTGGGAGTGCTAGTCCCTCCTACTTTAAGGTATGAGGGGGTTTGGGAACAGGCCCACTGCTAGACCACCAGGCTAGCCCATGGGGGGTCCTGGTAAGGGTCCCACTGGACTACCAGCTGTATGTTCAGTGGGTGGGGGGAGTTATACCTTTGGGGGGGGATAAGGGGTCTGGGGGTCCACTAGACCTCCAAGCCCTTGTGTTTGGGGGTGGGGGGCTTGGAAGCCCTGCAAAGCATGCAAATGTATGATAAACAGGGTCTCCCCATTCCCCCCTCCCCCAGTGTCCTGGCAAACTCTAATGCCAGCTTTGAGCTGGTGTAGGGTTTGCCTTGGGAGCAGCACCCTTGTTTGGCATGCTGCCTGCTGAACATTGGGGAGGAATACTGATGACCCTGTTTAGCATGCATTTGCATGCTCATGTTCAGAGCCAGCGAGCTCATTATTTCACGCACTTGCTGGCTCTGAACATTCAGCGGTAGCAAATGTGGGTGCTAGTGCACTGCTAATGACCTCTAGTGCCCATATTTTCTTCTGAGCATTGGGGCATTTGTGTAGAAATCTTGCATTGATTTGATAGGTTAGATTTGCAAAAAGCCACTAATTGGTGGAGTTAACCAGTTAATTTTAACTGGTTGTCTTTGTCCAGATATTCAACTACAGCTAATTGGCTACAGTTGTCACAGAATTAGCTAGCCAATGTGGAAAGTCTACAGTTTAATGTACAAGTTTGATCTTCCTCTCATTGGGTTGAAAGAGGATGTTATAGAGGTAGTGTTCATAACTTCAGGAGAAAGGAGTCATGATGATTACCCAGATGATAGCTAATAGCCAGGTGCAGAGCACATGAATGCAGGGTTCTGGTAGAAGCCTGGCTGCATGGCCCCTGGTGCAAGAATAATGCTGCAATCACTGAACTAGACACATCAGGGACTAAAAAATGGGGAAATATCTTGGGGGGATTGATCTTAATGAAGGGACAGGGTACCAGGATCTCAGGGTCCAATTGAGCTGGAGACCTAAAGGAGGAGGAAACTTAGGTAAAAGAAAACAATTGTGGCTGAATATTCAGTTGAATCCAACTGCAAAATATGTATGTGATTGGGATTAAGAGAGTTTTATGTACTTCAGCAGACAAATTTAGTTGGTTAAACAGGGGTGTAGGCAGAAGTCCATTCTGGGGGGGAGGGGGCAACATACTTCCTCCCATCTCGTCTCAACCCTCCCCAGCAGTACTAAATCCATGGTGGCAGGAATGTCCAAGCCTCGTGAGCAGAAGCGGTCTGCTGGCTGAGCCCCCTCCTGTGCTGTCTGAGCAACAAACAAGTTGGTGGCACCTGGGTGCCACAATTTTGCAGGGGCCTGAGCCCAAAATGAGGGGTCCAGACCCCCGAAGCCCCCCTTTGGCTACACCACTGGTGCTGAATGCCATGCAAACTGACTAAATTTGAAAAACGTGCCCTCAGGATACTCCCCAGCCTGGCCCCTGTTTTAACCAGCTAAATCTGTGTGTAAAGCCACACTAGGGAAATGGAATTTTTAACTGGTTAGATTTATGTGGTTAAAAGCCAGTTTTAATCTCATCAATCTTTTGAATATCAATCCCAATATACTGTACATTTACCCCCTCAACCTAGAACAGGTCACCTAAATGTAAGCTCTATTTTCACGCTTAAAGTTATAGAATACTGACATTCATACAGATAATGTGCCTAACCCCTATTCTATGATTATGAGCTAAAATGGCTCCAGCACGTAATTGCTAGAGAGTTGTATACAGGTAATGGGCATAGACATGTCATAGGCATGGCTGATATTTATGCAAGCTACATATAGAACACTATTAATTAAGCACACCAATTTACCACTGCCATAGACCTGGCATAAACATGTATGCCTGCATAGGCATCAATGCCAGTGTATGCTAGAATTCCATAAGAACGCTTACGTTCATATGTGTTCTTATAGAACAGCGGTTCTCAACCTCTCTTCTGTTGTAACACACCTGCAGACAATTTTCATTTGTGTGACACACTGAACACTAAAATTCACAGCTGAACCAAAAAAAAAAAAACTTCATTGTTGATACTAAGTTTACTGTGAATTTACCTATCATTCAATCCCATATCAAAAAACTGGATGCAACACATCAGCCCCAAATTTCTCACTTGTCATATGAAACAGATATATATATTCAAATTCTGGTGTCATCTCAGTAACAGCAACACAAAATCCCTTCACTACCAGACACCTTGAAGCAGCACCAACCCTACAACTATGCAGTTCAGAAACAGAAATTTCCAGTTGGGGCTGATAGCAGCAGTTATCATTGGGTGTAGTGGGGAAGCAGGAAGGACCAGTTATGGGATTTCAAGAACCTGACATTTAGGATCTCTGGTCTCACCAGCTTGCAGGCATAGATGGCTTCTAAGGAAAGCACAGGCTTACTGTTTACAATACGTCAAATTTATGGTTACACATTTCCCAACTCTTGGCGATGCACCAGTGTATCTTGAGAACCATTGTTATAAAAAAAAAAAAAAAAGTTCACTGCTCATGCAAATATGGTACCTAAATGTTGGTGCCCTGTTATAGAATTGCCTCCTTAAGGTCTGATTCACTACAACTTTTATTTTATTCTGTCTAAGAAATAATAATAATAATAAATGCTTAGGGTCCCTTTTACTAAGTTGCAGAAGCTGTAACAGCTAATGAAAGGATGTGTTAACCTGACTTTGCAGCAAAAACATCATCAGCAATTGGTAAGTCACATGTTAATGGAGTTTTTAGTTTGGAGGTATTTTCCGGCAGAGAATGGGATGGAGTTCTCCCTGCAATTAATATACTGGAGTTACTGCTTGTTTACCGACTAATGTACTGTTAATGCAGAAGAACTTACTGCCTCTTAAATCGGAAGCGCATACCACCAAATTCAGTAAATGGTGCCTAAAGTTAGATGCCCAACTGCACAATCAGTTATAGAATAGGGTCAGTTACTTGCATAACATAATTAGTTAACTGGTGCTAAATTGGTACATAATTGGAGATAAGTACCAGCCATTGGCCGTAACGAGCACTACAGTTGATATGTTCTTATTCTGTAAACTAACCCCTGGATTTTAAATATGGCGACTGAAAATCTGTGTGGAAACCAAAACTTATTCTATAACAATGTGCAAAACTTAATTGGTTAACGAGCTAATCAGCGCTGTTAATTGGATGTTAACAAGAAAATATCAGCACTAATTGGTATTAATAGAGATTTATGTACAGCTGGTTAAGTGTATTCTATAATGTGATGCGCCTAAATTCTAAGTTGCATAGTTGAAAAGAGGGCATGGCCATGGGCGGGGCATGGATGTTTCTAAAATCTATGCACACTATTACAGAATACACCTGATCTGCACCTAATTTAGGCATCAGGATTTACATCAAGTAAAATGTGGCCTAAATGGACGCGACCAAATTTGTTTGCTTGGCAAGCCGCTCAGCACATTCTACATACCACATGGAAATTTAAGTCTATTCTATAAAATTTAGGCATAATATTTTTCCATGTGGGTTTTTCAAAGTGCCATATATAGAATCTAGCCTTAGACATTTTTCAGCCATAATGGAATAAAACAAAAATGTCCAGGACTAAAACGTAGACGTTTTGAGCTAGACCTGTTTTTAATACGAATAAGGCACAAAAAGGTGCCCCAAATGACCAGATGACCACTGGAGGAAATCAGGGATGACCTCCCCTTACTCCCCCAGTGGTCCCTAATCCCCTTCTCACCCCCAAAAATTGTGATTAAGAACATTACTTGCCAGCCTCAGATGTCATACTCAGATCCATTACAGCAGCATGCAGGTCCCTGGCGTAGTTTAGTATGTGCAGTGCACTTCAGACTGGTGGACCCAGGCTCCTACCTTCCCCTACCTGTTACACTTGTGAAGGAAACTGTGAGCCCTCCAAAACTCACCAGGAACCCACTGTACCCACATATAAGTGCCCTCTTCACCCGTAAGGGATATGATAGTGGTGTACAGTTGGGGGTAGTGGGTTTGGGGTGGGTTTTGGGGGGCTCAACACACATGGTAAGGGAGCAATGGTCAGATGTGTACCTGGGAGCAGTTTATGAAGTCCATTGGAGGCCCCTAGGGTGCCCTATTGCTGTCCTAGGATGTCAGGGGGACCAGTCTACTAAAAATGCAGGCTCCTCCTACATCCCAATGACTTGATTTTGTGCGTTTTGCACTTGGACTTTTTTTTTTTCGAAAATGGTCCCCTCACCAAAAAACGACCAAATCACAAAACGTCCAAAAACCAAAATGCCCATAGTATTTCTTTTTCGAAAATGACCTTCTTTCCTGTTCAGAATTTGGACGTTTTGTGTAAAACAAATTCAGATTTAGATGTTCTATCAAAAATGCCCCTCCACATGCACACCACAAAGTGCCTGTAAATAATTTCCAAAAAAATCTTTAAATTTTCACAATTTCACCATTACATTTGCTCATGCACTATTTAAAAGCCATTCTGTCTTGCTAGAGGTTCCTTTACTCTCTCTGAGGGCCATTTCTTCAAAGATCTCTGACACTTTAGGCACAATCCCCCAGATTCTATATATATGGTGCCTAAAAATCTGTGCGGAAATCGAAGCGGATTCTATAACAATGCGCATAACTGAGGGGGGTCTTTTACTAAGGTAAGCTAGCGCATGCTAAATGCTAGAAACACCACTGTATTCCTATGGACGTCTCTAGTGTTTAGCTCGCGCCTATTTTTAGCATACGCTAAAAACACTAGCACGCCTTAGTAAAAGACCCCCTTAATTGGTTAACTAGCTAATCAGCGTTATTAATTGGATGTTAAGCAATTAGCACCACTAATTGGCTTTGAGATTTATGCAGACAACTCGCTAAGGTTATTCTATAACGTGGTTTGCTTAATTCTAACCTGTATAATTGAAATGGGGGCATAGCCATGGGTGGGGTGTGCACGTTTCTAAAATCTATGCAAATTATTATAGAATACATCCAATCTAAGCCTAGTTTTGGAATTGGGAATTACACCAAGTAAAACATGGAGTAAATGGCCATGACTAAATTTGGTCATGTGGAGAGGCGCTCGGTGTATTCTATATACCACGCAGAAATTTAAGCCTATTCTATAAAATATAGGCATATTTTAGAGAATACACCTAGGTGGAATTTTTTTTTTGCGCAAAGTTTTCAGGTGCCATATATAGAATCTAGACCAATGTACTTAGCTGGTATTAACTTCCCCAGATGGGACTCTGCTACAGGTTTTCTTTATCCTTGAAGATCTTCAGAGACTGTCCTCTAGTCCCCTCCTGTTCTTTCAACACTTCTTTTTCTTTCTGCTTGGAAGGATGTGCTGATGGGCTGGTTCCCCATTCCAAGTTACCACCTGTGGCAAGTGCAGTAGCTTACATAATAGACTCACTTACTACTCCCCACTCCTTCTCTCTCCACGTACATCTAGCCAGAGACATTTTTCCCATAGTGCAATGGTGCAGTGACCAGAGAATCAAGACAAAGAAATTGAAACTGAGATTTTATATCAATTCCTATTCATCTCTGGACCCACTGTAATTTGCCAAGTCTAGCTGCATTTGAGAAGATTGTTATATCGACCTGTATCACAACCTGTTCCCTTGACCCTATTCAATCATTCTGGTAACCAAGAGCCTTTCTACAGGTGATTTACTGTCCTTGGAGACATGCTGTCATTAGACCAGTACTCAAGAAACCTTCCAGGACTCAAAAACCCATCAAATTACTGCCCCATCTATAACCTACAATTTCTCTCTAAATTAGCAGAAAAACATGTCTTTCAGCAACTACCCCAGGGGGTTGACTAGGCTAACACACTGCACCCTCATCAATCAGGGTCCTGGCCTGGACATTAAAGGGCAACCAAAACCAGTTTCTTCGGTTTTGGTCGAAACTGAATCTGTAGCTGAAGCAGACATGGGCAGCTAGGAGCCAGCAGGGCCTGCTCCTTGCATAGACTGAGTCACCACTCCCTTCCCTTCCATGCACAGAACAAGCCCCCTCTCTCCTTTCCTCCCTATGCATAGAATGAGCCCCCTTCCATGACTTACCCATAACCCCCACCCCCGGCCTACCATTCATCCCTGGAGGTCTAGTGGGTAGTTGGGGCAGGAGCAATGTCCAATCACTCCTGCCTATGTCCTCTCCAACACAAAAAATGGCTGCTGCAACTCTAGATTATAACTAGCACAGGCTAGAGATCATGGCAGCCATTTTGGCAGTGGAGAGGATATGGGCAAGAGTAATTGGGCATCGCTTCTGCTCCAACCACCTACTAGATCACCAAGGATGGGCAATAGGCCCAGGGAGGGAGGCCTATGGGTAGACCTGGGAGAGGGAGGAAGGGGGCTTGTTTTGTGCACAGGTGGGGAGGAGTGAAAGCAAGGGGAGCCAGCATTAAGTTTTGGTTCCGGCCAAAATTACATCATCATATTCAGACAAAACCAAAACAAGACTGAGCATGAATTTTGAGCCGGTTTCGGCACCAAAGCCTAAACCAAAATTCAGTTGGCCTCTACCAGACATAGTACAAAGACCATTATAACTGTCCTATTAAGTGAACTCCACTCTGCCCTTGATTTATGGTAAGATCGCACTGCTTGTTTCACTGCACCTAATGGTCGCTTTTGATCTCATAGACCATTCTTTTCTGTTTTCTGTTGTCCTGTCTGTCTGACATTGATATCTCTGGTACAGTCCTCCGATGGTTCTCCTCACATCAATGGGACCAGACATTTTTGGTTTCTCTCTCCACAGCATTATCATCTCTTTATAATCTTGACTGTGGTGTTCGAATTTGACAGAGTTTGATTTTGGCACTGCTCCTCTACAATATCTTCTTGAGCCCATTGACGACCCTGATTCATGAATTTGGAATAACAGCTTATTACTATGTGGATAACATTTTGTTCATTTACTAGACTGACTTCCTTCTACATGACATTTCAAAATTTCAAATAGGATTGAATTTGATCGCTTCATGATTATGGAAAAATCATCTACTCCATGATTAATAAAAACTGCAGTTGCCGATATTACTGGTCAGTCATGATCCAGTCTCACTTTAAGTACCTTGGAATAATATTGGATCAGGAATTGGCTATAGATCATCAGGCTGCAGCTCTTGTTGAAACATCCTTTTTCATATTGAGGCAATTCTGCATGGTTTGGTGTTTTCTCAATGAAGGATCACAAATTACTTTAGTGTACGCACTTTTGCTCTCTCACCTGGATTATTGTTAACACCATTTACTCTGGTCTCCTTCACTGTATTCAGAATATTGGCACATGCCACAAGGTTTGACCACGTCACTCTACTCTTTATCTGATACAAGATTCTTAAGTCTCACTCACAAGATCTTACACTCATGTACCTACTTCTCTTCAGCTACTACCCTCATGCTTGCACTAGGGTACTGCATTCCCTTAACAATTGTTGCCTGCACATTCCATCAATCTCAAATGCAAAATGGGAGTCTACTAGACAAAAGAGTACTTTATTGCATGACTCCATCACTCTGGAACTCTCTCCCAGCCCCCCTCTGACTGGAACTTTCATTTCCAAAACTCAAGATTACGTTAAATATGTATTTATTTTTGGTAGCTTTCAGTGAGAGTCTCAGGAGCATCGTGCCTGGCTTATCCTTCAATCCCTGCCTCTCTGCCTGGTTGAATGATGTTTTCTATTGCTAATAATATTGATACATTCAATTCTTTTTGTGTGTGTCAGTACTAAAGCCATTTCTCATCTCTTATTTCCTTTTTCCTATCTAATTTATGGAGTTCCTTTCACTTTCCGAATTAAATTGTTAACCGTCCTATGTCCTCAAGAAAGGTGGTATAGCAAGTTTAATAACACATAACTATAAACCATAAGCAGTTAGCATGAGATTTTTTATCGCGCTGTTTTAGAACGTGGTAACCATTAGATTGTGCTACCATGCACTAAAACCCACATTTAAAGTTTAGCAAAGGGCATCTAGTTTTATCTTCTGATGTACGTTTCCCCAATGTGGCCATGCCACATGAACTTTATCTTATCATAACATCACTTTGTATTTGTTCTCACCGGAGTCTGCAATCGCCTCTCCGGTACTATGTAAGCCACATTGAGCCTACAAATAGATGGGAAAATGTGGGATACAAATGTAACAAATAAATAAATAAATTATTATGCTGTATTACTCTGTTACATTGCTTTTATATTGTAAACTGCTTTGGTCCTTTTGTTGGGAGTGGGGGGGGGGGGGGGGGGGGGGGGGAGGTTTCCAGCATTGCATATGCCTGGTTAAAGTTTATTGGTTAATTTATTCAGCTAAATTTAAACCAGGTAGTTTTCACATATAGATTTAACTAAATAACTTTAATTGAAAAGCACAATTTGCATCCCTTGCCAGCAGTACAATGTAATGTGTGTCCATTATATGTGAAATATCACTCAAATTTGGAATTAATCAGCTGATATGCCATATCATGCAGAGGGAGTTCATTAATGCAGGACACAAAAAACTGTGTATACAGATATCTTAACAGGTAAGTTTGCTGGGTTCCTGAGCACATTTTCACGTGAAAGTTTCCTAATTAGTTTATTTGCAAGAATAGCAAGCAAGCTTTCACACAAAATGAGTCCACTATCTCACAGGAAATCATTGACATCAAAATAAACAGCCAGGGAAGAACAACCACATTTAAACAGAGAAGTAAAGCAAACCACCTTGATTTGAAAAGATAGGAAGCAACAAACCAATATTTTTCTGTTCTCTCCATAGCACTGTTCCGACTTCATTACAAATTCATTTATTTTTACTGTTTCCCCACCTTCTCCCATTATCTGATAGTTACCTTAAGAGTTCGGAGTTTTACTTTGTTTCTTTTGATCTGACAGAATTGGTAGTAGAAGAACTGAAGCACAGTAGTGACTGTGCCTTTGAACTCTCCAGGACTAAAAGCTTAGAAGAATATATATATATATATAATTTTTTTCTTTTAGCTTTCTATCATGCTTCTGGCTGCCTGATAAAGGGATATGTTAACTTGTTTTTAAAGAGATCTGGAAAGATATTACATAGAATCTCTAGCTCACAATTAAAATTGCTTTTTTCAAATTTTGCAGTGCACCTAATATTTGATTCTTTCTTTCTTTCATTCAGATATTGAACCTGATTTTCACATTTTGTTTGTATTTTAGCAATACTGTTTGGAACAAGACAGTTTCTTGAAACAATGCGTTAGTGCCACCCAGAGGCATGCCAGAGACTTACTTGCTGGAATATAGCAGGGCTTCTCCCAACCTGTTTTGATAACCCCACAGCCAGCTGGGTTTCCAGAATATTCACAGTGAACATATATGTGATAAATGAGCATACACTGGACAGCAGACACCACCTAAGCTAAAACCAAAAATTAGATAAAGTAAAAACACAGAACCCCAAATAGAAGAAAATGGTACAAAATCTACAAGACACCATAATCCAAGTTATAGCAGTGCACATCACAGGACCCTAAAACTACCTACATAAGAAAGACATTCAAAATAAAAGGCTCACATTCATGCTTCTCTGTGAATGTAGTATGTATGGTTCAATGCAAAACACGTGAAGAGGGATGCTATATCAAAGAAGCAAGCAAAGTCATTTTTTCAAGCCTTTCCAAAATGTCCAGCGACTGAGAACTGGCAAAATGCAAGGAAAGAACAGCTTGGGCCCTTGGGGCTTATGCGCAGGCTCCGTTTCTACCGATCCCATCTCCTCTGACACAGGAAGTCTACATTGGAGGGAGCGGGATTGGTGGATGCTGAGCATGCCCACAGGCTCCAGAGCCCCATTCCTTCTTTACTTTCACTTGTGATGTAGACCCGGGAGGATGGCAGCAGCAATGGTATCAGTACTAGAAAGTGAGAGGAGAAACTGGACCAAGAAAGAAAGGAACAGAGGAAGAAGTGAGAGAGTCCATGAGTTGGAGATGATGGACAGGGCAAGGGAATTGACAGAGATTCTGGACATATATTAGGGGCAGAAGAAAAGTGCAGATGTTGGAAAAGGAGGACAGAGGTAAGAGGAGAGAATCTAATGGGCAGGGGATAGAAAGGGAAGAGAGAGAGAAGAATTGCTTGATATGGTGGAAGGAAAGAGAGGGAAGATGCTGGACTTGGGGAAGGAAAAGGAAATGAAGAGCAGAGAGAAGGGAGACAACTAGACATGGATGGGGGAAGGGAAGAGCAGATGGTGAGGAGTTGCTGGACATGGATGGTGCTTCTTGGGTTTTCAGTTCAGTTTTTCTCTGCATGTCTAATTTGTGGTCATATATTTTGCATGGCTCTAACTAAGGTGAAGTATTTTGGTGACATGTAATTTCTGTGTAGAGAATCCTGCTTGTTCTGTTTTCCCAATAAAAGGTATACTGGTGTTCTAGGGACTGGTATAATATTTGCAGTGCTGCCCTTTTGTAGGCTCTGTGGCATGGCTGCTGTTGGGGTGAAGCCAGAGGTGGTCACCCTAAAGTTGGCTCTATACATTAGCACCAGTACCCTTGTCTCCAGGATATAAAAACCATTGGGGGACACCCCCCCCCCCCAAATGACAGCTCAGTAGGTGAGCGTTTCTCAAAGGAAGATCACTCTCTTAATGACCTTACAATAAATGTTCTTAAAGGAAGCTTCAGTAGCACACAGAAACCTGTCGAAATTGGAATGATCAAACTGACTGACACAAAAGGACTCAATAGAGACATTAACTTTCTCGCCCATTAGCAGATATAGGGCCTTTGATCTGTAAAATGTTACTGTCTCCCTTCTGTCTATCCCTCCTTCCACTGAGCTCTACTAACATATGCAGACAACCTAAAACCTGCACCTACCATTTAAACCTAGTATATCTGCATTATTTCTTCACTGATCTGATAAAGAGAGGATACCTACCAGAAGCTTGACAAATACACATTAAGGGGTCCTTTTACTAAAGTGTGTTAAGCACAATGGGTGCTAGCACACAACCGCATTAAGAGGTTTTATGTTGTTGTATCAGGTACCACATGGTAAACTGTGCATTAACCCCCAAAGTTTATATAATGCATCTTAAGTTGTGCAACTTAATTAACAAGCCAATCAGCTCCGATAACTGCCACTTAAGCAATTATTGGCATTAATTAGAATTTACTCCAGAACTGTCTTAAGTGTATTCTATAATGTGATGTGCATAAATTCTAAGTCACATAGTTGAAAAGGGGGTATGAAAATGGGTGTGGAATGGGCGGGTCGTAGGCATTTCTCAAATCTATGTGCATTGTTACAGAATACACCCAGTCAGCACCTAATTTGTGGAGGAGTAGCCTAGTGGTTAGTGCAGCAGACTTTGATCCTGGGGAACTGGGTTCAATTCCCACTACAGCTCCTTGTGACTCTGGGCAAGTCACTGAATCCTCCATTGTCCCAGGTACAAATAAGTACCTGTATATACAGTGGGGGAAATAAGTATTTGATCCCTTGCTGATTTTGTAAGTTTGCCCACTGACAAAGACATGAGCAGCCCATAATTGAAGGGTAGGTTATTGGTAACAGTGAGAGATAGCACATCACAAATTAAATCCGGAAAATCACATTTTGGAAAGTATATGAATTTATTTGCATTCTGCAGAGGGAAATAAGTATTTGATCCCTCTGGCAAACAAGACCTAATACTTGGTGGCAAAACCCTTGTTGGCAAGCACAGCGGTCAGACGTCTTCTGTAGTTGATGATGAGGTTTGCACACATGTCAGGAGGAATTTTGGTCCACTCCTCTTTGCAGATCATCTCTAAATCATTAAGAGTTCTGGGCTGTCGCTTGGCAACTCGCAGCTTCAGCTCCCTCCATAAGTTTTCAATGGGATTAAGGTCTGGTGACTGGCTAGGCCACTCCATGACCCTAATGTGCTTCTTCCTGAGCCACTCCTTTGTTGCCTTGGCTGTATGTTTTGGGTCATTGTCGTGCTGGAAGACCCAGCCACGACCCATTTTTAAGGCCCTGGCGGAGGGAAGGAGGTTGTCACTCAGAATTGTACGGTACATGGCCCCATCCATTCTCCCATTGATGCGGTGAAGTAGTCCTGTGCCCTTAGCAGAGAAACACCCCCAAAACATAACATTTCCACCTCCATGCTTGACAGTGGGGACGGTGTTCTTGGGTCATAGGCAGCATTTCTCTTCCTCCAAACACGGCGAGTTGAGTTCATGCCAAAGAGCTCAATTTTTGTCTCATCTGACCACAGCACCTTCTCCCAATCACTCTCGGCATCATCCAGGTGTTCACTGGCAAACTTCAGACGGGCCGTCACATGTGCCTTCCGGAGCAGGGGGACCTTGCGGGCACTGCAGGATTGCAATCCGTTATGTCGTAATGTGTTACCAATGGTTTTCGTGGTGACAGTGGTCCCAGCTGCCTTGAGATCATTGACAAGTTCCCCCCTTGTAGTTGTAGGCTGATTTCTAACCTTCCTCATGATCAAGGATACCCCACGAGGTGAGATTTTGCGTGGAGCCCCAGATCTTTGTCGATTGACAGTCATTTTGTACTTCTTCCATTTTCTTACTATGGCACCAACAGTTGTCTCCTTCTCGCCCAGCGTCTTACTGATGGTTTTGTAGCCCATTCCAGCCTTGTGCAGGTGTATGATCTTGTCCCTGACATCCTTAGACAGCTCCTTGCTCTTGGCCATTTTGTAGAGGTTAGAGTCTGACTGATTCACTGAGTCTGTGGACAGGTGTCTTTCATACAGGTGACCATTGCCGACAGCTGTCTGTCATGCAGGTAACGAGTTGATTTGGAGCATCTACCTGGTCTGTAGGGGCCAGATCTCTTACTGGTTGGTGGGGGATCAAATACTTATTTCCCTCTGCAGAATGCAAATAAATTCATATACTTTCCACAATGTGATTTTCCGGATTTAATTTGTGATGTGCTATCTCTCACTGTTACCAATAACCTACCCTTCAATTATGGGCTGCTCATGTCTTTGTCAGTGGGCAAACTTACAAAATCAGCAAGGGATCAAATACTTATTTCCCCCACTGTACTATGTAATCCACTTTGCATGTAGTTGCAAAAACCACAGAAAGGCAGTATTTTCCCTTTCCCTAATTTAGGCATTGGGATTTACACCAAGTTTTTACTTGATGAAACTGCCCACGACTAAATTTAGTCGCATAAAGGGGCACTCGGCATATTCTGTAATACATGCAGAAATTTAAGCTTATTCTATAAAGTATGCCTAAATTTAGGTGTACTTTATAGACTATGCCTAGGCGTATTTGTTTTCAGTGCGGGATTTTCAGGCGCCATATATAGAATCTAGCCCTAAGTGCTTTTTATGTTAAGGGGCATGGCATGAGCAGAGAATGGGCATGGAAGCATTAGCCAGCTAGTGCACCACCATTACCGTGTATTAACTGGTTTAAACAGAAGGCGCCAAGTGTTCCAGTATTAACTGTGTCCTTGTACCGCATGCTAATTTGCACTTTAATATGGGACTAGAATAAGAACATGCTAGTTCTGCCCCACTGGTTTGCACATAAAATTTGATGTATGAAATTTTTACTGGGGTTTAGTAAAAGGGCCTCTAAGTTAGTCCAGTGAAAAGTTTTCACCTCAATTTAGATGTTACACTGGAGATGTATTCAGAAGCTATATATGCAGTCCTAAGTGTAAATAGATATTTTTTTATTAGATTTTGCCCACACTCTTTTCAGTAGTAGCTCAAGGTGTGTTATATTCAGGTACACTAGGAGGGGCATAATGGAACAGAAACGCCTATCTCCATGGGCGTTAATCTCCGAGAACGGGTCCGTGAAGGGGCGGACCGAACCGTATTATCGATAAAAAATAGACGCCCATGTTTTATTCGCCAATGTGTGAGCTGGGCGTTTTTGCTTTTCAGCGATAATGGAAAAGGAAAGTGCCCAGCTCAAAAACGAATAAATCCAAGGCATTTGTTCGTGGGAGGGGCCAGGATTCGTAGTGCACTGGTCCCCCTCACATGCCAGGACACCAACCGGGCACCCTAGGGGGCACTTTTACAAAACAATAAAAAAGGTAAAAGAGCTCCCAGGTGCATAGCACCCTTCCCTTGTGTGTTGAGCCCCCCAAATCCCCCTCAAAACCCACTGCCCACAAGTCTACACCATTACTATAGCCCTAAGGGGTGAAGAGGGGCACCTACATGTGGGTACAGTGGGTTTGGGGGGGTTGGACGACTAATAAGCATTAAGCAGCACAATTGTAACAGGTAGGGGGGATGGGCCTGGGTCCACCTGCCTGACGTCCACTGCACCCCCTAACAACTGCTCCAGGGACCTGCATACTGCTGCCTGGGAGGAGGGTATGACATTTGAGGGTGAAAATAAAAAGTTGTGAAACATCATTTTTTTGTGGTGGAAGGGGGTTAGTGACCACTGGGGGAGTCAGGGGAGGTCATCCCCGATTCCCTCTGGGGGTAATCTGGTCATTTAGGGCACTTTTTGGGGCCTTATTCGTGAAAAAACAGGGTCCAGGAAAAGTGCCCTAAATTCTAGCTACAAACGCATCCATTATCGGCGAAGGGCGCCCATCTCTGTTCGGGTGATAACCACGCCCCAGTTCCGCCTTCGACACGCCTTCGACACGCCCCCGCCCACTTTGTCCGCATCCGCGACGGAGTGCAGTTGAAAGCGTCCCAAATTCGGCTTTTGATTATACCGCGTTATTCGTTTTTGTGAGATAAACGCCCATCTCCCGATTTAGGTCGGAACTTGGGCGTTTTTCTCGTTCGATTATAAGCTGGTAGGTATTTCCCTGTCTCTAGAGGGCTCATAATCTAATTTGTTACCTGAGGCAATGGAGGGTTAAGTGATTTGCCCAAGATCACAAGGAGCAACGCTGGGATTTGAACCCATCACCGCTTGATGTCAAGGATATGTTATCAGTCCTACTTAAGCAGGTAAACCTAACCAGATAGTGGCTGAAAATTGCTGCCATCTAATTAATTTAAAGACCTGCCCTAGAATGCCTCTGCTTCTAAATTGTTACTTTCTGGCTAGATTTCAAGCTGCCTGGCCAAAATTTATCTGTTGGACGGCCCTTGATTCACCCTAGCACTATTTAGATAGCGCTGGTCTGGTCTGTAAGAATTTTCAGTGGCACTATCTATATAGGACAACACCTATTAAAATAAATTGTGGAACATTCAGAACACTGAGAACTCAAAACTATACCAATTTTGAAAAAAGGGAGGAACAAGGCCTCAGAACTCTGTGGTATGCTAGAATTTCATACAGCACCCTGCAGACAATTGACTCAATCACTGGCCAAAAAACCTCCCTAATCTTCTATGTATTACCACGTGAAACTTAGGGCCCTGTTTACTAAGCTGCGCTAAAGGCGTGCTAGCATTTTTAGCGCGCAATAATGATTAGCAGAAGGTGCCTACTTTCTTTTATAGAATACTAGCATAACTGGGTATATATGAGTAACCCTGGTTTACCCCTCAGTCAGGGTAGCCAGCTAAGCTCCCTGGGTCAAGTGCCTGGGACCAGGATTAACAAAACAGATTTGCACTTCAGATGAGCTGGGCGCAGGCTGAGATGATAAAACATTTTTCATTCCTTTTGAAGGCCATTCGTCAAATGTGCCACTTCCACGACAATGGGGACAAAAAAAATAATAGAAGAATGGGCAGCCACCTTTTTCTCTCTCCTGCTCCTGTCAGGACATGATCACTCGGGTCCCGTCAGGAGCAGAACAGAGAGAGAGACCCCGGTGCTGGGCCCCCTTTAAGGCCCGGGCCTGGGGAATTTTGCCCCCCCCACCCCACCTCACCCCCCCCCCCCACGGCGGCCCTGAGCTTGTCTAAGTGTTACTGCCTAAGTGTTGCAGATACCCATGTTACTGCCTAAGCTCCGCTCATGTGTTCACCCCTTGCAAATATGTGCTATGTAAAGTAAGTGGACTTTTGACATTTATGAGTGCATGTGCACACATATGTGAATAAATACCATTCTTCTAAACATATACATGCATAATGGGCATGTGAATAGTAGCATCTGTGTTAAAGAACTGTCCTGATGTTGTAATGCTGCTGCAAAATCATAGAGGGTTTATATGTGTGAAGCCCTATTTACACAGAACATAAAGAATTGAGATGTCCAGATCAGGATGTGCACAGTTCTGGTGGTATTTTAGAGAAGGATCTGCCAACACAGCCCCTGTCTTATCCTGGCTAACTGGGATGAATAGATAATATATCATCACTAGTTCTTTGTTCTGAGACAGTTTACCATCCATCACGTTAAAGCACAAGTGTCTCTGATTGTTTCCTAGAGATGAATTATTATAATATCCCCATCTCCTGATGGATTATTATCATGGTGTCACCAAATGTCAGCTAATGGTACAGCAGTGGCTTCCAGCCAAAACGATCACTTGCTTCTTCTGCAATGGGCTGGTCAAAATCACTGTTGAGTTAAATTAAACTACAGCTCAGAAATGTCTCCCCTTCCTTCCTGGAACTTTATATCACAAGAAGAGAATTATTAATCATGCTATGGGTGGAAAGCTTTTGGAGGTCATTGTAGAAAGCTTGCATGGCATTTTCACATGTAAATTCTCTACATGTATAAATAGTGATTCTATAAAACTGTTATTTTACACTTTTAAATTTGCAGTAAACATTGGGATTGATGAGTAAGCTTGCATTACAACCATATGCTGACAATCAGCACACAGCTTTCTATTGAAAATGTTTGCTCCTCAATGTGAAGAAAACGGGCAACTCTATAACTAGGTGCCTACATGTATGTGCCTTTTGCATAGAATGCTGGCACTGTTGCAGGTAATTATATACATAAATGTGTAAATGGCAGCAAAGCAACTAAGCGTTATTGTGTAAGTGGAATAGTGCATAAATGAAAGGGAGCATTCGCATGGGTGGAGCTTGGGAGGGGCATGGGCGGGGCTGCCACTTATATATGCAACTTACTGAATACTGTATATTACACAGGTACCTACCACATTAGGAGCTCACAGTTACGCCAGTTCTATGGCTGCTATAATTGTGAGTGTATAAATGAAAGGTGTGCCAATACTGGGTTACAGTAGTATTCTCTAACAGAACCTGGGTGCCCAGATGCCATTTTAGAAGAGGCTCTGACCACACAGCAGCAGGCTGACTAAAAGGAGGGACCTACTTATGCCCCCTAAAAAATAGTATGCAAATTACTGCTGCATTAAAGTACGTTGCCAGAAAATAAAAAAAAACCCAAAACATACTGCTGTGGTAATATGTAGCCATTTGCTGCACTGAAGAAAAAAATGTCTTCCGTCCTGTCAGTACATGACCGATGATTAGTTCACGCACTGACAGGAAGGAAACATTACAAAATAATCACTCAACCTCCCTTTAGGTCTCCTCCACCCCAAAACCCCACCAATAAATCCTTGATGGTCTAGTAGAGACCCTAGATCTCCCACCCCCATACCACAAAAAACTCCCTAGTGATCTAGTGCACTCCTCCAGTCCCTCACCATCATAGGTGACCCCCTGATTCCCCTCTGACATCTCCCAAAATTCCCTGGTAGACTAATGAACCCTACCCTCCCCCCCTCACCCATGGCCCACTCACTCTTGCCTCCATGCTGACATATTTCAAAATGGTGATCTTGTACGATGCATCCTGGGAGGGAGGAGAAGACAGTATTAATGAGGAGCTTCCTCTTGTTACTAATTGAGACAGTCTGGGTTTTACTCCCATTACCTTCCTAGACTGGCTTAATCTGTCCTCCTTTTTTTTGGAGCCTTATGGTAAACCTACCCACGACAAAGATCTCAGGAAGGAAACAAAACTCAGGTGAGTTCTTTTGCCTTTAATGCTATCTTTCATGTTATTTCATTTAGTTTTACAGTTCATAATTCATTTGAGGGAAATAGCTGATTATAAGAATATCACTATTTGATCTTGGTTTATACCTTCAATTGAGGTGACACCACATGAGTTGCTGCTTCTCACTTTCTACAATTTGGCATGAAGAGTTCATTTTTCATATGAAAATTACACATGATTTAACTTTTAATTATTTTTAGACATCTCTTTTGCATTTATATATTTTCATGACTAAGAACTGCACATTATGATTCATATTCGTTGGCCCACTAAAAGATCACAACCCCCAAAGTATCCACTAATTGTTGTTTTTCCATTCAGCGTACATACTCTTTAACAGCTAATTCTTTTAGAGTCAGTACTTTAGATTGGTCTTTTTTCACCTTGCTTTCTTCTAATTTCTCTTGTAAAAATACAAAATCTTTTCCAAGTACATACGCCAAGGCAATCATTGCCTCCAGCAGTGGAATATAATATTTGTGTCGTGAGTGCTTCTGAAGTAGAGCTAACGCTTTTTCTCCCACTTCATGTGCATCCAGAAAGTTCTCCAAGTCTTTGTGACACACAAGTATTGCACAGAGGGAAGGCACAATTAGAGAAGCACTATGCTGTGTCAGCTTTTCTTGTAAAGGAAGAGTTTTCAGAAGTATTTCCAGTGCTTTGGTGTACTGCCCACCTCTGAGACAGCCATAAGCTTCTACCAGCTGTGCTCTCGTGAAAAAGTCAATAAACTGCTTGGACCTCTGAATACATTTGATTGAATATAAACTACCAAGATAATCTCTGAAGGCCAATTTTCTCTCATTGATCATTTCTTCTGTGAAGTTTCCAGTCAGTCTTTTTTTGGGAAATGTAATCTCTTCCATTTCTTCCTTAAAGTCTCTCCAAAGACTCCTGTGTAGTCTTTCAAAATCTGAGTATCGCCGTTCAATAAAGACTTTATTGCAGTCAAAACTCCCTGATTTAATTATAAAAACTTGGTACATCTGAAAATGAGATGGAAAAAAATGTAGGTTATTCTAAAAAAAACAAAACAAAAACATTTCTGTAACATGGGGACAATTTTCTAACAGCCCACATTGCTATAACCTAGGTAAATGTTTTTAATGCATATTATCTCTACAAAATTTCAAAGAAGGGACCTTTTTACTAAAAGGTGGTAAACCCTTAATGCGCAATTAGCACACACTAATAGGCTATCACAGAACATGCTACAACATTTTGCGGTATTTTGCCTGTTTGCACTCAGTAACCCTTGCGGTACCTATTTAAAAAAAATATTTTTAAGAAGGGACATGTCATGGATGGACAGTGGTCCACAAAAGCAGAAGCACCTTTCTGTGTTTTCTTGAAACTACATTCAAAAGTGGTTTACATAATATATATAGAGGTACTTATTTGTACCTGGGGTAATGGAGGGTTAAGTGACTTGCCCAGAGTCGCAAGCAGCTGCAGTGGGAATCAAACCCAATTCCCCAGGATCAAAATCTGCTGCACTAACCATTAGGCTACTCCTCCACTCACATGTCTACTGTTCTAAAAAAGTTTTCATTTCTATCACTCCAAAGTCAAATCATGCCCTATGTGGCCATGTTTCACCTTTCTAAAGCCTGCGTCAGGAGCTACAACTATTAGGGTCCCAGAGGGCATTTGCACCTAATGGTTAGTTAGTCCAAATTTTTAAAAGTGGAAACTTTGTAGCTCAGCAGCTAGCACTCAAAGAGTATCTCCTCCTCATTCAGCACAAAATGATTGGGAGGTACTTTTTGCATAGGGTGGATTTCAGGGACCCTTTATTTTATTAAGGCAGGGCTGGTAGAAGTGGATGGGTGGCAGGGAGGGTGCCAATAGGAGGTGCTTTGGAAGGGAGAAAGTGGAGAGGGCTTTGGCTTACACACTACTATTTACAGTTTTGCACCTGGGGAGGAGAAGCTACAAGTGGGATGTTTCTCAGCCACCATGGTTTTTTTCCAAAGTAAGCAGGGGATGGGGGTCTTTCTGATCTTTATTCACATTGCCAGCCCCTTTAAAAGATAGGGGCTCATCAACATACATTACTATGGCAGAGGATGAGTGATGCTCCTGGCTGCAGTAATGCTGGGAAAAGAACCAAGCCTAATCTTGCAATTCTATTCATGTACTATAGGGAAAAGGGTTGTATACCATGGAAGCTAGTTAATAATGCTTGCTTCTTTTTTAAATATTTTCCTAATACTGAATTAGGCCCTGCTGTGCCTTCTAGAGGCTGTCTGTTAATGCTGTGTAGCAGAAAGTTCAAGTTCTTAAACTATGGGGAAAAGGGTAAGGAGACTAGTTTTAAATTCTATCTTTATCAATGACCCACAATTCCTATTTTAAACCCCAATCTTTAAGTTACCAAAGCACAGAGCAAAATAATGTTCACTTACCAAAGAAATGTCCTCAGAACTTCTCAGAAAGAAAGTTAAGTGGGACATTTCCTCTCTATATAGTTTTGATTCTAAGGGAACTGCTTCAAACAGACCCTTTGAAGCTAACTCAATAATCAGACTGCCCTTAGTAACCTTTGCAACTCTTCTACTTCCTCGCACCTTAATTAACACCTAATTCAGTTCAGCACCAGTGCTATCCCTTCAATAGCCAAAGAACTGAAGATAACTTTCTTTTATGACAAAGTTTGAGCCTTGCTACATTCCCTTTTAATGCTCTTGGCTGTTAAGTTTCTACCTCTAGAGAAAGTTTCAGTTTAAAACTATGGGGTAAAGGGTTGTATACTATGGAAACTAGTTAATAATGCTTCCTTCTTTAAAAAAATTTTTTCCTAAGACTCTTCCAACATGAACCAGGTAGTCAGAAGGTCTTATCACACATAGAGGCGTATTTTCAAAGCACTTATACTTACAGAGAAGTCTAAAAGTGTCATAAGGCAGCATTTGGACATTTTTCTCACCAAAACATCCAAATTTACATTTTCAAAACTAATTTTGCAGATGTTTTTCTATGCAATTCATCTGCAATGCATCCAAATCCTAAGGGGGTATGTTAAGGGCAGGATATGGACTTGGACTTGGACATTTTTCAGCCATAATGGAACAAAACAAAAGCTTCCAGGACTAAAAGTAAGACGTTGTGGTCTAGGGCTGTTTTAATGATGACTAAGCCCCCAAAAAGTGCCCTAAATGATCAGATGACCCCTGGGGGAATAAAAAATGATCCCCCCCCCCTTACTACTCCAGTGGTCACTGATCCCCTCCCACCCCTGAAAGATGTGAAAGAAACAATACATACCAGCCTCTATGACGGCATCAGATGGTATGACCAGTCCTATTAGAGCAGCAAGCAGGTCCCTGGAGGTATCCATAATCCTCTCTAATTTAAGGTGGAATGTGTCAGCCTCCCAAATTTCACTGCAACCTACTGCACCTATATATATACTATACTACACTATTCTGGCATTTATATCCTGCTTATATCAGCTTTGGATTCAAAGCAGGTTACATAATGACTAACTTCCTCAAAGTGTTAGCTTATAGCTAAAGCAGTAGCCAAAATACAAAGTCAGCAAATTATCTTACAATTTAGAATTGTAATATTTGCTAAAAAAAAGTTTTCAAAACTTTACAAAATTGAAAATAATTGGGTAAAAGCCATATTTGAAAAGGCAGCAAATTCTTAATTTTACTGGATAAATAAGAAAAAGAGCTATCATGAAAACATTTTCACTTAATATCATTGACTGATGGGGAAACCCAAAAATATGGTGCTGGAGCGATGTGTCAACCTTAATGAAGGAAAAGAGAGTAGCTCAACAAGAGACTGTGGGCAACATCCAGAGATAACAAACAAGCTACCTTAAATTCCACCCGGGCCCCAACTGGTAACCAATGTAGATCTCTCAGCAGAGGAGAAGCCCAACCAAACTTCTTACTTCGATATATCAACTTAGATGCAGTATTCTGCTAGAGTTGGAGTTTATTTAGCATTTTTTGTTATAATCCATTATATAGAACATTACAGTAAGTGGCACTTGCAGACATAAGGGCTATTGTAGAAGTCTGTGATTGGATGCAGTAACATTTTGGTGGATTTTGGAGGGCTCACTCTACAATAAAAAAGGAGCACTGGTGAGCTGTGTACCTGGGAGCTTTTTATGTGAAGTCTACTGCAGTGCCCCCTAGGGTGTCCCACTGCTCTGCTGGGATGTCTTTGTGGAAAGTCTACTAAGAATGCTGGTTCCTCCTATATCCCAATGGCTTGATTTTGTGCTTTTTTCACTTGGACATTTTTTTTTCAAAAATGGACTAAAAAGATAAATGCACAGAGCATAAAAACATCTAGCAAATAGCCATTTTTGAAAAAAAAAAAAAACCTGATAAATATTTTGCTGTTTCGAAAATGGCTATATTGCCCACTTGAATTTTGGACGTTTTGAGCAAAATGTCCTAAGTCGGACTTAGACAATATATCGATAATATCCCTCCACGTAACTTTGTAAATCTAAGTGCTTTGAAAATGAGCCCCATCATTTTTATTGTCAAACCAGCAGCAAACGCTTTAATTTTGTTATTCCAAGGCATTTAAAAAGATGCCACTGAAAATGGTTTGTGTGTTAGCATATAGTTCAGCAATTTTGTTCTGCTATAATTGATCCTCGATTTACTCAGTTCCCAGTTTATAAGACCAAGCTTTTAACTAAAGCTTTCCTTACAAACAATGAGAACAGAAAAAAGACCCACCAGAAGCGCAAAGCTCACACCCTGCTTTCCCACTGACACACCGAAAGACAAATACTATTAAGAACAGAACAGAGACTTGGATTTCAGAAAAGCCTTTGAAACAGTCCCGCACAGAAGACTCATGAATAAGGTGAAAGGGTTGAACTTAGGACCGAAAGTGGTGAACTGGATAGGATACTGGTTGACCGACAGGTGGCAGAGGGTGGCGGTAAATGGAATCCACTCGGAGGAAAGGAAGGTGAGCAGTGGAGTTAAATAACCACAGGAAATGCTACAAAAATATGTAGATCTATCAAACTATGAGGAGAAGTCAGGAGGAGGATTTTGGTAAAAAAAAAAAAAAAAAGCTGAAAGATAAATAGTTACATTAACCTGTTTTTGCTCAGTGTTCCAAAATTGTTTTAGAAATCTAAGATGAAAATAAAAATTTAAGCATAAACGGATTAAGGGCTAGATTCTATTTATGATGCCTAAAATACAGCACGGAAAAAATATGCCTAGGCGTATTCTATAAACTATGCCTAAAGTTAGTTACGGTTTACAGAATATGCCTAAATGTAGGTGAAGTATATAGAACACCCCTAGAGCCCATTTCCCGTGCCTAAAGGTAGTCACCCCTATTTATGCTAATTGAAACCTGGTGTAAATGTCCACACCCAAATTATGCGCAGATGGGCATCTCTATATATAAAAGGCACCAGCAACGTTCTAAATGAAGCCTCCAGCCGGAAGTGTGAAGGGGGAGAGATATCCGGTTTCCCCATGAGTGTCTGCCCCGCCCTCGCTCTCTCTGTAACACAAACAGTGAAGGAAAACACGAAATCAAATCGCTCTCTCTGTAACAGTGAAGGACTCAGAGGGGGGAGGGGAGAGAGGGCAGAAGCCCTCACTATCTCTGTAACACAAACACAGCACAGCAGGAAACAACACTGAAGGACTCGACTCCGAGGGGGGAGGGGACAGAGAGCAGAGGGGACAGACAGCACACTCCCACATGCACACAGAAGAAAACCTTGCTAGCCCCCATTTCATTTGCATCAGAAACGGGGCTTTTTTACTAGTATTCTATAACACTGCACATAAATTCAAGGAATGTCCACAACCTGCCCATGCTCCTCCCATGGACATGCACCGTTTTCAGATCTGCATCCTAGAATTTACACGCATCAATTTACAGAATACACTTAGAAAAGTGTGGGGGCCTTTTACAAAGGTGTGCTAGGCTCTATGCGCATGAAGCGCATGCCAAAACAAGACTACCACCAGGCTACCACACTGCCTGGAGGTAATTTCAGATTTGCCACATGCCCATAACACCTGCACGATTACTTTATTTCTTCCACAAGCAGCATTTCTGGTGGTAATCGGCAGTTGGCATGCACCAACTGGTCACCGCGCATGAGCCCTTACTGCTAGATCAATGGGTGGCGTTAAGGGCTGAGGCCGGTTTTAGGCATGCACCGGTTTCAGTTTTACTGCATGCCCTTTCCCTGTCCCATTTAAAAAAAGCCCTTTTTTGCAGGCACGGTAAAAACTGGCCTGGTGTGTGCCAAAACACGCGCCTACACTACCGCAGGCCACTTTTTACCACGGCTTAGTAAAAGGACCCCTCAGTGCGTAAATTGTAAATAAAGCTAGTTAATGTCAATAATTGTTTGTTAAGTGGCAATTATTGGCACAGATTGGCTTGTTAAGCCAATTAAGTCATGTGTGCTAATCAGAATATGACCAGATTTGCATGTGTAACTTAAGCTGCACTATATAGAATTTGGGGGTAAAAGGGTAAAAAATGGCAAACCAAATGGCAAATTTGTTTAATTACATAAAACTCAAGTCTATACAATTCTTGAACTAAGAAGAAGCATCAAAGTTTGAAGACATCTGCCCTACGGTTTATTTTTCAAACTATAGAAAAATGTGTTTACAGGACTTGAAAAATGTTTAGATTCTTTTTATTTAGATGTTATTAACCTATTATTTTTTTGTCAGGCCTTGCATGCAACTTCATCTCTATTATTTCCAAGAGTTTTAGAAATGTTAGGTCTGGATTTAAGTGCAGTCAATGTATACAACTGCCTCTGGTCTCAAATTATGATAGGAACTGGAGCACTGTCTCTGCTGCTATGACTGGTGCCACTATGCAGTGTGCGGTAATCTGGTTGTTGAGCATACTGGCAACACAATTCAGTATGGAGCCTGCCCATACTTTCTCTTCTCCTTTTGCAGGACTTCCTGTTACTGGATTGCTGAACTGTTCAGAGGTAGCTGAAAGAGTACTTTGGGACAGGGCAGGACCTGGGTACAGAAAATGGAGGGTGAGGAATGAACAGCTTCCTCCCTTCCCCAGTTGCCTATGGGTGCCCACTGTGGAAATCTGGCTATGGTGCTCTATCCTATCTCTCAATCAGATTCCATGCAGACCCATGCCTAGTGGCTCATAAGTCAATAATTATATTCACAAACAGGGCAATTACCAGTAAGCAGCTGAGTAGAAAAATAACATGGGTACTTTTGTAACAAGTTAGCTTTAGGGGTCCTTTTACTAAGGTGCGCTAACGGATTTAGCATGTGCTAACAAATGTGTGTTAAGTGCCTTGCAGCCCATAGGTATACAATGGGCGGCATTGCATTTAGCGTGCACTAAATCCATAAGTGCACCTTAGTTAAAGGATCTCTTAGTGAATTTTCAAATAAAACCCAGGCAGCTTCCTTCTTAAAATGTATTAACAATTAAGCAGATATTGGTAATTGCTGCATCTGTGGCTTGAGTAACATGGAAGAAAATACATATGCATATATGAACATTCAACATATGTGCATATTTCCTTCCTCCCCTGACTCAACCATTGTGCACATTTTATAAGTGGCTAAATAAAGCCACAGTTTCACCCTAACAGCTCTAGTGGGCCAGCTAGCTCCTCAACTGGTCCACTAGATCCCTTTGAAAACTAACCCTAAAATATATACAGATTTATAAAATTCACTTGAATGTCTTACCACATATTTAGAAAAACAATCTTCTGCAATTCTACTGGAGGGGATGTCAAATAACAGTTTGACTGGTTTAAGCTGGCAATTTACTTTTCTCCAATATTCTTGGTGTTCCTTCGTAGTCATAGAAGAATTTGGGCTTGGTGTGTTATCAGCATCTAAAAAAATACATTCACTATCATATATTATGAAAATATGCTGTAAAGAAAACTCATAAATAAAATGTTTCATTTATTGCATATAATTTTATGAAATATCATGATTCATTCTAAGCATAGGCTATCAATAGAAATCAAACAAAATAAAACATGGAAAAGAAAATAAGATGATACCTTTTTTTATTGCACATAACTTAATACATTTCTTGATTAGCTTTTGAAGGTTGCCCTTCTTCGTCAGATCAGAAATAAGCAAATGTGGTAGCAGATAGTATATATAAGAGAAACATCAAAGCATTACTTTGACAGTCTGACAGAGTGGGAGGGTGGGGGTATGCATGGGGACATCAAAGCATTTCATTGATATTCTAACAGGATGGGTGTGGGTAGGTGAGAATAGGGTGATAAACAGAGAAATAAACAGAGAAATACATTCTGACTTCAAAGGTCTTACATTCCTGTATTGGGCCAACACTTTACAAGACCAGAACACTGCACCAGTGATTTCACAGTAAGAATCCTGAAAGGTAACTTTAAAACAATACAGGAACGCAAGACCTTTGAAGTCAGAATGATTGAATATTTTGACACCCAACAGACAGGACTTAATAAGGATCTGGGTTTTCTAGCCCATTATAAACCATAAAGTTGTATTTCTCTGTTTATTACCCTCCTCTCACCTACCCACACCCATCCTGTTAGAATATCAATGAAATACTTTGATGTCCCCATGCATACCCACACCCTCCCACTCTGTCAGACTGTCAAAGTAATGCTTTGATGTTTCTCTTATATATACTATCTGCTACCACATTTGCTTATTTCCAATCTGACGAAGAAGGGCAACCTTCGAAAGCTAATCAAGAAATGTATTAAGTTATGTCCAATAAAAAAGGTATCATCTTATTTTCTTTTCCATGTTTTATTTTGTTTGATTTCTATTGATAACCTTTAAGAGTGGACTAACACGGCTACCACACCTCTCTACTTAAGCATAGGCTTAAACTCTACTGGATTTTCAAAGCAAAAGAATACACACTCTTCCACTTTTGAAGTGAATAAATGTATGACTATTCAGGCTGAATGCATGTAAAGTTTACTACATATCAAGGAGATAATTTCATAGCACACCATTTGTGCCCCTCTACTAGTGGATGTAACCAGCAATACTTCAGTTTTATTCTGTAACGAAGCAAAAGTAGACTTCCCCCAACTTGCCCCAATCCATGGAAGGTACCCACATATCATAAATGCCTCTACACAATCAGGATCCTCAGATGTTCCCTAATGCCAGCTAGTGAACTGGAAACAATCCAAGGTCAACTTTAGAAAACTAGGTGGGATTTTGGACTGGGCTGATAGGACATAAGGAAAGAAAATTAGTAGGTGAGACCAAAATTTTCCTTCCTTATCATCCCCAGACCAGTCCAGACAAATGGGCAGACAATGGAACTCATGCTCTAAACACCCGTGTTGTGAAAATGGTATCCTTACTTGTAAGGACCTCCTATCTGCAATTGCTT
The DNA here is from genome assembly GCF_901765095.1 of Microcaecilia unicolor. NCBI lineage: Eukaryota > Metazoa > Chordata > Amphibia > Gymnophiona > Siphonopidae > Microcaecilia > Microcaecilia unicolor. The sequence continues at coordinate 306,201,996 of NC_044035.1, read as the reverse complement.
GAGCACAGTTGCCAGAAAAAAACATAAGTCTGAAAGAGACACCACTTGAACTTAATCAATGGACACAGGATACAGGTGAAGACTTCCTTGGCTCAACATGCTATTCACCACCATACCTATGTGCTACATGTCCTAGCCAAAAAAAACCAGATACCTTGCTCTCAGCTTTCTTTTTTTATTTCCATGACTTGCTGGGGCACTATCTAGTTATCTAAGCAGGTAAAACCTCCTGTGACCCAGGAATGGCATAATCTGCAGTAATGCTTCCTTGACAGTGCAACATATACAGGGTGCTCACCAAGTACACTGAGGGGTCATGAATCTGGTGAAAAAGGGAAGCTTACCAGGGACACTATCTACCAAAAAAAGCCCTTTAAGGATGCCCCTCAACATAGCAAATGAAATAACAAAGGGACTGAAGGACAATGGAGCCTTATCACCTTGCTCAGAAGAGCAAACCAAGATCATGCCTGCAATTTGGATTGACAGGCCTCAGCTCCAAGAAAAACAGGCCTGATCATCCAGAGAGGAGAGCAGGTTCCCACTGATTTCTCTGTCAGAAAACTGAAACCATTTGAATGCCATGAAAAAGGCCTCCCACCAGACACTCTTGAACACCGGCTAGTCTGCCATATACCTTCAGTAAGAATTTATGGCTCATGATTGCTCAAGTTCTTCTTTAGCAAGACAGAAAAGGAACAGTAAGGGCTGAAGGGTAGAGACTCATCATTGCCTCACGAAGGCTAGCATGAGGTCATAACCCATAACCATGAGATTAAGGGCCCTGTTTACTAAGCCGCGCTGTAGGCACGCAAACTTTTTAGTGAAAGCTAAAAATTAGCACACACTAATGCTAGAGACACCCATAGGAATATAATGGGTGTCTCTAAGGTTAGCGCATGCTAAAACCATGAGATTAAGGGCCCTGTTTACTAAGACGTGCTGTAGGCACTCAAATGTTTTAGCACACGCTAATGCTAGAAACACCCATAGGAATATAATGGGTGTCCCTATCATTAGCACACACTAATTTTTAGCACACGCTAAAAAGTTAGCATGCCTACAGCGTCGCTTAGTAAACAGGGCCCTAAGAGTCTCATGCTGTATCAACTGAACTAGACACCAGCCTGGCTAGCCACCTGCCTCAAACCAGTGCCTCCTGAGTTAGAGGCATATGCCATCTGGGAGGAACAAATTCAACTCCTTATTCATGGAAGGCCCTGTGGAACAAAGTAATGTGGCTTTGTTGCAACCTGGATGGTCCAGGAAGATGCCCTTTGCCGTGGCAAAATTGTTGAACCGCCAGGAATTCTGCTTTGCTGGAGCCTGGCCCGGAAACCACCTTGGCCTAATCCAGCAAGCCTCAAGGTTTAGCATCTGACAGATTCTCAATTAATCCCAAGGACTATTCTATCTGTACCTTCCCTAGAAGGGGAGATTAGTAAGGCAGCTCTTCAAGATCACATCTGCCACCAGTTTGGAGGTCACCAGAGCTGCCAGACCAATGCTGGTACTGCCAATCCTCTGATGGAAGCCTGAATGAGATCATACCAGGCCATCACTAAGAACCCTGGCCTCGTCTCTAATTGTTCAACTGCTCTGAAAATAAGGAGTCCCTTCCCCAGTGCATCAGAGATTAAAACTGATGACATTAAGGTTATATTTGAAAATAATGGCCCCCCCCATTCAGAGATGAATATTAGAGGTTAAATGTTAGTATAATAAATAAGATGGAACATGATTAAATGCTGTCTTTACCAAATGCAGGAAACTGTTATTAGACATAAACATGTTTGGAAGAGAACAGGGAAGTGAATGTGATGTATGCAGATATCTGAGCATATAGATGATGTATGGAATATTCATGATAGTTCCGCATTCCTATAAATGTTAGATTTTTACTGGAACCAATAGCAGTGTTGGAAAGTATCCTGAATCTCCTGAACTTGCAGATGTAAGCAGAATATAATCTAGCCAATGTTTTTTCAAAGTTTGTGTCCCATGATTTGTGATGTAACCAGTTAATTTATGACAATGCATTCTTAATAAAAGAGCAGAAGACCTGAATGATTTTGAGACAGTTCTGGGGAAGATCGCTGTCAATAAGTCTTTCTCCCAAAGACCTTTAATATACTTTTTTTTTTTTTTTTAGTGGTATGTGGGTGTTTTCTGTCCTTTGGCCTTCTAGAGATGGGAGTAAAGAGCTGGGTATGTTACCTGCTCCGGGTGTGTGTGTGTGTGTGTGTGGGGGGGGGGGGGGGGGGGATCTTAGGCAATCAAAACCTACCCCAGCCAGCTCTGGAGAAGATACACCTACAGACCACCATATGCAAACTCAGGGTCTCCAACCACAGTCTTGTTTCAATCAGACTGCTAACTTTCCACCTGAAAACCTTCATGAACATTTACTTCTAACATGAGTAACCCACTCCAATAAGGAGAGAGCTGTAACTCCTTGAGAAATGATTGATGACTTGTAGATCTAGCAAAACCAACAAAAAGATGCTCCAGAGGCCTCTTATCTCCTTCTTCAGCTGTCCTATCCACTGAACACCTCCAGCACCTGGGCAAAGAGAGAGAAAGACAGAGAGACCACATAACTCCTCCTTTCAGAAGAGCTGCCTGCTGCCCTACCTGGCTGATCTTCTCCCTCTAAAAGGCTATCATCCTGGAAGGGACCTTGGAGAGCTCCCCCAGCTCCAAAGATGAGTGACTGGAGGACAATAAGGAAAGTAGTAGTAATGGCCTGAAAAGTTAAAGGGTCCACTGTCCCGAATGGAAGGAACCCTAAATCCCTTCTCCTGAGAAGATACCCCCTCCCCTAGTCCTGATGCAAGCCTAAAATTTTAAAAAGTTGTTCCCTTCCCAAAGCCCTGCCCCTCCCTGAAACTACCCCTTCCAAAATCTAAAGGACTGCCTTAACCCCACTTTCAATACACCCTCCAGGACTCTAACTCACCCCAAGAGGTTTGGGGGTGATGGGGGCAGGAACAACTCCCACTTGCTCTAGCCTCAGTGGCTGCCTTCTTCAAAATGGTACTACTGTTAGGGGTCAGATCACTTACTATTCCCTAGATGTTTTGCACTCAAATGCACACATCTTCACTTTTTTTGCACTGAAACTTAGCTGCCATGTACTCATCTACTCTTCAAGCATTCTTATGTCACACTTCATTAGTTCATTCTGTCTACTCCCTCAAGGATATTCATGCTATTGAAGATGTTATTTTCATTTGTGAATAGACAAAAGTCATTTTTGTTCTAATCTATTGAACAGAATTTGCCTTAGGACAGATCCCTGAGAGGCTATGCTAATCACCCTTCATTTATCGGCACAAAATGTATTTATCAAATTATTTTGACAATAATTGCATACAGGTTTACAGGGTGAGCTGGATCAGATTAGGAAAAGAGAACTTAGGTGACAGATTCTGCAGTCCTGTGCCAATCCACTGAGCTCACCAGATCTTCTAAACATGTCATTTGAAAAGTACTGGATCAAAAAGTATAATGCAGTGAAATTTCTGTTTTCAACCTGAAAGATCTGAAGTTTCTTGATCATTTCTTTCAAATGCAGTGACAGCTTCTCTCTTTCTGGTATCTTCATCTGAAGCAATGGATAATTTGGTAAAATCATTTTCAACTACAAATTCATCTACTACAGGATACTCCTGCTCAGCTTCCATTTTATGTTTGCTACAGAAAAAAAACAACAACCCTTAAACAGCAGTAACAGCACTACTAAAAAATATAACAGAGAATTCATTCTGTAAGTAAATAACAATGAGAGGATAATTTTATAAACAGGCCACCTAATTGTGTAGCTAGTATGCAAATAAATTATACCAAGTTTCAAAGGGAAAATATGGAAATATGGGAAATTACTCCCTGAAAAGTACAAGCATACCGACACACAAACACACATACTGTGTTTAGTATGCACAAACTCTCCGACTTACATTACATGCATAATTTTGTATATTTTGTGAAGTAAGTGCATACACACAAAGGGGGTTGTTTACTAAAGCTTAGCTCAAGTTATCTGCAGCAGGGCCCATAGGAATAAAATGGGCCCTGCTGCAGATAACTCAAGCTAAACTTGACAGGGGGGGGGGGGGGGGGGGTAAGAGCCAGATTCTATATATAGTGCCTAAAAAAATCCACGCAGCAACTTTTCTGCATAAGTGTATTCAATAAGCGGCGCCTAGATTTAGGCACAGTATATAGAATATGCTTAGTTGATGTCCCAGTGCTTAAAACTACATGCAACCATTTACATCAACAAAAACATGGTGTAAATCCCTGCACGTAGATTTACACACACGGGGCCATATTCTATAACTATGCATGTAGATTTTGGAACGCCCATGAAATGTCCATTACCCCACACCATAGCCACTCCACTTTTGAACTGCGCACTTTAGAAAGATGCAGTTCGTTACAGAATCCACTTAGTGAGTTTTGTGCGTAAATTCTATTTATTGCCAATTAGTGCTCATTATTGCTTGTTAAGTGCTGTTAAATATGCTAATTGACCTGTTAAGCCAATTAAGTTACACACATTGTTATAGAATACACCTGGATTTCAGCGCGTATCTCTAGGCGCGCTATACAGAATCTTGCCCTAAGGGTTAATTCTGAAAAGGTAGCAGAAGTTTAGGTGCTAGAATGCTGCGCACTAAGCACAAATTCTATATTGTCAATTACATGTGTAACTGCCATTATTGAATACTAGCGTAAGTTAGCATTTATGTGCTAACATTTAGGAGCGATTGCTTACGCCATTTCAATGGCTGGTGTAAATGTCCATGACTAAGGGGGTCTTTTACTAAGCAGCGGTAAGCCCAATGCAGACTTACTGCTCGCTAAACCGGAAGTACCGATGGGCTACCACAGCAGCCAGGCAGTAGCTCCCACCCCCAGCACATGCCATTTCCGGCGCTACAAAATATTTTTATTTTTGTAGCGCCGGTGTTTACCTGGCGGTAATTGGGCAGTGCCGTGACATGGTTACTGCATGAGCCCTTACCACCTATAAAATCAGTGGTAGTAGGGGCTCAAGCACTAATGCCCACATGCTAACAGGAAAATTAGAACATAGCCATTAATAGAAAAAAGCAGAAATTCGGCCATTTTACCCATGCGGAATAATAGCCTTAGCATGCAGGATAGGCCTTTTTTTGCCGCACTTTGGTAAAAGGCCCCTAAGTTTCTAACCGCTAGTTCTAATTAGTACCAATTAACTCCAATTGATGTTAGCGCTAATTAGCACCTAATTTGCAAATTAACTTACTCGTGTAACTGGCACTATTCTATAACCTGCGTGCACAATTTTGCACACTAAGGACTAGATTCTATAAATGGTGCTGAGAAATCAGCGCGGAAAAATGTAAGCACTAGAGTGCTATTCTGTAAAGAATCTGTGCCCTTTATACAATGATAGCTAAGTGTATAAACAGTGCCTAACTTAAGGTGTCAGCAATTACGCCTGCTGAAAGCAGGTATAAATGCTGGTGCCTAAATTAGGCGATTATCAGATCTAATCTGTAACAATGCTTGTAAAGTCTGAGAATGCCCCCCAGAACACCCCCAAAATGCTCCCGGCCATGCCCCTTTGAATTACTGCACTATAGGATTTCTGCATGTGTTGTTACAGAATATGGCTCATTAATCAATTAAATTTGCATATGCAAATTAGCAATGAGCACTGATTTGCGCGTGCAAATTAAGGGGCCCTTTTACTAAGGTGCACCAAAAAATGGCCTGTGCTGGTGTAGGCATGCATTTTGGATGCACGCAGGTCCATTTCTCAGTGTGCCTGGAAAAAAGGTCTTTTTTTTTTTTTGGCCGAAAATGGACATGCAGCAAAATTAAAACCAGCAAGCATCTATTTTTGGCCTGAGACCTTACCGCCACCCATTGAGTTAGCGGTAAGGTCTCATGCACTAACTGGGTGGTAATTGTGAGCGCACGTAAACTGCTGATTACCACCAGGTAAGCGCCATGCAGTAGAAAATATATAATATTTTGTACTGTGTCTTTTGGATGTGTGTCAAAAATGGAATTACTGCCCAGGCCATGCAGTAGCAGGACAGTAGTTCCAATTTGACGTGCATTGGACACGGGTAGGCACCTATGCGCCTTAGTAAAAGGGCCCCTTAGTCACCATATATAGACTCTGGGGGCAAGTGTACAAAATTATAGAATGATGGGGTAGCCCCCTCCTCAACCCTATGCTAGCAATGCCTCCAGTCAGCTTGCGTATACTTAAGTCCATACTTTTACTCACATATAATCTGGGCAATTTTAAACACAGTCATTTCTGCATATAAATCAGTTTTATATATGCAAATGATTTTAAAATTACCTACTAAATTATTAAGATTCCCTTTTCATTGTTCTGATTTACTGAAGTGCTTTGAGTTTATGAAAACTCCTGCTTAGATTAAGAAGTAGAGAAGGCATGCAGAGCATGGTTTATGTGTGTCTGTGCATGTGTGTGTGTATTTATATCTGTGTTGGTTCTCTACATATCTGTGATGAGGAGACATGAGCTGAGACGGGGGAACTGATTCTGTATTGCAGATGTTGAAACTGTTTTTCCCATTTGACTAGTGGCTTCATTTCTCTTCCATCTCCCACCAGATGCCGATACTTCGTATCTATAGTATAGGGCTTATCATCTCCCTTTCTGAGACTAGAGCTGCCTTCTAGTTCTCTACCTCCACAATCTTCTTATTGGCTGAATTCTATTCACAGTCTTTCATTGCTAATTAGCCTGAAAACAAGTAGGCCAGGATCACACAGGGGAGTGATTGGAGAAACACAGATGGAAGATTTAAATTCTAAAAAATGTCCAAACATGTTAACCCTCCTTCTAATTTCTAGATATGAAATATAAAGAATCAGTAGAGCAGTGGAAAAAAGCCAGACAGGAGATGGACTTCTGGAGGAGATGTGGAGGGGCATAATCAAAATGGGCCGCCTATCTCTAAGGACGCCCATCTCAGGGAACATCTACGAGAAGGGGTGGTCCGAACTGTACTTTCGAAAAAGATGGGCGTCCATCTTTTCTTTCGGAAATACGGTTGGAACCGGCCAAATGCCTAGGATTTGGGCAGATTTGAAATGGGCGCCCTCGGTTTTCAGCGATAATGGAACCCGAAGGCGTCCAGCTCAAAAACGAACAAACCCAAAGCATTTGGTCATGGGAGGGGCCAGGATTCGTAGTGCACTGGTCCCCCTCACATGCCAGGACACCAACTGGGCACCCTAGCAGGGACACTTGTAACAATTAAAAAAAAAGTAAAATACCTCCCAAGTCCATAGCTCCCTTCCCTTGGGTGCTGAGCCCCTCAAATTCCCCCCCAAAACCCACTGCCCACAACTCTACACCATTACCATAGCACTTATGGCTGAAGGGGGGCACCTAGATGTGGGTACAGTGGGTTTTGGGGGCGGTTTGGAGTGCTCCCATTTACCAGCACAAGTGTTAGAAGTGGTGGGGGGGGGGGGGGGGGGTGGGCCTGGGTCCACCTGCCTGAAGTCCACTGCACCTAGTAAAAACTGCTCCAGGGACCTACATACTGCTGTGATGGAGCTGGGTATGACATTTGAGGCTGGCATACAGGCTGGAAAAAAGTTTTTAAAGGTTTTTTTTTTTTGTGGTGGGAGTGGGTTAGTGACCACTGGGGGAGTCAGGGGAGATCATCCCCGATTCCCTCCAGTGGTCATCTGGTCACTTAGGGCACTTTTTTTGGGCCTTGTTCGTGAAAAAGGGTCTAAAAAAAGTGACCTAAATTCCCGCTAAAAACGCCCATTTTTTTTCGATTATCGGCCATAGGCACCCATCTCTCCTCGGCCGATAACCACGCCCCAGTCCCGCCTCACCACGCCTCCAACACGGCCCCGTGAACTTTAGCCATTTCCACGACGGACTGCAGTTGAAGGTGCCCAAAATCGGCTTTCGATTATACCGATTTGGGCGCCTTTGCGTGATGGGCATCCATCTCCCGATTTGGGTCAAAATATGGGTGCCCATCACTTTTGAAAATAAGGCGGATTGCATGCAAGATAATTCCTATTTGGAGAGATATGTGTGGAAAGGGATTCTGAGAAGAGAGACCAGTACTTAGGAAGATAGTAGTAGTAGTACCTGAAAGGACTGGCAATTTTGAAAGGGATCACAGACAGAAAAAAAAAATTGTGTGGAGTAGTACAGTGTTTAATCAATGCTGTAATTCTATAACATCAGCACTAATGTTACACCCTGCTTACACATATAAATGATTAGAATAATGGCATATACATATGTAAGTGCCAAAATTCTGCCCAAGTGCTATTCTGTAGCTATTCTGTGCTTAATTTACATAGCATGTATTTGCATGGGGGCATACACAAGGGTGGATTCACACTTGCACATGTTTCTCTGGCAGCCAGCTCTATTGCTGGTATAAATGCTTATGTCTAACTTTTAAGAGTGTATTTAAGCTGTTATGCTAATATTTTATATGGGAAAGTAAGCACCTATATTCTTTAATAGAATAAGCTCCTATTAGGAGTCCATTTATAGAACTGCCCTAAGAAAGACTACCTTAAAACAATGTTTAGTTTGCACTTGTCTTCAGTAAAGTGAATTGGAGCACCCCTTATTTGTCTTCAAGTGATTATTTCGAGGGATTTCTAGACCTGGGCTCCCTGGAGAGAACCTGCTCCCTTGAACAAGAGTGTGTGTATGTGCACTGAGCAAAAAATGGAAAGGACCAGGAGTATAGAAATGTTCCATGGGAGCCCTGAGTATGAATATGTCTATGGACAGCCCCTTAACTGGGACACCCTCCCCTCCCCTTACACTTACAGTGCAGTACATAACAGCTAAGAAGTTATAATTCCTGTGTGTATGTGTGGTGTGAATGTGTTTTTGTGCCAGTGGATAGCTATGGGGGACCACTGGGGTCTGGGCCCCCCGAAATAGGCTCTGGGGAACCTGGTTTGACTGGTGGGGGTTGGGGACCCCTACCAACTGAACAGTTTGTCCAGCGCTGGTCTCTACTGCATTACCTGCCCTGCTGTTCCCTTCACGTCATGTGCATGCTCGTTTTAAACGAGCATGCACACGACCTGAGAGGAAGAGCAGGGCAAGCAATGCGGTGGACAAATGCTTCAGCTGGCAGGGGATGGGAACCCCTGCCAGCCAAGGTATGTGAGGAGGCGGTGGTGGGCCCCCTCAGTTTGGGCCCCCTCAGTTTGGGCTCTGGATCCCTTCCACGTCGAGGTCTGGCTATGACACTGTTTTGTACACATGTGTTTGTGTGTGTATACCTTGTGTGTGTTCTCTGCATGTTTTGTGTATGTGAGGGATAGTTGGGGGTGGGGCCGTTTGCATGAGGGGCTAGGGGTTAGATTGCAGGGTGCTGGTGCAGTTGCGGGGAGGTAGTTTTTGGGAGTGGGGCAGTTTGTAGGGTGGCACGAAGATAGTACTGAGATGGTCAGAGGGAATATTCAGCAACACTATCTGGTTAGTGCTGTTGGATATCCTGCTCGCCAGCTCATATCCAGTAACAGGCATTTGCTAATCAGATATTTGCTTTTGAATATCGGCTGGAAGTTCACTAGAGGAGCTGATGTACCACAATCAGTCAAAGTCCAATTTTCTAAACAACATCTAGGTTGGAAAATGAATGTCTAAATCAGGATGTTCAAAATTTGTAAAGTATTTTACAAAAGGCTTACCCATGTTTTACTGTTCCCACCTTAGTAATTCCCTTATCCCTTATTTGTCCTGTTTGTCTGTCCCAATTAGACTGTAAGCTCTGTCGAGCAGGGACTGTCTCTTCATGTCCAGTGTACTGTGCTGTGTACATCTAGTAGCACTATAGAAATTATAAGTGGAGGAGTGGCCTAGTGGTTAGAGCACCAGTCTTGCAATCCAGAGGTGGCCGGTTCAAATTCCGCTGCTGCTCCTTGTGATCTTGGGCAAGTCACTTAACCCTCCATTGCCTCAGGTACAAACTTAGATTGTGAGCCCTCCTGGGACACAGAAATATCCAGTGTACCTGAATGTAACTCACCTTGAGCTACTACTGAAAAAGGTGTGAGCAAAATCTAAATAAATAATAAATAAGTAGTAGTAGTAAAGTGGAGCCTTCTGCAAAATACACATAAGCTCATAGAAAAAATATGTGTTTTCTGTCACATGCACTGCAGAAGTAGGCATTTTACCAAATAAAAAGTTGAAAAAAAGAGCAGCATCTTTCGGGAATTTGTACATGTTAAGTAGTGGCACTTAAGTGGCAGATTTGGTTACCCACACATGTTCAATACTGAATTTTGCAAACTGCACATCCAAGGAGAGACAATTAAGGAGCTAGGCTTCAACAGTAAAAATTTTGTGTGGAGGTAGTTTTCAACATCAGAGAAGTAAGCACATTTCCCTTCAATCACTTCTCCAAACCCAAGCACAAACTAGCAGGTAGCTGAGAGTTATGCATGCTTCAGAGCAGGTGTAAATGTCAATGGGGAAATTTTTTTTTTAGGTGTATGAATACTGCCACTGCATAAGAGTTAACACATATACTCTTCAGGTCCACCCAAGCTCTCATTTTAAATCTGTGATCTAATATAGTAATACATTTCTAATTTCTAAAACTTAAAATATTCCAGTAAAATATAGTGTTCAGTGAATACTGGAATGCTCAAACTTTTCATAGGCATAATGAACTGAAAATCAATTTGATTTTAAAACAAACCTATAACAGGTTTTGTCAAAGTTTATCACACTTGTTATGGACTCTGGAGTCCCACAGCCCTTACCATTTCCTGACATGGGCTTGGTTTGAGCTTCATGGTTAATGATTACAACCAAAAAATAAAACTGCCTTTAAACAGGTCTACATTAAGAAAAACAGCTGTTTACAACAGTGTAGTACCTTAAAATTGAAAACAATCTAAAACATAGGCTCATTAAAATGCAAAAAGGAATTAATTGAATATGAATATAAGTGCATTATTGTTTATTGTATAGGTAGTTATCAAAATGAATACTTCTTAACAACATGTTGAGGTTTAAAGATAGCAGGAAATGCTTACATGCAGTATTTGAAAGCAAAGATGCCACTACTATATACTAACCTCAGAATCTTGGAAAAGTGTTCTGGATCAGAACTATGAACAAGAGATAAGATTATCCTTTTACATAATTCTCATATAAGTGTTGATGTTCTTTGCTTTGCAAGTCCATACAGTTTTTCTAGTATGCACAAAAAAAAAAAAAAATTAAAAAAGGAAGTTTCCTCTCCTCCTACAATATACAAATGACTCAGACTGCAAATAGTGGGTGGTTACCTTAAACTGAAAGCAGAAAGGTACTTTCCACAGATTCTGTATTTCTGATACTTATTTGGAAATGAAGGTTAATGAACTTAAACAAAAGAGTAATATAGCACAATACCTTTCTCTAGACTAACAATATATTTCTTGAGAGCTTTTTGGCACTTCCTTTCTCAGGTCAGAACAGAAATGAACTGAAATCCAGTCAGCACAGTTTGCTAATCCACTCAACCCTGAAGAGTATTACAGACGAATAAATAGACTGCCACAGGAAACTGCACTGTACTATTCTGGTTCTTTTTTAAAAGAAAAAACACCGTTCAAGTCATATGCAGACTCAATGCCCGTTTTCAGCCTATGAAATAAAATTCAGCCTAGCCTGTCATTTGTTGCCATAGACAAATCCTTCTCATTGTACAAAGAATCGTCACAAAAAGGAGTTAACTTATCAGAAGTGAGGGAGTCAAATGTAGCTACTCTAGGTCTGGCATTACTCCTCACAGATTTCAACCTTTGTCAATCTCTTTTTTTTCTCTACTGTCATATTTCCAATATGAGAAATGGCACATTAAAATGTCCAAAAATAGACATATTTTATGCCTATTTTACAAAAACATCTAAAGCACTCCAACCATATAATAGTTACAAAAGCCCTGTGCTATTAAAAAACAACAACAACTCATAATAATTCTTATGTTTTTTTTCCATTTTATTTTATTTTTGTACTGTGGTGGAATCATCATATAAGGGGCAGTAAGTCATGCCCAATAAAGGCAGCAGCTTCACTTAGGGGTGTTTTTACTAAGGTGTGTTAACAGATGTGGAGGGGCATAATCGAACGGGGCGCCCAAATTTTCCTGAGGGCATCCTCGCAGGATGTCCTCAGGAAGGGGCGGGTAAACCCGTATTATCGAAACAAGATGGGTGTCCACCTTTCGTTTCGATAATACAGTCGGGGACCCCCAAATCTAAACATTTAGGTCGACCTTAGAGATGGTCGTCCCCGGTGTTCAGCGATAATGAAAACCAAAGACGCCCATCTCAGAAATGACCAAAGCGAAGCCATTTGGCCGTGGGAGGAGCCAGCATTTGTAGTGCACTGGTCCCCCTCACATGCCAGGACACCAAACGGGCACCCCAGGGGGCACTGCAGTGGACTTCAGAAATTGTTCCCAGGTGCATAGCTCCCTTACCTTAGGTGCTGACAGTGCTTTTTTTGTAGAAAAAAAGGTGCCGGTACTCATTATGGGCGGGGTCACCACATATGGCCCCACCCCTATGATAGCCACACCCACATTAACCACACCCCCTATACCAGCCATGGCGCATATAAACAGACATCATTGAAAATATTATAGTACTATAGGAGAAAAAAATAACCTGAATTTTTTTCATATAAATAATCTCTGTAAGCTCTTACAGCTCCAGTATACCAGTGCAAAATAAGACAGCCAATGCAAATTCTCAAATTAGACATATTACAAACACTAAAATGAAAATAAAATGATTTTTTTCTACCTTTGTTGTCTGGTGACTGTTTTTCTTTCCATATTGGTCCCAGTCTGTGATTCTGCTTTCCTTTCTTTTCGCTTAACTCTTCTGTGCCATTTGTCATTTTTGTCTCCTTTTTCTTTGCTTTCTTCAATATTTTTCAGGCTCTCTCTCTGTCCAGATTTAATTCATTCTTTCTATCCATTCTTTAATTTCCTTCATCTACCTGTGGCTTTTCATCTTTTCCTCACCCTTGTTCTCCCCATGCCCCTTCCTCTTATTCTCCAGTCTTTCTCTATTCCCCTTTTCCATCCAGCAGCTCTGCTTTCTCTCCCCATCCTTCCAGTGTCTCCCCTATTTCTTTCTGCATTCTTCCATCCAGCGTCTTCCCTCTTTCTCTCCCCTATCCTTCCGTTTTCCCTCTCTCTCCCCCATCCTTCCATCTGTTTTCCCTCTCTCTTTCCCAATCCTTCCATCCTGTTTTTCCCTCTCTCTCCCCAAATCCTTCCATCTGTGTTTTCCCTCTCTCTCCCCATCCTTCCATCTGTTTTTTCCCTCTCTCCCCAATCCTTCCATCTGTTTTCCCTCTCTCTTTCCCCATCCTTCCATCTGTTTTTCCCCCTCTCTCTCCCCATCCTTCCATCTGTTTTCCCTCTCTCTTTCCCCATCCTTCCGTTTTCCCTCTCTCCCCATCCTTCCATCTGTGTTTTTCCCTCTCTCTCCCCATCTTCCATCTGTTTTTCCCCTCTCTCCCCAATCCTTCCATCTGTTTTTCCCTCTCTCTCCCCATCCTTCCATCTGTTTTTCCCCTTCTCTTCTCCCCAATCCTTCCCTCTGTTGTTTTCCCTCTTTCCTCTCTCTCCCCAATCCTTCCATCTGTTTTTCCCTCTCTCCCCCCATCCTTCCATCTGTTTTTTCCCTCTCTCTCCCCAATCCTTCCCTCTGTTGTTTTCCCTCTTTCTCTCTCTCTACGTCACTGCCCTGGAGGAAGACCCCGGAGGAGCGCAGTGACGTAGAGGCAAGAGGAGGAGCGGCTGCGGGGCAACAGCCAATGCCTAATGGCTGTCTACAGTGCCGGGGTGCCGCGTTTCAGCCAGGTTTGAAGTTTTAAAAAAAATCTTTTTCTTTGTGTAGCGGCCGCTGCTGCTCAACAGGAGAAGCAGCAGCGGCCAGAAATGGGGGCTGGCACTGCGTCCGTCACGGGGCGGGGGGGGGGAGCAAAAAAAAAAAAAGGTGCCAGTACGCCGTACCGTTGCATACCGGCACAAAAAAAGCACTGGGTGCTGAGCCCCCCAAAACTCACTACCCTCAACTGTACAACACAACCATAGCCCTAAGGGGTGAAGGGGGGCACCTAGATGTAGGTACAGTGGGTTTGTGGTGGGTTTTGAAGGGCTCACATTTACCACCACAAGTGTAACAGGTAGGGGGGGAATGGGCCTGGGTCTGCCTGCCTGAAGTGCACTGTACCCACTGAAATTGCTCCAGGGACCTGCATACTGTTGTCATGGAGCTGGGTATGACATTTGAGGCTGGCATAGAGGCTGGCAAAAAAAAAAATTAAATTTAGGGTGGGAGGGGGTTGGTGACCACTGGGGGAGTAAGGGGAGGTCATCCCCGATTCCCTCTGGTGGTCATCTGGTCAGTTCAGGCACCTTTTTGAGGCTTGGTCGGAAGAAAAAATGGACCAAGTAAAGTCGGCCAAGTGCTCGTTAGGGACGCCCTTCTTTTTTCCATTATCGGCTGAGGACGCCCATCTCTTAAGTGCACTGTACCCACTGAAATTGCTCCAGGGACCTGCATACTGTTGTCATGGAGCTGGGTATGACATTTGAGGCTGGCATAGAGGCTGGCAAAAAAAAAAAAAAAAATTAAATTTAGGGTGGGAGGGGGTTGGTGGACCACTGGGGGAGTAAGGGGAGGTCATCCCCGATTCCCTCTGGTGGTCATCTTGGTCAGTTCAGGCACCTTTTTGAGGCTTGGTCGGAAGAAAAAATGGACCAAGTAAGTCGGCCAAGTGCTCGTTAGGGACGCCCTTCTTTTTTCCATTATCTTTTTTTCCATTATCGGCTGAGGACGCCCATCTCTTAAGCACGCCCAGTCTCACCTTCACTAAGCTGCCGAGACGCCCCCGTGAACTTTGATTGTCCCCGCGACGGAAAGCAGTTGAGGGCGCCCAAAATCGGCTTTCGATTATGCCAATTTGGGCAACCCTGAGAGAAGGATGCCCATCTCCCGATTTGTGTCAGAAGATGGGTGCCCTTCTCTTTTGAAAATAAGCCTGAAAGGGGCACTTCACAGAGCGGTGGTAAGCCCAACATGGCTTACCAGTTGCTCTTTCGGGACTACTGCCAGTCCAACATGGCCACCGGGAGCAGTCCCGCACTGAGCGCACGCCATTTCTGGGGGAAAAGAAAACTCCTGGAAATGGCTTGTGCAGCGATAACACGATAGTAATCAGGCATCGTTATGCACGGGAGCCCTTTTCGCTACCTCAGTGGGTGATGGTAAGGGCTCCCTGCTGCATGGCCATGTGGTTAAAGATCTCACCACATGGACTTTTTTGGGGGGCTTTACCAGCTGCGGGAAAAAGGGCCCTGGCGCGTAGGAAAAATGGCCCCCACCGCTAGCGAAGAGACTTTTCCCCACAGCTTTGTAAAAGGACCTCAAAGTTTTTATTGATGACTAAGCAAAACAACAGGATACAGTCCCTAACTGTACATATGTAGAATTACCAAAGGTACAATTGCCATCAAAATTTGTTGTTTCTTATTCCTGACAATCCCCTCCCATCCCCCTCACACCAGAGAACATTCAACTCTATGAACCAGAACTTATAAAAAGGAAAGACAGTGTTCCAACTCCCCCAACAAGTGACAAGAATATTCCCTACCCAACAGATAGAACCTTAAACCCGAATCCCCCTTCCCTCTCAGTAGCAGAGGAAACAGGAGTGCTGAGACACCCTGTGGTATCACAATTGGAGGTCATTAAGAATCAAACTATGAGCATTTTTTATGCTTCACTATAAGACAAGCAGCTTGATTCTCCCAGGTCATTAATAAATGAATAGCATTATGCCAATGCCAAAAAGAGGGAACATTATTGAAGTACTAGTGTTGAAGTATACATTTCACACCCACCACACAGGCTTTCTACAAAAAGTAGCATTTCACTTTCAAGAGAAACCCACCAGAAGCCCAAGTCCCCAATAATAAACCATGCAGAGAAAAAGTTGGTGGAAAAGTGATTCAGCAAAGGACATCACCTGACACCAAAACCCCTGAATGGCCAGGTAAAGCTACAGAGCACCAGGTACACTGCTCTCCACGTCACCAAATTTACTACTAGAGGGAGTATGGGTACACCCTGCATGAAATGCTTTCTTTGGTGAGAAGTAAACTCTTGCCAGAGTCTGAAAGATTCTTTATACTTAGTGGTGTGGACCACCAGCAGGGCATTTCTCAACAGTTTGAACAGAGTGTCATCTTTCAATTCTAGATTCCATTTTGCAATAATGAAAGAGTGTGACTTCTTAGGTGTCAGAGAGATCAAAGACTTATGTAGATGTGACACTGACACATGAGACAAGTGAGTGGAAGTAGAAAAGGTTTGCTATTGATCCACCATGCCCACTGCACAACGAGAGCTCCCACCCATAATGCCGGGAAGATCCCTGCTGTTGCTCCAGGAGGAGGAGACCCTGGAGACCTGGGCTCAATGTCACCCTTTCTCCCCCCGGCGCTCACCCCTCCGCCTCTCCCGAAGGACCTGTGTCTCAGTGGAGGCCTCCTGAACTCGAAGAAGCTGCAGGAAGAGATCCCAGATCGAGGAATTGAGAAACAGGACCATTGGGAGGTCTGAAGCCTTCTGTGCTTCGACTGAGTGTATTACGCCATTAAAACAGCCAGAGTCGGTAACGCTGGAGACTATCTGGGAAGCTCTCCAGCAGTTTGGATAATACAGTGGCTAAATCTAAAACTGAAGTCTCGACCTTAGTGAGTACTGTTGAAACTTTATCAAATTCCATAGTAGCTATAAAGACAGAATTTAACGCTCAAGTGGATAAAATTAAAGGAAGATGTAAGAACTTGCAAGATTGTGCCACAATGGTGGTAAAAGATAAAATTGATATTACATCGTAAGATTGAACAGATAGAAAAATTATAATCGTAGATTAAATCTCCGCTTTCTGAACTTCCTAAAATCTCCGGGTATTACCCCTTTGGAAGTATTTAAGAAATATTTGCTTGAAATTTTGAAATTTACCCCGGAAACGATTCCAACGATAAATCGGATATGCTATTTACCTAATAAGAAAATCTCGGAGGAATTCTCTGGAAATGTCGGGTCAAGAGAAGAAAGACTTATTAATATATCTGAACTTGGAAACATCATTATCTTCAGATTCTGAAAGGGCGACCTTATTGGTTTCATTTGTGTTTGACCCAAGATTTGGAAGCGGTGAGAGAGGTTATCCCTCCGAAATTTACAACTTTGTTTTATGGGAATAAAGTTTGGATATTTCCAGATGTAACAAAGAAAACACAAGATAGGAGGAAAGCTTTTTTGGCTTTAAGAACGGACATTTTGGCATTGGGGTCTTCCTTTTATCTTAATTACCCATGCAAATGTGTTGTTAAATATGTTGGCATAAAATTATGTCTTTTTTCTTCAGGAACAGTTACGAGCTTTTATAGACTTGAAAAAGATTCACACTGTATTACCCTCAGTTGAGAATTTATTATTTATTTAACACATTTGTAGCCCACATTTTCTCACCAATTTGCAGGCTCAATGTGGCTAACATCAAACCGTAAGGCAGTCGCCAATCTGGTAACTATACAGATAACATAGTGCAGAGGACAGGGAGATCAAAAAAACGGGGTATAAGGGCAAAGGTGAAAGGGTAGAAGTGGTCAATATGGTCCATTAATTTGCTGTGTTACAGAATATAGGGGTAGGCCTTTCCGAATAAGCTGGTCTTGAGTGATTTCCTGAAATTGAGATGATTGTGGATTGTTTTCATAGCTTTTGGCAGTGCATTCCATAGTTCTGTACTTATAAAGGAGAAGGTGGATGCATAAATGGATTTATATTTGAGACCGTTGCAGTTAGGGTAGTGGAGGTTAAGTATGAATGGGATGAACTGGATATATTCCTGGGAGGTAGATTGATTAGACTTGTCATGTATCCAGGGGCTTCTCCGTAAAGAATTTTGTGGACTAGGGTGCAGATTTTGAAGGTGATACGTTCCTTAATTGGAAGCCAATGCAGTTTCGCTCGAAGGGGGTTTAGCACATCGAATTAGGATTTTCCATAGATTAATCTGGCTGCTGTGTTTTGGGCGGTCTGTAGTTTCTTTGTAAGTTGTTCTTTACATCCTGCATATATTCCATTGCAGCAGTCTAGTGGCATAATATGATTGATTGTATTAGATTACAAAATACTTCTCTGAGGAAGAGAAGGTTTATTCCGTTTCTTTTGTAGTGGAATTTATTTGGTTTTCGAGTGTTAGATTGCATTCGATTATAAACACCAAGTATTTTTAGGCTCTCAGAGACAGTAAGGGTAAGATTTGGGGTGTTTAAGGTTGAAGGTTTGGAACTTATTGTGTTGAGATGAAAAGATAAGGCAGTGCATTTTCTCAGTGTTTAGTTTCAGTTGGAAAGAATTTGCCCATAAGTTCATGGTGTTCAAACCAAGATTAATTTCATTGGTGATTTCAGACAGGTCGTGTCTGAAGGGAATGTAAATTGTGACATCATCTGCATAGATGAATGGGTTAAGGCCTAGATTGGATAAGGACTTGGCCAAAGGGATCAACATTATGTTGAAGAGTGTTGGGGATAATGGTGAACCTTGGGGGACTCCACAATCCGCTTCCACGGTGGTGAAATGTTTGAATTAGATTTAACTTGATATGTTCTAGAGGTTAGAACGTCCCTTGATCCATGTACGTTTCCACCAGTCCCAAAGTAATCAAGAAGGTTTAGTAGAATGTTATGGGTTACCATGACAAAAGCACTCAACATGTCAAATTGGAGAAGAAGTATGCTTTTGCCTATGGATATTTCCTGCTTGAAGTTGGCCTGAAGAGTGATTAGCACAGTTTTAGTGCTATGAAGGGGGCGGATAAGATTTGGGGTGGGGAATAAGTGAAAGGGGTGGGGAATAGCGTGCTATAGTGTTTATTTGTGACTTGTGTAATGATATTGTGTAGCTTTTCTCCTGAGCTGTATGTTACTTACCCCCCTTAATTGTGGTCTAAAAGATTAACCATTTATTTTCATATTATTGATGTAAAGTTTATTTTCTTTTCTGAATTTCTTGAACAAGTGTTATGACTTGTAATTGATTATATACCAATAAAAAAAAGTTATGTTTGCACAATTGTTTAGGCTGTACAATATTTTACTAGAACAGGACACTCGATTGTATTATGACACACACTCAGGTCAGTATTTTTTTCTGTAAACTGCATTAGCCCAGCTAAGGGTATACGTATGCCTTTAATTTCTAAATTCACAGCATTACATGAAACAGCTCTTTAGACTGTATAAGCTTTGTTCTAGGAACAGAATTTGATAATGAGCCTCTACACATGTTCTACTCAATTTCTGTATTGTTTATTTTAGGGTGACACAACATTTCTGGCTAATTCTAAAGTGGAAAGGAATGTTTACCTCACTGTGGTTATTATGGAATGCAGGAAATTGTGTGCAAGAACACTTTGATGCCTTGTCCTCTTTATTTCAGCTGCCTGAATCTGTCTCCCTCTGAAGTTCTAAAGGATCAGTAGGATGTGTGATGTGCACACAGGAGCTCCTCAGGAGACAAAGAAGTCATCTGGTCTCCATACTAGCAACTGGCTCAGTGGATAACTTTGAGACTGTACTTGATTATTTGGTAGCGTGGGATGTGCTGACGTGGGAAGTTTATGAAAGTTGTGACTATTCTTGGACAAGCCTTGTGCAAGCTGGTTCAAAACCTTTTGGACATTATTTGGAAAACGGCGAGAAAAGCTGTGAGCTTTAGATAACTGCACTGCGGGAAGCTGAAAGAAAATCTCTGGGTACTGAGTTCACTTTGCAAAGTTATGAAGATCTTTCTTCCCCTTCAGAGAATCTGCAAAAATATAGACCCTCATTGTTAGAAAAATACATGATCACGTACAGAGTCTTTTAATAATTGTACTGGATCAAGGTTTTAATACAAGATATGAATGGGATGAAATTCAGCTTATCAATATACACAGGCTTTTTTTTGAGGGGGTACTTGGGGGTACTGAGTACCGGCACCTTTTCTATTGTCTGCTAAAATTGGCCCATGGTTCCCAAGTTTAATGAAAGAGCTCAGGCTGTACACACAAATTCTTCCTTGTCGTAGATTCTGTGACTGGTTGCAGGGGGCCTGGCTATTGTGGGGTTGGTCCCTCAGTGATCAACCCACCCTTGAAGGGTGGTCTGGCATTTGAGTATTGGCACTTTTTTTGCTAGAAAAACGCACTGGATATACACATCATCACAGCAGGTGCGATCAGACTTCTGTTGCACTGTATTCAAATTTGCAATGCCATTTGTGATTCTAATAAGGGATATGTTGGCGTCCTTCGTAGCACAAATTAATTTTGGGCAATCATAATTCTCCAAGAAGTCTTTGCATGAAGAAGTAGAACCAGGATGAGCCTGTCCTGAAAGTCTGGAGCTACTTGACAACTCTAACAAAATGACATTATCAAACAGAAAATTTGGTGGTATGGTATATTAATATACATAGTAATGAGGCCTCTCTTTCAAAAAAAGTTTTTTTTAAACAAAGTAAAGAATAAAACATTGCACAACAATATTAGACTAATGAAATGGTAGGTCTGGCCTGAGGGTATCTGATGCCCTGGGGGGGGGGGGGGGGGGGTTCTTAGTAATCATTTTGTGGCTGTGGCCCCAAGATTGCAGCCAAATAAAAATCAGTGACACACCCCACCACCGCCACCACCACAACAAAAGCACAGAATAATGGTTAACCAATGGAGAGCTTACCCAGGTTCTGACCTAAAACTTGGAATCTGTGACCCTATTGGGGGTTCTGATCCATAGTTTGAGAAGCTCTGCCTAGGTGAACCTTCAGCCATGAGCCTCACCCCCACCCTATACTCCAACAGTCCCTGTTCCCTCCCTAATCTGCACCCCTCCCCAGTCCCCACAAGTACACTATCTTCCTTTTACTTAACCCCCTCTCCTCCCCTCCCTTCAGTCATCCAGATTTCCCTTCTCCTTTCCTCTCCTGCCTGGTTAAACACAGCTAAACATCTACCCCCCCAAATGTTTACGTGCTGTTTCTAAAAATAAAAATGATATCATTACTTCCTATATTTATTGCAGGATTTTATAAGTGGCACTTTGCAGCAAATATCCTGCATTAGCATGAGGCAGGCACTACTAGCACTACCTGTAAATCTGATTCCTGTTGGCCTTGGCCTGTAGCATTAACAGCACATTATTAACATAACTGTGAATGAGATGCAGTAAAAAACATCTGCATATCACAAAATGTTTGCAAAAGTCAGTTAAAAAGTATGTTATATCTGAGTAGGACAAGTGACCACATATAAATAGAAGATGCGATGTAGTCTATTAGAAAACTGACTCTTACTACACTCATCTTTTAGAAAAGTTCAAAATTGGTATTAATATGAAACTATAGACCCAGTAGGACATGTTTGACTAATGTAAGTCTGATAGTTAAGCACTTAGTGGTATTGAGATAATAATGCGCATGGTTCTTTTTTCTTCTTTGGATTTAACTCATACCTGTTCAGTAATAGCTCAAGTTGAGTTACATTATCCATCTGTAAGAGTGATTCAGTGTAAATCTTTTTTTTTTTTTTTGAGTCCTCATTCCTGTATAAGGGAGTGGAAGTTTGGAATATGTTACCCTTGAGTATTAGGGAAATTCAGATATAGTTTTTTTGAAAGGCATTAAAAAACTTATTTGTTTAAAGAGAAGACTTGAGTTTTAGCTGATTTTTAATGTTAAATTGCTTATTGCAACTCTCCTAGAATGTAGGACTTCTTATAGCTCTGATCTATTTTGAATCTGTATTAAATGTAGCAGAATATAAGAACTATATAGCATAGCATACAGTAGATACATTAGAACAATTGATTTTTATTTATTTGTTTATATTTGCTATACCTGTCTTCAAATACCAGGCCCATAAAGGTGGTTCACAATAAAGACAAAAACATACAAAAGTTAACCAACAACAGATTGCTATTACCTTACAAAGCCCTAATGCTCATGCCCCTAAATCTCCTTCCTAAAGGCCAGCTAGAAAATAACAAGTTTTTACTATTTTCTTAAATTCCTTAAAGTATTTTTCCTGTTGAAGATAAAGACGTAAGGTATTCCATAGGGACAAAGCCAAATACAAGAAAACAGCTTGGTGGGTGTACTCCAGGTGAGCCTTAATTGAAGGAGAAATAAACAAGAAAGAAACCTGAGAAGATCATAGGGTCCTTGAAAGGTGATACGGAATTAAGCAATCAGCCGAGTACAAGGGGCAATATGAATGTAGTATTCTATATGCAAGACAGAGGATTTTAAAGTTGCTTGAAATAGTTGCTAGGAAGTGACGTCATTTCAGTCAGGTGGGATTGGAAGAGACCAGCAGGGAGAGTAGGGAAATTGGACTCTCGTTTTGGTGGGATCAGAGGAGACTGGTAAAGAGTACAGCAATGGGACTCTAAAAATATAGAGCAAAGGGCCATCAGACCAGAGTATTAATACTAACAAATATATATATTCCAGTCAAGTTCTTGTTTATGCTCATTCTAAAGCATGCTGGGACATGTCTGCTTTTGATAATCAGAACTACCAAAACAGTTACAGAGCTATGTGGTCAGTATCATCTATCGTGTGTTTGTTTTTGGATAAGCGGGATGCATGCTTATTAGAAGTGCAAGTATTGGCAATAGCTTCTGCGAACAATAATTTATTTGATATTATTCCCAAATGCGAGACGACTCCTTAATCTTGTTAAAGCAAAGGGAAATGAAGCAGTACGGTGCCTCTTCCAGCATATTTGGCATTTAGAAGACAGATCATTCCCCTTATATTCTGGTAAGTACACACAAACCTACCCTCACATATTCTGACTAGTGTTTTCATTTTCAGATTTAACTGTGGTGGCAGTATGCCTTTTCCAAATTACATCAATGCTGAAGAAGAACCATGTTTATTAAGGCACTGTTTACTAAGCAGTTTTTCCATAGACACAAAATGGTAGAACCCCTTCAGTAAATAGTCACTGAGGGGAATTAAAAAGTCAAAAGATGTTATGAGTTTTTTATTAAAATTATTCTCATAGGCCCCAAGTAGTAAAAACATTATCTTAAAAAAGTACCCTATGTTAACAATGCAGCTAGATTTTTTTAAGTACTGTAGAGTTATCTTATAAAAACACAGGACCGCAGTGAGTGAAAGCTAGGGTTTTTTTTAGGGGGGGGGGGTTGTTAGTTCCACAGCTGAAGTTGTTCCCTTCTGGCTGCAGAGGGTCCTCTGCCATCAAGAGGCTATGGTGGCAGAGTGCAAACTTGGATACAGAGCAGGCTCTAAGCCTGCCTGCATCCTCCCTGGGGGAACCCTAGGGGCTTGAGGAAGATAAACTTGAGAATTTCCTTAGGGAGGCAGTCTCTCAAGAGGGAGAGACCTCCCAAGGAGAGGAGGATAACTTTCTGGTAGTATACGTTCCAAACAGAGGAATTTGGTCACCTGATTGACTCAGTGATCTCAGCCTCATGAATTGGGCTGGCACCCCAGGCAGAAGTGATGGATGGGGACCCCATTCTTGAGGGGCTTCAGAAGCCACCCAAGGCCTTTCCCTTGCATAGAACTCTTTCCCAGATGAATTTGGCAGAGTGGGAGCCCCCTGAAGATATCCTGAGGGCTACCAAGCTGCTGGGCAGGTTATAGTCTTTATCTTTTGAGGACCTGGCCGGGTTTTTTTTCACCTGTTTAAAGTGGACAGTGTAGTCATGGTGGTGACAAAGAAGACCATGATCCCAGTAGAGAATGGGTTTGCTGAAGAATGGCGAAAACACAAACAAGAGTCCATACTCCACGTGAAGCAAACAAAGGATAACAGTGGGGTAGTTGAGGAAGGTAGGATATCTTTTTTTGACAGTTCTTCAGTCTGACTCGACACAGACTATGTTTCAGTGACAGGACCTGCGTCAGGAGTCTCTGACTATTGCATGAGAAATAGGTTTAGAAACAAACTGGATCTATTTTACATCAGTCAACAACCTTTCTTGGCAGAGTAGTTAATTGCACATTTCACATGTTTATACAGATGCGGATCTGCAAATCCAGCTTCATATGGAAACACTCATCTAGCGATTCTCCCGCCAAACACATAGAGGGCAGCGAAACATGGCACGTGCTCTGAAGTACTCTCGGGACGCCCAACAAGATGAGACGAGATGCAGCGCATGCAGTGAAGTACTACTTCAGAGCATGTGGCATACCTTGTTACACTCTATGTGTTTGGCGGGAGAATCACAAGATGCATTTTTTGATACAAAGCTGGATCTGCAGCTGTTTCTATGGGTGATTGACTACTCTGCCAAGAAAAGTTGTTGATCGATGTGATATAAATCTAGTTTGCCTAGGCTGAAGAATGCCCATGATTGGAAGGTAGAGCAAATGCTAAAAACAAGTTTTTATATAGGACCTATGTGGCCTATGCTCTCTTGAGATGGGCCCAGCAGCTACCGGAGTCCTGGAGGTGCCCTGCCTGGAATTGGAGGCAACCATTCTGGTGGATATACTCAATGACCTGGTCTGTATCTCTTAGGCAGTAGCATCTGTGGTGGTGACACATAGATGGCTCTAGCTTTGCCATTGGGCAACTAACTTAACCTCAAACGCACATCTGAATAAGCTGCCCCTCTGGGGCTGCCAACTATTTGTGGAAGATTTGGAAAACTTTGAAGGACCTTGGAGAAGCCAGGCCTCAGTGGCTTCCAGAGAGCCACTCTTGGGCATCACCATGTTCTATAGGGGGCAGGGCTAATTTCAAAGACTCTTAGTACGGCTTTGGTAAGTGGCCCCTTGCCATCTCTGTAGATTTGAAATCACAGAAGAGAGGGACCTTCTGTAGGGCTTGAAAGACTAGAGACCTCGGTACCTTGGCCTCCCTGGCAGGAGTCATGGGGCCACAATGAGGGTTGATGGGGCTCTTTAGAGGTTCAGGTGGGAGGAGGATCTGCCACTTCTACTACAAGTGGTCCCTTATAACCTCAGACCAGTGGATCCTCAGTGGTTCAGCATGGGTATGCCTTAGAATGTGCAAGTTTCATTTCAGATGCCAGTATGGCATCTCTGTGCGGTTCTCCTCTCAGGAGAGAAGCCATGGAAATCACCCTTCAAAAGTTGCTCTGCCTCACGGTAGTGGAGTTCATCCCCTGTCAGGAGCAGGGCCTAGACTAGTTCTCGATTTACTTTGTTGTGCCCAAGAAGGGCGGCACCATCTGCCCAGTCTTGGATTTTAAGGGAATTAGTGCTTCCCTCCAGGTTCCTCACTTTCACATAGAAACTCTGCAGTCAGTGATAGCCTCAGTCAGACCAGAGAGTTCTTGACCTCCTTGGACCTAATGGAAGCCTATCTGCACATTGTAAACTGGAAGATGGACAAGCAATTCCTTCAGTTCTGTGTTCTTGATAGACATTTTCAATTCAGGGTCATGCTGTTTGGGCTATCCACAGTGTCCCCACATCTTTTCCGAGGTTATGGTGGTGGTGCCAGTGTATCTCTGCAATCTGGGAATATAGGGGCATCTGTATCTAGATGGCTGGTTCATTCTCCTGAAAAAACAGATGTTCAAGTTGCAGGCTCAAGAGAGCTCTCTATGATCAGCAGACTCCTCAGGATTAGGACTACCTCCAGTTGCTTGGTTCCAGGACAGCAACTCTGGAGGCATACCTTGGGTGAGAGTACACATGGCAGCCTCTTTAGAGAGCATTGTTGTCCTGTTGGGCCCCTTAAACCCAGGACTTTGATATGCATCTTCTCCTGTCTGGTTCACTCCAGGGGAGCCTGGTATTTTGGAACAGGCCAGCCCATCTTCACAGGGGGTCCTACTATATCCTCCAAATTGGATGGACATGATCACAGATGTGAGTCTCTCTGGTTGAGGGGGGAGGCCGATTGTCTTGGCTTTCCTGAGGTCTCTCTTTTTTCCTCAACATTTTTTGATAAGATATCAGAAAACAAGATATCTTCAAGCATAACAGTTCTCGAGTGCTCTTTCCTCCTCCACTATAATTTTGATTTTTTTTTTTTTTTGTGATTTTTGACTTTTTGTCATTGTAGTATTCTTCTGGTATGTTAACCTGTTTTAGGTCACACTTAACAGATTGTCAATTTAGAATACAAGTGAGCTCATATCATTCTTCTTGGAATTGATGTATCATCTGGAGCACATCAAGTCTCGGCCTTATTGGCAGTTTTGTTTGATATTGACATGGTTCAGAATACTGTAAGTTACATGTGTCCCGGCCGCATTTAGACACTTACCTTTATGCCAGGCCTATGGCTGTTGTAACTGTGGATGTGTAAATGTTAGGCTTGCTGATACTGGGTTACATTAGTATTCTATAATAGAACCAGGGTGCCCAGGTGCTGTTATAGAATAGGCTCCTACTGCATGATCAAATCTTACATGTGATTTTCATACAGGTGTGTACCATGTGTAAATGTTCCACAGTTAACTTGTAAATGGTCACAAGATGGGCGTACATTTGTTTTGAACAGAGAACCAGGTTAAAGTAATTTTGGACTTGATTTCAGAATTGGAAGAAAATAACTGCATCCTGATCACTTTTTCAATTATTTTGTAGATGCACCATGTTTGAAATACCAGAGGAAGTTAGAGACCACTATTTCTGCTCAGTCCTGTTTTCTCAGCACATATGTTGGGGCTGGAAATTTATGTCTTGAGGACATATACACAGAGAATATTTTTGAGGCAGTGACCAACACCAGCGTGACTGAGCATACTCAGATCCTTTCAGAAATCTTTACTGCCAGTGGACTTACAAACAAAGAAGCGGATACAGTGCTCATATCAGGAGAAGCAGGAAGTGGCAAAGCATGCTGGGACATGTCTGCTTTTGATAATCAGAACTACCAAACAGTTACAGAGCTATGTGGTCAGTATCATCTATCGTGTGTTTGTTTTTGGATAAGCGGGATGCATGCTTATTAGAAGTGCAAGTATTGGCAATAGCTTCTGCGAACAATAATTTATTTGATATTATTCCCAAATGCGAGACAACTCCTTAATCTTGTTAAAGCAAAGGGAAATGAAGCAGTACGGTACTTTGCTTCAGCACATGCATCAGTTGTGGGCCACAAGCAAAGCCTTTGATAATTTTTCATTTACTTTCCCATTTAGCTGCAGATGACTGCACAGTATTGGAAAACAGATTTCCCTGAAAACACTGTTGTTGGCCTGACAATCATCAAGAAGAGATTTTTCTGTTGATCCTAGAGCACCCAGACAGGATATTGCTGATTGTTTGATGGTTTTGATGAATTCAAGTTTAAATTTAATGATGAGGAAAGGCATTGCTCTCCTACGGACCCCACCAGTGTCCAAAGTATTCTCTTCAATCTTATCCAAGGCAACCTGCTGAAAAATACTACCAAGGTCTTGACCAGCAGAACCAGTGCAATAACGGCAGCACTTCGGAAATATATTCAGAAAGAGGTCACTGTGAAAGGCTTCTCTCAAGAAGGAATCAAAATGTATATGAAGAAGCACCATAACGATCTTAGACTTGCACAGCAAATGATAGATTTAGTGAAAACAAACTCATCTCTACATGGTCTTTGCCACATTTCTGTTTTCTGTTGGATAGTTTCTAAGTGCCATAAGGAACTCATTCGGAGGAGTTGCTCTCCTCAGTCCATAACAGATATGTACCTGCTAATTTTACAGCACTTCCTGTTGTACAGTATACCAGAAAAGCAATGTGAGGAAAACATACTTCAGAAGAAGTATGGCACAATCAAGCATCTTGCAAAACTAGCTTTGATGGTTTGGGTTCCTGCTGTTATACATTTTCACTTAAACAGCTCAGAGAAGCTGAGGTATCCGAAGAGGACATGTCAGCTGTTTTTTGATCCTTTCCAAGAGCCTTCCTGTATGAGAATGTATCAGATCAGCAGTATGAATTTCTTCATATTACTTTCCAGTGTTTTTTTTTGTAGCATTATATATTGTAATGAATGATCAGTTTAGTCCAACCATGCTTAGTCTCCGAGATGACTGATTGTTTTATAGAAAAAAGAAAACGAAGGAAGAAAATACTGCGTTTAAAGCTAAGTGTTAATTTGAATAATGGACTAAATAAGTTAATGATTGGAAAGTTTAAGACATAAACGTAAGGATCAATGAGGAATGCCCTGCCCACCATAAAAAGTGCCTGGCTCACAGTATAGCCTGAATGGTGGTGATATGGTTTGTCTGACAGATCCTATACTAAATACCCTTTAAATCTTTATAAAGGAGCTGTAAAATAGTCTGAGAGTTGGGCATTATTAGAAGATTGTTATTTATTCAGCCATACCAGAAAGAACTCACGAAGACCAGCAGGCAGTATTTGTTGTCAAACCTACTTTCAGTCTCCTGGCAAGAAGAAGAGACCCTGTTGCAAAAAGCAGGACTTCTCCACCTTCAGATGACTTCCACTTTTCTGGCAGGCCTGCTGTCTCAGAAACATTATGCTCTATTACTGATCCTGGCCAATTGGGGAAGTTGCCAAAGAAGCAACAATATGCTAGACATGTATTTGGTACAAAGCATACAGAAATATTTTAAATCAGTACCTTCCCGCTGTGCCAGGTGAGAAGAAAAAGCATGCATGCAATGCCTGAATTTAATCTGGTTGGTTAAAATGTATTTATGAAATGCAAGTATGTAAATCTTGCAAAGTCTGCAATAAGTAAACCTGATGTTGAGCATTTGAACTAACTTACTGTGGTATAGGTCCAGCTGAGTGTACAGCACTAGCCTTTGTGCTAAGACACCTGGAAGAATCCAGTTGGACTGCAGGTGGATACAATTCTGTGGAGAATAGGAATTCAGCAGCTCTTACCATGCCTGAATATTTGCAAGGCGCTTAGTAGTAACTTTGTTTTTGATTTTTATACAAAGAAAGTGTTTTCAGGTAAATACAGATCTCTGTCAAAAATGAAGCCACCAGTGTGAAATCAAATTACTTTTTACAAGAATGTCGCTAGACTCCTTTTTAAACTTTTTTCCCCCCCAGAAACTGTAGTTTCCATTAAGTTGCATGACACAGTTTAACTTGGTTATATTTGAAACGCAACAGCTGCAATTGATCTTTGATAAGTTTGTTCTTGATTCATTACTGTTCTTGAATTTCATGTGTAGTTCCTCTCCTCTACTTCCCCTCAGATTTTAGTAAGTCATCCCTTTGAGTTAAATGGATGCAAAATGAAGTGCATAGGCCCCATCTACTGCCATAAATACACAATACCCTCAAAGAAATGTGAAATGAGAAGGATAATCAATTATTTTCCAGTTTTTATTACAAAATACTAGGGCTTGATTTACCCAGTTTGATGTCTTAAAGGATGTGTGCATAAGTGTTTTTGGGTAAGAGGAACTACATGGATGTGAATTACAGTGAATTGAGTCTGTCTGCCTATCTATAGGAGATGTAGTGATGTCTGTAAGCAGAGGGTGGCATTTGCATAGCTTTGGAAGGGGTGTGTCTGAATAAGGAGCATGCACTGTGGTAACACAGTAACGTAGAGGGGCATTTTTGAAAGGTCGTCCAAGTCAGAATGGGGCATCCATGTCAGAACATCCAAAATAGATGTCCATCTCGTTGATGTAAGCAAGTAAAGCAAATTCTGTTATGTTTGGAAAGTATAGTTAATTCTGCTGTTGAATACATCTTTAAAACAATCTTAGGAGCAGAGTCAAGGTAGCAGCTTGATGGTCGCTGGCGTTCTATGTGTGGGTTGAAGCCTAGCTGCACTTTGGTTTTCTTTTTTACCTTTACTATTATGTCTCATATGAAGCGGAAAAGGGGTGGTTAAGGCCACAGCCTCTGTGACCAGGACATTATCCCGGTGAAATAGTCCATCATTCAATACACCACTGTTACTCCTGTGAATGCTGGAGTTGGACAGCTTGCTGTCCCCGTGATGTGGAAGAGCCTGTGGACTTGGAGCCTTGAAACATCTTTATTTCCTCCAGGCTATATTTTGCTTTCCTGCCCAGTGGAACTGAAGGGAGTGACCATGGCATGACTTGGATGCAGAAGACATTGGCTGGGAAGCTACTAGAGGAGGTCAGTCCTTAAGATTCTCTCTCTGCTGAATATCTCCTAGTCAAGGCAATTTTACTTCTGTGCTCCCGGTGGAGTAACCCTGGAAGGTGTGTGGCAGATGTTATGGAGAATGGTGGTCTCTTTCTAAAACCTCTACTGACCTGACTGCATTGGTGGGTCAGATTGATTGCTTTCTAAAAATGTGGAAGCGGTTATGTTCTGCTCTCTCTCCTGATAGGCTCTGTCTACTCAGGAGATTAGCATGGCTGAGTATAGAACATCACTGTGAAGACTCAGAACTCTTGAATCAAGCTCTTCTTTAATGCAAATAAAACAAAAGAAAATAATTCACAGTTGTAGATATACTGGACAAGAGTCTTCTGCCTTGCAGAACTGAGAGTCTGTTTGCTACCAGCTCACCCTGTCTCTCACTGCAGAGATAAGCTGGGGTGGCTTTCAACACTGAGACAGAATGCTGTAAATACTTGTAAATGGGTAAAAACCTGGTCATTTACAGTAGCTCGAAAAGAGGGGGCGTATGCAACAAGGACAGCAAAGTCAACTTACAGTCCTTAGAAAACCATGCTGTAGTCACACTCTCAAACCCCAAAAGGAGAGAAGACAGGTGGGCTCCAGCCCACAAAACAGGGACAAGGCCAGCCAATACGAAAAGTCCCACTAGGCATAGGGAACTGGGACATGTGCTCAGGAAAAGCGTATTATAGAGCACTGCAGGAAGACCAACATTTGTAGTCCAAAGGCACTTCCTGAATTTCTTAAAGGCACAAGCAATGTAAACTGTTACAGGCAATGTAATCTGATATAACAATGTCCAACATATACATCTAAAAACTAAACAACCTATTTCCATGAATAGGGAGGCAGAACAGGTTAAGTCGGATTTTTCTACATAAATCCAACAAGTTACAAAGGGGCCCTTTTACTAAGACATGTAGGCGCCTACACGCATCAGTTTGATAGTCTAACAGGATGGTGTGGATAGGTGAGGGAAGAGGGAGATAAACAGAGAAATACAACTTTATGGTTATAATGCGCTAGAAAACCCAGATCTTTGTTAAGTCCTGTCTGTTGGGTGTCAAAATATTCAATCATTCTGACTTCAAAGGTCTTACGTCCTGTATTGTTTAAAGTTACCTTCAGGATTCTTACTATGAAATCACTGGTACAGTGTTCTGGTCTGGTAAAGTGCTGCCCCACAGGGGTAGGATCCCAGCTGGCACCAGCATTCTTCATGTTATGTCTATGTAAATTAATATGGAGAAACAGGCCAGATGCTTAAGACAAGATTAATTACATAGACATAACATGAAGAATGCTGGTGCCAGCCGGGTTCCTACCCATGTGGGTCAGCACTTTACCAGACCAGAACAGACAGGACTTAACAAGATCTGGGTTTTCTAGCGCATTATAAACATAAAGTTGTATTTCTCTGTTTATCTCCCTCTTCCCTCACCTACCCACACCCATCCTGTTAGACTATCAATGAAATGCTTTGATGTTCCCATGCATACCTCCTACCTACCCCCACCCTGTTAGACTGTCAATGAAATGCTTGGATGTTTCACTTATATAGTCTGTCATCTTTTACACTTGCTTATTTCTGACCTGATGAAGAAGGGCAACCTTCGAAAGCTAATCAAGAAATGTATTAAGTTATGTCCAATAAAAAAGGTATCATCTTATTTTTTTTCCATGTTTTATTTTGTTTGATTTCTATTGATTACCTCTAAAAGTGGACTAACACGGCTACCACACCTCTCTACTTAGATGTGTCCAAAGCAATACAAGAAAGAAGAAAAGCGTTCCACTCCCTAAGACAACAAGTTAAAGCTGTGGGTGCTCCTTTTTTTTTTTTTTAATTAAATTACCCTTGTAAATGTGTTATCAATACGTAGGAGTGAAGTATGTTTCTTTGTCCTGAACTGTTAAAAATCTTTTTTTGGATTTGAAGAGTTTTTCCATTGTTTCCAGTTAGTAATTCTTGAGATGCAGTGTAGTATAATGTAACAGAGTTTTCATGCTATTTGCCTTTCTTCTTTCTTTTTTTCCCATTTGAATTATCCTAAAGTTTTGTTTGGACCACCCTTCAATCTTGTTTGTGGTCTAATTTAAGAGCTAAATGTTCCTGCAAATTATAGGAAGTATGTTTTATGCATTTCCTTATTTCTTGAAAATTATTTTCTTTTGCTCTGTATTTCCTACAACAGGTGGATTTACTTTTGTAAATTTACTTGCTTAAAATGATAATGAATGTTAAAAAAAACAATTTTACAGCTCCAAAAACTGGAGTATCAATACAATTTATTCACAATATTGTAACATCTTACTGGTTACTGGTCTCAAAATCCATTTAGTTAACATTTCCTTTTCATCATTTTAATGGTGGGAACATGGATAGTATAATTGTCATTTGGCTGAGGAGCGTGCACGGGGCTTCAAGTACTCAGCTGTTGGTAAAAGTAAAGCCCAGTGTATGGCTGTGAGACACCAGCGTTACATAATATTGGGGTTGGGGCCCACTAGACTACTAGGAATTACTGGTGGTGGTGGTGGGGGGGGGGGTAGAGGTCGAGTTGGGTCAAGTCAAGGGTGGGGAGGTTTCCAAGAGCAGGGCCAATGCAGACCTGCAACATTTTTTTTAACTGTCCCCTTCCTGTCAGCACGAGCCATTTGCTGCTTACGTACTGACAAGAAGGGGAACATTTTGGCAATGAGTATGGATAGAAATTGCATGCTTAGTGCTTACTGCATACCACAATGTTTTTCTTGCTAATTTCGTGGTAGAGGCCACATGGATTTCTGCATGATCCCCAGAGAAGGCTGTTCATCCTCGTAGAGCTACTGCCCAACTAAGATAAGAGGTGGATTTCTTTGACAGTAGGAAGCTTTCTAGAACCTGATACATGGTCATACTAGTTTCATTGCTTTGGGGGCTTTTTTTTTTTCCATTTTCTTCTCTAGGAAAGCATGGGGAGCTGGCTTGTCATCTCGTTCCTTTGATTGTATCTGATTCATTGGAATGGATGAGAAAAAAGTCCCAGGAAAAACTTTGGGAGTTATTTCTTGCTGCTTTTACAGAGGCAGTACCATGGTCTCTCATTCAAACAAGGTACTTGTGTTCTGAAATGCAGTTTTGACAGTAAGCATCTCAATATACTCTTATAGGTGCAGCATTAATATAAGATCATAAGAATAGCTATACTGGGTTAGACCAATGATCCATCTTGCCCTGTATCCTGCTTCCAATAGTTGCCAATCCAGGTCACATGTACCTGGCAGAAACCCAATTAATAGCAGCATTCCATGCTACCAATCTTGGGGCAAGCAGTGGCTTCCCCATATCAATCTCAATAACAGACTATGGACTTTCCTATAGAAACATGTTCAAGCTTTTTTTTAAACCTAGATACACTAACTGCTGTACCACATCCTCCAGCAGAGTTCCAAAGCGTAACTATTCTTTCGGTGAAAAATATTTCCTACTATTTGTTTAAAAGTATTTCCATGTAATTTCATTGAGTTTCCCCTGGTCTTTGTATTTTTTGAATTAGTGAAAAAAAAATCGATTTACCTCCTCCCGCTCCACACCACTCAGGATTTTGTGGACCTCAATCACATCCCCCCTCAGCCATCTCTTTTCCAAGTTGAAGAGCCCTAATCTCTTTAGTCTTTCCGCATATGGGAGGAGTTTCAACCCTTTTAACATTTTGGTCCCTCTTCTTTGAACCTTTTCTAATTCCTATATACCTTTTTGAGATATGGCGACCAGAATTGAATGCAGTACTCAAGGTGAGTTCTCACCATGGAGTGTTATAGACACATTATAATAATTTTGGTCTTATTTGCATCCCTTTCCGAATAATTCCTAGCATCTTGTTTGCTTTTTTGGCTGTCGCTGCCACACACTGGGCAGACAATTTCAGTGTATTGTCTACAATGACACCTAGATCTTTTCTTGAGTGCTGACTCCTAAGGTGGAACCTAGCATCAGGTAACTATGATTTGGATTATTCTTACCAATGTGCATCACTTTGCATTTGTCCATTAAATTTCATCTGCCATTTGGATGCCCAGTCTTTCTGTTTCCTAAGGTCTTCCTGCACTTTTTCATAATCTGCATGTGTTTTGACAACTTTGAATAGTTTTGTGTCATCTGCAAATTTAATAACCTCACTCAATGTACCGATTTCCAGATCATTTATAAATATGTTAAATAGCACTGGTTCAAGTACAGATCCCTGTGGCACTCCACTATTCACCCTACTCCATTTAACCCTACCCTCTGTTTTCTGTCACTCTGAAAAATTGACACTAGTCGGATATACGTTATAATTGCAAAGGTACACTTTGAAACTAAAGCTTATCATTCATGCTCACACATACCTAAATCAATTCATTATAACAGAAGGTATCCAAAATAAACATATTTTGTGCTATACATTGAAAACTCCAACAACTGTTCTACCCCAGTAACACCCGCTAAGAACAGGAGTACAGGGTGAGAGATGTTCTGGCATTTAGGAAGATGATTTTTCACTGAAGTTGTATTTGTGATACTTATTTCCTAAAATTTGCTGACACACATGCCACAGCTCTAAGGAAACTGAAGACTGGTCCAGTCATGGGACTACACACATTTCTGAGACATAAGCAAGTGGTTATGTTGCACAATTTGTTCTTGTAATGCATGACTTCTGTGTATTTTGAATGCCCAAAGCTGGCTCTGACAGCTAGGAATCTTTGTTGAACAAATGTACGTGGCTGAGGAAACTGAATATAATGTGCCTTTTTATGTAAGATTAAAGAATCAGGATGCTGTATTAAGAAATAGCTATGGAGGGAATGACCAAGATGGCGCCGACATTCTGAGAGGAGTGAGGCTGTTTAGGACAGTTTGCTGTAGATCCCTGAATTGATTCTCCTGCCATTGTACCTCATACTAAAAGAAAAGGGATTGTAAGGACCTTACCATTGCCAGCCCTTACATCTTCCCCAAGCAGCAAATCTTCGTCAGCTTCGCACTCTGGAGCCTATGGACTACCACAGGGGGAGTTCTGCTGTGTATGCTGAGGGAGGAAACTCAACACCCCTAGACCATGAAATAACATTATCTCCCCCAGAAGCCGAGAAACCACCATGTCCCACTGGGTCGTGGGTGGAGATGACGGATCCCAAGAACGTGGAAGGCGCTGGAATTGGGCCCTGTGGTAACGGTTCTCATCAGAATGACCAGCTGTGGTAGTTGAGACCTTGGATAAGAAGGGTGTATTGAACCCTCCTGTGGTGGTTACCTTTGATGCCCTCTGGTATGCAAATGAGAGACTAAACTCTTCTGTTACTAAATCTACTCAGGAAACAACAACACTAGTTTCAACGGTGAAGCAGCTCTCCAAATCGATGGATAAGTTAAAGCAGGACTTCAATAGCCAGGTACAAATATATCAAAACTGATGTCGTTACTATTAAGGACAATGTTTCAGCTGTTATGAAAGATAAATTTGTATATACGTCAAGAAATAGAACAAACTGAAAATTATAACAGATGTCTAAATATGAGGATATTAAATTTCCCAAGGCCTGTTGTAATTCTTCCTTTAGAACTATTCTAAAGGAAGAATTACAACTATTCAAAAAAATACCTAATTGAAAACTTGAGTATGCAATTTAATTGCTTAATGAGCCAATTAGTGCTGATAATTGGGTGCTAATTATTGGTACTAATGGGCAATAATTGGATTTTATGCACACATCTTTATAGTCACTATTCTATATAGACGTGCACGTAAATCTTTCCATGCGGATCCGAAAGGGGGCTTTGCATGGGCTGGCTAGGGTCATTTCTAGGATCTGCATGCAGAGTTACAGAATTCAAGGGATCCATACCTAATTTAGGCATGGGCATTTACACCAGGGTTCAGCTGATGTAAATCCTCACGCCCAAAATTGGGCACAGATCCTGGCACTAAGTGCAATTCTATAATGGCCCCCAAATATAGAATTGAGTCCTTCCTGTATTTAAAATCATCCATCCTAATTGCCAAGTAAATATAAATTGAAGGGCAGAGGTTGCCAGCTTTCATTCGTGAAGGTGATTTCTCTGTTTTTGTTTTGGTAAACCTTTGGTGTGTACAAGATGATACTTTGCCTTTCTAACTCCTCTTACATATCTATATGTTAACCATCTCTCTGACCTCATGTGCAACTTTCTTTAATTAGTCACCTTGCTTTCTGACTCTTACCTATCTATGTGTTCCATCTTTGCTTGACCATCTTTAAATCTAGATTGAAAGCCCACCTCTTTAACATTGCTTTTGACTTGTAACCACTTGCCCCACCTACCCTCCTCTCCTCTTTCCTCTACACATTAATTAATTTGCTTGCTTTAATTTTTGTCTATTAGATTGTAAGCTCTTTGAGCAGGGACTGTCTTTCTTCTATGTTTGTGCAGCGCTGCGTACGCTTTGTAGCGCTATAGAAATGCTAAATAGTAGTAGTAGTATACCCTTCACTGTCAATTAAAATGTTCTATTATGTACTGTGTTGACATTGTAAGTAGTGTACTATGCCATAACTTGCATTGTTATTTTAATATTTTTACTGCTGTAATTGCCTATTGCTCATGTTTGATTATCTTACTGTACACTGCCTTGAATGAATTCCTTCAAAAAGGCGGTAAATAAATCCTAATAAATAAATAAGAACAAATCCACCATGTGAGAAAAATCAGACTGTGTAACCATGTTCCCTTGTCTGTTATAAATGTCCTTCATTAAGCAGCCTGTCACATTCTGCATTTTTCATTTTGATTACAAACAACAATTTCAGTTTTTCATTGTTTTAGGTTAAGAGGGAATAGTCTTATGAAGGAAGAGAGAGAGAGGTTCACCTGCATGGACAGCAGACTCTCATTCTGACCCTAACCCTGAGATGTTCAGTGCAGTACGTGCATTACAAAAAACAGCGAAGATGACATTAAAAAACTCCAATATCAAAAAAAAAAAAAAAGACGAAACAGAAAAATATAATACAACTCAGAGTTTATTAGAAAGTGATATGACTCGACACAGCTGTGTTTCTACTACTACTACTACTACTATTTAGCATTTCTATAGCGCTACAAGGCATACGCAGCGCTGCACAACATAGAAGAAAGACAGTCCCTGCTCAAAGAGCTTACAATCTAATAGCGTCAGGAGTCTTTATATCATATGTGTATTTTCTTGTCATATACAATTATACATGAAGAAAGTTCTATCACATGAACTCTAGTTAAAAAAAAAAAAAAGGACCTGTACAAAAAGACTGTATGCACGGACCTTCAAAAGGCGCTATTGAAATCTGCCAGGTTCAAAACAACCGCTATCTATGTCAGCCGGAGAAACCGAATAAAGCGTTCACTTTCTAATAAACTCTGAGTTGTATTATATTTTTCTGTTTCATTTTTTTTTAATTTTTATATTGGAGTTTTTTTGTGTCATCTTCGCTGTTTTTTTGTAATTTACATATTCTTGCAAGGATTAGTGTCTTCTGTTTTGTTGGACAGTGCAGTACGTGCCACATCATATAATAACTTCATATTCTTACTCAACTCGGCTTGAAAATGCAGAGTTGAAATTTTGTTCACCTCGCGCCCAGTCTTGCTACAAGACAGTAGCTAATTTATTTTTGACTTCTCCATAAAATCCCTTTTGAAGTATGCTGTTTATTTCTTTCACTGTACATTATTTTGATTTTAGTACTACTTGTGAGTAAGAAAGCTGTGTTCAACTTTGTTGGGTTAAAAGGAAAAAAGTCATAAATATTTCAGTAAGCATTCCATGAAAAGTTTATTGATTTTTATCAAGTACAAAGGTAAAACATACAAAAATTGAAGAACTGAAGAGAAAAAAATTCTACTTAGAGACATTATAACAATTGAGAAGAAATCACATTATTTGTAATTGAAAAGAGAAAAGAGACTTACAATACAGGTATTACACATAATTGGCAATTGGACATATGTTGTCATAAATGCAAATAAGATTCAAGATTTGATGTCGCCTCTTCTATCTACAAAACAATGCTTGATCATAAATATACTCAAACTTTCATATGCTCACTATGGGAGCATGATACAAACTTTCAGATTGATGATACTTTACTTAATTCCCTGTGGATCACAGTCTTGAACATTTCTGTGGGCTCAAAAGGCAGGAAATAGAAGAGAAGCTGTGAAAAGCAATTCTATAAATAAACTGCAGTTATGAGCACCACTGTTTCCTTTAAGTTGAGCAGGAGTCCTCTATCTAATTTCTGCCAGCGGGGGGGGGGGGTGCTGTTTTCACCATCACATTTTCAATAGAGGGAATCTGCCTGTCCCTAGCAATTGAAGACACAATATTGTAGCCCCCCTCCCCCCCCCCCCCCCCACTGGCAGCAATGCAGCTGAAGGGCTCTCACTGAGCTTACAGGGGACAGTGATGAGCATCTTACATGAAAATTAAGTAGCACCTAACACATGTAAGACCACTAAGCACCATTCGATGAGGGTGCATGTAAGTGCTATAGTACACAAGTGCAAGAAGGGCGTACATGTGGGTGGACCATGGGCAGGCCGGCCTTGATACTCAAAACGCCAGTGCTGTTCCAAATAGCACGTAAAAATACTTCCGAACAGCTCAGAACAGCAACGCCCTAATGCTCAAAGCTAATGAGATGCAATATAGGCGCGCTTATAGCGTTGAGCATTAGGGAGTTCAGCAGGAGGATTGTGCTTGACACATGAGCAGAAGAATTCCGTGTTAAGTCGACTCCTGTGCACAAGGGCCTGGTAAAACCCAAACTGTGAAGCACACATTGGCGTCTGTTTTCTGCGGCCTCAATATGTGTTTAATTTTTTTTTGTTAGCTTGGATGCTTTAAATTTAACGCAGGAAACAGATGCTAATATGTGCTTTCGCATGGGTCAACTGACCGGTGCTTAAAGGGTTTGCACGGGCTTCCCTCTGCTTCCAAAAGTAATCAAAACTGGCAGATTGTTCAGAGAGATTCATGAGAAATCCTCTCTTCCAACAGTGTAATACTTGCCCCGACCTGGTGTTATTTTTTGCAGTGGTAGGCAGTTTCGTTTTGGGTGCTGTTTTCTGAGAATTGGGGAGGAATACAAAATGACCTCATTAACATGAGCTTGACTACATTAGCATACTACTTAAAGCATTGTTCATCTAGGTGCTTGTTTGTTCTCATGCTCCGCGGCCTCTGAACATTCTGCACAAGTAAATGCAGGCGTTAGTACGGTGCTAATGTCCTTTTGCGTCCGCGTTTACTTTTGATCACTGGGGCTTTTGTACCAACAGTTATGCAGTAGTAGTAGTAGTAGTCTGGCAGTACTAGTCTGGCTGGTGCAGCTGCTAGTGCATAAATGTTAGGCTTGCCAATGGTGTCTTACATTAGTATTCTGTAACAGCATCTTGACGCATAGATTCTGTTACAGAATTGCTGCTCATTGTGTGCCATAAGGGCTATTAAGAGATGGAGCTGAGTCAGAGGCAGGGCCGCCGGTACTGCCCCCTCCATTCAGGCTGCCATCGCCGCCTCTTACCTTCCTGCTTCTTCCCTGAGTTTATCACTCTCCTGTGTGCTGAGTTATCATGTTAACGCATTCACCCTGGTCCTGACACACAGGAGCCGGAGAGAGACAGACTGAGGGAGCAGAACTTTCTGCCTGCCTCTGGAAGGCTCGCTGGCACTTGGCCCCTTCTTGGACGCTGGGCCTGGGGAATCTTGCCTCCCCCCTCAGTGGCCCCTGCCTAAAATGTAGCGCTCAGTTATAGAATTGCCTTCTTATTGAATCAGGCTCTTAAAGATTTTCATAAACAGACAGGAGTAGGTATGCAGCCCTTGGTGGTCAGCAGTTTTTAAGCTGCAGGCTGAATTAACCCCAGACATTCAGTGCCTGGCCATGTCTGTTTTCCAGCATTGAATACCCAGGTATGTTGTGGTCACCCGCAAGTTAACCAGGCACTGGCTGAAGTTCAGACCATTGCCCGATTAGTTTGGTGGATAGTTAGGACAGTCGGCCTTTTAGCTGTCCAGACTAAAATGTCTAGACTCCCACTAAACTGGGACAATCTTTAGTGGCCTAGTGGTTAGAGCACCGGTCTTGCAATCCAGAGGTGGGCAGTTCAAATCCCGCTGCTGCTCCTTGTGATCCTGGGCAAATCACTTAACCCTCTGTTGCTTCAGGTACAAACAGATTGTGAGCCCTCCTGGGACAAAGAAATAATCCAGTGTACCTGAATGTAATTCACGTTGAGCTACTACTGAAAAAGGTGTGACCAAAATCTAAATAAATAATGGAGTGTAATTGCCATGTCTGTCTACTTGCATACATAAAAATAAAGGTAAACTTTAATTAAAACCTGGTGATGGTAGTGTTTTAGAGCTATACTCACCACCAGAAATATATTAAATGTCTAAGAAAAAAGTGTCACCTTTAGTGTGTTTGACCTCAATTTCAAAAGAAAAGAAATTTTTTATTTCTTAGTAAATACCGCCCTCGTGAGGATTAATAGGATATTGCATGGCTTTATCATGGCTAAAATGGTACGGTAGCTGTGTTAGCCCACTTTTAAAGATAATGAATAGAAATAAAACAAAATGATAAAAAAGATAAGATAATACTTTTTCATTGGACTAACAGTATATTTTTTGACTAGCTTTCAAAGGCAATACCTTCTTCAGGTCAGAAATGAGTAAAAGATAATATTGGAATATTTTTCCACATAAGTTAGACAAATGGTCATACCCTTTACACAAGTTAGGCAGCCTGATATAAAAATAAAACCCTCTCCATGCTATGTATGTGTTCCACTGGAAAGTCATGGCAGTCCAGCTCAAACTATTTGTTAAAGTTGATGCAGTGTAATTATCACTATTTAGCCACCCAGTGCCACAAGGCAGATTTTTTTCTCTCCAACCTTTGGAGGTACTAGTATATGTCTACTGTGTTGTATTGTTTAATAATGGTAATAACTAATTTTTTTTTAAATATTAGATTTGTGACAACTGGTTATTGTCAACACTGTGAATGAAAGTGACACTTTTTAAATATACAATACTTAACATTTAGTACTTAAATACACACTGTTTGTTCTGTATCTCAAGACATAAATTGTTTCTTCTATAAGTAAATATTGGTTGACTGCTGATTATTATGTCTTCCAAAGACATATGAATAATAAAAATTACAGATCTATTTTGCTTGCTTCCATTTGCATCATATTAGGCATGCAGAAATACTGGTGCAGTTAGGATTAATTTTCCAAAATAAATACTAGTTAATGTAGATTGTAAGTATAAACAGGGTTGCTAAAAGTATAGATCATATTACTACAATGCTACGCTAATAGAAATACTATTTTTAAATGAATTGTTAAAAATGACTTTTAATCACTGTGCTGACATTTAAGATTTAAAGGCCCCCCTTAAAAAAAAAATAATAGCCCAGGTACTAGCTGAAGTCCAGCAAAGACTTGCTCTCATATGGGTAACTAAGGGATCCTGTGATATGTGCTGGCACAATTTTCAGCTTG
Organism: Microcaecilia unicolor; assembly: GCF_901765095.1. Classification (NCBI taxonomy): domain Eukaryota; kingdom Metazoa; phylum Chordata; class Amphibia; order Gymnophiona; family Siphonopidae; genus Microcaecilia; species Microcaecilia unicolor. The sequence goes on along the minus strand of NC_044035.1, from coordinate 306,160,214 downwards.
ATTTATTGTATAGGGCAAAAGCCAGATTGTAGTGGGTCAAAAGTGCTTGAGATGAAAGAAGGTCAAGACAGACACATCCATCCAGCAAAGGCAAAAACAGGAGGAGGACAGCTGTCCTACAACCAGGTCAGGAGAAAAAGAAACACTGCTATTTCCAGAGGTCAGGCTGGCTGCCCATCCTGAATTTTTGGAGTCCATCAGCTGTGGTCGTAAGAGGAAAATTATTTAAATTTTCCTTGAGAATTTTGAGAGGTTCTGATGTGTTTTTGAGGTTAATTTTGGGAAAACAATGTGTAACGTTTAAAAAAAAAAGTGATTTTTTTTTTTTTTTACATTTTGAAAAGATGGTCTGGATTATATTGAAGTGCAGCAGATTTCTGGGTTGTTTTTGTTAAAATTCTGTGCAATCCCCACTGTATTTTATTACAAAAAATATTTTCCCCATTAAAGTTAATGGCAAAATAGCTTTCAAAATGGAGATTTCCTCAAAAGTTCCATGAGAAGGAAAAAAAAATAAAATCAAAATCAACATCGTGTGCTAATGGTCGATTGGTTAAGAAAGGTCTGGTGGCCCCAACCTAGTCCCCGTTGCATTGGTAACAGGTGTTGGGCTGGTTGCCAGAGGAGCTCATGATTTGGAAGAGAGTGGATATGCCTGTGTACCTCTGCTGAGTGAGCACAGAGAAAGGTTGAAAAAAAATGCTGAGAAAGGTGAGAGAGATTTTTGATAAGGTGAGTGCCTGAGGACAAGTGCTGGCTGGAAGACTGGCTTTGAAAAGCAGAGGTTAAGAAAGATAAAACAGCCCACTTTCATTTTAAATAGGGTTTAATTAACTGGAGTTTGTATTGTTGCTCAGAAAGAAGGTCTCAGTGACTGATTTTAATCTGAGTGTGGTCTAATCAGTATGGGTGTTTAGTGTGCTCTGTGAGCTTGTTTAAAAAGCAAACATGGTCTGAGAAAGTTTGCTGGAAAAATGGAATGACTGAAATAAAGAGCTAATGCAGTGACCAGGGAAACTGTGCCAGTGCTCCCATAGAATAGGTAAACTAGTTTAAGAATAGGAATTTCCTGCAGGGAAAATAATTATCTTTTGTTTAAAACTAGATAGAGAGTCCATAGTGCCTGAATCCAGAAACAATGTACCTAACTTTAAAGGAAAAGAGAGGAAGTTAAGGGTTTTCATCCTTTCAGTTATTTAAAGAACCAGGGAGCCAGGCCTCAGAGGTCAGCAGTGAGAAACATTGCTGGAGCAACATGGGCCCCTCCGCAAGCAAGGCTAAAGCCTGGACCAACAGAGTTCTACAGATAAGTGTTTGCCGCTATACAAAGTACACCCTAAAGAGGAAACATCACAAGGGGTCTTTGCTAGTGCTGGGGAGGAGTGCTGTACTCATTTACCTGGGCGAGAGTAAAGTCTGTGATCCAGTCGGGTGGATGAGACACCTGAAACATAGAAAAATAACACAAAGAATCAATCCTTAGAGAAAAGTTGAAATAGTGAAGGAAAGACTGATGAATTGAAGGCTAAATTGAAAAGAAATACTCTTATTTTTTTTTGTTACATTTGTACTCCGCGCTATCCCACTCATGGCAGGCTCAATGCGGCTTACATGGGGCAATGGAGGGTTAAGTGACTTGCCCAGAGTCACAAGGAGCTGCCTGTGCTGGGAATCAAACTCAGTTCCTCAGTTCCCCAGGACCAATGGATTTATACCCCACAATCATCTGAGTTGAAGAACTCAGTTATATGTGGCTTAAGTAAAAATCAACAGAAAACGAATTCAACAATATCCTTGTCTCTGGTAACATAAAATATGAGTACTGCAACAACTAGGACTGGAGCCACCAAAAATACAAATCTATTTCAGTGTCACAGCTTACCAAAATTGAGTTATAGGGAGGCTCCTATAGTTCCCACTGGCGTAAGGAGGAACACGAGATAAGTGATCTAAGGTTTGTAGTATTAGATCAAGTAAAAACTAATAGAGGAGGCAATATTCCATTATGCTGTTGCGTAAGGAACAAAGACTAATCTTCAGGTGGAACACAGTTGCTCCTAATGGTTTAAATAAAGAAATTGAGTGGTTAAGTGTTTGAAATGAATGGAAAAGAGGCAACCTGATTGGTTGGACAGACTGCTGATGTGGTTAAAAAACTGGATCCTGATTTGAGCTTTTTCGTAAGAGTGGGTGTCGTGATCGATGACCCTAAGGTGAACTGGACGTTCGAGTTCCCAGCTACCAGTGTTAGTCGGTATGTTTAAAAGAATTGTTTGTAAGTTGTATTGTGGGGGTGTTAGGTTTCTGAATACAATTTTGTTGTTCGCTTAGGATTAGACCCCTGAGGACGCTCTGTATGAGCGAATCACGTGCGTGTAGGGTCGTGCTGCTTCTGATCCTTCTTACTCACGCTGAAGATATTAAGAGGACTTTGAAAGTAAAGTTATTGAGAAAGGAAATGGTTGGAGTGTGGAATCTTTTCAAGAAGGAAAATTGGAACCGTTAAACTGTTAAGACTGTGGTTTTCCCCAAGAACTTTTTGAAACAATAACAATTTGCAAGGAGAACAATGGAAGTTTGTACCGCTCAGGCGTTACCCTTTGATGTCTGGGTTCCTTAATAGTGGTGACTGAAAAGAACTTGGCTTTTTGATATTTTGACCACACACTATTCTATAATATTTTTAAGTGTGAAATATATATGTTGTTGATTGATATTGAGAATGTGTGAGCATGAGGGATATATGTGAGTGATAGAGAATTGAGAATGATTGAGGTATGTGTAAGTTTGTTTTTATGCCAAGTGAATAATTTGTGATTTTTTGATAGTATTTTGAATAAAGATTGTTAACTAATTAGAATGGTTGTTTAAGTAAATATATATATATATATATATATATATATATATATATATATATATATATATATATATATATATATATATATATATAGTGATATAACCCACTATTTAATGCAGACAATATAGCTGCTATTTAGTGGTATAGCACTTCTTTCATCGGGTTACTCTTACAGATTTTTTTGGGAGGGTATTTTTTATCATTTGCACCCCAACACCAAGTGCTATAAATTGTAAACACCTGAAATTAAACATGACCAAAACCGAGCTTCTCATTTTTCCCCCCAAACCCACCTCCCCACTCCCCCTGTTTTCTATTTCTGTTGATGGCTCTCTCATTCTCCCTGTCTCCTCGGCTCGAAACCTTGGGGTCATCTTTGGCTCTTCTCTCTCCTTCTCTACTCACATCCAGCAGACCGCCAAGACCTGTCGTTTCTTTCTTTACAACATCTGTAAAATCCACCCCTTTCTTTCCGAGCACTCTACCAAAACCCTCATCCACACCCTTGGTCACCTCTCGTTTAGACTACTGCAATCTGCTTCTTGCTGGCCTCCCACTTAGTCACCTCTCCCCTCTCCAATCGGTTCAAAACTCTGCTGCCCGTCTCGTCTTCCGCCAGGGTCGCTTTACTCATACTACCCCTCTCCTCAAGTCGCTTCACTGGCTCCCTATCCGTTTTCGCATCCTGTTCAAACTTCGTCTACTAACCCATAAATGTACTCACTCTGCTGCTCCCCAGTATCTCTCCACACTCGTCCTTCCCTACACCCCTTCCAGTGCACTCCGCTCCATGGATAAATCCTTCTTATCTGTTCCCTTCTCCACTACTGCCAACTCCAGACTTCGCGCCTTCTGTCTCGCTGCACCCTACGCCTGGAATAAACTTCCTGAGCCCCTACGTCTTGCCCCTTCCTTGGCTACCTTTAAATCTAGACTGAAAGCCCACCTCTTTAACATTGCTTTTGACTCGTAACCACTTGTAACCACCTGCCTCCACCTACCCTCCTCCTTCCTGTACACAATAATTGATTTGATTACTTTATTTTTTGTCTATTAGATTGTAAGCTCTTTGAGCAGGGACTGTCTTTCTTCTATGTTTGTGCAGCGCTGCATATGCCTTGTAGCGCTATAGAAATGCTAAATAGTAGTAGTAGTAGTGCACTTATCTTGAAGTTGCCTCAGTCTACATGCTGCCAAATTTTTTCCATGGCCACTCCCCTCCCAAGCCAGGTGGGAAAATAAAACTAGGGATTCTACATGCTTTTTCCTCACACCTTTGCTGTGGAATTCCTTGCTCCACACTCTCAGAGTCCTCTTATCCCGTTTTGTGCGGCTCTCAAGACCTATCTACACTTTAGCATTTCCATCACTTTGAATAGTAATATGAGATTGTTTAAAGAGCACAAGTCTTTTTATTTTTTTAATTTTAAAAACTCCGTTCCAATCCTATTACATTTCTAACTCCCCTTTTTAAGCATTCTTCCTATTTTTCCGCTATCATTTTTTAGGCTACTCGGAATGACCGATTTCTGTGTGTGTACCCTCCTCTGCTTTCTATTTTACAATATTGGAGTTCCTTTCATTTTCTGGTTTTATTGCGAAGAGCTCTGATTTGTGTTCCAAATGAATGGTATAGCAAATTTTTAGTAAATGATATGTATTTCACAAAAGGCTCCAATTTCAGCAAGGTATTGTAACATAAATTTTACAATACTTTGCTGACCTGGAAGTTCCTTTTCCAGCCTAGAGGGTGTCTATTTAGACATTAATTTTTGCAACTACATAAAAATTCCAATAAGTGTTTTATTTCTCAAAGTACCAATAATTTCCTCATTCTGCAAGAACACATAATGGGTAGTACTTTGTTGTAAACAATGCATCTCGTTTGGGTTCTGGAACCACCAATATTGTTAAAAGTACTTCTTTTAACACCCATTGAGGTGGCGGTAAGGGCTCCTGCTCTAATCTGGTAGGAACTGTGTAGTGATTACCGCTGGTACTTCCAGCTTAGCTGTGCTTGCAAATCTTTCTCATGAATATTCATTGTGGATATCCTGAAAATCTGACTGGCTGGGGTGTCTCCAGTACCATGCTTGACTGCACAGGCTAAGTGCGCATTAACTATTTTCTAAAATTATTTTTTTTATGGGGGGTGGGGGGTGGTATGTCATAGGTAGAGCACACACTAACTGGATGAGCTAGGGTTAATGCGGGAGCACTTTAGTACCAGGGGCTGCATGCTAATGGGAACATTAACACATGACTTGAGAAAAAAAAACCTCCTGGACTTTAATGTCCCATGCTGGAACATTCTAAGACTAGATTTCACTGCCCTTTAGTAGAAGGGCCCTTAGTAAATAAAATAATGTTCTAATGTATCCCCTCATTCTATAATCTTGTGCACCCAATTTCATGCTTAGCATACAGAATTGTATACGCAGGTTACAGAATACCTACAGTAATGTGCATAACTTGACAAATTAGCTACTAATTGGTACTAACAACCAATTATTGGTCTTAACTGGTACTAATTGGTACTTCATTTAGTCAATATTCTCTAACCTTAGCGGGCAAATTCTATAGTGTGTAACTGCAAGGAGTGTGGATGTGGGAGGGGCATGGGTGTGCCCAGAATGTACACATTAAGGTTACAGTATACCAAGAGTTATGTGTGCAACTGTAACACTGCGACATTTACACCAGCCATTGACATGGTGTAAGCTGTGCCAACATGTTGGCGAGTAACTGTGGACTTATGCTAATATTCTGTAATAGCAATTACACACATAATTACCAAAATAGAATTCACACTTAGTATGCAGCATCCTGGTGTCTAACTTTTGGTGACCACCCCATAATGTATATGTTTGCGTTTTAATTTTTTTAAATATTGTTTTAATGTTTCATTGTACTCTGCTTAATTGGTTTTGAGAAGTGTGGGGCATAAAATTAGGATCACAATTATTTTTACCAATCTTTAAATAATTTTAGAACTTTTATCCTTAGAGGATTAATTGTGCACAATCCTAACATTTATTTCTCAGGAATAGCTTTTAGTAATCTTCTGCATATTTGAAGAACAATTAAATCACATTCCCCCTGTACATTCCCACACACAAAAAAACCCCGAGCTCAGGTCACATATGTGACTTACTTAAAAGAGAAATAGTATAAGAAAACAAAAATGCAGACTCTTAACAGAAAGAATACGCATAGCAGGAGGTCAATTAACAAAGCTGCTGCAGAATTTGAAAATGGAACCTTCCCCCTCTTATGTGAGAACCCCCCCCACCCACTATGGCTGGCTCTCCTGCTGTGTACTTGCATGCAACTCTTATGCCAGGGGGTCTATTGACTGTCAGGCAGAAAATAGTTGGTTGCTAAAGAGACAGGAAAGGGAGGGAAGGAAATAATCAGTGTAAAATTCTATGTTGAATTTTAAAAATTATTATTTAGGAAACAAAAATTAGCTTAGAATTAAATTGTATATGAAGGCATTGTATTTATTTGCATAAAATATGATGTTACTATTTGCAGTTTAAGATATGTTGCTTATTGCATTTCTAGGAATAATAGGTACATGATTCAATGTTTTGGCCAAAAAAGATGTAGCTTTTTATTTGCATGCAATTCAGATTTTAAAGTCAGCATGAGAAAATGGATTTTTATGAGCAATATGAATGAATGGCAGAAAATACTAAAAGAGATTACTTGTATATATCTGTCTATTCTATAATATTCAATATAGAGGCTCTCTGATAAAATATCAAAGGTGTACAAACCTCCTAAACAGCTGAATCACCACTAATGCTTACCCAAAGGTTATGGAGTTAAGCATTTTAGCAACCATAGAAGCCCTGAGGGCACCATAGTCATTATTTTACCAGTTTTTAAAAATAAATATCCTTCGTTGGAAACACTAGCCCACTCCCTTCTTTTTTGGTTGTGTTTTGTGCTCTCTCGACTGGGGTTTTTTCCCCCTTTCCTTTGGATTGCACCATATGGATTAACATGAGTTCCCTTTGGTGCCCATAGTTATATAGTAACGCTGAGGGCTTTCTCTATCATATGCATAATCATATAAGGTTAAGCATTTGTCACATCTGTGGCCGTGATCACCCTCAGACTTACCTTATTTCTGGGGGTCAGCTTCTAAGCTGGCTTCTGCCTATCCTTTCTGGAGTAGTTTTCCTTCTGTGTGCTGGCTGCTTCCAGCATGGCTCTAATTACTCCACTCTACTGCACCTGGGGGTGCTGCCTGAGTTAGCTCTACCTCTGTCTCCTGCCTGGCTCTGTTTGCTCCTCTGTGCTGCACCTAGGTATTCTAAGTCTATGTTCTGTGTGCACTCTGCCTACTCCTTGGTTTGTACTCCTCTCACCCGCTGGTGGCCAGAGCCAGTGGCTGCCATAGTTTGTCTTGCTGTTCCTACCCGTTCCAGACTTTAGCCCAGTCCGGTTCTTCCAGGCTGCCGGACTTGTCTCTCTTGTTTGTTCCTGGACAGCCTCCGTAGTTGCTTACTGATGGCTGCAGCTGCTCCTCAGGTGTTGAAGGGCTTTATTAATCACTTAGAGACTGCAGCCTTGGCCTTTGCATCGTCTAAGGTCCCTGGTATGTTAGAGTGCTCTGTGCACTGCTACCTTGTCCAGTTCAGTGTGAGTTTCTAGCTTGTTACTAGTAGCTTGGGCATAGCTTTTCTTGTTGGCTTGTGTACAGCTTTACTAGTTCTCCTGTGTGTTGTGTGAGTTCCTAGCGTGTGACTAGTTAGCTTGGGCATAGCTTTGCTTGTTAGCTTGTGTACAGCTTTACTAGTTCTCCTGTGTTTTGCTTAGTGTGAGTTTCTAGCTTGTGACTAGTTAGCTTGGGCATAGCTTTCTTGTTAGCTTGTGTACAGCTTTACTAGTTTTCTTGTGTTCTGGCTTTCCCGTGTGTGTTTTCCTTTGCTTCTGGAGCTTCAGCCATAGTCTTGCTACTTGACCTGACCATTGCCTGAACCTGACTACTCTACTGCCTGAACCCCGATACTTGCTGCCTGCCCCGACTACTGCCTGAACCCGGATATTCTCTGCCTGTGGCCAGACCTGACTATTGCCAGAACCTGGACATTCCCTGCCTGTCTGCCTTGCTTTCGCCTAAGTGCCTGGGGGCACTTCTGTATCCTGATTCCTGTTGTTCCTGCTTGCTAGTTCCAGTTCCGGTTTTCCTGTAAGCCCTGCCGGCTGCCCGAACCTGAGGGCTCAACCCTCGGGGACGGTGGCTAAGTGTAGGTGAAGCCTAGGTCCCGTGTGTTCCAGTACAGTGGGCTCCACTCCAGTGTGTACCTGTCCGGTGCGTTCCAGTCCTGTGTATTCCAGTGCAAAACTCCAGTCTAGGGTTCCAGTCCAGCCTTGCCTCGTCTCTGCTTTGAATGTGACCTTGCCTGCCACTGCCGTTCCACGGTAGTGGTCCAAGGGCTCACAAACCCAGTGCTTCCAGGGAAGAAGCCTGACAGCATTAGTGGTGATTCAGCCATTTAGGAGGTTTTACACATTTAGAGCCTCTATAGTGGATGCTCTCTGGATCCTTATGGCCTATCAATTCCACCCATCCATCCATACCATCTACTAACACTTCCTCTCCTTTAGAGATCATACGTGTTTGTTCCATGTTTTCTTGAATTCAGAAAACATGGAACAAGAAAAGAGCCACCTCCACTGGGAGGCTCTTTAACACATCCACCATCCTTTCCATAATGCTTTGCTTAAATTACACCCGAGTCTATTCCCTTTATTACTATACCCCCTCATTCAAGAGTTTCCTTTCAATTAAGAGACTTGCCTTGACACATATTATGAAGGGATCAAGAAAACTATTGGTTTGTCTCCATTTCAATATGTTGTGCAGAAATGGGCTCAGGATTTTGGCACCTATTCTGTGGAGATCTTCAACGAAGCTTACAGACTGGCCCTGTTTTGATAGAGGAGTGCCCAACTTTGTGAGCTCCATTAAAAGTTTCTTGTCCGAATGTTTATTCAACCTACTAGAGCAAAAAGATGAGGTATCCCACTGATGGGAAATGGTCCTAAATCTAAGGAAATGAAGAGCATCCTTAAGCACTGCACATAGGAATGTCCTTTGATCCAGGTCTTTTGGAAAACAATATAGCTGTTAGATTTTACAGATGATATTGTAGAGGGCGTATGGATGTCCGCCTTATTTCTACATATAGCTTGCCTAATAGCTAAATGTTGTATTTTGCTGCAGTGAATTCAGGGCTCGCCCCCAACTTTATAACAATGGCAGATAGAAATACATGAACTAATGCACATGGAGACACTGTTGATATGGCAGGTTTGCATTCCAAAAAGCATTTTTGAAGCTTTGGGACTCTTACTTTATCAATGTGTATGCTCCTCAATACTAAATGATTTGGAGATATAATTTTTGAAAGTTCTTTTAGAATATTGGGACAGGACCATGAATAGTTTCACAAGAAGAAGGGAGTATATTCCACCTGGGGGGACTATTGGGATCAGACGAATGGGATTATGTAGTTAAATTTAAGTCAGTTCTAACTTGTTCATTTGACTGATGCTAGACATATGTCATCTTTTGTGCTATTTTGCATTGTTATGCCTTTATATGACTTAATAAAGAAAGCTTTCCATAAGAGAGAGATGTGCTACCTGTGCATTTATGTAATGGAGATATTTAAATCTCTCTCTCAAATCTCTCCTCTCCTGTCTTTCACCAAAGTAAATGTGGAGGGGCATTTTCAATATGACGCCTAAATCTGAATTTGGACATTTTACACAAAACGTCCAAATTCCGAACAGGAAAGAAGGTCATTTTCAACAAAAAAAGTCCATCTTTTTCTTTTGAAAATACTGTTTTGAAAAACATTTTGTGATTTGGATGTTTTGTTTTTTGGCCCATTTTCAAACAGAAAACATCCAAATGCAAAACGCACAAAATCAAGTCATTAGGATACAGACCATAAGAAAAGTTTCAGTCACAGGAAAGCATTAATAGAGGACAAAGTTCAAACTGCTGTAGAACCAGACAGTATTATTACATCTGAAAAATTATTTTGTAGGAAGACTGTTTCAAAATAACAAAACATTCAGAAAATGAGAGACAAGTGCTTGTTCTGACTGTGGTGCTAGCCACACAGGAGTAAAACCTGGAGCAAAGGGGTGGAGAGAAAGAGCAAGCGAGACCTGGAGCAAAGGGGATGGGGAGATAATTTTTCACTGATAGCCAATATCAGTTTCTTTTTATAGTACTGTGACAAGTTTTCTGGAATTTGCTTTTTGTAGTAACAGGTTTTTTGGAATTTGCTTCTTGCAGGATTTGTTTAATGGAGCTCTTAAGGGATTCTTCTTCCCTCTCTCCCCCCCCCCATTACCTTAACGGAGATGGCATTAGCAATGGGCCCCAAGCAAAATAATTACTACAGGCCCTCCTATTCCTAGCTATGCCACTGCTGTACCATTAATACAAGGGGCAAACTGGATCTATTGATTTGGCTTACCCAAAATAAATGAATTTTCCTGGATTTACCTTAAAATTTATGGTCAGCAGCTACCTCAGCTGGACATGCATTCAGGCATTGGGGGAGGGGGGGGGGCAACCAGCAGTGAAGATGCAGTAGAACAAATTGCTTTTACTGGATTTATAGAATTCTGTAGATTGGTTTTGTGAAAGCCACACTTCCTTCTTTAGAAAGAAAAACAGATCTTGCTGCAAAGAAAGAAAGAACTGAAAGACAGTCTGTGCTCACCCTTGTATCTCATACATATACATAACACTTACATCATGCTATTATGCTTTTTCCAGGGGTTATCCCACTGTGCTCTGCAGCCAATGAGCAAAGGACAATTGGGAGAATTGCCAATTACACACACACAAAAATATCCTTTACGCTTTCTCTGTCCACGCACTTCAGCTCTACCAAGCTCCTTGGAAAGTCCCACAAGTCTGAAGTGAGTCAGCTGGGCTTTCCCTCATCAAGGGCCAATGGCAGCTGAATCTACAGCTTGCACTTTTCTTGCTAGATGAAATCTAGCCTAGGGGTAGGGTTATCTTGAGCAATGAGAATAGGTTGCCACAGGGATTGTCTTTCTGGCTCTAAATATGAGATTTATTTATAGAACCATCTTAAAATTAGAAGGGTTGCGCCTGTGTAAAGGAGAGAAGTGTTTACAGAGAGATATGAAACACTTAGCTGAGAAAGAAACGTGATGGGCAGTTCCATGAAGGGCAAGAAGATTAGTTTTGGACCCAGAACTGAGTGATGCAAAGTGAGTTACACTTTTCAAAATCCACCCTTGGATGTTACATTGTAGTGGGATGGGCACCTTTGGGAAAGGAAAGGGAGAGGAGTGGTGGCATTTTTGTATATCAGCCACCTTTGGCTAGAAATGAACAGATGTGGGGACTAGCCAGGAAAAAGATGTCCAGATTGCAGGAATGAACGTCCTCTTAGTGAGATCTGACATGGATGTTTAGTTACACAGCATGGACTTCTTTGTAGTCCTATTTTACTACTGGTTATGTGCAAATACATGTAATTCCTGGTGCCATGGTTCATTTTGCTCTACTGGTAATTAATTTTATACCAGTTCTTTTTAAAATGAAGGTATGGTCATTCTATGCAGCATCATGGAGTATGATTGCACCTGGTGACATTGTGATAAAATGTGAAGCATCAGGTACAGTGACTTGCCTTTGGTTCAGGGGCAGAGCCAACAAAACAAAACTCTACCCTCAGATTCCCAATTTGGATTTGTTGGAGCATATTGTCAATTTGTTGATCAAATTTTAAAATGGGCAATGCTCAGAAACTTCCAAATTTAGGCCAATAGTTACTAACCTACATCTATGTCTGTGTGCTGCTTTTTT